>NC_092628.1:90561314-91761314 GCF_039555335.1 Amphiura filiformis | reverse complement strand
AATTCTTTCCCAAATGTTGAAAGTGTGATGGGTGTGTACGAATCTTCTTGATAATTTAGCTCTTATTAATGAGATAATTATAGATCATTAGCACACATCTCAAAATTATGATGATATTAATTCTTCCTGAGATGTTGAAGGCCCAATAAAGATGAAGGTGCGACGGTTGTGTAGGAATATTGATTGGATTTTCTTGATTTGGCTCTTATTAATGAAATAATTGTAGATCATTAGCGTACATCTCAAAATGATGATATATTCTTCCTAAGACGTTGAAGGTTAGGTGTGACGGTTGTAGGAATAGAAAGCAGCCAATTAGCAGAAGTTGTTATGGCGTATGTGCCATAAGTGACCATTGGGAGTATTGTACTACTACAACTACTACAAACTAAGTGCAACTGTCTCCAGGATGCCAGGGAGGATTCAATCCCATAGTGCAATGAAGTACATATGATATATAGCATTATTATTGATTACATCAGGAAAGCGTGCATGTGTGTGTGCATTTGTTATTAATGAGGACAAACACCCTAAAACAGCTTGACAATCGTTGACACCTATCAACTGCGGACGTCCATAGTTCCTTTCCCAGCATATTGCAAACAACTTAAAATTACATTAAGACCATGTCTCGGTTGCCACTGTAGGATCAGGTCCCCGGATCAGGTCTCAGTTGAATTGTAAAACTTCAAGTGAGACCATGGCTTGAGGGTCTTTGGTTAGATAGATCCAATTAGGCGCGTGTGTACCCGGGAAGGGGGAGGCACATCAACAAAATTTTGGTGGGTATGCTCCCCCGGAATTTTGACGTGGTGGGTCTTTGGGAACCGACAGCGTACCAATAAAATAAGTCTTTCAGAGCTGCGAAAAGGTGAAGGGGGTCTTTTGGAGCTACGAGCTGTCAAAATGAGCAATTTAGGGGTCCTTTAGACCTGAAATGATCAAAATCATTTGATTTGTGCTCTGCTGGGTGTGTTTTGGAGTTGCATGGTCCAAAAATGGGATTTTTTTTTCAGGGGAGCATACCCATTCATTTATGTTGAGTGGCTGTGTGTACACACAGGCAGTGATGTACATGCATTGTATTGCCTATGCATCAAATCCCTGCATGTATTTCTCATCACCATTGCATGTAGGGATTGACTTATCTTGTCTTAAATCTTAAGCAGTCTCATTGACTACCTCACATAATAGTGCTTTCAATCCTCCTCATTTAGCATATTTGTACAATCCATGTTTTGTTTGGAACTGCAAACTAAGAAGCCATAACCTTTTTTTACTTCTGATATTGGGTTTTAAACAAGAAACTAGAACAGGAGTTGACAACCTTTTTTAAGTGACCCAATTTCTTTGTTATGACCCCATGTCAGAAGTGTTTTATAATTATTTTGCAGACTGGTGACTCCATCAAGATGGGGACTTCATCAGGATGTGTTATATTATCCTACCCATTAATTCTAGGCAGTTCAATGGCTGATTGTCTTTTAATATAGCCATGCCAATGAAAAAAATTGAGATCAAGTGGTTGATAGTTTTGACCAATGACCAGTGGCATATCAGGGGTCAGTTGTCAGAGGGGACAAATTTTAAAAATATTTCCGGTGTGCATCATTTTGGACTGGTATGCTCAATGGCATACTATGTAGTAGATAAAGGGTGAGAAACAGACCATTACCATAGATAATCGGTGTCTTGTTGACCTGTCCAGATTATCTTGACCTGTCCAGATTATCTTGACCTGTCCACATTACTTGATATAATCGACAGTTGACCAGACTTTGAACAAAAGAAATACAATAGATAATGGAACAAAAGAATAGGGCTAGACGTATATGCTGGGATCATTTTTATGAGGGCCCTGCTCCAAAAATGGTTTTAGTGGGATAATTTTTCTCCCATCTGAGCCTCAATGATGCTTGATGCTGCTTTACAACCCTTCACTTGTTAGCCAGACACAGTATGTGTGTCGTAAACATGCAGGGAAGAGACTTTCTTTGCGCATCTTGGCTACTAGCATGTCCATTACCACTTAGGCTCAGGTGATTTAGTAAAGATAGATTGTCCCATTTCACCTGCCTCTTAAGTTAGCATGGTTAGTGAAACGGAACAAGTCCAATATCCCACACACATACATTAAAACTTGAATGAATCAAGCTATCAGTTTAGTAATATGACCTACATTGGTGTACCATTATTACCCTGAAGTGCAGTTCATTATCTGCTATGAAAACACATTATGCTGATGTAATGCCTAAGTGAATGATATAAGCAAAGGGCTTTTCATATTCTAAAAGGCATCCTAAAGGTGAGTACCATTCCCCAAATATTTCTTTTCCAGATTGTCTTATCCTCTTCCTAAGAAAGCACAAAGCACAGTAAGGCAAAAAAATGTTTGCTTGCCCTCAACCGAGCGACCCTAATTTTGGAAATCAGAAAAAAGTTTGTCTTTTTCTATTTACTGTACAAAAGAATACCGACCCTATTTTTGGAAATTCCTGAAAAAGTTTTTTTTTCTTTTCAAATTTGTGCATTCTGAAGATGTAAAAAAAATGTATTTAGAGCTTGTGTTCAACATTTTAGTTGTTTTGTAATGTTAGTTGATTCATTTTGACACCAAAATTGTCTGATTTTTCATATTTTGAGCCTTAATTAATACAAACAGTAGAGTTTGCTAGTAATTAAAAAAAAATCCCAACCGACCGACCCAATTTTAAAAATTCATTTGAGGGCAAGCAAACAATTTTTTGGCTTAAATGTAGTGCCAGCTAACATGCAGTACTTTAAAGTAGACTTTTGGGGTCATCAAGAGTACCACAAGATGCTAGCTTCCTAGCAAGCCATTTCAGCACATGGTGTCTTTTCAACCTCTGTGATCATCTGTTCTGCTGTAGGCGAGTAATGCGCACCTCCCCCATATTTATATCAACTTGGGATAAAAATAAACCTGTAAATTGACCGCGATTATTGCAAATATGACGCAGCTAGGGTGGAAGGTGGACTGTTCAAAAAAGTAGTCTGAAAAGTAGCTGTACAATTCTACTGTAACACAATAAAACTAACATAACAGAAAAGAATTGGAACAGTTAAATATGACAAACTGACATGTAAGTGGTTCTTAGTATTCATTTGTTCCATTTTTTACATAATATAGTCTTCTTTGATAAAATTACTGATAAATTGGTATCGGATGGTTTGACTAGCATATAATAGCATCATAGAGCTGATGTAATATAATATGTAAGTAAATGTTGCCCTCAGGGAGGGGTAGGCGCCAATGACATCAGTCTTGAATTAGAGGGGTGGTGAGATGTTGTAAGAATCTACAAGAATAGGTAATAAATATGTGATTGCTTGTTATGAGTGAATTAAACTGCTTGACGTTTACCTATTTGCGTGGGGTTTAGTTTCAGGACTGGCTACAGAAATGATGTTAGTATCTCCTCAGGTGTGTTCATAATTTGATTTAGGCTTTCCAATGCGTAATATAGAGTCAGGATGTGGTATAGAGTTAAGTTGAGCTATCTACTGAAGATAGCAGCAAATGTGTATCACCTGGTTTTATAGCACTACCAACTTTCTTTCTTTCTTTTTTATTTCATTTAATTTTCCATTAAAACATGTGAAATTAGTTTAAGAGTCATGATGTGAAATTACTTTGGAGGCTATGATGTGGTATTGGAGTACATGAACTATATACAGTAGATAGTCATTTCTTTGTGCAGTTGCATAACTGTATGTGTTATTGCAATATATGTGCTATCTTCAGTTAGATAAAAACACATTTGGACACTGCTTTGTCTGCTATCTTCTGAAGATAGTCAATGCTCTGCTTCCGACTAGTCAGTTAAGTGCCTGTCAGTCCTGGATATGCCACTGCTGTGTCTGGTATCTACTGAAGATAGCTAATGCTCTGCTCCAGACTAGCCAGTTAAGTGTCTGTCCCCTAAGCATGCCCTGGCTTTGCCTGCTATCTACTGAAGATAGCTAATGCTCTGCTCCAGACTAGCCAGTTAAGTGTCTGTCCCCTGGGCATGCCCTGGCTTTGCCTGCTATCTACTGAAGATAGCTAATGCTCTGCTCCAGACTAGCCAGTTAAGTGTCTGTCCCCTGGGCATGCCCTGGCTTTGCCTACTATCTACTGAAGATAGCTAATGCTCTGCTCCAGACTAGCCAGTTAAGTGTCTGTCCCCTGCGCATGCCCTGGGTGTGCCTGCTATCTACTGAAGATAGCTAATGCTCTGCTCCAGACTAGCCAGTTAAGTGTCTGTCCCCTAGGCATGCCCTGGCTGTGCCTGCTATCTACTGAAGATAGCTAATGATCTGCTTCAGACTAGTCCGTTAAGTGTCTGTCAGTCCTGGGTATGCCACTGCTGTGCCTGCTATCTACTGAAGATAGCTATTGCTCTGCTCCAGACTAGCCAGTTAAGTGTCTGTCCCCTAGGCATGTCCTGGCTATGCCTGCTATCTACTGAAGATAGCTATTGCTCTGCTCCAGACTAGCCAGTTAAGTGTCTGTCCCCTATAGGCATGCCCTGGCTGTGCCTGCTATCTACTGAAGATAGCTAATGATCTGCTTCAGACTAGTCCGTTAAGTGTCTGTCAGTCCTGGGTATGCCACTGCTGTGCCTGCTATCTACTGAAGATAGCTATTGCTCTGCTCCAGACTAGCCAGTTAAGTGTCTGTCCCCTAGGCATGCCCTGGCTGTGCCTGCTATCTACTGAAGATAGCTAATGATCTGCTTCAGACTAGTCCGTTAAGTGTCTGTCAGTCCTGGGTATGCCACTGCTGTGCCTGCTATCTACTGAAGATAGCTATTGCTCTGCTCCAGACTAGCCAGTTAAGTGTCTGTCCCCTGTGCATGCCCTGGGTGTGCCTGCTATCTACTGAAGATAGCTATTGCTCTGCTCCAGACTAGCCAGTTAAGTGTCTGTCCCCTGTGCATGCCCTGGGTGTGCCTGCTATCTACTGAAGATAGCTAATGCTCTGCTCCAGAGTAGCCAGTTAAGTGTCTGTCCCCTAGGCATGCCCTGGCTGTGCCTGCTATCTACTGAAGATAGCCATTGCTCTGCTCCAGACTAGCCAGTTAAGTGTCTGTCCCCTGTGCATGCCCTGGGTGTGCCTGCTATCTACTGAAGATAGCTAATGCTCTGCTCCAGACTAGCCAGTTAAGTGTCTGTCCCCTAGGCATGCCCTGGGTGTGCCTGCTATCTACTGAAGATAGCTAATACTCTGCGCCAGACTAGCCAGTTAAGTGTCTGTCCCCTAGGCATGTCCTGGCTATGCCTGCTATCGACTGAAGATAGCTAATGCTCTGCTCCAGACTAGCCAGTTAAGTGTCTGTCCCCTGTGCATGCCCTGGCTATGCCTGCTATCTACTGAAGAAAGCTAATACTCTGCGCCAGACTAGCCAGTTAAGTGTCTGTCCCCTAGGCATGTCCTGGCTATGCCTGCTATCTACTGAAGATAGCTAATGCTCTGCTCCAGACTAGCCAGTTAAGTGTCTGTCCCCTAGGCATGTCCTGGCTATGCCTGCTATCTACTAAAGATAGCTAATGCTCTGCTCCAGACTAGCCAGTTAAGTGTCTGTCCGTCCCCTAGGCATGCACACTGCTGTATCTGCTATCTACTGAAGTTATCTAATGCTCTGTAGTCAGTGAGTGTCTGTCTCAGCCAATTGACTGTTGTAGTTTTCATTAATCATAGACCTATTATTTTGCTGCAAAGCTATAATGTTGCTTGTGTCCTCTAGAGTATGTGACGTTTTATCCATCAACTAATTTAATAATAATAATAACTAATTTGCATGTTTATATTAATAATTAACATTTTTAAAAGAATGCAATCCATTATGGTCCATAAGCAACAGAACGACATTGTTCATGACAGGCAATCACAAGCTGTAATAAAGTTAATACACAGCATGTAAATGGTACCATATAAAGCAACTGATCAAACAAGACCTTTAAACAGTCAGTGTATCATTTGTGCTAAACAAGTATTACATGTCCTTTTAATGGGGAAAAACATTTGATGATAAGACAGCAAAAGTTAACCTGCTATATTCAGGGGCGGATTTAAGGAGGGCACACCCTCCCTCCCCCCTAATTTTTGCATAGCGGTGCCTGTCTTTGTGTATTTTTGCAAAGCGGCACCTGACTTTGTGTGGATGCCAAGCTTGGCTCCCCCCCCCCATTGAAAATTTCTGGATCCGCCACTGATATTGCCATTTTTAATGCTGATAAAATATCTCTAATTATTAGTGCCTTGCTTTGCTATGACAAATATAGTACATCATATGGTGGACTAATTGACCAATGGGCTCTATGTGCATGGAAAATGTGCCTGAAAAGTAAGAACTTATCCATCAATGTGGATCAACAATTTCAATGGTGACACTAGTGTATGGTTATTGGGTTATTGTCAGGTGATGTTTGCTTACCAGGCCATGCTTCCGGTATATCAATCCGGTTATTCAGTATGATATTTAGCCAGCTGAGTTTACTGCATCCATTAGACTCCGTTTACACAGAGCCTGAAGTATATACAGTGCCTGAAGTCGACTTCAGTTGTGTTTGATCTCGGCTTCATTTGTGTGTTAACAAGGTCGCTTGTTTTGAACTTGAAATCCAATGTTGACCTGGGATAGTTTTTTGAATTTAAACTCTACTTCTACCTTGCGGCAAGCCACTCAATGTTAGTGTTTTGCACCTCTTTTGCACCTTCATTGCTTCACTTGTTGCTCACCCCTCACTATGGATCATGTACCTAGGTCTTTGACAAAGACTAGTTCAAACATGCGCCAATTATACAATTATACACGATTACAAAACATCATCATCTGTGCTCAAAGCCACGATTTATGAAAATTCATGATTTGAGGTGTTGTCTTTCAATGTCTATATGCTCTCATTTATCAGTTCTGTATCTCAATGTTCCCAAAGGTCATCACGACAGTAAAAGTATTGCAATCACAATTTATAAATGTAATTAGCAACTGGCTTATGGTGAGGCAGTGAGGCATTTCTTATTAGAGGATGTAAACAAACTAACAAATTTAGTTTACAGGATTTTAAGGGGAAATCCCTTTTATTGCACCTCATAAATATTCATGAGCTAATCATGCCATTGGTCAATCACAAACAACACATTTGTCTGTGTGTTATTTTTGACCATTTTCCTACATCCTCATCACCAGGGGCATAGCCAGGAGGTACATTTTCCCCCACAAAGATTTTCCAGGGATAAAATGGGGGACCGCAAAGAGTAAAGTGCCAGTAAAATGACTAAAAATATAACAACAAGTTGACAAATGGGGACAAAAATTTGGCTTTGCCCTCCCCCGCTTAAATCATGGCTACGCCACTGCTCACCACCATAGCCGGTGCAATAAAAAGTATGGTGCAATAAAACAAATACCACATAAACACCTCAAAAGAAATAAGTCCCCCTCTGAACATGTCGTCATAACATCGTAAGGTTTCATTTTGTACCAACAAAACTAACTTTGAAATAATTATACGACTGTTTACTAAGTGCTGTATGAAAATGAGAGATTTTCATGACTTCAGGGCTGAATGAGCCTAAATTGAAGGCAAAAACTGCCCTTTTCAAAAGTCACAAAGTAGGCCTATGCTTGTCACAAAAGTTGATTCATGGCTTGTTACTAATGGAAAACCCCATGTGTTTGAGTGCAGTTGAAAATCCTCACCAAGTGAACATTTACTGTAATGTGTATCGATTCTTGATCATTCAGCCATGCAAATCCCCTTGGTGCAGAGGTCAGCACAGTGAGTTGTAAGATGGTCAGTTCCATTCCTTGTCCCAATACGCCGTGCAGTTAACAAGCATAGGCCTACTTTGTGACTTTTGGAAAGGGCACTTTTTGTCTTCAATTTAGGCTCATTCAGCCCTGAAGTCATGGAAATCTCTCATTTTCACACAGCACTTAGTAAACAGTCATATAATTATTTCAAAGTTAGTTTTGTTGGTACAAAACGAAACCTTACGATGTTATGACGACATGTTCAGAGGGGGACTTATTTCTTTTGAGGTGTTTAGTTTGTATTGGGGAAATAGGGCTGAGTAAGTCGGTATCATACCTTGTCCGCCTTGTTTGGGGTGATAGTTTGCCCCATTTAGACCAGGTTAAAACTGAGTTAAGTACCACTTGGAGAACCAGAAATTCTCACATGGTTTATCTGGACCAGTTTTGCATGGGGAACAAGAATTTGTTGGGTAAAAAGCCCGTAACCTGAGAACTTTTCCGTGAGGGCACTTTTTTCAAAATGGCCGCCAAAATCCAATTTATATGGTTAAATTAGTCACTTAAGGGCATATTTAACCAGATTTTGGATTTTTATTGATAGCAATAATGTACTACTAAGTCAGGTTATTAATATGAAGGTAACAAGAGGTCACAGCTGAGGGCGCTTTTTTCAAAATGGCCGCCAAAATCAATGAAAAACATATATATGGTTAAATTAGTCACTTTAGGGGCATATTTAACCAGATTTTGGATTTTTATTGATGGCAATAATGTACTACTAAGTCAGGTTATTAATATGGAGGTCACAGCTGTGGGCGCTTTTTCAAAATGGCCGCAAAAATCAATGAAAAGCTATATATATTGTTAAATTAGTCACACTTCATCAGATTTTGGATGTTGTTATTGATAGCGGGAAAGCATTACTAGGTCAGATTATTAATCTGAAGGTAATAGGATGTCACAGGCAAGGGTGCTGTTTTCAAAATGGCGCAACATTGAACTGAAAATATGATATCAACAAAAAGCGTCATGAAATGTTACTTAAGTTGAAAAAAAAAAAAAGTAACAGCTGTCTTTGACTTTTGAACTTATAATGAAGTACTTCAGGGTGGTAAATGTAGATTCTGATTTAAAATGGATGCAATGATGACTACCAGAATTGCATATATGTATTAAAGTAGACCCCAAAAAGTCAACTTGTACACTAGAATGCCGCTTAAGTGTTGCTTACAGTGTTATAAATTGTCCGTTTTGCATGATTTCACTGATGCATTTCTCTTTGTTTTAATCCTCAAGATCACTCAAATCGCTATTATCTGAAAAACCTTCATAGTCATTCTCTACCAATAGTTCTTGGACGTCCTCAGGCATTACCGTTTCAGTCCACTTAGGTTGCATGTTTTCGTTCCACCCATTGTCAAAATGTTTCCACCATCGTATACAGTGACATCTGCTGCTCTCCACTCTCTTGCAATGAGATTTGCGCGGAGCGCCAGCGCCTGCTTACATGGTGGTAGTAAGGATATATCTGCAATTTTTTTATATTTTGAAAACTTTCGATCAAAGATATCGTATCTTGATTCGTTGACATCTTTGCCCTTCATTCCGTATAGAAGTGAAACGTACTCCTCTATCTCTTTGCATAAACTTTCTGATGGAAAATCTAATACTCCAATGCCTTCCCGTATTTGCCAGTGTTTGTGTCCAGAATTACTCTGTCTTCATCATGAATGAAATGGGATAAAGCAATGACTGCAATGTCTATATTGTCTCATGCATGTGATTGCTATACCCTCGTTGGTGATCCTCACTGCATGCTTTGCATGCAAGATGACCTTAGTGTCATCTTCTTCCTGATAACTGCTAAGATCAGGAATCAAAATAGCATCTTGTTTTGTGACACTAAAGCCTTTAAATTGAGCGATATTGACTTAACTCAGAAGTCATCCCTGATTGGATTTCATGCATTCACTGGCAATGATTACAACTCAGCTTTTTTCGCAAGGGGAAATGTCAGTGCTAGAAGCTTCTGGAGTCAAAGCCAAAGTTTGTGGACACATTCTGCAACATTGGAGTATTAAATATTCCGTCAGAAAGTTTATGCAAGAGAGCTAGAAGGAGTACCACCATGTAAGCAGGCGCTGGCGCTTCATATCCTTCACGCAAATTTCATTGCAAGAGAGTGGAGAGCAGCAGATGACACTGTATACGATGGTGGAAACATTGTTGACAATGGGTGGAACGAAAACATGGAACCTAAGTGGGTTGAAACGGTAATGCCTGAGGACATCCAAGAGCTATTGGTAGAGAATGACTATGAAGATTTGTCAGAAAATAGCGATTTGAGTGATCCTGAGGATTAAAACAAAGAGAAATGCATCAGTGAAACCATGCAAAAACGGACAAATTATAACACTAACAATTCTGGTAGTCATCATTCCTGCCATTTTAAATCAGAATCTGTCTTTACCACCCTGATATACTTCATTATAAGTTCAAAAAGTCAAAGACAGCTATTACTTTTTTCAACTTAAGTAACATTTCCTGACGCTTTTTCGTTGATATCATACTTTCCTTCAATTTTGTCGGCCAAGAAAAAAAAGCACCCTTGCCTGTGACATCCTATTACCTCCGTATTGCGTGAAGGATCTGACCTAGTAATGCTTTACCACTATCAATAGCAACATCCAAAATCTGATGAAGTATACCACCTAAGTGACTAATTTAACAATATGCTTTTCATTGATTTTGGCGGCCATTTTTAAAAAAGCCCACACTGTGACCTCCTGTTACCTTCATATTAATAACCAACTTAGTAGTACATTATTGCCATCAATAAAAATCCAAAATCTGGTTAAATATGCCCCTAAAGTGACTAATTTAACCATATATATGTATTTCATTGATTTTGGCGGCCATTTTGAAAAAAAAGCTGTGACCTCCTGTTACCTTCATATTAATAACCTGACTTAGTAGTACATTATTGCTATCAATAAAAATCCAAAATCTGATTAAATATGCCCTTAGGTGACTAATTTAACCATATATATTGGATTTTGGCAGCCATTTTGAAAAAAGCGCCCTCACGGAAAAGTTCTCAGGTTACGGGCTTTTTACCCAACAAATTCTTGTTCCCCATGCAAAACTGGTCCAGATAAACCATGTGAGAATTTCTGGTTCTCCAAGTGGTACTTAGCTCAGTTTTAACCTGGTCTAATTGTATATACCCTAATTATCTGTGTGTAAATAACATTGCAGGTACTGACTTTTTTGTCCCTTTCCCCACAAAAATAAGTTTGGAAATGTTAGTATGAAATGAGCTTTGATGTATGACTGTATGGGGTCACACACCACCAAAAGCCAATTCAAGCTCCAGGGTCCAGCATTGTGGTTTGAGAAAATGCCATTTCGGCAGGGACATGTATTAGACATGAAATGGCCAAAGAAAATCTCACGAACTTTACGAGAATACCAAGGAAACAAAGTGAGTAATAAAATCAAGAAGAGGTGGCTCCTTTGGTTAGGACACCTGCTGAGACTACCTGATGATACCCCAGCAAAGCAAGCTCTAGAAGAATACCAATGACACATAAAACGAGCAAGAGCGAAACCAAAAGCAATTCAAAAAGAGCTGAAAGAAATCAAAGAAGACTTGGCCATATAAAGAAAGTGACTGAACTTTCAAGAGAGAAACCTATTAGAAACTTTATTGATGGCGCTATGTCCAACTTCTAACGAGAAGAGTTTGTGATGATGATGATGTAATATCTACTTGACTGTTCCTACAGCATCTACAAGTAAACATTTCCCCTGGACATTTCCACTACTAGGTGTTAAACATATTAATATAAATGAAATCATAAGCCACAAAAGTGTCTTTTAGTTACTTAGGTGTCCTAAGTCAAGTCAACAAACTACTTCCGTGTGGAATGAGTTTACAGTACTGCGCGACAGCGGCTCTCAAGTTAACCCTAATCTGGTCAACACCATCTGACAAATATAAAAAGCATTTGAATTCACACTTTGTAAATGTTATTTTACTATTAACTTTGATCTTATGACTCCAGTAAACAGACTACTTTGAACCCTGGGAGCATCCTTGAGGTTGAGTTGTCTCCTGTGTTGTTGATTATCATCAAGTCAATTGAATCAAGACAAGTCTGCACCTTCCCCCAGAACTCTGCAGTGTTCAGACATCAGTTGTCAAAGGCAATAATGCATAACTCACAAACGCAATATCAACTGAAATTACTAGAGTCACAAATACTCCATTAATGGTTATTTATGTCACATTGTACAAACTATTGTTTCCTTGTAGATGTGGCAAAAAGGCATTAATGTATAAATAGATATACCTGGCAGTTTAGGCATGTTTGATAAGGCTGATCAAACATTACTGAAAGTTTGATCAGCCTTATAAAATATCTTACTCTAAATGGGATCAGAGTGAAATGTTCAGTGAAGCATTGGCTCTTTATATAAAACAAGTGTCATATTACATCATGCAGTTCCAATTTTGTTCCAATGAAACAAGGGAAACCAGAAGTTAATGTAAGATGATTTCCATATGTAATCATTGGGTTGCAAACAATAAAAGGTGCCTGTTTAAAATATCCATGTGCTGACTTAGACATGTCTGATGATAATTGTCAAGTTATTTCCATAATATCATCCTTTCTGATAAGGTCATGTTGGAACTTAAAGAAACACAACTTCCTTGGACTAGCAAAGTAATACAATTGCTCATATTTGCTGCTTGTTTCTATTGGTATAATAAAAATGTTGTTGCCTACCAAAGAGAGCAAAGTAATTAATGGTGTGTTAGACAGGTATCCATGCATGAGTTGAATGCGTACCCATTAAAACAGGCAATTTGGGAGCACTTTGGACGAGTATGAAACTGTCAAACATTTGTCAACATTAGCTCTCACTTATCTATAGAGGCCCTGCATGCTTTTATCGATTGGCTCCAAACAAAAGATTTGAACCGTTGTCTTTCACCGTAATCATGGCGCAGTGCAGTCCATTCAATCAAATGTTGTCATCAACCTATTTGATCGTAGTGCATTTATTATGTGTGTGAGACAAACTGTCACTGTAGATTGCAATCAGGCTTTTGTTGAATGTATTTGAGTAGTCCGCCATATTTACGGGATGATACATCATATGCACAACCTCTATTAAACATGGTGTGTTGCCACCATAGACAATGTGTAATATACAACAATTATACAGTATTGTTGTGAAAAAGTCAGACCTGACAAAAACTTGACCATGGATACTACAGAGGATGAAACAGCCTAGGTGAGGTGAGGTGAGGTGAGGATCGGTTGAAATGTTGCCCTTGATATTGTGAAAATGTCAGTATTAAACTGAACTTTAAAGCAACAAGTGCTATCTACTGAAGAAAGCAAAGAAACTTATAAGAAAGTTCAATTGTTTGTTCTGTAGATTAGAACAAAGAACAAAGTAATTAGCTCCAAATCATATGGCGATATTTGTTACTGCCAAAATAAAAGTAATAAAATAAACTAGTTGCCCGCTTTTACAAAAACTTGTTAAATGATTTATTTACAAAAACTTAAAACAAATAATAATGTAAAAAAAACCCAAAAACTTGAAAAGACATTTTTCTTCAGTATTTGCATCATCACTATAATCATCATCTTGTTCATTAGCATCTATGCACATAGTTCATCCAAGTATCAAGTTCATCCAAGCATAAATTATAGATATGGGCATACATTTTGTGCTATTTCCCCAGGGCCAGTAGAAATATAAGTGTGTATCAGAAACAAAGCAGGTCTTAGCCAGATAGTTGTTGCACTGTCTGTGTAAGATACTAAGTTACAAAAAGTTTGTCACAAGGTATTTCTAGAAATTCTTTCTTTCTTTTTCTCTTTTTTCTCTTTTTTTTTTTTTTTTTTTTTTTTTTTTTCTTTCTTTTTTTTTTTCTTTTTAAGGGTATGGTAAGGGGAGACACATTCGTTCAAGCCTGAATTTGAGGTTTCTTAAATAAACACTTTAACTTAAAACTGATCAAATAAAACTGTCTAATACTACTCTAGGAAATTTGAAAGTTATTTGGGTTTTTTATCATTTCTGTACAGGTTTTGATTTACAAAATTAGATTATCACAAAATTTTTTGTTAATACACTGGAATTGGTTGCATTGGTACAAAATTTAAAGGAAATCTGTACCATAAACTAATCAATGGCTATATAGTTGCAGTAATAATAAAAACGACAAACAGTAAAAGTCCCAAGCTTATATACGAACAAATAAAGGAGAAATTCTTAATTCCTTACGACGATCAACAGCATTTTTGCAATTCATGGCGGCAGCCATATTGATACCCGATATATTTTTTATTACGCTGTAACGGTACCGGATATTGAAACCAGCGAAACCGTGCCACCAGCACTCAGCGCTCGTGAACTTTGGTGACACGGGCGAATACTACCAAAGTTCAGATTCAACATTCGTTCAAAAAAACGCGACAATTTTTACCCATAAAACTACAGAAGAACATAAAAAATGTATTTTAAGTAATATTTATGATCAACAATGTCTTTTGAGAACGAAAAGTAAAAATAGCACTAAAAACCAAATTTCGCTGTGGGGTCGCGAATGCCATAGCAACATACGCCGCCGTGGGTCTGTGTGAAAGGTTACGCTACTGCTTGTGGCAGAAGCAGCTATCATGGCGGCGTCCATGAATCGCAGTAACGAAGGATTAAAAGTGCTTTTTCTTTGTTAGGAATATTCCGAAATTCATATAGACCGTCTGGTATGTTTAATTTAGGGGTAACTATATTAGCCATTGATTAGTTTATGGTACAGATTTCCTTTAAGAATACAAAAAATACCTCCTACCAATAAATAAAAACACTTTTTCAAATTTGTGACAGATAAGTGTGAAAACTGGTTGAGTGACAAGACGTGATGGTAGTTTTTTTCTTGCTTTAATTCTTAACTATATCAATCATTGCAAAAATATAAAATATAATATATATACCGTCGATGTTGTTAATATATCATCATTTTAAACTAAAGTTTCTCAGTTGCTCTGGGAAGAAAATGTAAACATTGATAAACACACGTCTATCTGTGGTAAGCATGGGGGTAAGCACCTTCAAGCAATGATGTTGGTAGACATATAATCCAATGTGATTACACTCACCAGCATTCCACAGTTTGCCATTGGCTTTATCTACTCTGTATCTGACTGGAGAATTATCAACTTCCTTCTTTCAACTGTAACTGTTTACAAGTATGTGTCTGTAGTAAACTAAACATGAATGTCATTAACCTCTTCATCTAACATGCAACTGTGCAGAAAGTCATTAACCTCACTTGTATTAAAGGTAAAACACAATACTTGTGAGTTAACAAAAGGAGTTCCACAGGGATCTTGTTTTGGCCCATTGTCTCATCAGTGTTCACACTTAGAGAGTTAGAGAGTGTTCACACCTAAGTGTTTATTGTGATTTCAAAGTCTTATTATAAGAGCATGCAAATCCGGAAGGTCACATTGGAATTAAGTGTGTCTGAGCTTAGTGCTTGTGAGAGAATAGTAGCATCTGCTGATTATTGTTTTTGTTTTGTTTTAGGGACCAGTCAATACTTATTCGCCGATCACACAGTCACCTTAAGATTCGATCTGCAAGTGCATGCTGTGTGTGTGTACGCCTGTCAAACACATGGTTTAGTTACTACGCACACTTTGCAAAAGCCTTCTGGCGCATTGCTAGAAAAGCATGAGAAACAAAAATGCACATTTTGTGTATGCATTTGCAGGGAGAACCTTGTTTTAGTAGAAAGATGGTGGATCCATGCAAAGGGCGGAGACCAGGGAAGAAGTATTTGGGGGGATCAATTGGCTATGTCGATTGGTTCAGTTCCAAATATCTCTTTGTGTTAAGATGAGAGATAAACACTTCAATTCTTCAATTTCAGCAACATTAAAATGTTTGTACTAAACACGGTGTAAATAGAAATTTGAAAACAACAAAGCATTGATAAAACCCCATTCTTAGCCTGATGCATCGTGCAGATGTTTTTTAAACGGAAACAGACAAGTGTTTTGTCCGCCTGGATTCAAAGTCTGTTTTTCAACATTTTGAAGTGTTTGCATATAACACATTATCTAGGTTCCATATATTCCCACTGAAGTGAGATCAATGATCCATCCTATATGTTTGTTGTCATGTTCTACTTAATGTGACTATTTTTAGTACCAAATATAGATTGGTGTATGAATCCAGGTTATGCATATATTTCATGGTTTTTAGATGTGTTGTAAAGTAATCCAATTCTGCATCACATTATTGAACATGCTTTAAGGCGAGTCGGAGCCTTCAGGTCATATTTTCCCATTTTTGGGTTATTTTGCTTAAATAATTCAGTTTCTCAGTAATACATTGAAGGAATCGAGTAAAGGAAGCCAGTGAATTATGGCAAATAATAAGTAAATGTGTTCGCCATTATGGCAAATTAATAAGTAAAAACAAATGTGTTCGTCATTTCCCCTTCCCACTGAAAATCATGCACATGAGGGAAAATAAAACCCATTACAATAAGTTTTGGGATATCATGTATTGAACCCTCTGAGAGTGTAGACTTTATTTTTCTCAATATTGGAGCACAAACACGGCTAACTCAAGCACCACTCCAACCCGCCTTAAGGCTGTTGTATACTCCAATTTTTACAGCATCGCATGATATGATACTGCAACACTTCTTAGCATTACAGGTATTGCGCAATGAAATTGTAATGTATACTGTATGCGGTGTAAAGTAATATCTACCAAAAAAACGTCGACAACGTAAAGAAAGCAGCAAGTTTAAAAAGCCCCACCTCGGCTCACTTTTTGAAACTTGGTCCCATTTGTAAAACGTACTGATTTCCTGGAACGGATTTAAACTTTATCATAATATTATCAACTTCAAACATTTTCTTATGTGTTATGAGTCTTTAATGTGCCGATGCGATATTAATTTGTAAGATCATAAAGGTTATTATCTTGCTCTTGCATGGTAAGCCAACATCCTATATATGTTTTGTTTTATAATATTAATTTCATGATTAATGATCGAATTAAATAAATAACAAATAGGCATATAATGCCAGTCATGCTATTATTAAAACGTTGGAAGCGCTGTATTTGATGTTCAAAATGGGACCAAGTTTCAAAAAGTGAGCCGAGGTGGGGCTTTTTAAACTTGCTGCTTTCTTTACGTTGTCGACGTTTTTTTGGTAGATTTCCTTTCTTTTTATGAATGAAGCCGAGTAGCTCCAAGCTTGAAAAGTCATCCGTTACGAAGTACTACATAAGACTAATAAAACGAAAAATAGAAGTTTGAATAATATTATCCTTGATTTATGACAATAAAAAATACGAGTATATGTAGCTAAACCTATAAAATGTACGTGGTTCTTTGTAGCCCTGAGGCAATCTAGTTGGATATCCAAATTTCGCCGCTTGTGGTTCTTTGTAGCCCTGCAGGCAATCTAGTTGGATATCTCTATTGAGCGGCGGTTGTTGGCGGTCTTTCGCGGTTTGTGGTATTCCTTTATTCTTCAAGCCCTGTCCTCTATCGGGGATAATTTATTGTTTAAGCTTGTTGGATATCCATATTTCGCGATGTGTGGTTCTTTATAGCCCTGCGGGGCAATCTAGTTGGATATTTCTATTGAGTGGCAGTTGTTGGCGGTTTTTCGCGGTTTGTGGGTTTAATTTGTAGGATATCCATATTTCAAGATTTGTGGTTCCTGAGTCCTACGGGCAATCTAGCTGGATATCCAAATTTCAAGCGGTTTGTGGTTCTTTGTAGTTTCTGGGCAATCTAGTTGGATATCCCTATTGAGCGGCGGTTGTCGGCGGTCTTTTGAGATTTGTGGTTTTAATTTTCCTTTTTTTAATGTTTCGGGTCGGCCCTCCTCTACATCCCGAGGATGCTTTTCATTAATTATACGGTGTCAAAAATTACTATTACTTGGTATGATAATTTATCTTACCATTTTGACTTATATTGTTTGTTAAGGTAACTTTCGCGGTTCGTTGTTATAATTTCCCTAATCCTTCAAGCCTTGCCCTCTATCGAGGGCTAATTTATAGTTAAAACTTGTTGGACATCCATATTTTCGCGGTGTGTGGTTCTTTATAGCCCTGGGCAATCTAGTTGGATATCCAAATTTCGCGGTTTGTGGTTCTTTGTAGCCCTATGGGCAATCTAGTTGGATATTTCTATTGAGCGGCAGTTGTTGGCGGTTTTTCGCGGTTTGTGGTTTTAATTTGTAGGATATCCATATTTCAAGATTTTTGGTTCCTGAGTCCTGCGGGGCAATCTAGCTGGATATCCAAATTTCGCAGTTTGTGGTTCTTTGTAGCCCTGCGGGGCAATCTAGTTGGATATCCATATTAAGCGGCGGTTGGCGGCGGTCTTTTGAGATTTGTGGTTTTAATTTTCCTTTAATTTCGGGTCGCCCCGTGCTCTACAGTCCGAGGATGTTTTTCCATAATTTAAATTATACGGTGTCAAAAATTACTATTACTTGGTATGATTTATCTTACCATGTTGACTTATTGTTTGTTTTTTAAGTCAACTGGACGTGACAAAATATCCTGCTATGTTGACATTAATTTGTTGCTAAATTGACTTGGCATAATAATTTATTTCCCGAAGACGACATCCATTTTTGGTATGTCGACTTAGCATGATAATATATCTTGCCATGTTGACTTGTTTGTTCAGTTGTCTTGGCGAGATATTTTATATCGTGATGTTGACATAATGCTGATAATAAGTCGACATGGCAAGATAATTATCTTGTCAAGTTGTGTCACATAGACGCTTCCGTACTATATATGCTTGATAAATGTTATTTGGATTTTTTTCCTGCTGGCCTTCCATACTAGCGGAACAATTTTCCACACCTACAGAGTGTTTGTAATCAACCTACCGGGACGGTATGACAATTGTCATGTTCTACCAAGGGGGTGACACTAAATTCACGGTTGTTCTATTAGCAACGCAAAATCTATGAAAAATTCAGCTGGTTTACTAGCTAGAAAGTGAGGCCAGTTATCGATCCGTTATAGCTCGTTATGAATAATTCATGTTCGACCCCTTGGATCATGTTAATTGAGTTTGGCAAATAACAACGTTGTTAGTTTTGCGAACTTTGCCTGTTCAATGAGAGTATAGCGCTACCTCAATACATCTGGGCACAAAACAGGCGAAAACGATCCAGTTTATTGAAATGGCGGACGGGTATTCCCATCAGGCACCAGTGCTATGTTTTTTCAAAGAAAGTCTACTAATTTGATATGAAATGACATTTTGCAATAGCAAAGTCAAAGAAATGCACAGTGTATGTGCATGATGTGCAAGCATACTCCAAATATTTACGGTAAATCTGAATAGTGGTCACATGTTAACATATCATGTGTTCGGGAAATCACGTGGCAACATTTAAAGATTTCAGGCTTGTTTACTAGTTAATTGCCATTTGTACTCTTTATTATTTATCTTTGTTAATTAACATATATTTTAAATGCTGATAAATCGTGGTTGGCTACCCATGATATCTGTTAAATTCAATGTTTTATGAATATAATTCTACCACGCAGAGGGGGTCACGCAGCAGAATTTCACATCACCTGACTTAGCTACATTTCGAAGCTCTGCTCTTCAAATTCATGTAAATTTCAAAGTTTATACGTACATTTAATATATTTAATATGATACTAATTATTTGTTATAACCAACTGGTACACGAAATATACTAGCTTATTACCTATACAGAAAGGTGATTATCAGCCTTCACTCAGCAAATTGACATGCCCGCATATGCAGCCATTCTCCGCCTGGATAACATGACTGTCGCCTCAATACGTCTGGGCGCAAATTTAAATAACAATACGCTATTTACATATCAATGCGGCCTCATGCTAATTAAAGCTGCCCCATCCAGGAGTTCATCTATGGTTCTACGATAGCTGAAGATGACAGAGAGTCAGGTCTCTAAATCGATTCAACAACCATTCATACATATCACAATCATGTTTTATTGTCCTATTATCATGCGAATTTGTCCGTGGTAGGACAAAATATATTTAAATGAGAATAACAATGAGTAACGTCACGTCGTATACCCTATAAATACCTGATCTAGTTTCTTGTGTTATTCAGATTTCTTTTGATCCTTGATGGTGTTGTATCACACTATGCTGTGTTTTTTTTTTGCTTTTATAAAAAATAATATCACAATAGCACTGGATGTTTAAAATTATGTTATCCTTGATTAATGACAATAAATTGTTTAATAAAATATTGAAAAAAAAATCAGTTGGTCACCGGGTTTCGAACTCGGGATAGCGTATCTGGAGTCAAACGCCCTAACCATTAGGCCATGGGCCTCTGCTGAAATTTGCTGTGTCGAAATACAGCATTTATTATATAAATGGATGCGTCGTCCGATAAGAACAAAAGAATTGTGAAAAATTTGATTTTTTGGCGAATGGGGCTCAGAATTTGTATGTAGGGTATCTCAGAAACTGCTAGGGTATATTTGGAAGTGAATCTGAAAAAGTAGTGTGAAGGTGAGAACCAGGTAGACCTGTAGCAGTGTCCAAAAATTCTGGATCAGTTTGATTTGCAACTAATTTTCGCTATGAAATACCGCGTGAAATGGAAGCAAAAATATTTGTTTATTACTTAACAATGATTGACTGTAGGATTGGTGGCCCTTTTGGAATTAATGAGTTGTCAAGATATTACACCTGGGACTGTAAATAACATTTACCATGGTTTTAGATACATTTTGTACCCAGCAAAAAATAACATAGAACAATAGAAGTCAAGTGTTTTAATGTTAGGTGTAAATATAGTCTCGTGTTAGCATATGTTATTAGTCTTCTTTATCAGTCTTTTTTTTTTAAAACTTGCTGGTCACGGCTACCGCGTGACTCTAATCACTCAGAAGGTGTTCCTGTAGGCCCTGCAATATACTCACAGATTTGGTAGGCTACCAATAACTCGATCTTTATTTTCCAACAGCCAATCACTCATACAGCACTGCAAAAGCAATATCGCAAAGCTGAGCAAAGACGTTGAACAAACTTGAGCTCTTAGCGATGGCCAGAAGTCCATCTCGCAAAGAGAATTTTTTGCGGAGGTCATAAAATCTGGCTCTCATATTATTGTTGTCAAGGGATGTTTTTAAAAACGAACATGATTTAGTGTTAAAGGGCAGTAGACCCCAGATTGAAGTCTTGTTTATGCACTCAAGATTGTTTACCAATGATCCCTACCAATCTGAGTTACCGATGACGTCACAGGATATGCTTGTGAGTGGATGAGTAGAGTCTGCCCTACATGCAGAGCCTAGCAATGTCTGCAGACAGTAGTATTTGGGTCCTTATGCTGTGATTTACTGTTGAGAGATTTGTTAATTGCACATCAAGTTGTTTTAATTTGTTTGCAAATATTGGATGTGACCTAGTTTTGCCTATTCAGATCAATGTTTGTATGAAACCAATGTTTGTATGAAACAATGTTTGTATGCACTTTAAAAGGCAGAATCAGGTGACATGAGAATAAACAAGCAAAGCAAGCTAAACAAGTTGACAGTGCAAGGAATCAACTTTTGGTCTCCATCTCCTTTCAAATAATTTAAATGAATTTGCATCAAATTTAAAACAAATTGGGCACTTCACAAAATTTTCAGATTTTTTTTGTACATTTCAAAAATGAGGCAAAATTGCGCTGTTTGTCAGAAAAATTGAGAAATCCTGAAAATATGATCATCTAATATACTTAAATATTATTGTCATCCCCACATGGCCAAAAATACAACCCATGTTTGCAGCACGTTCCTGTATGTCATTTGTACCGGGGTTCCCCTGGGCCGGCTCAGTACTCTATTCACTTCATCTTCTCTCCTTTTCTCCTCTTCTCTTCTCCTCTACCTGTTCTTGCTCTTCATCCTCTTCTCTGTCTTATACCTCTCTCTCTCTCTTTATCTTTCTCTCTCATTTTCTCTCTAGAGAATGATCTTTTTCACATTGTTAATAAAGTTAGCATCAACTGAAACATGAAATTGTGCTTCCTCTAAAGTGTGAATATGTTGAAAAAGTTAGGAAATAAACCTGGTTGTATGCATGGCATGACGTGTGAGCGCCTTGTTTACCCGACCTAATTAGATTTCCATAGTAATTGAATTGCAGCAAACAGATACATATTTGATATGCATAGTTGCTGTTTTCTATGAGGCTCTTCATCCCTGAGGCATAGATAAACAATCTGTGACAGAAAGAATATACCGCTATGCTAGGCTTTGAAAATTTGTGGTAAAGGCAGCTGCTTGCTGTAATCTTAACATCATGCATATCATGAAAACAAAAATAAAAAATGATGTAAAAGTACAATAAGTTGTGTGCCACTTGTTAGTAAAATCTTTCAAATATTTCCAAACCTGAAGTGAATTATATTGCAGTTATATTGTGTGAGAATTCTAAACTGAATTTACACACTAACATTGAGCACCGAGCAGATGATTTTTACTTATTGGGGTAGCGCGCTTTTCCCAACGTGACATAAAGCGCTATACCTCATTGGCTAAAAACTAATTGCTCGCTGCTCAATGTAATGAAAATTCAACTTACTTGGGATGGGGTTGGATGGGCTCAAAGGAGGGCTTAAACTTTAAGCACCTCTCATTTGAGCACCCTCCAACCCCACCCCAACTACCCTTCATGTTAAAGGGTAAGCAATATAAACGGTGCATACCATACAGTGACTTCAATGAGAATAGGTGGGAAATAATGCATTGTGTACAGCAAAGTGGATGTTGCATTTCAAAATGAGCCCCTATTCTGGTTTTTGGTGACAACTGCTGCATTTTGCAAATCAAATGGCCATAATACCCTTCAGGGGTCTATCGCACTAAACTTTACGAAGCTTCGTTACGACAAGTCGTTCACTAAACTTACTTACGAATGGTACCCTTCGTAAGTAATAGGGATTTACTACAGGGACCCTTCGTAACCTTATATCTGGTATTGGGTATTCGTAACTTAACGAACGGTTACGAAGGATTAAACGTTTAGTGAAATGGACCCCAGGTGCCATCCTGTTGTCCACCCTCCTGCACTAGGGGAGACACCCAGGGTGGGGATTTTGAGCATATTAGAGAGAAATGCCCATATCAGACTTTGATGCTGCTTTGACACGTCAAGCGGCATGGCGTATCAGCCAATGACAAGCCTTGATTGTATCCGTTTGTCTGTAATGCGTATGCATCATGCTGCTCGGCACCAAGCAGCATGGTAGTATGAAGTCAGCATTATGATAAGTTTATTTCATATAGCAGCTTTCTAAAACCTGTACCTGTTATCTTGGCCATTTCAATTTGTATATATATATTACAGTTCCCTATGGCCATACAGGATATATTAAACTATTGTGAAATTGGAATATTACCGACCATCAAAAATAAACAGACATGAAATATTTAACTGAATTCATGGATCAGCTTACCAAATATTTATCGTTATTTCTTAAAATAGAATTTGGCTCTAATGCGTGTGATGTTTTTATTGATGAGATCTGATGGTGTTTGTGTATTGCTATAAATGTTTGAGTGGCAGAGAAGGAAATGAAGGGTTTAGTGATTACCTCAAAGTAATTCTCTGCCTGCCCGCCTGATATAACAGAAAATTGGATGGGTACCTGTAATTCTGAAGTAATAATGCACTATAGAATAAGCCACTTGTTTGTGCAAACGAAGTAGTCACACATACTCACTGTGCAATGTTCTCTAGGTCTTGTGTAAGAGGTTGACTTGTAGGAGAGGTGATGATGCACTTTACTCCCTCTACCAGTTCGAGCACAGGAATAAAAATATTGTATGAAAAGCTGGAAAATTTGAACATTTACACATTTCTTTCCATTACTGTTATATTGTGAAGTACCAAATAGCTGATAATCAATATATTAGGAAAATATGCTGATGACCCCTTGTTCATTAAAATTAGAGCATTGCTTGTTTGCCAACCTGGGAAATAGTCTCCCCCTTCTATATAAATCAAAACCCAATTATACTTGTTTATGCATTTTGGTAGTTTTGTTAAAATAATTATACCAAAAATATCAATTATAGCATATTTTTTGAAAAGCTCGAAAAATGGCATTTTTCATTTTATTTTGGGTCTAAGCAGTTGATGTACCAATATAAGTAAGTTAAAGAAGCAACTTATCTTTTCATGTGCATTAACAATAGAGGTACGATACTAGATACTGCCCTTCTTGTAATTGAATGCGAGGTCAGTGGTATTGTATAGTTCATGGTATGGGAGTAGTCTGATACGGCTTATTTAATCCTGGGGATGTCTTCATATTACTCTTTGACGTCACTTTTGACTCCTGCAAAAGAGGCAAAGCATCTAGGTATTATGTTGACCAAACAAATGGTACATAATACTTTGGCTGATAGTATACTGTAGACAGACTGAACTTGTCATTTTATATCAGTCTTCATTAACAGCAATTTGCACAGGGTTGACTTTCTGCTGTGCAAAATCTTGTGGTTATAGTATAGTTCGGTTATTCCTTAATTTTGCTTCAATCCTTGAAATTTGAGGTTTCCTAAATAGACTTTTCCCAAGTCTTATACAAATTAAAATAACATTATATAATCTAAGGGAATGAATCCCAGAATCAATGATATATACAAGGATATCCTAGGATATTTCTTAAAGCCAAAAATGATTCAGAAGAACATTTTAAGTGTTTGTGGGTGTGTGTCTGTGTGTGTTGGGGGGGGGGGGCGGTGAATGTATGCTTCCATTGCATTACTTCCAAGGACTTAAAACCAGGTTTATAGTATGAAACTGGAAGGCATTTGAATTCAACATTTTACCAAGCAAAATACTCCAGCAAGTTGGTACTGTTGGGCATCGAACTCGGCTGTTGGGCATCGAACTCGGGACCTCATGCACCATGGGCTAATACCTTACCATTGAGTCATAATCTCCCATGCACTAGACTATACTTTGCTTCAACTCAAGTTCGGTAGTGATGTGATGCTTTTTTGCGGTTGCGCCTCAAGCGTACAGACAAACCGTTCTTATATGCATATATGTACACTCTGCACAATTAACGTATTGTGCCCGTTTCGATACTGCGACCAGCAAAATACGCACCTACGTCAATACTGAACTCGAGATGAACCAAAGCATAGTCTGGCAATCACTCTAGATAGGCATTTCTGTCAACCTAAATTATCCAATAGCTGGATATGTGCAATAAGAAATGAAGGTATCTTGAACGTAATTATTTATTTGTATTCATCTACAGAGTTCATGTTTAGTTGAAGGAACGTCATTTGCTTCAAGATTACATCCATGTGTTTGTAACTCATCCTAATCTGTTGTAGTATTATTAAGATATCTGTCTGTGCGGTCTAATCAAGGAGTTTCTCTTATTAAATTGTAAACAGATGTACCTACTTAGTTTGCCACAACATCTGGAGAAGGCTACGTCAGAGATGTGCAAGGTTTCACCTGACACTTGTGTAGCACTACCTATGCTATAAGCTAGATTCATAACCTCCGCGTATCATATGCGTGTCTCAAGCAAATTACTTGTTAGATGATATTCGCACTTACACGCAGAGGTTATCGATATTCATCAATGACCTCCACATGTGATGTAGCATGAGATTTTGCGGCACAATGATTTCTGCGAATGCAAAATTTTTATAGAGTTTTCACAATGCATTTCCTTTTTAAACAACTGATACGCAGTTTATTAACCTCAAAATAGCATCATCTCTCATGGCACAGCTCACCGGTGTCTATGAATAGCTTTAAGAATTAAGCATATTTTTGATATGTAATAAACATGAGGTCATTATGTAGGCGTACATTGACACTGGGTTTCAATGCCCTGGGCGTGTTTGAGATATGAAGTACCTATTATTAGATGGGCAAGTGCTAATGTTTAGTCTTAAGATTTTCCAGTAAGTAGGTTGATTTTTTTAATATTAAATTCTTGTAATCAATTGCAACTTATAAACTAAGAGAGGAAAAAGTGATGGTGGTGTATATTACATGCCTGGTTACAGGGCATTACCCTATTACTGGACTTATATTAGTACATTGGTAGAAGCACTGACCTGGGGAATGCTGGACATATTGTTTGGTTTCCTAGAACAGGGAAAGTAGTGCTGTAAATGTTGCCAGGTTGTGACATTCAGGGGCGCAATTTCATCGAACTTTAAGCATAGATCAAAATTGATAATCAAAAATTGAGAATCACAAGAATCAAGTTACTGTGTGTGGGATAGGTACAAATTTAGGAGAATGGCTTTTGATTCGCTCAACAGCAACATATCATGCTTATATAGTGCTTTACACCAAAGATAAACATAGACAAAAACAAACAAAAATAGTATGCAATTTTAAATAAGTTTTCAGATATGATTTACAGTCTGAGACTACCAAAGTTTAGTGGCAACAATAGACAATGAAAGATGAGTAGAAGGTGATGAGATGCTTAGTTCTTGAAGAGAGACAGGTACAAGACCATGATACATTAATGGGGGAGAAGAACTTTGTATATAATGCGATAGGTAGCCCCTATAAATCACAGACGATTGGAGTAATGTGGTCATGTCTCTTAGTAAGTGAACTTAATCTCAAACTGTTAGTTCAGAAAAATTATTCATTCTGATTCTTGATGAATTTGCAGCCCTGATTGCACTTTCCAAATGCCTCTCTCTACAAAGGTGTATTAAAATTAATACCAGATTTATTGGAAAGGTAAAACAATTAAGTGGAAGCACACACTTTGAAGTACCCAAATCAAAGAGGTGATTATAGCTAAACTGTCCAGAAAAGAGTTTGATATGTTCATATATCGTAGAATTTCATCTACAAGCATATGCTTCTAATGACTTTTTGTTGACAAAAGGTATAACAGGCACACCCACCACAAAAACATTTGAAGTTTGAGTAACTATATTACTGATACAGGCTGCTGTACAAAAATGTATCTAAGACCAATCTACTGCAGTAATAATGTTTTGTGGAGGGTGCCTGCCTTTCAGGTTTTTTTCATTAAAAAGCCCTGATTTAGAGTCATAGATGGAATTCTACAGTTTACACCATTTCAGAGTATCCTTAACCCTTATTTTACAGAAGTGCTTGATTCTAATAAAAGTCTTTGAACAGAGTAACCACTTAAACCTAAGCATTTTAATTAGTTTGATTTTTTTAATGATCCATAGCACTTGAAAAAACATTGAAGGATAATCAATGCTACAATTATAAGTATGTGCGTCACCAGCAGCATGTCGTTAGCCTACTATACTAATTGCCTAAGTAATATTTAGTCATTTTTAGAACAAAGTAGAGAATGTGGTTCAAGCTTGCATCAGTTACGTAATCACCCAATTTATTTCGGATTATTCCCTTTAATTTGTCTCATTATCATTTGTTCTTGTGCAGAGATTGGTGAATAACTATGTTTAAATGCATGCATGCTTGAATCATGTTTTGTACTTTGTTCTCAAATTACAAAAAATGACTTTTAGCAATGGCAATTAGCATAGAAGGATGGCGATGTACATGTATTATTTAGTGGTTTGCTGTTGTGATCCATAGCCTCATCAACCACTAAATTCTCAAAAAAATTGACATTGTTATACCACCAGATACCTCTGGCTGCATAATGATTGTGTGCAGGCAGATTCATTTGCTAAGCAAGAATATTGTCAAATTTTTATTTACGTTCTGTTAACAGAATGAAATTACAGCACAGTAGCCTATGAAACATATATTACTCTATCACATAACTTGTAAACACAGAATCTGAATCAACTGAAAATAAACCATAAAAAGAAGATGATAGAATCACAAAATACTCTTTTAAACACCATAGCCAATAGAAAGAGTTAAGGTTGGAACTTCATTGACAATATATCACTAGATTTTAACCCTAAATGCCTATAAATCTTGCAAAATATTACAAGGAAACCCAGTCTGCATGCATGTTGCCATGGCACAATCACCCAAGTCATATATGCACGGAATAGCTGGCCGGGCCAGCAAAACCCCCATGGCTATTATTTGGTGATCTTGTGCTTGGCACACGAGGGGTCTAAGATTTGATTCCCGGGGGTACCAAGTGACTTCTTTATTCATCTTCTCTCCTTTTTTGTTCCTTCTTTCACTTCCGATATCAAAAAACCATGGGCTGTGTTTGGGTTAAACGACTTTATCTTAAGCCTAAAAAAGAAAATTGTTTGATTGCCGTAACCCGACCGACCCTAAAAATAGGGCAACCCTAGACTTTTTTCTTATTTCTTATTCAAAAAAAAAAAAAAAATTAAATGAAAATCTAATTTAAAAAAAAATAAACAAAAAAAGTTCCAAGGCCTTTATCATACGCAATTTACCGCTTAAAATGTGTGTAAAAAATTATTTTAAAAAAGAAATTGCCGACCGACCTACCCTATTTTTTTATGTTACGCCAATCAAACATTTTCTTTTTTAGGCCTTACCAAATTGTACATTATGATATAATAATGACTGTTTTTGCTGCCTGTGAATCACAAGAACAAAGCACAGGGTATACTTATACCACAATATGAAAGTATGAAGTCTCTCCCATCCAGTAAAAGTGATTAAAGTTACTGAAATAAAGTGTATTATTGTTGTGACAGCATGGGATAAAATACTCAAAAAGACTATCATCTCAGTCCACCTCATTTATTTACAGAACAAAATTCCTAATTCCATCTGATCTGTTTAAATTTTAAACATAGGAAATCCTAGAATCCATGCATATAATAGGCATTGTGTTTGTATCCAAGTTGTATCATTTAAGCGCGTCATCACAAAATCCATTCAATGCTTTGTTTATGTTGTGACGTTGGTCGCTTTTCAAAAAACTATCTACATGTATTACGTGACAAAAAATGCTGTTCTTCGAGTGGACAGATTTTCCAAATAGTGTCGGTCAGTGTGATTTTTTTAAGGGAAGAGGTTTAATCACCCTAAAAATCACAAAGAGCTTGAAAAATCTGAAAGGAAACTGAAATTTTTAAACATATTTGAAAAACTTTGTTTGATTTTCTTTTCAAAATGTTCGCCAAATATCAAGCTTCCTTGGCAAAAACAACAACAATCACAACGACACACTTGAACTGCCCTAAAGTATATCTCAACACAATGCAATTATAGCCCTACTGACAAATTCTGACCATTAATTTAATAAGAAATTTGACAGATATATATTTGAACATTTCCTCTGTCCTTCTATTTTCCCAGCATTTGTTCCCATAGGTCCCAGTTTCCATTGGGAAGTGTTTTTTTAATAGTCTATTTTAGTTTCATATTTACTTATCACAGAGGAGGATTGTTAATTTGATGAAGATCAAATGTCTGTGTCATTTCTTTTGTTCAATGCTGTAGTGATATTCACACTGGCATTGACATTGCTATTTTCAGTAGAAAGCAGACCTTTGGTATTAAAAGTACTATCTTCAGTAGAAAGCAGACTTTTAACATTCAAAAGTGCTATATTTAGTAGAAAGCTGGCATTTAGCATTGAAAGTGCTATCTTTGGTAGATAGCAGGCAGTGCCAAAAGCCTGCTGTCTACTAAAGATAGTACTTTTTGTCTCGCCTGAACTTTGTTCAGGATGGGACTTAGTAATCACTATTTCTGTCTGTCCGTCCGTCCGTCCGTCCGTCCGTGTGGATGTGTGTACGTGTGTGTGTGTGGATGTATGTGTGTCCGTCCGGAGCTGTATCTGGGGAAC
Source organism: Amphiura filiformis (assembly GCF_039555335.1). Taxonomy (NCBI): domain Eukaryota; kingdom Metazoa; phylum Echinodermata; class Ophiuroidea; order Amphilepidida; family Amphiuridae; genus Amphiura; species Amphiura filiformis. The sequence continues at coordinate 91,731,713 of NC_092628.1, read as the reverse complement.
CGTAAGACTTACGGCGACGCTACTTGGTGGGAGGAAGGGTATCCAAGTTTGCTCCGTAACCGTATGTTTTCGGTGAAAAATATGCAAATTAACATAGCTAATTTGCATAATTTATGCGAAAATCAGCGCAAATTGATAGCGGAGTTTGTGGACAGACTATCTCAAGATCCATCGGGCGCATGGTAACGAAACCTGGTGGCAGCTATGATACACATCTGCTGATCACCTGATTAGTTTTTCGGCGAAAAGTATGCGCATTTAGTTGTTAATTTGCATAATTTATGCGGAACGATTCTACAAATATGGTTGGAAATCTGAAGAAATCCGCCTTGTGGAGCTGTATCTGGGGATTCGTAAGATCCCTAAGCCCTATGATGATGAAAGCGTGGTAGGGGGTAGTATGACCAGAGGATCTCAACCCGATTCGATTTTCAGCGCAAAATATGGTAATTAAGTACCTAATTTGCATAATTTATGCATAAAATGCAAAAACCTATTTTCTCGGAGACTAGGGTCGACGTTCTTCAAACTTGGTGGGTGGGTGCATCTTCACCCCAGACAGAACAAGTTTGTATTGGTTAGTGCGTCAAGGTCATCCAAGGGTCATCTGAGGTCAAATGACTAAAAATTGTCGTATGGGCACGAAACTTGGTGGGTACGGTCAACATAACGTGGTAGGGGGTAGTATGACCAGAGGATCTCAACCCGATTTGATTTTCAGCGCAAAATATGGTAATTAAGTACCTAAGTTGCATAATTTATGCGTATTTGATGCGTATCAAGCAAAAAACCCTTGTGAACAGCTTATCTGGAGATCCGTATGGGGTACAGTGACGTAACTTGGTGAGGAGTAGTGGGGCCAGAGGTTCTTGACCTGATTAGATTTTGAGCGTAAAATATGGTAATTAAGTACCTAATTTGCATAATATATGCGTAATAAGCAAAATACCTTATGAACAGATTATCTGGAGATCCGTATGGGGTACAGTGACGTAACTTGGTGGGGAGTTGCATGGCCAGTGGTACTCGACCTGATTAGATTTTCAGCGCAACATACTTTATCCAATTTCGTGAGGTCAAAGGTCACATACAAGGTCAAAGGTCAACTGAGGTCATCAAATCTTTTAATAACTAATTTTCAACCGTGCATCACATATCCAACTAACAGCTTGATCGATCATGTAATTAAGGAAATATGACGACTTTAAGATAGTCGCTTTCCATGTAAAGTATAGCAAAGTAGCACTTTCAATGAGTTATAACTCGTAAAGGAAGCATCTTTCTGTTTTGATTTATTTCATCAGCGCAACATACTTTATCCAATTTCGTGAGGTCAAAGGTCACATACAAGGTCAAAGGTCAACTGAGGTCACCAAATCTTTTAATAATTAATTTACAACTGTGTATCACATATCCAAAGAACAGCTTGATCGGTCATGTAATTAACGAAATATGACGACTTTAAGATAGTCCCTTTCCATGTAAACTATAGCAAAGTAGCACTTTCAATGAGTGATAACTCGTAAAGGAAGCATCTTTCTGTTTTGATTTATTACTTTGATGAAATAGTTGTTTGGTTTTGCCAAATTTTTGGAAGGTCATTACGGGGTCATCCGAGGTCACTCAGGGGTCATCTGAGGTCAAGTTATTAAAAACTGTCGTATGGGCATGAAACTTGATGGGTACAGTCAACATTTCAAGCCAAATTTTTGGAAGTTCATTTTGGGGTCACCAGGGGTCATCTGAGGTCAAATTAGTAAAAACTGTCGTATGGGCATGAAACTTGGTGGGTACAGTCAACATTTAAAGCCAAATTTTGGAAGGTCATTTTGGGGTCACCAGGGGTCATCTGAGGTCAAATTAGTGAAAACTGTTGTATGGGCATGAAACTTGGTGGGTACAGTCAACATTTACAGCCAAATTTTTGGAAGGTCATTTTGAGGTTACCAGGGGTCATCTGAGGTCAAATTAGTAAAAACTGTCGGATGGGCATTAAACTTAGTGGGTACACAGTCAACATTTAAAGTCAAATTTTTGGAAGGTCATTTTGGGGTCACCAGGGGTCATCTGAGGTCAAATTAGTAAAAACTGTCGTATGGGCATGAAACTTGGTGGGTACAGTCAATATTTAAAACCAAATATTTGGAAGGTAATTTCGAGTCACCAGGGGTCAACTGAGGTCAAATTAGTAAAAACTGTCGTATGGGCATGAAACTTGATGGGTACAGTCAACATTTATAGCCAAATTTTTGGAAGGTCATTTCGAGGCCACCAGGGTCATCTGAGGTCAAATTAGTAAAAACTCGTATGGGCATGAAACTTAGCACGAGGGGCACAGTCAACATTTAGAGCCAAAATTTTAGAAGGTCATTTCAGGGCCACCTGGGGTCATCTGAGGTCATATTAGTAAAAACTGTTGCATGGTCATGAAACTTGGTGGGTACAGTACAGTTACCATCAGCCAGATAATCGTGCCCAACCGATAACCGCCAAATTCATTTACCTCTCTACCAACAGTTATCGCAAAAGCAGGCGGTCACAAAAGCAGGCGAGACTCGTGGTTCGAGAACCGCCTTGTAATGCTAAAGACCTACTATCTACCGAGCACTTACAATGCCAAATACCTGCTATCTACTGAAGATAGTACATTTAATGCAAATGCCTGCTATCTACTGAAGATAGTATTTTTAATGACAAATGCCTGCTGTCTACTGAAGACAGCCCTTTCAATGCCAAAGGTCTTATGTCTACCGAAACTAGTACTGTCAATACCTAATGGCTGCTAACTACTGGAGATAGCACTTTTAATGCCAAATGCCTGCTATCTACTGGAGAGACTATCTAGGCGCCAACTTGTCAGCTTTACCATAATGACTATAACTGTTAATGCTTTGATATGTCTTGACAAAGTAAGCGTCATGTATTTCCCTGGTACCTCTAAACATAAAAGTGAGCTTGCCATGTATCCAAAATGATGATGATGACAAAGCAAACAACACATAGAATCACTCCACACATGTCAAAAGATTTGTTGTAGAGAAATTTAAATTGTCACTGAAAGTAAAAATACTGCGTCATATTTAGCCTCAACTGATTGTTATCGGCATCTGAACTTGAAATATATATAGTATTTATAGAAAATTTGTTACATTGCAAGTGATTGATAAGAAATTGCTAAGTGCTTCATGCTTAAGAGCTTTTCATAATGCTATAAATAACATTTCATATTGAGACATTTACTTTATTGAGAGGTTGTCGTGATCCCCTGAAAATGGAATCATTTTCGTCATTTATTGGCATATGTCTGGCCATTGGGCTAATCTAGTAGAAATACATACACCTTCTACAGAAGACATGACCTCAATCTCCCACACAAGGGGTGTAGATTTGAAATGAAGTCACCTGTTCAGGTAACCCCATTTAAAATTCACTCCCTGATAGCTAATTAAAAAAAGAAATGTACAAAAAGAAGAATGTAGCACCATCTTATTTCAGATACAAGGTTTGTAAGCTGTTTAAGATTGTTTGCAGATGACATACATGTTGGTAAGCCATGAGTTCAAGTAGCACACAAGTCATCTCCATCTACTTACAAGACAATAAGCATTTAAGATAAGGAGCAGCAATTTTGGTGATGAAAGGAAGAAATACCAAATAGAAAAGAAAATGAAAGGGGGAAAAGATTGTTAATGGAAGCAATTGACGTCATACATAATTGATTTTTGGTCATATATGGGAGAGTTAATTGGTTCTGTCAGCCATTCATTTTGAGTAAGAGAGGAACCTGGCAAAGGATGAGAGGTCATTATATGGTTGATGATCTGTTAGTAGCATATATTCGTTTTAGGAGTAAAGTCACTATAAAAGCCTCAGGATTTGCAGATGATTTATGAGGCGGAATACAATATCAAAGATATTAATAAATATAAAAATAAACATCCTTTATTTAGAATCGCACATGTGGACAATTTGTTTCAAGAATTTGTCATTTAATGAATTTGTAGGATTTGCTTTAAACATTTTTAATATAGAAAATATTCCACTTTCCTTCCTCATAAGTAGAGATACCTCTTTTCATTTTAATGTCATTGATGGACATAAGGGATGACTGAGGGAAGAGAAGATGCCAGGGATAGAATAAAAAGAGTGAGAGCAAGAGAGAGAGAGAGAGAGAGAGGGGGGGAGGGTGTGACTTTCTGTGGGGCTGAGTTTGTATGTTAATTTCATCAAACAAGTACACAGTCACACACATGAGAAATCTGCAGGAGGTGTTGGACCAATCTGCACTTGGATATAGAAAACTTCACACATCCATGTAAGGTGAATAAAACTCACAGGTGTGTGTCCACTTGTGAATAGTGAAAACACAGTGGTATATCACTGTGCACATTTGCCAGTGTTTATATAGATGCGTGTATGTAGCAAGGATACACACACGACTTCTTGCATTCAAACAGTGGACCTAGCCGCAAATGAACACCATCCTCAGTCCCAATCCCTAGTAAGTCCCAATTGCATGCCAAATGAATTGAGAGATATGTCCGGTATTGTGCATAAAAAATAGCGACCTCGGTAGGTAGGCATATTACGTACTGTGCGTCAATACGAAAAATCAGTAATTTTGGGTCTTGTTTTGGCAATTAAACATCAATTTAGACGTCCTCGGTTGTCCTACAATACACAAAGTCTGTGGTTCTCAGCAGGCGTAGATAGGTGTGTGTGTGGGGTGTGTGAATAATATTGATAATACAATAATTTCCTGTACCATACCGACGCTGAACCTAATAACGAATTTATCATACCACTAAGTCATTCTGAATATTGAAATAATTATGTTTTTAAACATTTTAATTGTTGCAAAATTGGAAAAACATTACAAAAATTAAATGAATGTTGCACGTTTTACATATCACGTGCATTTTACACAAACCGGTGTACTCGAATTGCCTTTATATGTGTATCTCGCTGTGTATTGTGCTTGCGCATTATGCTCTCACTGACTAGATATAAAGCGTATTATACGCAGTCACTGACTAGATACAAAAATATATTCGGTTAGCAATGTTGATGTATCCCTTAGTAGTATGGTAAAAGAAAATATCCTTAGTCATAACTTTAATTTGGGTAAAAGGAAGTTGACATGTTAAAAGGAGTGACAACACCAGCCACTTCAACAGAATGATGAAAAAATGAATTATAATTGAGCGGCACTTCACCATTGTGTGTAATGTGTGTGTGAGATGCAGGAAACCATCAATCTAATTGGATGTTTCTTGTAAATTGTAATATATCTTTCATTAGAATTTCTCTTGATAATACACCATTACAGTGCACACCCTTTAATAAATCAATATACAGAGTTCTTATTAAACATGTTAAAGGGCAGTTTATGGGGAGACACATTTGGTCACGCCTGAATTTGAAATTTCTTGATACTTGTGTTCTTGCATTTTAAAACTTTTGATATTCCCCATATTTTCTTGATTTAAAAATCACCATTTCATTCTTTTGTACTTTGCCTGATTCCCTACTTTTGGTAGTCCAAATTTCTGCACTTTTATTTATGTTCAGCCTGTTTTATGGCTTTATAGGCCAAATTCACAGGCTGTTTCAGGTTTTTCCTGCTCAAGACCGCTAAAGCAAATTGGCAGGAAAATAGGACTCCAGATTGCAGTCAAGTCACATTCGCTATGTTATATTGCCCGCAAACGTGATGTAAACAAAACAAAAATTCAGTTGGCAGAAAAAATGCCACTTGGGTTTTTTGCATAGATGAAATTCGATTAAGAAGTTTCACATTTACATGTGTACTTATTCAATTAAATAGCATTTAGTAAATTAATTTAGAATTCTACTAGATTGGAACTGAAACAGTTGAAATTTGATCTGCATAAAACATTTATTTAATCATAAATTTTATATTATGCAATTGCTTTCCTAATAAATATTTGTTTTATTAGTACATCAAATGAAGAGTACATGTATAAGAGACAGGAGAAAATATAAGAAAGAGGGAGAGAGGACAGAAAGAGAAAAAAGATGGGAACAGAGAGCAAAGATGGAAAGAGAGGAGGAAACTGAAGAGAGAAAAAGAGAACAGGGTAGAGTAAACAGGCTGAGGGGAGACCAGAGAAAGATAGGGGTGGGAGAGAGACATGCAAAACGCACAGACATTTTAGTGGTGTACTATTATTGCTATCATATACAACTTGTTACATCATCATACAAATGTTACATCATCATACAAATCACGCAATCTAATTTTAGAAATTATAATCACAATTTGCAGCACTTATCTTGGCTGATCAGTACAAATCCAAGCTGTGCTTTTTGTTTACAAGCCAGGGCAGTTTGCTTCCTGTTTTTCTTAGGTGTTTTATATTATGCATTTGAAGTGTTTTGAATTTGATAGGTTTTGTGTATTTTCTATTTCAACAACTCGTACTATACTTTCTTACTAAATGCTGCGTCATATTTAGCCTCAACTGATTGTTACCAGTATCTGAACTTATAGTATAAGCCTATATAGTATTTATAGAAAATTTGTTACATTGCAAGTGATTGATAAAGAAATTGGTAAGTGTTTCATGCTTTAAGAGATTTTCATATAACATTTCATATTGAGACCTCGACTTTATTGAAAGGTTGTTGTCATCTGCTGAAAATGGAATCATTTTGATCATTTATTGGCATATGTGTGACCATTGGGCTATTCTAGTAGAAATACATACACCCTCTACAGAAGACATGACCTCAATCTTCCACACAAGGAGTGTAGATTTTAAATGAATGAAGTTGCCTGTTCAGGTAACCCCATTTGAAATTCACACTCCCTGATAGCTAATTAAAAGATGGGAACAGAGAGAAAAGAGGGAGAGTGAGAGGGGGAAACTGTAGAGTAAGAACAGGGTAGAGTAAAAAGGCTGAGGGGAGACCAGAGAAAGAGAGGGGTGGGAGAGATACACATAAAAACACACAGAAATTTTAAATTATAGTGGTGTACTATAATTGCTATAGGCTTACAACTTGTTACATCATCATACGCATTGATATTTTCTGGATTAGATTACGAATCATGCAATCTAATTTTAGAAATTATAATGACAATTTGCAGCACTTGGCTGATCAGTATAGATCCAAGTTGTTTATAATCCAGGGCAGTTTGCTTCCTGTTTTTCTTAGGTGTTGCATAATGCATTTGAAGTGTTTTGAATTTGATAGGTTTTGTGTATTTTCTATTTCAAAAACTATATCTTTGTACAGGAGTTGAGTTCAAAATGCTGCCACCATGTTTACACACAAACAAAGTTGAGCTCAAAAACGGCTAAAGTTGTCTTTAGGTTCTATGTAAACAGGGTCTAAGAATTTGTCTATTAAGTTTTATTTTTCAGCATTTTGGGAAATTGAGTCCAAAATTTATGGTATTCTTGTTTGCTTGTGCAAGGGGTACTTTACTGGTAGAGTAAAATGTCTTTTGTAAGTGTTTGGAAATGATGTGGTCAAGCATAAATAAATACACTATCATACTTGAGTGGTCCCTGGGAATTGTGGTACACTTATTTGGTAGCTAATTGATCTATAAGCCAAATAGGCATCTGCTTATCTCCTGATACCATCCAATATGACTTACAATGTCATTTGCGCTGGTATTTTTAGCAAGCTAACAGTCTTTTAATCAGATACTAATCCTTCTTGTATTTAGACTTGACCCTGGTAACCATTTAATGGATCTTGTATTTAGGCTTGACCCTGGTAGCCCTTTAATGGATCAATTTTATCTCTTATAGACTTGACTCTGCATGGTGGCCATTTGATGGATCAATCTTATCCCAATCTATTCAAACTACTTTAATTACAAGTAACATTGATAATTTTATAATTTTTCTGCACACTGACCAGTCCTTTACTTAGCTTTGCTTGTTTAAAGTAAATTACTCATTGATGGTTCTGAAAAGAACTGGTCAACTTTTATTTCTCCATTATCCTCCCATAGGCCTAAGCTATTGATGTTTCACAAGCTCAGAAGTTAATTACATATTTTATTTTCTCTTGTTTTCTTTTTCATATCCCATTGTCAACAACAACATTGACTTGAAGCAGGTAAGTAACTTAATTATTGTATTTTTTTTCTTCACATTTACATTTTAAAGGTGCATTTCATGATTTCAGAATTTCCTTTTTTCAGTATGATCTATGTAGATTGATAGAATCTTATTTTCTAAAATTTCAGTGGATTCCAATTTTGTGTTTGCGAGCCAGTGCTATGCGTAATTATACATGCGGTACGTCACTACACTGTGTTGTAATTTTTGTCAGTCAACAGACAGAAAATACAAATTGGAGAATTTCTTTGGCAAAATCTGCAAGAAATGTTATGTGTACAAACAATATGTAGTCCAAGGTTTCTAATAGTATATATATCGCAGGTCTTTTGAAGGTAATTGGGAAGGATGAGGTTATGAATCACGAAATGCCCCTTTAAAGTGACAAACATGTTTCATGTATTTTAATTTTATTATTCAAGAAATGATTGTATGAAAGTTTTCCTACCTTTTGTCTGTACCACTTTTTACAGATAATAAAGGACATTTTCTATTCTCTTGCAATATGAATGGAGCTCCTTACTGAATTGCAGGTCATCCAATTAAATTGATCTTGCCCCCCCCCCCCCTTGAAACATACTGGCTGGAGAGGTTATATATTAGATATAGAGAATGGTATCCCCAGATTTTATCATCCCTATTTTCACTTCCACTCTCGTCATTTTGAACCTAATAGTTCCGGTGGAATTTTATTGACCTCTTGTTGACTATATGTATATTGGTTCTGAAATTTGATTTGTTTAATAAAACTGATTTACTGAGTCAAAATACTCATCTACAATGATTCCTGACCATTAAAAAAGTAGTAGAATATTACTAAACCTGTTCTGGCTGTCAGTAACACGGCCCTGATATGGCAAAGCAGTGTAATGTACGTATAATCATATTCATGAAGTATGATCATATTCATATGATGATAAAATTGAGGCAAGCCATCAAGTTTTTCTCTATTTTTTTTTTTTTTTTTTTATCTTTATCGTTTTTTATTTGTGTATTTTATTTGTTTGTGTCTTTTTTTTCACGATTCTTTGTTTTACTGTTATTTTATATTTTTCATTTCATTTTGCTTTGTTTCTCTCTTGTATTTATCAATTAATATGGAGAGTAACTACTATGGTATAGTGGGTTCTCCTTGAAACTATACAAAAGCAATATTAATTATTATTATTATTGTTAAGTTCATCGGTTTTTATTAAATAGTATAAAACCCATAAAACCCTCACATATCAAATTCGTACCGACTTCTCTATACATGTTCGCAGCCAGATACTTTTGTCGCGAGTGACACGTCTTTCAATTCGCTAGTGTCTTTGACTATGCTTCAGTGGTCATGAAAGGATTCAAAAGATAACCTCTACCCTAATAACCCCAAGCTATTGTGTGAAACTTCTCCAAGAAGGATGTCTCATTATAGTTCAGTCTTCGGTTACGTGTTATCATTATGAGGACTATATCACGCAGGGTTTACTTTAACGCACAAAACACGCGTATTTACGCGTTCACGCACTTTGCAGACCCCTTCAAATCCCGGAGTTCAAAATCCAACGCGTACAAAATCTTGAAAAAGTACGCGTTCGAATATTACAAGATTTGAATATACATGATATAGAAACACCCAATATTGTTAAAAACGGTTTTCCAAAATAAAAAATACCCCTTGGGCAATGTTTTGGACCCCTTCAGAGTAAAAATTCACAATTGAAAGGGTCCAACAAATTTGAAAATACCCCTTCAGCAAAATGCTTAAAGAAAACCCTGATATCACGCGCTAGTTCTGAACCTGGATCATAATGAACGCCACACAAACATTGCTTGACTTCGATACCACAGAGTAACGCAACCACTTCGTGGTCTGATGGATATGCTCTGTGGTCTGATCTCAGGTTCAATCATTTTAAGAAAATGAAAAAAAAAACCAGTTGAGCTATTATTATGAATAAATCAATAAAGTAAATAATACACTTTTTATAGTTACACAATTTGAAACATTGAGGACATTAAATTTTTGGAAAAGATTTTCTTTTGATCATTTAACTTTTACGTGTAATGCGATTACCATTATGTAATGAGATGTACCAGGTGTAGCAAATTTTGTCCCATCGCGGTTTTCGTTGCCGTTTGGAATCATGTTTCGTAGTGCCTATTTATCTAAAAAATGATATAAATAAAAACAAATCATAATAGTCATTCCAAAAATGGGGATAAACATTTATTGACGCTTCTTCAATAAAATAAGGTCAGTAATCAAGATTTGAACCAGTACCCTGTATCACTCAAGACGCACGTTCTGCCGACTGAGCTAACGGGTCAGACAGAAAAACAGTGTAATTTTGAACAGAAGAATATTCACACACTATGAAAAAAATTACAATGGCAGATATACCAAAAAGGACAATGACATTTTGAAAAAGAATACCTGACCCCCACTTTTTATAGTGAGCCAGATTATAGAGGTTGTGCATATGACGTATCATACCGTAAATATGGCGGACTACTCAAATGCATTCAACAAAAGCATGATTGCAATCTACCGCGACAGATCATCTCACACACATAACAAATGCACTACGATCAAATAGGTTGATGACAACATTTGATTGAATGGACTGCACTGCGCCATGATTACGGTGAAGGACACCGGTTCAAATCCTTTGTTTGGAGCCACTCGATAAAAGCATGCAGGGCCTCTAGAGCCTTTTGTTAGAAGTCACACATGAGTAAAGTGGATAACCTCTATTGTTATTGCAGTATAATCTTTCTGCATACAGCCACTACAATCACGTTCCTAGTAACCTAACTGTTTGATCACGTCACGTGTCTGAACCATTATGTCGAAGTTTCAACTACACGTATCCTTAATGCTGTTGGGATTTTACAAGGATGGCGCTCTCACATTTCTATAAAGTTCATAGGGCCATTAGGCGAACGTTTACGGTATGTGACTGGACACTACGAATCAGCCGTAAAGTAAAGTCAGCCCCGGTCAATTTTGTTTTATTTCGTGTTCAGAAAATATATATCATAAGCTTTAAAATAGTATATCATTTGACTTCAAACGATATGCAGAAGCGGGGTTATGGTTTGTTGAACTCTGCTCCTTCAACAAAATGGTATCTTTTTTCAGTTCTACACGTGTCTCTTTTTCCACATTGCTTGTAATAAAGTCATAATTGGCGGTCATTTGAAATCATGCCCAAGTCAACGAGGTTCAGGAATGTCCTCTCATTGTCATTGTTGGTTATACATACCTAGTCAAAATACAGTGCAATTGTAACCCACCACTTGAACAGGATTTACCCAAAGCAAACAAAGACTAGATCTATTTAATGATTCTATATGTAGAAGATTATTATCCTCTTCAGCAATAGGATTATTGATTGGTGTAAACGCTATCAAATGAGAAACATGTCGCGACTAATTGAGACACCTATGAATACGACCTTCACGTACATTTTGCACTGTATCTCAGAATACAATTTGCTGAGTTTATGGCTCATTCGTAGTGTCCACTCACAATCACATATATAGCACTAATATTATATTATTCTGAAGAATAGGGTATTGACTCTAATAGTTACACACACAGGATATTTCCGTTTTTTAGTGCCTGTACACTTCCCTGTCTTGAAGGAAAAAAACAACAACTATACCTGTTATAAATAGATTTAACACTTAACCAATATGGTTAAATATAAAACTTTATTGGAGACGATCCGGGAGCATATATATGATTGATTGGATCTATTTTGATATCATATATTCAGAAAACAATCGAAACAGGAAATGCAGAAATACAGGAAAGATTTCGGCTGCAGCTTTATTTCTCCAGTAGGAAGATGAAAGTAAAGACAACAAAATAAATTCCAAAGAAATCAAGTTGAAATTAAAACTTAATTTTGATTAATTTGAATAGAATCAAGTGTAAATTTTTTCACAATATTTTTCGCAGAATTTTTTGACTTAATGGCAAAAACTTTTAAAAAATGGAGATAAAAAATGAATTTGCACTTTCCGCTGAAATGGGCGCTCTAAGTATAAAACAAATGCGCACGGGGGCTTTGAGACATAACTTTTTTTTTAGCTTTATGAAGTTTGTAATAAAAAATTTGTCCAAGCAACTTATCAATTTGGGACATGATCATGCAGTTAAATGAGTTATCTATTGCTTAAGTTGAGATATGGACAGAAGAATTGTTTGTGTATGTTGTTGACTTCAATATATAAATTATATCTCAAGAACTGGAATTCCATTTCAATGGGATTTTTAGCATATTATAATTTGTTTAATGGACAGACTTTCATTTCAGTATCATCATCATCATACAGGAACTAATGAAATTCAGTGCTCAGAAGCTAAACCACAGCCACTGACATAGACCCTGTTCACATTAGAAAATTTCTTCATTCGACGAAGATAAATGCGTAGGCCTACACATTACGCTGAACGAAGACCGAACGAAGACATTGCACTGTACACATTTCATAAAAATTAACGAAGCTCGAACGAAGCTATTAACGCCGCGCCCGCCTATTAGGCCCTTCACAATTTACTTTGAGTGTACTGTTCCCCTCCCGCCTCCCACCTCTGAACTATGATGTTGAACAAACAAATAACACACCTGCATTATTATCAACGTATAAAACAAGAAAACCAACAAAAAAAAAAAAAAGACCATAATTGCAATATAATTAAACCCGCGGTGCCAAAATGTAGGCGGTTGATATTGGGCTGTGACTGTATGTTTCAAAATAAAGAAAATAATAAGAATTAATAATTATTAATTAAAAGTTACCTTGTTTGTTTGTTTTAAAATCATAAATAATCTAAAAATAAATTGTGAAGGGCTTATTAAAGCCAGCGAGGGTCACTTGTCATGTGATCACTTTCCTTCGTCGAACGAAGCGAGCGTACACATTACAAAATTAGCTTCGTCGAACGAAGTATTCCTTCGTCGAAACAACCTTTTTAGCTTAGTTGAATGAAGCAATTTTAATCTTTGTCGAAAGAAGAAAAGTGCGTACACATTAGGAAAAAACGATTTTTAATCTTCGTTTGAGGTTCGTTGAAAGAAGAAAATTTTCTAATGTGAACAGGGTCTAAGAAAATCAGATCTTGTGAGGCTTGCAAATCAATTGATCAATCAATCAATCAATCAATCAATCAAAAAACAAACAAATCTTTTGGTTGACATCAATAAAAGTTGTTCTGAGTAATAAAAAGACAAAGCACCCAGTTGGTCTAACAATCAACAAACAAATAAATAAATACCTTTTAGGTAACATCAATGAAAGTGGTTCAGAGAAGTCTAAAGACAACAAACAAATATATAAATACCTTTTGGGTGAAATCAATGAAACATGGCTAATATAATTCTTGATTTTATAGGAAATGAACTTCAATGCATGCATTAACAAGGTTTATGGTGTTCCATCTTCATTACTATAATTGATTTAGGAGGCAGGTGTCACGTGTGATACGTTTTGTACATGGAAGGCATGCATTGTATTATATTGAAGGAAGGATGGCTTTTTCATTTGTTTTGTTTTTGTTGTTTTAAATTTTCCATGAGTCAAAATGTCATATGAAGATGGAGATGCAATTTTCACGTGTTTGTAACATGTGTGTGTTTGGGTGTAATAAAGTATAAAAGTGATAAATATGCAAGAAAATCAGGAAAGGAATGGAAAGGAAAAGTGAAACCAAAGAGAGACAAGTGAAAAGGTTGGAGGATAACAGGAAACAAGAAAGTTGAAAAGGAGAGAAAGTGAATGGGCAAGAGAAAAGGAAAAGAGGACAATAGAAAACAAATGGAAGGAAAGGAGAGAAAATGAGTGGGAAAGAGAGAGCGAATATGTTGAGGATAATAGGAAGCAAGAAAGAGAAGGAGAGAGATGGACTGAGATGAGAAAGAGGAAAAGAGGAGAGAAAATGAGTGGGAAAGAGAGAGAGAGAAAAGAGAAGAGAACATTTGCCTGAATTGAGGAGGGAAAGACTCTGAAAGAGAGAGTATATCGAGGGAAAGAGAGAAAAAGACAAAGTGAAATAGATGACATAGTATGGCATGCATCAACACTACATGTACTTACCTCCCTCCCACCTGTTGACGTAGGAATGTAATGGCTAGTTTCTTTCATGTCCAATATTTCGTTATGCTGCATAATGAACCCACACATTTCTATAAAGGGGTGAAGTGAACTCATGAATCTACTTCAAAATAAAGCAAAACAACAACTTCTTGTCAACAGAATTTGCTTCAAACTTTCTTTTATTATAATTTTTTTTTCATATTTGATCAATTTGCATACAAACAATTTGTACTTTTTTTTTTATTTTGTCATAAATTATACATATGTAAAGAGTTCACAAAAAGTAACCCAGCCATTATAAATATGCCTAGAGCTTCAGAAGTATTACTCTTTGTAAAGAGTCTCAAAAGAGTGATTTCTCACTCTTAAAAAGACTGAAACCCACTCCCAAAAGAGTGGAAATGAAATGACTCTCACTCCAAAAAAAAAGAGGTAATTCACTCTTAATTGAGTGAAAACTAATCAATCTTTTTAGAGTGAATTATATTACTCTCTCAATCACGGAAGTCACTTGAATAGGAGCCAATTTTACTCGATAAGGAGTGAATATCAGTTCACTCTTGACAGGGAGTGAAAATTTCACTCTTTTACATTTAGACAGTACCACCATACAAAAGCACACATTACTCAAAGTTTTGCAAGTCATCTGTCTGGAGTACATCTCCTTTTATTTGTAAACCATTTTGGGGGTCTCCAAACCTGTTTTACAGAGCCCACTCTCTGGAATTTCCTGAGCCCAAATGCATATATATACTTGAAGTCTTAATTTCTCGCAAGAAAAGTTTTAAGGTAAATTTTTTATTAGTAAGTTACTGTTCCACTCCTGGAATTTCCCGAGCCCTTTTCACAACTGAAGGTTACTTAATTCGTTATAAACCCGTAAGTTACGGGGCCACTCTCAGGAATTTTCCAGATATTATGGAATATTTTAGGGGCACATATCAGTGAACATCAAAATTTCATTAAATGAATGCAGTTATAGGTATTAAAGTTTATGGTATTATCAATTTTTTTATTTACTTTCTTCGTAGTTTATGTCAAACTTCATAACTCCAACTTTGTATTCATTTAACTTTTTTCTTCCTCCTGCAAAATTAAGTTTTTTGGTGTGACAAGGTTTTGACAGAACAGCGCCGATATATTGATTTATTCTAATTTGGTTTGATATGACACAATTGAAAAAAATGGCTACTGTTTACCAGTGTCAAAATTAAATTTGAGGTCTTGAGAAGCCAGAAACAAGGTATACAGGGTGTCCCAGAAAAAATTACCGAGTGAATAAAATTGGACGTAAGTCCAGAAGTAGACATCAAAATCAAAAAATTTAAAATGTAGCGCATAGCCTATTTTAATGTGCACCACGTATCAAACATTTATTTGATTTGGTTGACTGGTTCTGAAGAAATTAACGTTTACATAATGCGTGCATCAATGCAGTTCATTCCAAGTTTGATCACAGGCGCTTTTTTCATACTCGCTCATCGCTTCCTAAAGTTTGTGTATCTCATTAAATTTATTCCACATTATCTATTTTATAATCCGAAGGTGTTATGATATTCATGCTTTCACTGAAGATGAATAACAGTTTGTCCGAGAAAACTTTAATTTCTGCAATTATGAAGCTTTCCAACTTTAATTCTTTAGGTTGTCCAAATTATGTTATATTTTAACTTACCAAAGAACGTTTAAGCCAAGAATGACAATGATCAAGTGCGTACAGTTTATGTGTGATTTATGATACCATGCAACATTAATGTTGAAGTTTTAAAATATTTAAACTTTGCATTACAATTTCTATAAAATATTCCAAAAACTTTAACATGTTTAATGTGTGTGAGATTTTTTTAAAGCAACATTTATATCAACATTAACGAAAAAGATATTTACAAATACCGAGTATTATCTTACACGCAAGCTACATTTTCAATATCGTTCAGGTTTTCAAATTTGAACAAAATCTAATTAAATGTTTTGCAAGAAGCAGATTGTTTAAAAAGAACAAAAAAGATTTCACATAACAAAACATGAAGCCCATTGACAATGACAGTTAACCACTATAGTTCCCACTGTGTTGAATGATCTTTCTTTCAAACTTGGAATGAAGTGGATTGACGCATACGTTATGTAATCGCTCATTTCTTCGCGATCAGTCAACCGACTCCAGTAAAATTGACGTATAGAATGCAGAATAAGATAGGCTACACGCTGATGTTTAGATTTTTGGATTCTGATGTCTAGTTCTCGACTTACGTCCAAATTCATTCGCCCGGTAATTTTTTCTGGGACACCCTGTATGTGTTTATAATTTGATCAGCTCTAAATAGGCGGGAAATACTAGGCTTTTACCACTACACCGAAAAGTCAACCCATGTTAAGAGTGCTATTAGTTGACATGTCTGCCCTATATTTTGTGTTTTGAAGAAAGTAGACAAAGTACAGGACTTCAATTAATAATTTGTGATGCTTCTGGCGAGATGTCACAAGACAATTCTCAAAATAAAATATTTTAATATTAATCCGCAATGTTATAAGGCCAGTCGATTACGATCTGATCAAAGTATAATTGTTGTATAGATTTATGTTGGTTTGTTTTGATTTTGTAATTTTTCAACATAAAAAAGAAAATAAGTCAACTAATCACTTGGGTAATCTAGCAAAATCATTCAACACGGTTCAAACTAGGTGTTTTCTTTTTCCAAATAATTTGAGGTTGTGACGTTGTTTTCTCCGTTACGCAAATAATTGACAGACTTACATCATCACATCAATAACTGATTAGTGATAAGATAACTCCATCTATCTATTAGAGACACAAGGTTCATGGAATTATTACGTTCACGCACACACACACACACATTTACGTGTTCACAAAGCGACCGTGGTCATCATGTCAATACAATTTACCAAGTATTGTCAATTAATTAGCGTAGATCGTGATGTGATTCATTCAAATTGACTTCACACACACCCTCAGGTAGCTTACACATAATTATTAACTGGAATATTTGATTCAATTTTTGTTGATGTCGCACATTCCCGTAAAATCATCATTAGATGTGACAACAATTTGAAGCGAAAAACAAAATTTTAGTTAGCCCTTCATACCTAAGAAATTGTTGATTGAATATTTTATCTGCGACAATTTCTGGGCTGTTTTATGCAGCAAAAGTGTTACTGTCTCAAACTTTCAATTGACAAAAGCAGAAAATCTTAAAAAATCATTGAATGTCAGATTTTTTGAATTTTTGTATTGAGCAGCATAGGTGTGCTAATCCCTGCAAGGGACATGACAGAGTACAACCTAATAGGGCTAAAATGTCACATTTTTGCACAATTTCATAAAGTTATCAAAAATTTAAAGATATGTACTGAAAGTTTGTATTTGGTTTTTGGTTGTCATCTGGACAACCACTGTTATCTTAGGTTCTCCACACTACAGCTCATTTTGGTTGTCTCCGGCTATGATGATGCTGGTCATTTGCTTAAATTGAAAAAAAAAACCCACAATAATGTTTAAAGAAAGCTATATATATAGCTCATCTGTCACACTTTCAGATATTGTTTGCTTCAACAAGAAAGAATGAAAACTGAAGAAATTTTATTGAAATTTTGAAACACAAAAATTGTGTAATATTGGTTTTCTTACACCTGGAGAAAGAAAACTGAATTTTTATTTGAGCTAAATATGTCACTATGAAAAAGACTGAAATTCAAGCAATGTTAAAAAAATGCATTTGATGTCTAATACCCTTCCAGCAATTGGGCTTGTATTGTAATTCAATCCCAATTAATGCATAGTATCATCCCGGGAGTACACCTGTTTACCACAAAGTCAAGCAATCTCTGTTTTTTGATGAATTTTTTTTACAAAGAGAGCAAACTAAATTTTACATACACAATCTGTTCAATCCACTCTGATGCAGCGATAACTGATCTTGCATATCCAAGAACTGCAGTCTCTTACACGCATACCATTAACACACTTATCATTTCTGTGGAAACTTGCAGCAGTGTGATGTAACAGAGGCTGTTGAATAGTAAGCTGTGTAGGTGATGGTATAGAGCTAAATCAGTTACTTGATACACACGCATGGTACTTTCTCCAGTCTCTGTCGCTTTAGTGAAACATGTAATCAAGTACTTACTAAATCATAAAGGAGGCATGCTTACTTTACGGAGAATTTCTTACTGAGCTAAGCAGAAAAGTATGTGAGAAATATCACAACATCATTAGAAGTGGAAAACCCATGTTGCTCGGACAAGTAGTTTATCAGTGCAGATTTGAGCAGGAGTATTGTTGCCTTAGTCGTCTTTCTATATTTACATGGATATTACGGTTAGATTGGTTAGATGTTAAGAGTACTTACCAGATGTCTCTCAAACAATTTTGTTGGATATATATCATAATTGATTCCACCATTGGCTACAGGACTAGTGTAAGTAGAAAAGCTTTTATCATGGAACGTAATGCATAATATGAATTAAGTCAAATGTATATATATACCTGTATTTTGAAGGAAAGTCAGTTTGTTTAGTATTATATCAGATTATATCAATAGTGTTATTATTCTGCTATATCATTAAGGTCACACACTTATATAGTCCATGGTATTTATTAATGTTTTGGGGTAAAAAATATAAAAAAGTAAATTAGATGCTGTTTTACTTGATTAAAACTAGTAGTATCTTTCAGTGAATTGTTAATTTCGCTGTTGCTTCATCCCACCTCATTACTGATGCATTTTGTGTATCTTTATTTTGCGGTTGTGGGTGGATTCGGAAAACTCATGAAAATAAAGCCCTCAGTGAAACTAACCACATAATACAGTAGCATTGACAAAAGGATTTACAGTTTACATGGAGAGGGTGTAAGAAGTTGCAGGGAACAGTGAAAAGGAAGCCGATTTCAAAATGCTCATTTGTGACTCCTCGGCACAACTGAGCCCGGATGTCGCCAGTGCCACTATTGAGATATGCTCCATCGAACTTAACAATAAACAATAGGAAACAAAGGATTTATTGGCTGTTTTATTGATTTTTCACTACTTAAATGTCAAGTACTATAGACATGATATACATCATTTTAAAGCTAATTTCAAGCAGAATAGCTTTGGTTGAATATCTCAAAAATGATGATTGGAGACTTCAGGGCTCAGTTGTGCCGAGGAGTCACATTTGTTACACAGCAGACAAAGGGTTAGAATTTCTGGTTAGACTTTTGTCCCCAATGAGCTATAGCTTTATTACAAAACATCTCTTAATGAACACAAACCTATGTGTACACGCTGGCAAAGGTGGACATCAACCCACACTATCCAAATGCGGACATATTCATTATATACAAAGTTCTTCCCCTCACATACAAATGTATTCATGGTCTTGCACTTGTCTATCTTCAAGAACTCTTGTTTCTTTCTTTGTTTTTGTAAAAGCCCTTAGGGACTTTGCGGTAAAGAGATATAAGCATAGTTGGTTGTTGTTATATATTCATTTCAGTTTTATTTGCCTTACATTACTGTGAACTCTTCAAGGAATAACTATTGAATTGCAGACCTGAACCTGGTGCTGCACCGGTCAATGGCTATATTTATGTTCATGGGCTGTTTTGGATCTAGAATCATTGTCAAGTAAAACGTGGACATTGACAGTTTGTTTGCATCAGCCATTGCACAGAGATATCTCACTTGTGTCCTAATACTTGTAAACCTTGGCAACCTGGGTCCGGGGATGTACACACACACACGTCTGAGAAAACACCATACAACCGGGGATACACACATTAAATTTTGTACTATCTAACCGGGCCAAAGTTTGAGAAATCATCATGCAACCAGGGACTGTCCTATACCGGGTAACTGCATACTCATGTTTATATGCTTTAACTTGCAATTTGAGCCAACCGTGGATGACTGTAGTTCCTGTTTGTCAGCATTTCCATGGTGGTTTTTTATGTGTATATCCCCAGTTGGGAGTGGTTATAAATGCCCACCCGCACACATCGCACATACAGCACCCCCACACACATTTAATACATTATATCATGTCATTGAAATCCTCTCTGCTAATATTCTGTAATTAAGTTATCACCTAGGAATTCACAAGTAAGGATCAATTGCATGCTATTTTGATTAAATCTCTCATTTACTGATAGACATAGCATCCTGATTTTATTAATTGCAGCCTAATCAGTAATTGCACCAATTAATTTATGCTATTCTTGTGCTAATTATATTCATAATAATGGTTATTTAGGCTGCTTGGATGGTGGTTTGATTATTTTAGAAATGGCAGGGTGGCAGTTTGCTGAGTTTCGGATTGAGGCTGTGGATCACAGTGTCCCTTTAAAGGATGCCTCCAAAAATATCTATCTTATTTGCAAAAACACTTCAAATCAGAGCATCTTTATGGATTCCCTTATTTAAACATTTAGGTTAAGTAAACATTTGACTGTCTCCACATCATCCAATGAGTGCGGTTTATTAGCTCAAATGTCTAAACATTATTATTTTTTAATTTTAAATTTACATATACCCGAGACATGCCTGTGTTATGAAATCAACAAATTTATGCAAATATATCAGTTTCTCATATCTTGCCCAATTCTCTACAGGGATAACACTTACAATTTCCTACTTATCTAGTTGGATAAATAATCATGATGGAAACCTCAGACTTTCTTTGGTGCCTGGCAGTAGTTAAACACCATGATAAAAGGGAATATTTCATTAAAAGTTTTTTTTTTATAAGTTAAAGAGGTTATACCTTTTTCATAGTTTGTATCCATTTTGAGTTATCATTCTGACGCTGCAAAAAAATATCTATGTAGTAGCCTATATATATGCCGGGATAAACAGTACAAATGATGATACAGAGATGTACCGCAAACATGAGTCCCATTTTGGGCCATTTGGAATATCAATGACCCCTTTTTCCATATTTTCCAAATTTTTCCCAAAAACTAGTCAAATTTTGCCTTAACTGTAGCCAAATTTTAGACTATTCCCAAAGATTTTGAGAAAACTTGTAAAACCTTTGCCAATTTGCATTATAATTGGCCACAAAGTTTGACTTTTGGTATAGAGATGGGTCCAAATCTCTTGGAAAATTGTTATGTATTGCATATGGGTGAGTCCACTTTCCAATTCTCAGCATCACACCCATACCCAAACCACAGACCCCAAAGTCAATATTAAAAACCATAGAGATCCTGCTATCCTGACTTACTTCTATAGTACTTCAGGAGATATTGTGTCAAGTTATTTTTCTGTTTGTTTTATTTGCGTACATATATTTTTCCCTTATTTTTCCCTACTTGTTTTTTTCCCTTTATCAAAGAGGATAAAGTGATATATCAAAATTTCATATTCACCACAGTGTGTTCTAAGTAAATAGACCAAATAACAATTGACCCAGCCAGGTCTCAGGAGCTTGTATAGTTACAATTAGTAGAATATCTATCAAGCTACGTCCCAAATACCTGCAGCAGAGTACTATTACTGGCATTCACCTGCCTTCAAACGTGTCTGCTATATATATAATAGTGTTTGTAAAATATAAAGTGGTTTTTTCTTTCAAGAAATGAACTCTCTAAACAAATCAAATTTTCTGTTATCTTTCCCCCTTGTGAATTTAAAATCTGATACACAGCATCATGGAATTTTCTACAGCAAGGTGTATCTGATCTCATTTTGATTTCAATTAACTTTACATCTTTGTCCCATCTTATATGGATATATTGCACTGATACCTTCTAAATTCCATTTCCGGTGAGTTCAGAGATTTGGGGATATTATTTACAGGCAATTTGAAGGCACTTAACGTGGTAAGAGGCCAGTGGCCATTTACGTGCATTGAAAATGTAATGACTTTTAGTTTCCAGTCCTCTTTACATTTTACATTTCTGTTAGAATTGTTTTCTTTTTTAAAGCTAATTCTTTGTATGCCATGTGGGGGGGGGGTGTTCTTCCTGGAAGGGTATGGGGATGTGCCACAATTTTGGGGGCACATTGTATATCCATGGGTAGATTTTCAGTGGAAATCAAAGTTCCCTTAAAATCAACCAATTTGGGTAAATTTGAGTGCTTTTTATACAAAATAGGTATACTGATGGGTTGCAAAAACAGCAAAAAGTAGGTTTAAAGGCAGTCAGCATGCGAAAGTCTGTGTGGTACATCCCTGTACAAAAATGTTTGAAGAACTCCTGGCCTTGTGTCTGTTTATGTCTCTAACCCTTTTCTTATTGTCTTCCTCTTTCCCTGACTTCATTTCTGGCCCTATCTCTGCTCCATGCTCCATCCTCCTCTTGCTCTCTTTTATTTGCCTTCACCTTCTCTCTCTCTCTTGTCCTCCCTCCCCTCCCCTCTCACCCCTTCCTCTTCTCTCTCTCTCTCTTTGTGCCAGAAATCTTTCCACCTTTCTCTACTTTCTTCAGAGAGAGAGAGAGAGAGAGAGAGGACAGTAGATAGATAGGAGTAGAGGGAGAGAGAGAGGAGGGAAAGAGAGTGAGAAGAGATGTGAATGAGAAGTAAAGACAGAGAGAGCAGCAAGCTTCCCCATATTCACAATAAAAACTTGCCACAAATAATGCATCAATACACAACTCAGTTGTGGTTGGTTAATATCCATATATTTGATAAAATGCTGCAGCTCAGATTCCTCACAGCCACCCACTCACCCCCACATATTCAATATGGCTTACATTACTCCTAGATATGGTTAAATACAGAATAGGGTTGCCCAGAAAACATTCCATATCAAGTATATTTATGCAGAGGTGTATAAGGTAGCTTCATTATTCTTTGTTCTCCTCAAGTTCGGTAGTGATATATCATGTAGTTTGCTGGTCACAGTATCAAATAATGCTCAAGAAGTTAATCACACAGATCAGAGCGTACGCATAAGAGCAATTTGTCAGCACTCTTGCGGGGTAACCACCACAAGGTATTGATGTCACTACCAAACTTGAGGTTATCACAGATTTCTGCACTTTTTAGTCACTGTAGCTCTTTAATCATTGTATAAACACGGAGCGGGCTTCTGATTGGGTGATTGGAACACCCTATGAAATATCAGCAACTCACTCGCTATACCAAGCCATATTGCATCAAAGGGAGAGCGTGGCGCAATAGTTAGGGTACTTGCCTTTAGTGCATGAGGTCCCGGGTTCGATTCCCGGTGGTGACGATTTGCTGGGATATTGACTTGGAAAAAAAAAAGTCTGAAATTAATTAGCAACATCTGTAGATTAATTTCAGACTTCCGCTCTCCCCATGGTTCATTTAGAATTGGGTAAATGATCATGAAAGTACTCTGTCCTTCGGAGGGGACGTTAAGCCGTCGGTCCCGTGTGCAGAGAGGCATACATGTATCTCGCAGCCAGTTTCGAAAAGAGTAGGGTGTTAACCCCTGACTGTTCCCAACCCGTCCCGGCATTCAAATGGACCCCAATGGAAATAAGCTTCAATAGAGGCTTTCTTGGGTTATCCAGGGTTGTCACAACCCAAACAAATCAAATCAAATCAAAATCGACCCTGGTGTGATCCTATTCTTATGCAATAAAATAAGTTGGTTCTGGACAATATTTCTAGATCCAAAACAGCGTAAGAAATCATTATCTTCATCCACTAGAAAAAGTTTCCTGGTAGACTGTTGGCTATTAATTGCTTTGTGTGCAAATAGTGCGTATGAAGTTGGAAGGGTCCAAACTAATTTTGTCAGATGCACCAAAATCCATGATCTTATTTTGTTCTAAACATTTTTTAAATGTATTATTTCTGGCTTAAGATATAGGTCCCTTATCTTTTTTGGCCCCATTTTATGTTATCATCTAAATGGTTGTCTGTCTGTCTGGTTGCCTGGCAAATTCATTAATCCACTGTGCAACTCAAATACCGTAACCAATCAACTTCAAACTTTGAATGATAGGATATGGTAGTCTGGTGTGCTGTATAGTTTTGTGTCATGTTATTTGCATATTTTTGAATATAAATGAGCTGATTTACATATTTTGGCTACATTTTCATTTATCCACTCTGCCGCTTTTGCAAAGACCGATCAACTTAGGGATTGGATATGTTTTGTACCATTTAGTTGCATATTTATGAGTATTGATGAGCTTATTTGCATACTGCATATTATTTGTATTTACAAACCTTTGTTATTTTCACACCTATGTGTGGGGGTGGGCACCTTAATTACGTACCTCATAATTTTAGTTAATCTATTCCTCAAATAATCAGATAAAACAAGACATTTTAGGGCCACCAGATGTTGATAGCTGTCAGTGCCATGATTACAAGATATATATAAGCAAAAGGCAATTTAGGATTGTTTCTTTCTTGAGTATTTTGTCATCTCTTCAGTCTTCTGTTGTAGAGATCCCTCAACTCCCACATGTGCAACTGATTATTAATGTGATCACATCTATTTTCACCTGTATACTGAATGGATTGATATAGGCAATAATTGAACCAAATCAATCTGGATCTGGAATTGGGTCAATCCAAGTCAATTCTAGTATAGTCCCACCCCCAATTTTGAAAAATGTTCGCCCAAAAACGGGGTGGGACTATACTCGCGTCAGTACGGGTAATCAAAATTTAATACTTAAGATAGAGCTTGTTATTTATATTTGAATAAAAACGATGCAGATTTGGTTTAAATTGGACTTAAAAATTTGGGTTCAAATTTCAACCAGCCTAATCATGAAGCTCCCGTGCCCAGTGGTTAAGGCGCAGGTCTCGTAAACCTGAGGTCCTGGGTTCAATTCCCAGGCGGGATCACTTTTTCTACTTGTCTCCTTTATTATTTGCGACAGCGAACCTGGTGAAAAATTATGTTTATTTAAAAATTTGCATCCAATTTGATCAGCATTCCTTATGATGTACATCAACTATTGTTGTCGAATATAGGATATAATGGGCCGGTTTCTTGAAGCACGAAGCATGGCTAGTGGTCAGGCTTCCTATACTAGTGCTTACAATTTCACACTGTATACATCACTTAGAAAGAGAAATCAATAAAATGGATCCACATTCATTGGTAGGGCTAGCCTGCTGGCTTATAGGAAGCCAGACCACTAGCCAAGCTTCAAGAAATCAGACCAATGTGTCTTCTTTTTCTCTCCCATATAAACCTCCTAGATATTCCCTCTATTTCATTTCATGTTACCTTGTCACACCGTGATTTTGTTTTCAATGATTGATTTAATTACGTACCTACAAGCTCCTACATTAGTGCCAGATGTAAGTATTGAATGATGGGTGTCAGTTGGCATCAAGCCTCCAATTGGGTGAGAAAGTTAGCACTCTTTCATTTAACTTGCACATTTTACATGTCATAGTAAATTGTAAATCAAAATTGGGCTTGTGGAACACGATTCTTCAAATATTGTGACATCTAAACCAATATTATTCTATTACATCTCATATTTGCTTACTCTTGCCTCTTGCAATGGTGTATCAAAGACTAGCACAGAGAGCCAGTGGGGTATGGGGGTGGCTGAATGTTTTAACCTGAAAACACAGAACAGAAACAGGAGTAACATAAACATATATTCATGGATATATTTGATAATACAAGGTTAATGAATACTGTGAATGCCCATGGCCCGGTGAATACAATACCTAATTACTGTAAGAAGATGAATTGGATGGATGTAATTCCAATAATGTACCAGGGAGATTCAAAATGGGGTCAATATTATGCCGTTACCCATTGCAATATACACGGTGTGCCCAGTGCCATTGCTGATGTCTTTGATGTCTGTCATTGGCATGCACAAAGGAGGGTACCTTTGTCAGTCACTTGGGGAAAATGCACCCAGTCATGGCTAATTATGGACTACCAATTACATCTAGTGAAATAAGACAAAAATTTCTTGAGCAATTGGAGGAATGAAGACCTCTTTTGAGAACCTCCTCACGCCACTGATGTCTATAGTAGGGCTGTTTGTATCTGCAGGAGATAGAATAATTACCTAAAAATAACAACTGTTACTTATACAGGTTTGAAAAATGCTCAAGCCAGGCTTTTAAGTAATCTGTAAAAACCACGTTACAAACATTCATTCATTCATTCATTCAAACATATGTTCCAAAGCTGAAAGTTTTTCACCCATTTTGAAACTTGGTCTCATTTTATTTAAAATATTGTCATCTCATTTTATTTAAAATGTTGTCATTAAATATTTTGATAGTGTAATTTTTTTTTTTTTTTTAAGCGTACAATTTCTCAATTATAATTTCATAATTATTGGAAATGTAAATTTGATGTCATAATCATATGTGGTCTAGTGATTTCTTATACTTATTTACTAAAAGCGTACAATTTCTCAATTATAATTTCTTAATTATTGGAAATGTACATTTTATGCCTGTAATCATACATGACTGTATGTGGTCTAGTGATTTCTTATACTTATTTGAGTTGATAGATATGCATATCTTTCCAGTGTGCAGTGTTACTTCATTGAGCAGATAACTCATTTAATGCTCTGTGTGCTTATGCTTCAACATAAAAAGTCAAAATTTTGAGATGTTTTCTCAAAATATCAAGAGCAATCTTAAGAATCACTGAACCAATACTACTAGGCTTGCTCGTACTACTTTTCATGCTGAATCCAAATATGGTCATGAAAATGTACAATTCTGAAATTTTTGAATTAAGAAAAATTTAAACTTGTCGTCTGCAGTCGAAACCAGCATGGAGAGAGTTAATGTGACTGCTTTTGATACAGCACAAGTACCCAGCAAAAACGGTGAAATCAAAAAAGGTTCATTCGAATATGATCTATGCAAATGTTGAAATCAGGTCCAGGTATTGAAATAATAAATATCTGAACTAGCAGTCATTGCACATAGACCACAAGCTCAAAATATTGATTTAGTCAGCCTAGTGTTTATGCAACCCTGGACTCATCGATCTTTCTAGATATCCAGGATCCCTTTGCATATAAAATGTTTTAATTAAACCTTAAATTAGTTTGCATTAATTATTATGTAATGAGTAGTTTTCAGTCCTTGGTTTAATCAATTAATTCCAAATGTGTGTTAGTTTGATTAATGGCATTGATTTTCAAATCAGAGACCATTTGAATTTTGCATTACTTTTAAAGACGGGCTTATAGAGGTTAATAGCTGTGCATCAGTTGTTTTGAGGGGATAGTGCTCCTGGGACCACAGGATATGCCAGGGTTTACACAATACCTGAAAAGAAATAACTGATGCAAAGTCATTAACCTCATTCATAACTGTCATTTTTCAATTTGTTTATGTCATTTTTTAAACTTTAGCTTTCATTTTTCTGAATAGCTGACATGGGACTTACCTTCAGGGATCATTGTACAGACCATTCATGATCAACACCAATACAAAAGCTCTGTTACAAAAATGCAATTTGCACTAGTTCTGTGCTTGTCAGAGGCAAACTAACCAGGGGAAAAGTTTCCCCCCAACTTGAAATACCGGAATAAAATTGACAAAAGTTGTTTGTTTAACCAGTCAGTCCAGATGGACACACGCTTGGGTCCTGATGAGACCAGGCCCAATCAAAATGCTCAAGCCAAGCTGAGAAGCTTATATTTATGCTGATCAACAGAGCAAGGAAAAGAAAGACCACTCCCATCAAATCAAGTGTACAATTTTGCTCTTCGCCTCAGTGGGCCGAGACAGATAAATTTTGGGATTCTTATTTGCATGTCCCGATGTATAGGCTAGTAATGTGTATCTACCTTTGGCCCAGGTTTAGGCCACAATTGAACATTTTTGTGCAATTCACATGAATTTGTCCCAGCTTAAGTCATTTTAGTAGCGAGTCAGCAGGGCGGTATGAAAATCCCACCCAGCTTAGTAGACCTGGTTGTTAATTGCTTTTATATTGCACCAGCTTATTGATATCTTACAGTGTATAAGACTAGTATAGTCACTCATGTATCTGCATTAATACACACACTACATATATTCATATGATAAAACGTTGAGATTGATGGCTGCTGCCCTCTTTTAAAAAGCTTGTGTGCATTTAAAAATTTGCTTCAGTGTGAATTCAGCTGCTGTATGCTGGCAGGTATTGATGAAATATAACGATGACTGGAGCTGATCATTACTAGTACTGGAGCCCTCTATAATTCAGTGTGTGACAAAAATATATGTGTGTTTGGAGGGGGGAGGTATTTGTATTTGACATAATTGAGAGAGCAGAACAAAATCAGGACTCGGCAGGGTATGAACCCAGACGTCACAATTACTGGCTCAGTGTTACACCACTGGACTATCTGAGTTTACATTTGGTATACGGGTAATCTCGCCTAGCCATGACTAGGTGAGATAACTGTGTCATGACAGTATACAAATACAACATGTTTTGAGGGAAGTAGTCAAAACTACTGGTCGAGTGTTGGATGATTTGACTACTTCGGCCCAGCGTCAGCGGAGGGAAGTAGTCAAATCATCAATACCGAGGACCAGTAGTTTTGACTACTTCCAAAAAACATGTTGTATTTGTTTTACTACTACCTCATAAATATTTTCACTATCACGGTAAAATCGTAAACATAAGTCAAAACACACACCAGTCAACGTGCCGGCCGGCATGGTCAATAAGCTTAATATTTTGCTTACCTGGTTTTATTGCGGGATTTATGTTCAATCAATATTTACATTTTGACCTATATTATTCTAATTTTCTTTTTTAGGCTTTCAATAAATAACATTTTGTTTCATAAAGCGTCAAATTAGCGTGTTCTTATCCATCAGTAATCTCGGCAAAATAACTGCAGCAGCGCCATTTTCTCGATAAAACGCATCTGCAGAATCGCCGTTGTGTAGCACAATTACTACATGTAAAGGAGCGTTGACGCGAGGTCGAGACACCGTGTGGTAGTAAGTGCGGAAGTTTTTTATACTTCCCAGCGTGCGCGTAATTGCACAGGCGGGGAAGTAGTCAAAATACCGCATACTACAGACGCTGGCGTTATTAACCAATAAGGTGTCTGGATTACCTAATAAATATTTATGAGGTATAGTAAATGAGATTACCTGTTTACCAACTGTGAATTCAGGTAGTCCAGTGGTATCAAATGCTATCTACTGAAGATAGCACACAACTGCTTATAATGTATGTACACAACAAGTGTGATCTACTAACGGTATGGCTCAAATGCTATCTACTGAAGATAGCACACATTATAATGCTTATAATGTATGTACACAACAAGTGTGATCTACTAACGGTATGGCTCAAATGCTATCTACTGAAGATAGCACACATTATAATGCTTATAATGTATGTACACAACAAGTGTGATATACTAACAGTATGGATCAAATGCTATCTACTGAAGATAGCACATAACTGCTTATAATGTATGTACACAACAAGTGTGCTATACTAACAGTGTGGATCAAATGCTATCTACTGAAGATAGCACACATTATAATGCTTATAATGTATGTACACAACAAGTGTGATATGCTAACAGTATGGATCAAATGCTATCTACTGAAGATAGCACACAACTGCTTATAATGTATGTACACAACAAGTGTGCTATACTAACAGTGTGGATCAAATGCTATCTACTGAAGATAGCACACATTATAATGCTTATAATGTATACACACAACAAGTGTGATATACTAACGGTATGGATCAAATGCTATCTACTGAAGATAGCACACAACTGCTTATAATGTATGTACACAACAAGTGTGCTATACTAACAGTGTGGATCAAATGCTATCTACTGAAGATAGCACACATTATAATGCTTATAATATATGTACATCAAAAGTGTGATCTACTAAAGGTATGGCTCAAATGCTATCTACTGAAGATAGCACACATTATAATGCTTAAAATGTATGTACTAGGAAATATAAAAATATGATTTTACCCTAATTTCAACAATATTTGTGAATATATCTAAAATAAAAAAAAAAAAAAAAATGCATTCTTGGATCTTCAAACCTCATGATTACAAGAGAGACCATTGTACTACCTGAGTTCACAGTTAGTGCATGGGTAATCTCACCTAGTCATGATTGCATACTCTCTTACTGTGTCCTAGTGGCCAACTATACATTAAATAATGAAGAAAGGAGGTTTCACCCTGGCAGGGTGTAAATTAATATCAATTTTGTTATTCTTTATCCAAAATGGTGAAATAGTATCAGTAACAACTGTCAGGAAGAGTTTCTGTCCATTTTAAGCCGAAATAACAATCCCTGGTTAATTGCTCTGTTGACCTACAAACACAATAAAGTTGGGCTAATTCTATTTTTAGGTGTGAGTTGGAGCATATTGCAAATTAATATACATCAAAAATCAGGTTTGAAAAGAATTAACCAATTTCTGAACATTATGGCTTTAATAATGCTGAATGTCTCTTAAATATGCATATTTAATCACTTCTGAACTAGTCTAGAATTAGTTTGTGAAGACCTTTAATTATTTGGTATAGATCAGATTTACACCCACAGGTAAATAATAATTTTTCCCTGCAATGAATCACACCCTAATACTCCATTGATGAGCGCCGGGCAATTGGAATTTCACCAATTAGGTAGCTCGCTTTTTCGAACGCAAGAAAAGGAGTCCTATCTGATTGGCTAGAAACCGATCGCTAGATCGTTCAGTGATGAAGTACAAACTCAGATGTAGAGATGTATTCAATTCCATTTAACTTCAATTCTATTGAACTTCCAGTTAGTGTATTGAAAACAAAACCTGAGTTTTACCTGACAACAAATCAAATTTTCATGTAATGGCAAGGTCATATGCAGTACTGAGCATGCGCAGGTCGTAAAAACGTGTATGAATGGAAAACGCTGCAGTATCTCATATCGTGTATAGCTGTTGAAGAAGGAGTGGATTTGACGTATTATCACAGCAATTTTTGACACTAAGATATAGAGGGATGATGACGGTCTGACCCATATAACAGAATAAGTTTGGACTATACATATTTGACCACTTTAAGTGGAATAGATCTGCCTGGTTGAAACCAGGTTTTAACTGGATTTAACCACCTGGTTAACCCTAACACTATAAAATCTTACAAGGAAAATCACTGCGCATGCATGCATGCCATGTGATGCCATTGCGCAATCACCTTAAGTCATATATATATATATATATGCACCAAATCGCTGGCGGGCCAGTGAATCCTCCATGGCATGAGGTCGGTGATCATGTGCGTGGCACCTGAGGGGTCTCAGGGTCGATTCCGGGGGGTACCAAATGCAATCTTTGTTCATCTTCTGTCGTTTTTTTGGTTTCTTCTCTGCCTTCCGATAGAAAAAACCATGGTCCATGTTATGTTAGGGTTAATGAGAAACCTTGGTAGTGAGAGTGTATTGTTTGAATCCAACCAGAAATAAGGGATGTCTCTGCAGGAGCCAATTAATCAATCACATATAGATCTTACGCAATAGAAGAATTGAATTTGAAAGTAATGTCAATCATAAGGTTTCTGAATTGTTCGGAATGATGAAATAAATACAATGTTGAATCACGGAAGTTTTGTATGTATTTATATTTCTGAATTGTTCTGAATTATGCAATAGAAGAATTGAATTTGAAATCATAAGGTTTCTGAATTGTTCAGAATGATGAAATAAATACAATGTTGAATCACGGAAGTTTTGTATGTATTTATATTTCTGAATTGTTCTGAATTATGCAATAGAAGAATTGAATTTGAAATCATAAGGTTTCTGAATTGTTCATAATTTCAATTGTTCAGAATGATGAAATGAATACATTGTTGAATCATGGAGTTTGGTATCTAGTTATATTTTTTTTTCAATAAAAATGAGTTTGTCAGTTTTTGATCCGTGTCTGATGACCGGGTCAGTATTGTTTTCTCAGTCAGATATTGCCTTGGCAACTTTACTGAGTATCCTAGTAGATGTAGATGAGGTCAATAAAAATGAAAATACAAATATAGATCATTTAGTCGTATTCAGACAGTCATAGAATTAAAATGAGGAGAATCGCATAATGTATCATCCACACGATGATAGCACTCAAGCACCACTTAAGGATCACTCAGAGAAATTGTGAAATCCCCTAAATTTCTTGTGGATAAAATTTGGGTTAAGTTTTGGGGCTACAATGACAATGTGATGGAAATTGTCAGTTGTGTGATTGATAACAGCAGAAAACATTAAGTTAGCAAAACACATAGTTTAGTATTAAAATAGCTATGATAATTATCCATATGTAGTTTAAACTAGGTGTAATATATCCAGAACTATTGCAAAATTGTATCTTCATATTATACTTCAGGGTAGAAAAGCATTTTGCCATATTTTGTTTTAGTCAACTTAGAAAAAAAATACCATGGACTGCTAAGTGATGTGACCAAAGTTATATATGATTTCAATGTTGAATATTCTGTACATATGTTTCTGGTTATTTCTCCTTTGCTTCAGTAGTAGTGAGACCTTATCTCACACCTGCATTTTCTCTTACCAACACCATCGGAATGAAAGTCACCGCTCACGAAAGATGGATTTATGCACTCAAGAAAGTTCTGGGGATGAACAAACGCCTACTTCGTGACATCCAAAATGGTGGGTATTGCTAAAGGTCAATAATTTGACATGGGTAATTAGAGACTGCTCGTTTATATGCGGGCAGGGCTCAAAATACAGTGGGCCGATATCCTGGGTTGGACAACCAATTTTTATAAATAGTGACATATTGGACTGATGGACTACAGGGTGTCCCTGAAAGAATTGTATCGTCGAAAACTTTGGTATTTTAACGCCCAAACCAAACAGTACTAAATAAATGATATAGTTGAGAAATAAATCAGCTATCATATACTTTTTGAATTTTGACAATTGATCATACTGTTCTTGAAATAATAAGAATTTTACAAAACCTACCTCATTTTCCAACCTTTCCATGGATCTGTATTAGGAATGCCAATCATGGCACATGAGGCACCTATTGTCATTGATTGATATTTGACTCCGTGGAATGGATTAGATATGAGGTAGTTTGATGCTTATATTTGACTCCGTGGAATGGATTAGAAATGAGGTAGTTTGATGCTTATATTTGACTCCGTGGAATGGATTAGAAATGAGGTAGTTTGATGCTTATATTTGACTCCGTGGAATGGATTAGAAATGAGGTAGTTTGATGCTTATATTTGACTCCGTGGAATGGATTAGAAATGAGGTAGTTTGATGCTTATATTTCAAGAACGGAGCAGTCAATTGTCAAGATTAAAAAAGTAGTCAATTGTCAAAATTCAAAAAATATGTGATAGCAGTTTTATTCTTTAACCCTATCAACTATTTAGCTGTGGTTGGATCAGGCACTACAATACCCAAAAAAGTGTCCAGCAATATAGTTCTTTCAGGGATACCCTGTAGTAGAATTTGACACCAGTAAGTTACTGAAGCAGTCTGACTGACCAGTGAAATTATATTTTTAAAAATTGTTTAAAGTTTCTTTAAAATCATTGAAATCGCTATCTTTGGTAGATAGCAAGGCAAATAAAACTTCACCAAATTTATATTAGGCTTTTCCATTCATAAATCTGCCATACCTGTGGAAAATTTAAGAAAAGTCTTCCACAGAGGGAGTATGTGTTTCAAATGGAATTATTTTGAAACCCATATTCCCTCTGTTTATGGCTTTATCTATACTTCCATAACTGAAGTGAGTTTCAAATTGAAATTATGCTCCCTCTTGAAAATTTTAGCTAAATCTTCCACATAGGGATTGGTTTCAAAAGGAATGGCCCATTTGGAGAGTAACTGTCTGGTACAGAATCAAGGCACTCTTAGCACAATGCAAATCTTCCTGGAAATAACAATGGGTGACCTGGTCAAAACAAATATTAAAACAATGAAGAACCCTTGTATTATAGACAATTTCCTTGCTTTATGTTGGATTTAAAATGGCGAAGTGTTACTTAAGTGTCAGTACTGCCTGTGTCAAGTCACTTGTACCACTAGTACAGCCTGTTACAGCGTGTACCAATCACGGAAGTCACAAGAACACTATAACTTTGTTGAATCTCTGGTTTTGTATGTCAATCCAACTAGTACCGTAAGGAAAAAAGTTCAGTGAGACAGATTTTGTAGCCAAAACATTTGAACTTAGACCTAGTTTGCTTGTTAAAAAATCCTAAATCACTGAAATAGATGTGATTTGGGATATTTATGTATCATTCATAGCAATGAGGGGGGGGGGGTATAAATTGGACTTAAAGTACTCAAAAAGAGAACTAAGTATGTATTTCATTTGCATATTCTTGTTCATTGATTTGTTAAAAGTGTGTCTTGTAATCTCAAATAAATCTTATTATTTTGCCCACTCTACCCATACAAAAAAAAAAAAGAAGGTGGCCCAAGCAGTGCTCTGTTCGAGTATACATAGCACCATCGTTGTAGATCCAAATTGGGCTTGAATTGGGTATAATGAAAAACATATTAAAAATGCATGTTTTTTGCTCTTATTTCCAAAAAATTGAATATTAAAATTTGACTTTTATTCAACTTTTATTGCCAGTAAGTGCTAACTAAAGGATAAAGATTTAGCTATGTTTTATTTAGCAAAGCTGGCTAATATTTTTTAATCCAAATACAACAGTTCTGTAATTTCTGGAATAGGGAGTAGATATGTGTATTAGACATGGGAGTATATAAATGCTTTCTACTGAAGATAGCAATCTTTCTGTGTGTTTTAGAAGGGTGTTGGAAGTGATTAAGCAAACCAAGTTGTGCTATCAACTGGAAATATGGAAAGTTGCAACCAATTTACCAAGTTAATTAATACCCTTTGTAAGCTGTGGTGATTTATATTAGGTTTCAAGTGGATGAGTTCAAACCTTTCAACTTTTTATCTCAAAAAAAAGACTAAATATAGAAATAATATCTTGTCCGAAATAGCGAGAGAGAGCGGACCTGGGGAGCCAGTCGAGTACTTAGTCGGAGTACTTTCTATTACATGCTCCATTAATAACCCTTTGTGTGAAGAACTATTGTTGTCAACTGTGTTGACATTATATTGAAGTATTAGAATAATATATTTTTTTTTGTAGAGACAAAAACATTAAACTTATTGAACATTTATAAGGGTACAAACATGCTCACTCTGAGACAATGGTTCTTACATTCCAGCTGTTGACTGATGGTAATTGATGAACCCATTATAGTCCGCATTGAAGTTAAGCATGTGTTGTGTTGGCCTAGCGTGGTTTCTGGCGTGCACATATGCGTCACGTTGATCACGCGCGTAAAAGTATGTACACGCACCAAGTGACACTAAGCTAACGCAGAACACGCTGAACTTCAAAGCTAGTGCCGGTGACGCAAGGTAGATATATAGACTATAGCAGCATGTTGTGCATTAATACTTACAGTCACTCCAGGTCCTTGTCTTAAGCATACAGCTCCATCATGTCGCCAACTCTATCCTGTCAACTTACTACACTATTCTAAATTTGCTCCCATCTTACTTTATGTACATATTACTTAATATGAGGAGCCTCAAACTGGAAAAATTGCTTAAAATAGAAAACTTTGCTAAATATAGAATGATGTAGATTTGTTGATTTGCTTTATTAGTCAGAGGAAGGAACAATCTGTTGTAAAGGCACACATTACAAGCTATTTTGGTTGTCTTAAGTCTCATTATGACATGATGTGCATGGTGTTTCCAAAATTTGAGTTGCCCTGTAGGATAGTACATAACACTTCTGTGGTGGTTATCACAATCAGGAAAGATGAGATGATGTATTCTCATCTTCTCTGCCACAGTTCACCACATTTTTTGTTCACATCATCTAAACAAAGCATACCTAGGGCATTAAATATTACTGGGGTAATGAGAAAAATACGAGCTTTCTTCTGATACCAGAATTACAGTTTTGATGAAGAAAAATGGGGATGAGACTGTCAATCGGGTCACATAACTTTAATTATAGAAAAATTATCAAATTTGTGTACATCATGGAACATACTCTTTGCGTGGCTGTGCGTAGTAAGCAGTTGTACGCAGATAGCTAATATGGACGCGTAGAGTAGCGTTGTACGCGCGTGTAGTTAGCATGATTAGTCGAGGAGTAACAAGCGTAGTTGAATGTTCCACGATGTCCACGAATTTAATATTTTTTCTATAGCAGTAAAGAGCTGTGTTAAGGTTTAGTTTTAACTTTTAAATACGCGAACTCAAATGCAGGTAATTGGAAAAGTATAATGACTGCGTATCGCAACGTAGCTAAAAGTACGCTTTACAATGACCGTGTTGCATGACATGTTATGCATTCGAACAATTTATACAGATGTTGGCCGCCATATTTGGACATCACATGATTGCGTGCTAGTGTAATTGGTCGCTAGGTGTATTTCCTTACATGGCTATTCCATTTTTTACAGGGGAAACCAAAGATACAGTTAAAATTGTGGTTTTTTTTTTTCAAATTTAAAGGAAGAAAATGTGACGTAAATTGAATTTAAAAAAAGTGAAAAGTGACCTGAGAATATCCTTTGGGGCTGCTTCCCTCGGGATCAATCAGAAAATCTAACCAATTATTTTATTGTTCTGATATTAACCTCAAAAATTCTCCTTTAATTAAATAGTCACAATTATAAAATCTAACCAATTTAATATTTTATTGTTCTGAAATTAACCTCAAAAAATCTCCTTTAATTAAATAGTCAACTAGATTTTCTCTGAGTTCAAAGCTACAGAAAATAAAAACAAGCAGCTGCTGAACTGAAACTATGCAAGGTCCAGCTCAGGCGGCGAGTGGCATGATAGAGCCGGCAACTTGTGAAACCGCCCGGCCGTATGGCATTTTCCATATACTCGGTTAGTTTTGTGGGGTTCATTATCGAACCCCAACGGTTTTAGCTTGTATTTATATTATTTATTAACATAGGCCTATTTGTTTGTGATATTTCAAGCGTTTTAAAATTTCAAAATAATCCCATTCAATTACACGGTTGATGATGGAAATTTACTGAATTTAGAGAATGCACGGCGCATACCACCTGGTCCAGTTAGTCTGACCTTCACCACCTGATCTGAATTCTTACTAAATGTCAAGAAATATCTCTGCAAATGATCATGTATGGAAAAGCTGCTTGAAACATCAACATGTGAGCATAGCATGAAACAAAGACACTTGAAATACTCACTGCCCTAGGAATGACATGGATAATCAGACTTGCGAGCAAACATTCTACTGCAGCCCCTACAGAATTAGGGGATTTCCCCCAAATGCATTTGATTGAAGGAACAAACTTATAAGAGGTACTCAAAGCATGTTGAAAGTACTACAACAAATTTCTTGGCCTGTTTTTAAAGTGTACAAAATGTTCAGGAAGGTATTACTTTATAGTTTTTCATCTTGACCCTTCTATTTCATAAATTGTGATAAAACACAAAGTGTCATTCATGACATTTATTGCAAATGTGGTTTTTAAACCATTAATGTTTAAAAACATTATTGGATCTAGTATTTTCCTTGCTATCTACTGAAGATAGTATTTTCCCTTGCTATCTACTGAAGATAGTATTTTCTCTTACTATCTACTGAAGATAGTATTTTCTCTTACTATCTACTGAAGATAGTATTTTCTCTTGCTATCTACTGAAGATAGTATTTTCTCTTGCTATCTACTGAAGATAGTATTTTTGCTTACTCTTATCTGACAATAGTATTTACCATTGCTATCAACTAAAGATAGCATTTGTCTTGCTATCCACTAAAGATAGTATTTTCCCTTGCTATCTTCTGAAGATAGTATTTTCTCTTGCTATCTATTGAAGATAGTATATTCCACTGCTATCTACTGAATATAGTATTTTCCCTTGTTATATACTTCATTAATATATTCTTGTTGATTGATTTAGTTAAAAGTGGATCACATGACCAAAAATAGTTCTACCATTAGTACTCCCATCCGTAAATAGTACCTCTAAGCCGGAAATAGTATTTTCAATGCCCTGGAATGAGCCGTAATTAGTACCGCCAAGCTGTAAATAATACTTTTGACCATATCTTCTATGGGTGTGCATCCTATGCGACGGAACAGTTCACCTGTGCGCAACTGCCAAAACGTGATTTTGCACTTCTGTAATTGGTCAGCCCGATTTTAGCCTGGTCGATTTGTTTAAAGGGCAAAATATAAGTTGTGCTTAAATTGGTTGTGCTGTATTAGGATAGAAGCAGGAGAGCCCAAATGTTGAATAATTTCTTTTAACCAATAAATGAACAAAGAATATATTAATGAAGTATATAAAACAAATATATACTGCCTATTCGAGGTTCTGGTTAAAACTATGGTCCTTCGTTGAGATCAATTAATACTATTTTCATTCGGGGCTCCGCCCCTCAGGAAAATAGTGCTATTGATCTCACCTCTCATAGCAGTATATATCTGTATTCAATCTACTGAAG
The DNA here is from genome assembly GCF_039555335.1 of Amphiura filiformis. NCBI lineage: Eukaryota > Metazoa > Echinodermata > Ophiuroidea > Amphilepidida > Amphiuridae > Amphiura > Amphiura filiformis. The sequence continues at coordinate 91,693,094 of NC_092628.1, read as the reverse complement.
ATGGTATTTTCCATTGCTATCTACTGAAGATTGCAATTTATCAAATGGAATGGAGTGGATGTAAAGCCATAGCAGTAAATGACCATTTGTTCATGCATTACATACACCTGGGTGTATGTGTCAAATATATACCAGGCCTTGCATCTTGTGTTAAACTGTGTCATATTCTGACATTGTGCTAAAAAGGCAAGAAGCTCAGATTTAATTTATAATATATTTGATATAGAAAGCCATAAAAGAGGAAAGTCAAATTTAAACTGGCCATTATAGATCTGCTTGATGTGTACATATGCTGATGAACAGTGGTTGAATAGTTTGATCAGTGCTCCATGAGGATATAAAGCAGCAAATAAATGTAAGGTGCAAGGTATAAAGCTTGTATCTACAGAGCCACACATAATAGCTCCTATGTTGAATACTGTAACTTCTCAATCTGTCATCGTACAAATTAGGCTTAAGCTTAACGTCTTGGTCAATCTGTCCAACTGCCCAACTATAATAATCTTTCTTTTTTTTCAATTTTTGAAGGAAAAACAACTTTTTTGCATTTATCAGGAAATCATGTTTTTTGGAAAATCAAGGTATGTTTTTTTACTTCGAAAATCACCTTTTCCCCCGGTGCTTATCCAAACCTAACCCTAATCTGTTGAGGTGGCAGCTGTTATTATAAAGTCTTGTCAGATTGTTCATATTAGCAGGTTTGTAGAGTTCCAACTCACGTGACAGAGTAGCTGGCGTAGGACTGGTCATAGTAGGCTTACGGGCAGACAAGGCACTTAACAACGGAGTAGAGTAGTGTAGTGGCGAGTAAAGTGTACTAAGTAGCTTCCATTGGGAATTAGCAGGGCAATCTAGTTACACACTGAACCACTAATGGCTAGGTCTTATGGGAAATAGGAATATAAGTTATAGCTGGCTCACATTGCCTGGCAGAAATCTTTGAAGTCATGCTAGTTATCTAATTCAGACGGACACCTCGTAAGCTTCTTGTTTCGAGCCCAGCATCAACTTTATTGTGCTGAAGACGTAGTAAACTGAGTTATGGATACTGGTGCACCAAGTTAATGAATTGCTTTTGGATTTGGTTGTCTTTCCTTTCTGTCATTGGACTTTTGTAGGATTTGCAGTGAGACCATGCCAGTGTACTACGAACACTTAAACTAAGTGAATGACTAAACACCTGTTACTTTGCTTCTACTAAAGTTTTGAAATTCTTAAAACAAAAGTGTTCAATAGATTTGTACCATTGGTCATCTTGTGTCAAATATCACTCAACACATCATCATACTTCAGTAGTATCAGCTTGTTTTGGATACTAGTTTCATAGCATCTGGCAGTCATCATTGGCAGTCATTATTTGAAAGACATTGGCAGGTTTTTTGTATGATTGAAACATAATCAACAGTGTGATTGAATGAGATAAGCAGGTGATGCCTGCTCAAATCATCCTCATGACCAGTGAGGGAGATACAATCATCATGGGCCATGTGCCTCAGAATATGAGTCCTAGTATGAGGTATCGCAGGAGAATGGCCAATAAACATGTGCCACCAATGATTACAATAGGTAAGCTATTCTCCATTGTGTAATGCAATATAATTTTGGTTGCTGATTAGCTTCTGAACGTTCTTTTGGAGGGAGCACCTCACACAGTATTTTCTCATTTACTCTCTTCCATTTGATAGCAAATCAGATCAAGTGTTCTAGGTTCAATATCGGAATGGGCTATTATGTATTAAAAATGATAGTGAATCAAGTTCTGATCAATTATTTAGTATGATACTCTCAACAAATTAGTTTTATTGTCTCATATCTTCTTGTTTTGAAGACATACATCCACCACCTCTGTATCACCTCTTGGTGAGAGGATGTGAATCTTGTTACATTTCCTGCTTATTCATTGTCACACAAAGAAACACAATACAATAGGTAGAAACTGACCACCTACGTGTTAATTAAATGTTCATATTAAGAATCCTGTAACTAGTTCTTCAGGTTTCAATCTTTGAAATTGTAAGATTTCTTATCTGGTGTCACCTAATTTAAGCAAATGGCTTCCTTGTTTTACAGACACACGTTTTTGTTCACACTGCTTAAATATCATCAAGTGACAATGTGAGATTGACCTAAGTACATTGTAAGACCATGTCTCACTGAGGCAGCGAGAGAGGGAGCCTATGGTTGGCATGTTCCACAATTGAAGTAAAAATTGGCAAATGTCCTTTTATCAATGGCTGATGCCCCATCAGAAACTTCACAAAATATGCATGCTGTCATTTTGTCTCAACAAAGACAGTATCAGGATCCATGGTTCATCTTACATGTTCCTCAACCAAATCATCATTTTATCCTGATAAAAAGTGGTACAGACAGTTATTGGTGAATGCACTCATATTTGATTAAGTGTATTGTATTTTGCTAGAAATATCTTTCAGATTATATGATAAAATTGATATTAAATTAGCATTTTGTTTCAGTACTGATACATGCACTTAAAAGTTGTAAATATTTCTAATAAGGTTTTGTATATCAATGTTTTTGTTTCTTTCAAGGCGCAGCATGGCGTCTAGCAGATGATGAGACAGCAAATCCACCTCCAGCGCCCTCACTTGATGACACGCCTTTTGCAGGAAGTTCAACGCAGCTGTATTATCCACTTTCTCCAAGATCTTTGGTAAGATTAAAAATCATTTTTACAATCTTGTGACTTGAAGTATATACGTAATCAGTACCAAAAGGTGGGCTTTACAACACTACAGATTAATTTTAACATTCCATATATTAATGTTAAAGGCGTCAATTTACAGGACACTACTTATAAATCGGTAAACAGAATTATGCATTTTGTTCAAATTTCACAGAATAGAAAGTGACAGTGTTTCTAATCTTCATGTGGATAAACATTTGTGAATATTTTGCTTCACACTTTTTCTGCACAAGTATGTGCATTGTGCAAACATTCAGGTTCAAGCTGAGACAAACATCAAGGATTGGTTTCGTACAAAAAGATACTACAGCACATTGTAAGTCTTCCATATAATTCAGTCGATTTACAATACGATGTGCATCCAGTAAATTGAGTAAACATTTTTACAATGAAATGGAGACACACATAAAATATTTGTAGGCAATTATGATATGATCATGCTTCAAACTGGCCCAATGATGGAAATTTTCATCATATAGGCCTACTTGTGTGGACTGTGTTTAATATATAGCAGCTTACAGGTGTGTTATAATGATGAAACTCTTATCTGTTTTCTAATACAGACTCCGGAAGTTGACAAATCTAGTCGCAGCAATGGTAGCCTTGTCAAGCTGGCACGGCGTCTTAGCCAGAAGGGAGAAAAAAGAGGAAGTAATGATAGGCTTACAGGAGACAAACTGCCTTGCAGACAACGCTCTGTTAGTGTGGATAGGTAAGATGATCAATTAATTTCCTGATGTGGCAATGGAACCAAATCTGTTTGATCTGTCAATCAACTATCAATGCTTGGTCGATCCTTACTATTTATGAAATATCAATTAACTGACTTGTTATTTGTGAAAACATTTTTATCATTTATATGTTATGTATTGACCAAATACATTCTGATAGTTCATTTGAGATCAAACAAGAGAGGAATAGGGAGGGCATGTCCAGGTTGAGTAATAGTAAGCTTCAAGAAGTCTAAATACCACATTTATGCCCTGTTACATGGGAAGGTAAGGTGCATACAGATCTCTGTGGTTTATTGTGGCCATAATGCCATTTTGTCTAATCATTACATGGTCTAATGCCATTTTAGTCTATTACTAGGAAGGCTAAATGACCACTTTAGTGTAATAACCATTTAGTCTAATATCCACATGGTCTAACACCTATTTGGCATTACTCAGGTATGTTCTGAAATTGTTGGAACAACAAATGAAATATTTGTATTTGTTGGTGCATATGCCATGATTACCAGAGATGGTGGATGCGCATTATAGACTTGGCTGGATCAGACAATGAGATGGTCAACAGTTCATGGACTCACATAATGTTTTCCTATATATAAACCAAAATATAAATTCCAAAAGGACATCATTTTCTGTTCAAAGCTACTCAAAGAAGTCCTGTCTTTCGGATCTGTAAAACAAATGTGGGGTCTTGACTGGCATCATTTGTTGGCTGTCAATACTAGTGAAAATTATTATTCAGAGATCACAGGATGTCTACACTTGAGGTATTGATTGTATTTCTAATTGATAGGCCAAGTGATATGATGATTGACTAATTAGTTATTTATTATTGATCCTGAAACCTCATGGTGATTTTGATTGGTCTAATCCTATCAATTATTGATTGGCCTAACTGGATATTGCTCAGTATCTATTGGTTGACCATGATTGACAACCTCATTGATCCATGCAGTACTTGATATGATAACTGTCAAAGTTGCACAACTGTATACAAAACATCAGTGTATTTCAACCAAGGAGGTTGACAACAGATAGGATAGCACTTGTTATTTCAAACTGGACCTGAGCATAGGCCTACAATATTCCTCGTATCCACTGAGAGTAGACGCAAAGACGAGGCACACCAAGGTTTGAGATAACATTGACACCTGCCATGGATAATTATAACTGAACATTATAATTGTCATCAATGTTATGTCATTCAGCATAATAGATACACTGTGAAGGGGCGGAATCGTAACTGGGTAACTGTATCTAAAGAATATCAGAACCAATATAGGCTGTGCAGGTGCATTTATGAACTGGTAGTGTAAAGGAAATGATACCCATCTTTATATTGTCTGCATTTTTTCAATCATGAAATGGTTTTGAGGCCTACTGCAGGAGAAGGTCTACGAGTAGAATGATGACTATAATAGTCGACTGATTAGAACACCGTTTCTTCTTTTCAATACTGCTCAACCCTCGGGGAAGAAAACAAGCAGGAATTGTTTATGTTTGGAATAGCCTCTGATCCCAAGTCATAGATTTGATGCGGATTTGTTATGCAGAGTTTCTTTGAAGCTAAAGATATTGTCTTCAGAGCAATTATTTGTAATGGTATAAAGATGTTGTAATGTTGGCTATTTGAATGTGCTGTACATCGCAAAGATTTTTTGATTTGTGTATTGACATAAATTCAACACATGGACATAGAGATTGAATCAAGTTTTTCAATTGGATTGGTGTAATGTAAAGAAGACTACACCTTCCTACACAATGATGCCAACCTAACAGTACATCCACACCAGTTGCAAGTGTAAATCCTATACTTTGAGATGAAACATTTATCAGTGATTTTGTCTAAGGATAAGACCAAGAGTCTTCCTAACCTAGGTGCATGGTACGAGGCTTTGGTGATGTCACAAAGTAGTTTCACTAACGTCAAGAAGATAAACATCATGCCTGAACAAGAAAGGTTTGTGTGTAATAACCATGAGTTCTTTCATTCAAATTTTTTTTTTTGCATCTCATTTGAATGAAACTTAATTTGTTTTGATTTTAATTACACAATACTATACACTTTGTACTCATTTCTGTTTTTCATAGTTTGGTTGTAAGTATAACAAACAATTAATTTGAAGAATTTGACTTGATTTGTCATTTTTTTTGCAGACCGTACAGGCCTTCTAGAGAGTATATGTATCATATCAGTAGTAAGGCACAACATCCCATTACATCAGATATATTATTTAAAAAACCAACACAGTAAGAACTAGTGTGGAATTACTTAGTTGAGATTATGTCAACAAAAAATTGCATGGAACTCTATGAAGACAACGTAACCCTACACTCAATGCTAATTGCTATCAGTATATGCATGACTTTGGCTTCAGTTCCATGAGCATATTTTGTTGACAACATTTGATACTTGCATTGGTACTAATCATGTAATGTTTACAAGTAAAATGAGTCTTTTTTTGTGTGAAATATAACAAATATTTTGAACATTTCAAAAGCATGGTGCAATGGATATACTTGATAGTCCAAAACAGCAATTCATTTGTCTTCAAATGCAGCGCCTACCTGTTAATTGGGATATTTTTACTTTTATTTTGTGTGTGTGTGTGATTTTATAAATTCTGGACAGTTTAGTGGGTGTTTCATTTGTGTTTTCATATATAAAAATGAGTATTTTTGCAGGGTTAAAAATTTGTGGCTGCCTGTTCGACCACAAAAAGCACAAAAATTAAACCCCACAATATGTCCCACTAGTACCTAGTTTTGTTTGTCCAAAAGTGCAGAAAAAGATTTCTAACTGGACATGTTTATAACACTATATTTGACAAGTTTTCTGACTCATTTTACATGTTTGCATTATAAAGGGAAGGGAACAAACCAAAAGTCATCAAACTGTTGGTGTTTTCCTAAAAATGCTAATATACTAACTGAACACTAATATGTTGTGACATTGTTATTTTTTTAAATCATATAAACATTAATTGTTCATTCTCTTATAACAGTTTTTTGATTGCTGTAAATATTAGAATTAACCATGATGATAGACCTTTTTTCAAAACCTCCCAAACTCAAGTCCTGTGTCCTTAGATTTTTTGCCAACTTGGTAGGTTTTAAATTAAACTAGAAAAAATCCCCTCCAACCTTTATTGAATATCATGTTGGTAAAATTGCATTCCTGAGTGTGTGTATCTATCGCCTTCAGAAGCAATTAGTCCAGAGTGCTGTGGGTAGGTTGGTTTGGTGTAAGAATGTCACTGTTGGCAGGGCACCCTTTTTAAAGGGTGCCACTTGGAAATTTGGAAAATCCTTAAAAGGGTGGGGGTTTAAACTTTGTTGGTAAAAAGGTTGGATTGGTATAAAGGGTGGGAGTAAAATAAAAAGGGTGGGAGTGCCAGCTTACAATATATTTTCATTGTGATAAAATCATCCTAGAATAAGTGCCAAACCGCAAGAATAAGTGCCAAACCACTGCCAGCAAACCATATCGCAAGATAAAATTTGATGCATGTTTACATCCACTAGGCTATCGTGTGATGATAGGTGCAGAATTCGGCGTACTTGATTTACTTTGAACCAAATTGCCTGTGACTTCATCAATGTATACAAATAGGGGAAAAAGCAAAAAGTGGTGGGGGTCAGGAATTTTCAGAAAAGGGTGCCTCAGCAAAAAAGCATGGGGGTCGGGAATTTTCAATATAAAGGGTGCCTCAATAAAAAGGGTGGGGGTAAAATAAAAAGGGTGGGGGTCAAACCCCACTGCCAAGTATGATGTGTAGTATAATTGGCTGCAATATCATTATAATATTATTTTCAGATCAAGATAGCAATATTTTGCTATGCTGTCAATGATGTATAATAGCTGTAGCATCCTTGAATACTGGGCTATTCAGCATTATTTCCTGGATTGATTATGTGGAAAAAGGATAGATAGATTGACCAGGTTCATTAAAGGATGTCTCCGGCAATCACAACATTATGCCTTATATTATAGAAAATCAAGCACGAATCACATGGTTTTATTTGAAACAAACTCATATTGACCATAAAAACAAATTAATACAGCCGTCTCTCAACTCGCGATATTCAAAATTCCCGGGCGCCGCGGGCGCTGAAATTGTCCAGTGCATTGACGTCCTAGTAATAGAATGAAGACTGAGCACAAGTAACCATGTCATTGCATTAGACAATTTCGGCGCGGGAATTTTGAATATCGCATGTTGAGAGCATGCTGTTTTTATTCATTTTTATGGTCAATATGAGTTTGTTTCAAAATAAAACAATGTGATTCATGCTTGATAACTGTTTTTCTAACATATAAGGCATAATACTGTGATTGCCAGAGTCATCCTTTGAGACAGACAATGGAAGAAATGAAAGAACTACAATTTCCTAGCTGTTCTCCCATTTCCTGTCATGAAGGCCCTTGTCAATTTGCTAGGAAGTGGAAAAACAGGAAATAGCCCAAAATAAAGGGGGTGGGCGGTACATAACTATACTCCCCGTAGTGCAATGCATCCAAAATGGCAACCCTAGTAGTACAATCAGAATTTCTGAAGCAATAAATACACTGGTAATTTGACTGAAACCTTATTTAATAGTTTTTCAACAACTCCTCCTATACCTTTGTACAGGAGCCAACCATTGTTAATCCGTGATGAATCCACACTTTTACTGTAAGCGTATACGTGAACGCGAAAGCGAGACTACGCATTCTGCGAGAGCGCGTAAAATTAAATCATGTTTGGAACCTGTGTGCGTATGCAAGCTTTACAAATTAAATTCAGTATTTTTCAATGCTAAACATTGCAGTTTTATTCTGTAGTTTTATCCCAGTTTTATTGCTGATTTTAACAGAAAAATCATCGAAGTTTTTGTAAGGCTGAGTGGCAATGATTAACTGACATTCCTCATGAAATAATCATGTGAATTATACGATCTTTAGCTTCTTTTCGTTGTTGAAAGGATTCAATCATGTTTCACCGTTGTTCATCACCGTTTAACAACTTCGCGTCCGGTAGCGTCTGCGCAGTTTACTTGGCCGGGCAGCTAAAGCTGCCCTCGCTGAAGTAAACCACGCAGACGACGCGTCAGCATCGTTGTTAAACGGTGATGAACAACGGTGAAACATGATTGAATCCCTAATTTAATAATTTCAAATAGTACCATACTTAATTTGGTTGCTATAGTCTCAATATTAAGGAAACTGGAATGATTTTTGTAGAGTAACTTTGTGTTTGTGTTCAAGTTGTTTTGATGCTTAGGAAAATATCACAATATGCATGGCTGATATTGTGATATTTGTCTCCCCCCATGATGGTTATGCCAATACCTATAATAGTGGGTTGCTTAATCCTCTACATAACAAGTCCAATTGCCTTGTAAACATTGGCAGATACCCATTATACACCTGGTTGGAGAGGACCAATTGAAGTTAAGGGTGATATTCATTGACAATTAAAAACATCGCATATTATATATCAATGGGAAACTTAGGGCCTAAAATCATCAAGACTAACATCAGTTTATTATGTTATATTTACTAGATAGTTTCAAATTGTTGGCATAAGTCATCAGAGGTAGCTTCTTTAATATAGTCTTTCAGAAGCCTGAATTATGTCGCTTCCATTAGGTATTTAAAGCACTGTCCCATGCATATATCTCAATTCAATGTAGGCCTACAGTCGATCTACCTTTGATTCCTCTTCAGTATCAGTGCTCTGTAAATACATATGGATTCATAAGGGTTCCAGGAGATTGAACCCTATGGGGAGTTTGTTTGAGATAGGCCGATTGACTCAGGCTAAGCACATCACCACTTAGCTGAAATGACATGTTTTTATGATCTGCGCATGCTCATTATCGGCTTTAACGTTTCTAACCCAAGAAAATTTGATTTTTCGGGGACGGGGAGTTTATAAAGACACATGTTTTGATGCCTATAGAAAATAATTCTTTCCCAGGCATGGACAATGTGCCCCCTATTTTTATAATAAACCAGAGGAAATTGCTGATCCCAATTTTCATAATGTAACTGCTCTTAGCAACTACAGGTTCTCAATCTATTATCTATAGGTGCCCTTAGTGATCTTTCTCCCTGCCACAAGTAAGGCTATGCCAGTCCTATGCTCTACTTGTAGACAACATGTGCCTTCAATATCACATTTGCAAATGAATCAAAACACAGTTACCACATTTGAAGTGTTTTTCTGACATGTTTAATTAGTTTGTAATTAATAGGTTTCTGCTTTCAATGTTTTGAAACAAATATAACTTTTTGGTCTAGATCAAAATACCTCTTGCTATATGCCAGTCCTATGCTCTACTTGTAGACAGCACGTGTCTTCAATATCACATTTGCAAATGAATCAAAACACAGTTACCACATTTGAAGTGTTTCTCTGAAATGTATAATTAGTTTGTAATTAATAGGTTTCTGCTTTCAATATGTTTTGAAACAAATATACCTTTTTGGTCTAGATCAAAATACCAATTGTGTGGTGTTTAATTTTAATTACTTTAATTAGTTCACATGGGTGAAACAACAAAACATCACCAGTGTCTAATTATAATATAATAAGTTGTGTGTCATTCTGTGTCATTCTGTGGCCTGTCTGTGGCTGTGACTTTGTGTTTTTTGGTTATTTAAAATTTGCTCTCATTATGAACAGTTCAAATCTTATTACAACCAAACTTGGATCATAGCTGCACTATGTAGTCTGTTGCAAAATCAAATAAGTTCCAGTATTAGATTGAACTCAACAAATTTGTGATTTGCCGCTTTTCATCACCTAGAAATGCTAAGGGTGGGGCTGATGTTATTTGTGTAAATCATCTATTCAATATTGACTAGGATGATGGAGGTTCTATATCTTTTTATCTGTATCTCCTTCATTTTTATGCCTCCACCGCGAGGCATACTGTTTTTGCAATGTCCGTCCTTCCGTGCTTCCGTCCTTCCGTCCGGATGCCATATCTCGGGCATGGATGGGCGGATTGACTTCAGATTTTAAGGATAGGTGGGTCATGGTCAAAAACTCTGGCTATTTTTTTTTTGGGTGAGGTTCAAGGTCATATAGGCCTACTGAGGTAAAAGGTCATTTGAGGTCGGGGGCTCATTTGCCTTATTTACCTCTTTTCTCGGAGACTAGGGGTCGCATGTTCCTCAAACTTGGTGGGTGGGTGCATCTTGACCCCAGGCAGAACAAGTTTATATTGGTTAGTGGGTCAAGGTCACCTGAGGTCATCAGGCCCCTCTTTTCCAAGTTGAAGGTTTCTGGCCATGCCTCTGCATAATGTCTAGAGAAGGAATTTTTGTGTAATATAACCTAATAATATTGCTTGTTGTGATATGATGTGATTTACTTGCCAGTTCACTACAAAATGCTGAGTGTTTTCAATTGAAAAGTTATCCAAATTATTTTTATCTTTTATAGTGGAGATGTACGCAAGGCTCATAGTATGGAGAGTTTGGTCCAGACGGGGTCGGACGTAGATAAAGCATCCTCTATCCCGCCCTCACCATCAGTACCATCAAAATTGCACAGAAGCTGGTCGGGGAAGAAGCGCAATGGAAGTAATTCTGAAATGGACAGTGCAGGCAGCAAAGGAGATAAAAGCAAAAGATCATCCAAGTATATCTATGACATACATGGTGAGATTTCCACAGTTATTCTTGGATCTTTTCCTACTGGTCTTGGTAATCAAATAAAGGGGGTGTTAATAATATTTATTTGAATTGCTTGCAAAATACAGAAATAACAACAAATTACAGCACATAAAGTTAAATTTCTAGTAAATTACAAAAACAGGTAATTCAGGATGAGTGAATGGGGTTTTAAGACATTAGAAAATGCAGTAAATCGCACCATGTTTTTGCTCAATTTATCGCCATTTTGTGGATTTTAAGCTTTCATAGAAATTTTTTGGTGTTTTTCGGCAATTTTAGCTGATTGGTCAAGATTTGAAGCAGTTTTGTAAAATTAACCTCATTTTGCTGTTGTTGGTCACAATTTAGCACCATTTTCAGCAATTTGCTCTGATTTCCAGCCATTTTGCAGATTTTAAGCTTTCTTAGGAGATTTTATGGTGATTTTTGGCGATTTTAGCCGTTTTACCAAAATTTGAAACAATTTTGTAAAATTTACCTCAATTTGCTCTGATATATCCAAATTTTACGTGATCCATAGTGATCGGTCACAATTTAGCATAATTTCCGGCAATTTACAGTCATTTCCAGCAATTGTCAGTTTTGGGCGATTTACCGCATTTTCTCATGTGACATTATATTGGGCCTCCCATTCACTTTTCCCAGAACATTGTGTTGTAAACAAAATGATTAACATTCCACACCTGCCTCAAGAACAATTGAAACTTAATGTGAGTAATTAACTTAAGGTAATTAACTCAAGGTACTTAACCCATGTGTAATTTATGGTATTATATTATATGCTTAATTATGGTACTTGTTAATTAACTTCTTGAGTTCATGAGTTCTTGACTTCACGAAAATAGGATCTTGAGATATCAAAAAGTGGATGGGCTTGCAATTAAAACACTGATGCCGTGAAAATTGAACAGATTTCATGAGTTCTTGAGATCCTGAGTTGTATTAACTATTTCTTTATTTTTATATCTTTACTATTTCTTTATTTCAAACTGGCTAAGTCAGGAACACAAAAAAGTCAGGACTCATGATCACAAGATCTTGACTTCCTGAGTTACAAAAAGAATCGCATGGCCCTTAGTTACTTCCGTATAAATCATAAATTCACTAACATTAGAGACAATTTAGCCCAGGTAGGCTTGGATAAAGGCTTGGATAAATTAATGTTCAGCCCTTTCCACACAGTTGAATTGATTTATGTTTAAAAAATCTTGACTTTTTCAGCAAAAAAGCTTGAAACAAAAGTCAACATTTTAGCATTTGTTTCAAAATTCATCAGCGTTTTTGCTGAAAAAGTCAAGATTTTTAAATTGACAAACACGGGTCTGTAGGTGACAAATTGAATGGGAAAAGTAAAGAGTTAACCCATGCTTGTTTACCTGTTTGCGATTATAGCTTAATAAATGTGTATTTGTTGTTGGGAGTGAAATTGTACAAAATAATGCACACATACAGAGATGTTGATGCATCTAATAAACGAGCCCCGAAAGGGGGGGGGGGAGGAAGTACATTAGACGCATCAACATTTCAGTACAAGTGCATTATTTTGTACAATTTCTCGAGCACAAGAAAAAAATACATGATTTTTGCTATTTTTATAACAAAAATTAACACTAAAAATGTTGAAAAATACAAGCAAATATAAATGCATCACCCACTGTGCGTATTACGCAGAGTGCACGCCCATGCATATATACACAATCAATGCATGTTTCACATTTTGCTCTGATTGGTTCTCCTATCTAAGAGTGTATGAATTTGTAATAATCATCATTTATTTCACATCTGCCTGAGGTGCAATTATGATATTGAAACACAATAGAAGTAATTATGCATTGATGTCACCTTTTGTGTGAAAAATTCTTAGTGGGTAACACATTTTCTTTATTTAGTTGATTATGCTGGTTACAGTGGCGTGCGCAAAGGGGAGCAGGGGGGCCATGGCCCCCCACTTTTTGTTGGTCATTCAGGGGGGGAAAAACGTTAAAAAACATCAAAATTTGCTCCTAATCAGACTCCATTCGGGGGAACTGAACAGCCTGCCCCCCACCCACTTTCAATGTGCTGCGCACGCCATTGGCTGGTTAACACAAGCTTGTTTACCATTTTAAACAATAAGAAATAATTAGCAACTAAGCACCCAATGTGTGAACAATCCTTCTTAAAGCACTAAATATAACTTAGAAATGATCAAGTACGTCATTTTGCAGATTTCACAAATTGTTCAATTAGTCTCATTCACAATTAAGTTGTTTACCATTTATACAAAGATGTGTTTCGTCTCACATGGGGGTATTTTGTTGACAATATTTTTTGAATCCATATCAGCTTGTTATTTGAAAACTGAGACTATATTCAGTTCAGGTTATTTTCATCCATTCAATTTATAAACATAATACAGAATAATGTTTTCTTTTTACAAAATAGTGAGGAACATTGTAAAATATGACAAAAGTATGAGAAGCAGTGGATGAGGATACCACAAAACGCACAGCATTATGTTGTGGCACCCTGTACATAAGGTTTCAATTATACAATAATACTAAATAAAGCAAAACAAATTTAATACATTATGAAAAAAAGAACAAAAACAAACAAGTCTTGTATGTAGAGAAATTACTAGATTTATCAAATGCAAAATTCAACAAAAGTATACAATACATAAATAATAAATAATTTTATAACCACAGTAGGCATATCTAGAATATTAAGTCATTAAACTATTTCCAAAATATTTCCAAAGGTATATGACAAACGTAACAGTATTAAAAAGACTAGTTTGCCGAATACACAAAATCGCTGATCTGAGTATACAGTGTGTGAAAAGTTTGGTACCATCAGTCCTAAAAATCCAGAACATTTTGATCAATCATTTTAATGTCTATTACAGAAGCAAATGTGCACTATTTATTTACTATACTTTTATGTTCTAAAACAATTGATATAGCCATGGAAACATGCATTTAAAGCTATACGGCTTTATGACTAATCCAATCTATCCTAGTGCGTCATAGTAACGATCAATTCATACTTTTTTTTTCTAGCCCTTTTTGAAGCTGTAGAACATCAAGATTTAGAAGCAGCACGGTGCACCTTAGAAGGCAATGGACTAGATCTCAATCAAGTGAATGAAGAAGAGTTCACTGCATTGGACATAGCAGTTATGAGTAATAACAATGCCATGGCAAAGCTGCTGCTCTCATATGGAGCCAGGGAAAACCCAAGATGTAAGTTTGTTTTTATTGATGGGGACAGAAGCTAGTGAATTATTGATACCCTCCCCCTCCCCCAAAAAACTAATTGAGTATGAGAAACCAAAAGATTGATGAAATCCTATGTACAAAACTAGTGGAAGGGGGCCAGCCGGGAGGGGTTACAAATGTTTATTGTTTCTTCTATTATCTTTAAAAACATTTATGTTATTTTGATGGAGGGATCAGCTATGTCAGTTTGAAACTTTTTCAATCTATCAATTGAAAACCACATTTAACCCCTACGGAGGTAATGATTTGTCCCAATCTTGTTGGCATGTTTTTGTTTACATGTTGCAGCTTACAGTTGGCCAAACGGAGGGCGCATTGCCTATGTTTTGCATTCCGCTTATTAGCTTTTGTCAGTGTTCATCCAGACAAGTTGGGTTTCTTGACAATTTTCTTCTTCTTCTTTTTGTTTGTTAGTAGCTTCTCATTTTGAGAATGCTTCATGCAGCATGTCATTGAGGTTTAGGTGTTTGCTGCAATATTCCATGGGGATGATTACTTGATTGAAATTGAAACTTTTATTTAGAACCCGTCATGACACTTACATATCAAAGGGGAACAAGAAACAAACAAGAAAGCATTTGATGTTCAAGTATTTGGTATCAAGAAATAAGTTTGGATTTTTTAGTCATCTCTTTGGTACTTAAATCATATAAATAATCATTGTATTTCAAGCCCTTTCTGGGTCAGCACCTTACAGTTTGATCAGCTTGTAATAGGCTGGAAATGTTAGGCTTTTACCACTACCCCAAAAAGTAGACCGACATTAAGAGTGCTATTAGTTGACCTCTATGGTCTATATCTTTTATGTTAAAGAAAGTAGACAAAGTATAGGACTTGAATTAACAATTTGTGATGCTACTGGCGAGATGTCACAAGACAATTCTCAAAATAAAATATTTTGAAATTAATTCGCGATGTTATAAGGTCCGCCAATTACAAGCTGATCAAAGTATAGTAGAGTGTGAGACCAATAAACCATCGCCCTATTACAAGTCCTCTCTGGGTCATCACCGCATCAAATCTGGGATAACCTACCGTAAATGTTTGCCTAATGGCGCCCTTGGGCTCCTTTGCCTTGAGGTAAATTTTCATGTACAAATAGAGAGCTCCCTCCTCTGAAATCCCAACAAGAATTAAGGGTACCTGCCCTTATTTGCTGGTGGGATTTTTACGGTAGGGCACTTTTAGATTGTGCCTAAAATTGCAGTTATGTCAAGGCAGCCCATATAGCGCCATTAGGCGAACGTTTATGGTATATAATAGAATGTTTTCTCCTTCATAGCTTGTTATTAGTTTCTCTAGTTGTTATGATTCTTTGGTTTGCTTGTTCTCACTACAGTTCTATTACGAGACACCAGAGGTGCACGTCTGAATACACTGATAAATGAGGCAGAGACTCAGGTACAAGATTTAACCACCAAGATCCTGAATGCCAATACAACAAATAATAATAATGCTGCAATCAGCAACAAGGTGAGATGATTGAAAACACTTCAAAGCAGGGCACATCATGATCCACCCACTCAACGGAAATTAATTTTAATTAATATTATTATTAATAATAGAGTTTTTGCTGAACGGAAATTAATTTTAATTAACATTATTATTTTTTGCTGCACATTTTTTACAACGTGTACAATGTATGAATATAAAAAAAAGCAGCCATATTTTCAAACTCAAGATCAGATTGTATCGAAAAAACCTAAATAATTAAGTTGCAAACTTCCTGTTTCTGTAATGTAGATGTTGTTACAGGTAATGTGTATCGAAATCAGCATTAACATAACTAGTAACCATGTGTACTACTACTGAATCCTTACAGTCCATCCTAGCAGACTCAGTACACCGGTCGATCTTACCGTTTCCGATGTTGATTAAGATACTTCTTGCATCGATCCCGAGATGCGGAAAAACCAATAGTCATTTTGTCCCACATAAATGAATAAATAACAAAAACCCCGATCCCCGGTGGACTCACCCAAAAGGTGACGTCACACCATATGATAAATCCCTTATCCTCCTTGGTCTCCGACTGACACAGACGTGCCTATCGATTATTCATAGCACTGTGTATCAATTTCTCGACCAAGGCGAGATATACGGTTGTAGTTTCACACCTTAGGTAAAACCAAACCGGTATTGTTCGGCTGAGGATAGTTTTGACGGCATTTTCTGGCGAAAAAGTGGCAAAAAACGATCCAAAACTTAGCTACATATCGTGCCTCCGTTTGTTTACGGGACACACAAGCAATTCAAAATGGCCGCTCGTTGACGCCATTCATTTTGTTTCCCACGTAAAACAACCATTGCAGCCTGTAAGTTACAATAGATGTTTGTACATACACATTGTATTTCATGTACGGTAGGTTATTGTTGCTATGTTAGGGTGATTACTCTATCGTTATGTCTTCATTACCGTCCGATAAGACGAGTTAATCAGATATTCATACGGTGGGGATTGGTAGGGACCCGTCTGACATTTTAGTAATAAAGTTAGCCAGTCCTTACTTTACCACTAACGTTAGCGACCAGCCTCCGTGCTCAGGTTTGCTTACTGGGCTTGAGTCGCGTGTTGGGGGGGGGGGGGGTAGTGCCCCCCCTCCCTTTTCTCCTCGCTTCGCCTCGGCCCTGTCGGGCTTGCCCTTCCCTGGTGACGGAGCGGGACCCACACCCGCCCTGTTTCCCCCACAGGGAGTGCTCACGATCTTCTAGATGTCTTTCTTTTGCTTAGGACTCTCCGAGTTCCAGCTTGACGATTGGGATAGGCTCCGTCGCCGCCATAAGACGAAGAAGAAATCTACCAAGGGCACTGGTAAGGTCGATCACGGTGGATTCTGCTGTGACAGCCCCTATGGGTCATGGCAGGTCTGCTTAAGGGGCTCCGGTCCCGGACAAGCAGGCGGTTCCTTCGGGACTGCTAGCGTCCAAAGGCTCAGCAGCCAGCGAAAGCACTGACTATACGTCGGAGCAAAGTAGCAGGCAGCAGAGCGGTAACCACCAGCGAAAACCCTAGCGGGTTTTGCAGCAGGAGGATACCAGTCGTCACGGTAGATTCTGCTGTGACAGCCCCTATGGGTCATGGCAGGTCTGCTTAAGGGGCTCCGGTCCCCGGACAAGCAGGCGGTTCCTTCGGGACTGCTAGCGCGTCAAAGGCTCAGCAGCCAGCGAAAGCACTGACTATACGTCGGAGCAAAGTAGCAGGCAGCAGAGCGGTAACCACCAGCGAAAACCCTAAGCGGGTTTTGTAGCAGGAGGATACCAGATCTCTAGCGAAAATCCTCACGGGTTTTTAGCAGGAGGACACCCGTCTGTTGCAGGCATATCTACGGGCTCAAACAGCCACAGTAGTAGCTAGCGACGGGCAGCATGCAAGGGTACCCGGGCTTGCCTGGGTGCCTAGCATGCATGGGTTCAGCAGAGACGATACCGCGGCTAACGCTGTGGGTGTAGTCTTAGCAGAACCAACTGGGGTTGTCACATGGCAGCGTTCCATGGCGGGACCGCCGAGTGATACCCTGGGCCCTAGAATAGCTGCTGGCTGTCCACAGGGACTGGCTGGCGATTATTCAGGGGTTGGGCTCGCAGTCTCTCACGGGACAGCGACCCAGGTGCATTCGGTGGCAGCTACAAAGACGAGCTACGGCTTGACTTCAGTGGTAGCCGCTATGCACCCGCCCATAGCTGCCGTGAGTGGTTCGCCACACACAGCGACCTTGGGCGAAGCTCTAGAGGGTACAGTAAGTAGCTTGAACAGCCTAGCTGATCAACAACCCACTTATGTCCTCGAGAGCCAGCGGAGCGTGGGTGATCCATTATCGTCAATGGGTCAATTACCCTCTCTTGATCGATCACTGTCAAATCAACAGGGCATAGCTCCATTGATTGACGCTGCCTATTCAGGTGGCGAGGTGATTGATCGGGGGTATGCACGCTCAGCTACCCGTGGTACTAGGCAAGCTCCCTCAGCCAAGGGACAGCCGGTATAGCGGGTACCCATACACACGGCTTGATTCCCCTTGCGGGGAACGCAGTGAGGCATGGGTACAGTGGTACACAGCCGGAGCCCTCACGGGCACCTACGCTGGAACCACGCATACAGCGGTACACAGCCGGGAACCCTCACGGGTACCCACGCTGATACCGCCCCGGTACCGCAGCCCCCGCCTTAGTCGCCACAGTCTCTGTGGCAACAAGGGGGGGGGAGGCGGTGCTGGTACTGCAGTACCATGGGGTTACCCTGGTGGCGGATCCTTTCAGGGTCAGCTGCCGGCTGGGTATGCCCCGTGGTACCCGCCGCAGGGTGTTTCTTCCACGGCCTAGCACCGTGGCAAGTGTCGCCCAGCGATGGCCACGCAGTACCAACATCAGCGGTTGACCAGGCCAGCCGGCATGGGGCTAACCCAGATCTTGATCAGGGTAGGCCCCGTGCTGCTAGCGCTAGGACGACGGCTGCGAGAGCATGCGGACCCAGTGGTGCCATGGCGGATACCTCAGGGTCTTGCGGGAGTACTCCCTCTTCTGCTGGCAGGTAGTCGGCGAGCCACACAGTGGTTATGCCTTCTTACCCGTTTTCAGATGCCCGTCCTCAGTTACCGTCATCATCGGAGCATGATACGGATACTGTGGGCGAGGGAAAGGAGTCGGAATCTGAGTCCGGTAGTGACATCACTACAATCTCCTTCCCCCGCTGCCCCGCGAGGGGAGCAACAGCACTGATCTTCCCCCGGACACCCTCTAAGGGGGAGTCCATGGAGGAGGACCAGGGGATCCTTTCAGTAGGATGCTCAGCTGCTGCTTCCTCACAGGAGACGCCTGCACTCTCATTCCCGGCAAACCTCACGGGTAGATATCGTAGGGCTGTCGAGCTCAGTAGAGCTATGACGCCGCGTGCTTGCACGCTTCCTCTGCGTGTAACGCGGGAGGACCACGGGACCTACCTGAGGGGATCCGAGAGGGACCCAGATGTCGTCAGCGACGCTCAGACAACATCTGAGCTCTTCCGCGAGGTGAGCCTATTAGCGGTGCTAACAGCTAGCCTCAACGAGAGCTCCATGGGCCTAGCCCATAGGGTGTCCACTCAGCGCCGGGGGAGGGGCCTGCCACTCCAATCGCTCAATGCGATGGAAGGGCATGGTCCTTTTCTCTTTGGATGCTTCTGCGCACGGTGGAGGACCGTGCAAAGAAGCTACCAACGGAGCACTCTGAAGAAGTCGGAAACTGCCCTTACCATGGGTAGGAGCTCCGACTTCAGCAGGCCGTGCACCACCAACAGTACCCGAGCCCACTACCTCTGCAGCACCCATTTCTGGGAGGCGCAAGGGTAGCACAGGAACAGCTGGCAAGCCCGAAGAAGAGCAAGCGCTCTTCCAAGGGAAGCTAGGCAGAGCATTCCTGGGGGCTCAGCGGTTTTTCCACAGGGGATCTCCCAGTGGGCGACCGCTTATGGCTTTCACCCAGAGGTGGGAAACCATCTCTTTGGCGCCTGGGTATGGTCAGTGGTGAGTGGGGGTTACAGACTGGCAACCCAGTCTCCCCACATTCGTCTGCACATTTCAGAGGTCCACAGTAGTGCCGTCAGACGGCCCCCAGCGTCGGGCACTACTGACAGGGATCACACAGCTTCTCACGAAGCGGGCGATTGTCCCGGTCTACCCCCCGTTCTACGGGTGATCTTGGAGCCATTGGCTCCAAGGAAGACCGGCGACGGGAGCCCCATCCGGAACCGCAGGCTGTTGAACACGTTCTTCAGGCCCAAGAGGTTCAGAATGGGGACTCTCGCCTCGGTGCTAGCCTGCCCCATCAGGGGCATGGGAACAGCATCGCTAGATCTCTCGGACGCCTATCTGCATATGCCAATCGCCTCTCAAGATCGGAGGCATCTGCGCTTCTAGGTACAGGATCAAAATTACCAGTTTTGATACCGGCCATCCGGCCTGTCCATCTCTCCCAGGGTGTTTAACACGCTTGGTCAGAGCGGTGGCAGCGTACCTGAAGCACAGGGGTGTCAACATCAGTTGCTACCTGGACGTTTGGCTCATATACGGACGCACTCCACTGAAGACTACGGGTCTCATGGGGTTGATAGTCCGAGGGTGCGGGACCCTGGATTTTTGATCAGCTCAAAAAGTCCAGCGTGGTCCCGACGCATGAACACCACTATTTGTAGGGGCCCAGATCACCCTCACGGAGGGGTTCGCGGTGCTCTCACCCGGCGGGTGACGAACATGGTGCGGTGTGCCTGACTCTTGGCCGAGTCTCGGGCAAAACCCGCTGTGGCATGGAGGAAGGTGGTAGGCCTAATGGCCAGTATGGTAGACCTCGTACTGTACTGCCGTTTCTACGTTAGGCTTACCCAACTACACCTTCTAGCCTGCTTGCAGGCCCAGTAAATCACCAATATCCCTCGCGGTTCCGTTGTCGGAGATCGCGAGAGGAACTCTGGTGGTGGACCCATCAGCTCAATTTGACCCAGGGTGTCAGGTTTCCTGCACCCCCGGTATGTCACGTAGTGACGACCATAGCGTCAAAACGGGGCTGGGGTCCACATCCACGGAGACTCCGTCTCGGGCCTATGGGGGCCATAGAGACAGAGTTTCACATCAACCTCCCTCGCTTACGAGGAGGTGATCGTGGAATCACATACCGTTGTCCTGACGGATAACACAACCGTGGTAGCCTACCCCAACAGACAAGGGGACTCCGGGCCACCACGATTGAGCCTGCATGCACGACACCTGATAGGGTGGTGCAAGTTCAGGCAGATTACGATGAGAGTGATACACATCGCGGGCGTCACCAGCATCCTCGCGCACAATCTGTCACGAGGAAGGGTGTCGGGACCAGCAGAATGGTCCCTTGCTCCGCAGGTCGCGCAGACGACATTCAATGGGATGTCCCACCCCTCGAAAGATCTGTTCTCATCTCATCGCAATCATCCACTGCCGTGTACTGCTCAAGGGTCGCGGACCCCAAGCATTCACCGTGGACGCTCTGTCCATAGACTGGGGAGGGATGACAGCTTATGCAGTCCCTCCGATCTCACTACTCATGAGGGTGGTGGCCAAGATCGGGTGGGAAGACTGCCTTGTCATTCTGCTAGCGGCAAGGCCGCTGGCACTCCCCGAGGTACCAGATCTACTCCGGATGCCCGGAGCGGAGGTACCCAGTCTAGCACTAGAGCACCTGCGGTTAGCTGCATGGCCCTTACCAGGGAACACGCAGCGGAGGGATACTTTTCATCAGAAGCTGTTTTTCTCATCGCCGGGGCTAGACGGAAGTCTACCCTCCGTACGTATATCCAGAGTCTGGCTCCATACTATGCTTGGTGCAATGAGACAAATAGCTCTCCCGCTAGAGCCTCTGTGCTGCTAGTTCCGGAGTTTCTGACAGAAAAGTTCCAAGCAAGACTTCAGCGGGCCACTGGGGCCAGCTATAAGTCAGCTGTCCTCTCCATTCACCGAGGTTTCGAGACGGGTCGACTATCATAGCCGATGGTTACCTTATTAGCCTACGCCTCGACGGTATGTTCAACGAGTGTCCACCAAACAGGAAAGTGATCCTCCTAAGGGATCCCAACACAGTCTTAGATTACTTTAAGGGTCACCCTTTTGACCTTCCGTCAAAAGCGACGCCTAAATACGTAACTCTCAAGATGGCTTTCCGGTTTGGCGTTGGCTTCGGGACGGCGGTGCTGAGTTGCACACGGTCTCGAGGTTAGCTTCCGTGTTCACAAACACTGGAGCGACACTGTTTCGGGCGCTCTGTTCTCGTGACTACTTAACGGGCGCGGTGCATACCGACATTCGTCCCTCTCCAATCCCCAGGGTTGGGCAAGGTTCGGCTGAAGCCAAAGATAGGCTGGGGTGTCCGATAAGGCGCTGCAGCACTATTTCTTCCGAACACAAGCCTTGCGAGGACTCACGACCGCATTCATCACCCTTACAGAGACTTTCGGTCCAGCCGCTGTCGCTATGGCTGGTCCAGGTGTTGGTGGGGTCCGGGGATCGCGAAGGTTTCGCGTCCCGACCCACTCGACACGCAGCTATCTCATCATCTTGGGTATACCGTTCGGTTGTCCCTTGAGGAGATCTAGTAGGCGGTGTCCCGAAGCCACCTTCGCCTTCTCTATACGATACTTCCGTTTACGTTAGTAATCAGAGACGGGCGGAGGTTTACCGGGACATTGTTCGGGCGATCATAATACGGTGGTGTACGGGTACCAGGTTTTCAGACTATACAGAATACTCAGCATGGTAAGAACCAGTGTCGCTATTCTTAACCACCAAACTTATTAAGTAAGGAGGTTTATGTCTGTGATCGCGTGGTCCTTTTTGTTTTCCCGACCGTTGGGGGAAAATATTTTCTGACCTCGCTGAAAACCATCGTTACCGCTCCCGATCCCTGATCAGATGCTGACCAATCTTGTACCTCCATCCGTCGGTTACTTGCTAGATCGATCTTTCAGATGTTGATGCAAGAAGTATCTTAATCAACATCGAAGCGGTAAGATCGACCGGTGTACTGAGTCTAGTCCCAAACAAAAATGTTTGGTAGACTCATAACCGTGCGATCTTACCTTTCCGATGTTGATTATCCCGACCCCGCCACCCCTACAAGTTTGGTCCGAGTAGGGGATCCCAAGTCGGATAAGGGCGATCATATGGTGTGACGTCACCTTTTGGGTGAGTCCACCGGGGATCGGGGTTTTGTTATTTATTCATTTATGTGGGACAAAATGACTATTGGTTTTTCCGCATCTCGGGATCGATGCAAGAAGTATCTTAATCAACATCGGAAAGGTAAGATCGCACCGGTTATGAGTCTACCAAACATTTTTGTTTGGGACTATTATTGTTTGTAATGTCTCATGTATTTCATGTTTTATCTTGCTCGTTTTGCCTATGTCACAATTCCTACCTTTGATCTGAATGGATCAGATTAGATCTCTAAGTGTAATATAAGAAGTAGATATATTTTATTTATTCCAAGTATTGCAAAATATAACAGACTTGGCTAAATCACACCTAAGCCTAAGGAGACTGCCATAAACAAGATTATTGTATCCAATAAAATAAAAATGTTGCAAGCTTCACAAACTTGTTCACATGAATTTTAGCCAATTGGTAAATTTTGACTGGAAAGATGATAACATCATTTTGATCTCTTTGCCACCTGCATTTGTGTCCAAATTCACCACAGCTTCTACATTCAATTGGGTATTTGAAATGACATTCACTACTTGTAGGATATGTTAATCCACAATCAATAATGGACCCAGTTCACACTAGTATGTTTTAGTCATTGTGTCGTAATAACCCGATTATGATAAATGAATGATGAGAGCGTCCACACGGTCAGCACTTTGTCATTGTGTCTTGATCAATTCTGGTATACACACACCATTGCAATCACAAAGTCCATAAATACAATGACACACAGGTAATTTTCATCGGCAATTACAACACGATCTTGCTACAAAACGGCCCAATGATCATTCACAAATAATGACACGATTGTGGTAGTATGCCAACAACATTGAGCGGACACATAATACTTTTTTATTTTATTTAATCATCTTTATTAACCAAAAGAAGAAGAACATATATCCCCAATATTATACGATCATAATCGACAGGAAAAAACACACTCGTTTGGAGCGGGTCCAAGACAGGACTACTTTTACATGCCAGTTTAATAGTCATCAGATTGGTAACACAATATTATGGCAATATATTCATCTCTTTTACAGGACCTAGAGAAACAGCTAAAGGATTGGGAATGGAAACACAGATTATACAAGCGAATGAAGACAGGATTTGAACATGCAAGTAAGTATTGCTGCTTTATAGCATATAATTATGGTTCAAGATTGGAGGGCTGAATTGTGTAAGTGTACCAATTACCTTAAAGTTTCACTTTGGAAATTAAAGATTGTAACAAGTAAGCAAAGAACCAAACAAGAACATGTCACATTGTTTCAACCTGGCTGAAGTTTTTACAATAATTTGTAACAATCCATCATTATAATTCCTTCATTATTGTGACATAATGTACAAAATACTTTTCATTGTAATATATCAAAATATACATACATGTATTTTACTAACACGTGGCAAACTGCCCTATTGGATCAATTAGCCTTTTGATTTGGGGCAATTAAAAGAAAAAACAACTGCTCAGATATGGCTTCAGATACCAGGAAAGTGAAGATAAATATGAATTGTCAATTAAAGCATGAGTTGGCAAAATTGACAGTCA
The DNA here is from genome assembly GCF_039555335.1 of Amphiura filiformis. Taxonomy (NCBI): domain Eukaryota; kingdom Metazoa; phylum Echinodermata; class Ophiuroidea; order Amphilepidida; family Amphiuridae; genus Amphiura; species Amphiura filiformis. The sequence continues at coordinate 91,668,467 of NC_092628.1, read as the reverse complement.
CATTATTATAGTAAATAATAAGAGTATTCCCTGTGTTGGAACAGACTGTAGATCATAGGTCCTGTATACATGATGTCTACACATTAGAGTATAAAGTACTATCTGCCCTAATCTACCCTGTTAGCTTTAGCATCTATAATGGTTACTCTTTATTTGTCAAGTTGTTAAGAAACAATTTTGAGCCCACTTCTATTCACTATGTATATCAAAGATCTGGCTCTAACTGTGTCCAGTGGTAACAAGTGGCAATAAATTCAAATTTTAATATTTGGACAATTTTTGGAAATAAGGGGCCAAAAACATGCATTTTTGGGCATTTTTCGTATACTGTGACAATCAAGCCCAAAGACTTGTACAAAGACTAATTTCAAATTTTTGGAAAACAAGTTTTCTAATCTCTTTTATAACCAATAAAAAAATGAAACATAAAATATTAAAATCTTAGCCTACACCCAAGATTTTGAATGCTTAGACTTGTGCGAAGTCTAAGAATTTTGCGACTACAATTGCATGTTTTTGGACCATTTTAATATAATATTAAAATTTGACTTTAATTGCCACTAACTAAAGGATTAGGATTTAGATATGTTTCATTTAGCAAAATAGGATAATATTTTTAATTCCAAAATATTAGTGCTGTATTTTTCTGGAATAGGGAGTAGAATACCTCAATTAAACCTCAAATGAGAAACTAGTTGGAACAAATGTATTCAGAGAAGAAAGTCCAGTTTAGATGCTGAGGGAAACTGGGGTACTCAAAATCAATGCAAGAGAGTGGGGATGGACTTTAATCTGTGGTTCTGGAATTTTCTGGATTATCATAGTTTCTGGAATTGACTATTATACAAATATTGACTGCTAGAGGGCACAGTTAAAATTATAGGCCGAGGTGATGTAAAAACCATGACTATGCCCGAAGCAAAGCTGAGGGCATAGTCATGGTTTTGACATCACCGAGGGCCTATAATTTTAAACTGTGCCCCTAATATTATTAAGCAGTCAATATTTGTTTTATATACCGAATAATAAAGATTCTTCTCATTTGATTGGTTAAAAGATTTCCTGAGCTGACAAGGCCTACAAGATGCTGCATAGGCCATGATTTTGAACTGTAATTGAAGTAAAATGCACAGTGCAATGAGTGCATACAAGAGCAAGGGTGCAGAATTTGGACCGATATCTACCGATTTCATATCTAAAACCCTACCGTTTCTGTGCTAACATCACACACTGCCGAGTCTTCAAGTCGTAGTAATTTGTCTAAAAAGTGACATTTGGCAGGTATAAATCCTTGACATGTAACAGAGGTCAAATTCATCATGAACTGTGACCCGCTAGTCTCTTTACAACACTGTAATCAACGCTGACCTTATAGTGGGTGCGTAATGTATACAAGCGATCTGTGTATTCGGGGTTGCGACTATCCAATTATTTATCGGGCACAGTTGATTCTATGCCCTGGGCACAGTTGCTTATGATGTCATCTTGACAGAAAAAAGGGGGCACAGCTATTTTAATGACTCCACTTTTAACCAATCAGATGAGAGGAATATATATATGAGGTATATAAATTGTGTTGTTCAACTCCCCTGGTGGTAAAAAATGAAACTGTTAATTAATTGAGATGAGGTAAGCATTATATTAATATCACACAAGTGTAGCTCATTAGATCGTTAAAAAAAAAAAAAAGTGTGTGAATCCCACTTGTTCTCAATTGTTCAGTATATTAATAAGTTTGTTGATTACAGCCATTATTCTTTAGATATTAATGCGCATGCGCATCTCCTTACTTCCAATGAAAGGCAGATTCTATCTATAGGGCTTCTCCATATATATAAATAGATAGTAGAAGACAAACTTTCCGCATTTACATTTTGGATCATACATGGTGATGCGTGTGTAGGAATACATTGCTTGATAAATCTTTGATGTTTTCAGTCGCGTTTGATGGTTGCTATATCAAATCAACATGCAGCTTAGTAGATTATTCTCTTCAGGGTCCCATGCTCTCAAAAGACCACGTTGTAATTCAGATTCTGAACATGAAAAAAAGTCTACACTAGATAGACCGATAAGAAGATTCTTCTCTTTAAGGCGTAGAGATATCAAAGTGAGAAAACAGCGCTGTCGCTTGTATCCAGATGACAAACTATGTTCTTCACAAGAAAAACTATTGAGCTCTTCACTGGATGATTTATATGCATGGAGTCAGAGTTTACCACCAACCCCTACCAGTAGGTTGACACTGTATACATGTATTCAAATGTGATAATTATGAAGTCTGTAAATACTCACCTTTATCAGGAGATCGACAAAAGCACTTATCACCTGCTAAAGTAACTGAATGCCAAACTGCTGAATGCACATACAATAGAAGTTTATAGATACACATATCGTCCAAAGATATTTGATGAGCAGAGTACAGACTTTCACATGTTTGTGCATCACTAACGGAGGGTGAAATCATGCTTCATGCAGCCAAAATACATACTGCGATTATTGGTACTAACAAGATGTATTTTTGTATTGTTTTATTGTAGGGATACCGGACCGTCCTGCCAGTGTGACATTATACACAACTAGTAGTTCTTCTTTATTGGTGGAGTTTGAGGAGCCTACAATTTCAAATGGTGCTGCAGTTACAAGATATAAAGGTAATTTGATTGCATTCTATCCTTGTACGGGAGATTGGACTAGCAGTAAAGGGACTCAAATTTGCTGTAACTCTTGAATTCAAGATATCTTGTTTGGGGCATCAAATTATTTAGAAAAGTATTTTGGTGAAAGTGTTGGAAAGCCACACCCAATGATGTCACTGACATCAAGGTATCAAAAAAAAAGGTATCAAATTTGCTATAACTCTTGAAGATATCTTGTTTGGGGTATCAAAATATTGAGAAAAAAAGTATTTGGGTAAAAGTGCTGGAAAACTGCACCAGTAAAATACACAATGATGTCACTGACAGTAGTGAAGATCAATACTTTATTAGTTTTATATAGGCCTATAAGTATTAATAGTTACCCTTATCTTGATCATTTCAGTGGAGTGGAGTAAGTCTGCTGATTTCTGTCCTCTATGTGGTGAACATATCCTCTACGATGTCACGGGATTTGTCTTACAGGATACATGGGCTTGATAAGGTATGTCATACTGGTCCATATGATTGTGACCAATAGTAATAATGTACTGCATGTTGATTCAGTCTAAGAGATATGAAGAAAATTGGTTAAAAGTAGCAGAATACATTTAAAAAAAATTAAAACAAACTTAATATTGGTCTCATACTTTTCAAAGAGCACCATCACTCATACCTGTTGTAATAATTAGGTATTTTGTGAATTTTCTGCCTAGAGTTATTCATGTTCGATGTGCACAATATGGTTGTTGGCTGTAGCGAATGCTATCACACACTGCGAAACCCAATTGAATGCAAGAACTAGGTCTGATTGATTGATTGATTGAAAAACAATACATTTATTCTCTGTTTTCTTTAGAGTATAAATCAAAACTCTTAGAGTTAGTTTTTAACTTTATGCAGTTTCATTTCCTCATTTAGTATTATTTCTTATTTGTTTTTCATACTTTGTATTATCAGGGCACCAAATACTATGTGAGAGTATCAGCTTTCAACATGAAAGGATTTGGGCCTCCACAAATTCCTGATCCTGGCTTTGGTGTTCCATCAAGTAAGTCTGCACTATCAATTGACTTATTCTTGTTTTAAGTGTGCTGTAATGAAGTGTGCTGAGGCTTGTAGATCAACATCAGCGTTGTACCTGTACGTGCGCTAAATCACTGCTTTAAAAACATTTTATGCAAGATGTAAATAATAAGATTGACCTTAATTTGGGTCTCTAAAGCAAGCTCCTACCAACTAGAGCTATCAATGCATCAAAGTATGCTAGATGTAGTGTATAGATGTAAGATTCTTATCGGAGCTGCAAAAGTATTAAGCCTAAGCATTTGAATTATATTACATATAATTGCACATAGACATCTGTAATTTGTGGAAGCAGCAGCAGCATGGATAAGAACTGACAATAGTGGATTGTAGGAATAATCCAACTCTTTTTATTGCTCTACTAGGTTGGCGAGATATGGATGGGAGCCGACCAAGAGCTAGCGGAAAACTAAGCAAAATTGATGAACTCTTCCAAATAGTGCGCGATGCACGGCCTACAGAAGCAGGGGAAATGAAAAGTAAGTCATCTATTCACTGATACAAAACTTGCTATTCACTGATACATTCTACTTGGATGTTTCTGAAAAGGATTGCTTCATCAGGGTATGGGATATGCACAGTCTTTCTACAAATGTCAATTTGGGTTTGCATGCCAAGTGAATAGTGAACAGGGCTTTTAGAAACAAATGTGCAAAGCTCATACTCTCTGATTTATATGAGTTTATATATGGCTGTGTAGGCATATAGAAAAGTATGCCACTTCCTTATAAGATTTGTGTTAGCAAAATTTAAATCACTTTTCATCTGAAATTGTGAGGGTTTGTGTGGGATGGTGTATCTGTGGTGTTTTTACAACTCCATTTTGTTTATTTTTCTTGTGAATTGCAGCAACATCACCCAGAGCATCACCCAATCAAGTAAGAAGAACCATGAGGAAAAGTCTCAAGAATTTCTTCCAATCAGCTCCAAAGTTTCAGAAAAATTTAAAAAGGTTAGTTGATATATCCGTCTCCACCGTGCTTTCATAGAATTCTTTTGGTCATATGTAACCAACCTGTTTTGTTTTTGTTGTGAAGAAGTTGATTGAGCACATGGATATGGTGTTTAGACTCTGATTCAATGGGAGTCTGAGCTACACAGTCACTTAACCTGTTGGACACTACTGGTCATCTAACAGCACTTTTGATTGGTTGATAACTTGAAATGCTTATTTCAATTGCCAATTATGACTAGGCTTTAAACTATTTATGGTCAAACTTGCATTTACAGATGATCTTATTAATACCCTCCTTGATTGCTTCAAAATTGGACACAATATTCATTTTGACCAATCGGCAGGTAGTTCTCATGGGGTTAAGTTTGTTCTTGTGAAATAATTGAGCTAGCTGAAATTCCCCTGGATAAATAAGTAACTGTAAAACCTGCACTTGTATTCATTGTTCAGTTGTAAACTAATTATTATTTATTTGCTTTTTTCATTCCAGCCGAGGTGTTTACTTGGCGTCCATGTTATACAGCGAAGATAAGATCTTAGTAACAACAGAAGACTGTCTTCCAGTGGTTGAGGTCGATGAGAACTTTGCCAGCAATTTACATCAAGAATTCCTCTGGTTTATGAAGGTAAATTGTCTGCCTATGTCTATTCTATGTTTGTATGTGTAAGGGACTGTAATAAGCTAAGCTTACATGTAAGGGAAAGAGAGAGAGAGAGAGAGAAATAGATGGACATTTTTATATAAATGCTGATCTTGAATTTGAGAACAATAAAAATGTGATATATTTATAGTGTTGCTAAAAACAATCCAAACTTACTGTTTTCAGCCATTTGTTGCCTTTATGTCTTTATCTTTCAATTATAGTAGTATTTATATTTGATACATTTGATTGCAGGTTGCTAGTACATGGGAAGATATTGACACTATGCGATTAGATTTAGAACGAAGCAATGCATCATCTGCATCAGTAGTGTTCCGTGGACAGATGTTAAATGCAGCAGCACAACTCCAATCAGCTCTTGGCATCCAAGATTTAGGCCAACTGTATTATGAACCAGTGAGGGACCAACACGGCAGTACTGTTATTACAATTATTAACCAGGTTAAGGTCAGTAGTAATTACACTTTTTTTTCAATTATAACATTGTATAAGGCTTCAGCTGACCATGTATTAGCAATCATATGCCAAAGAAAAATTGATTGCTAGTCAATTAAAGTGCATGAAACCCTTTTGTTATTTAACTAAATGACTAAGGTGGTGGTAGTGAAGCTTAGACTTGGGGAATATTTCATACATGGAACTAAATTCACAGTTATCAAGTTGCAAAACATGGAAATGGGCAAAAAAATTCAATTTTAATTTCTGGGAAGGGTGAATATCCTTATGCTATCCCCACTCACAAGTTATGACTGCACATTTATCAACACAAAATGTTTTTCCTTGGCAAATTCCACTAATATCAGGTACTTGGCTTCGCTTTTTGTTATAGGATCCAAGAATTATCCAGACAACATCATTAAAATGGAGTTCTATTAGTCGTATGCAAAAGAGGAAATCAACTATTACGACTGAAGCGCCTCAGCAGCTGAGATGCTTGTCAATTCTATACAGGTAAGATTACAAGAATATGAGTTACGAAAATTGGTTTGTGATGTTTGTTTGTTTGTTTGCTTGTTTGTTTATTTTGTGTGTGCATGTTTTTCTATAATTCAGTTGAGAACACTTGCATTCAGATAATTGTTCCTTAGGCTCTTGGCCTATTTGATTTTTTTTTTTAATAATTTTATTTTTTGAAATTCTTTACAGGAGAAGATACTGTACCACAATAATAGTCAAGTGCCACTTTCCAAAGGCTTGTACGTCGGCTACCTCAAATTACGGAGTTCTGTAGACACAATACGTGTGCAAGTACCCCAGAAGGCTCCTAACGTTGTTCCACATATCAAAATACGAAATAATCCAAATGTATCTAAGGAAGAATGGGAATGGATACATAGTATTGACAATTGTGAGGTAAGATACTTTGCTATTTGTGTTCTTGGTTTTTGGATTTTTTTTCCTACAAATTTAACATAATAATTGTAATATTGTAATTATTTGTAAAATTACAGACAAATATGCTGTAACTTAGCACATAACGAAGCAGAATGTTAAAAAAGTAAAAATTTTGGCTTGCACTAAAATTATCCTACTGCTACTGCTAAATCAGTAAGACATGATAGATACAGGGTGTATCAGAATGATTGGTACCCATCAATATACAGTGAATATGGCCAAGACTGCCACATGAAAATGCAGCATAAAAGCCACCTTAATTGTAGGTTTATGTCATAAAAGGTCATTAAACAAAGAATTGTAATCATCTCAAGAGGATATAATGTTGAATGTGGAAGAAGGAGCTATTTTTGTATAGGGCAATGAAGATGATGGGTACCAATCATTTTGGTACAGCTTGTATTATCATATACCAGCTCCCTGTTACACTTTGGTATGGTGAGTCAAAGGAGATGCAGCGCATTATCCAAGAAGAAAATTGTGCTCTGCTGGGGCTTGTTTGATCTTAATGCATATTTTGTAGGTAGTGATTATCGTGTTTTTAAAATTTGTCTGAAGTTAAAAGTTTTGCTAATTCTCTTCTTTCATTTTGATTTCCAGGTCAGAGAAGGTCCCACAAAAGTGCAAGAGCAATTTCAACGTAGTGTAGCGGCAGCTTGTAAGACACTTCTGAAGAAAATGGGTGTTTCTGATGAAGAAGCTATTACACATAGGATATGTGATTTAGAAGTCATAGAACTGAATAATGAGGTACAGTGCAAACAGACAATCACCCCCCCCACACACACACACACCCCCCCACCTACGTGTGTTCACCTCCAAATGAACAGTATTTAGGATTATGTAAATGTGAACTCTTGAATTGGCATTCTATTGACATACTGAAGAGGTTTTCCGCCATTTTTTGTGTGTATGTGTATAAAATTAAATTTTACGTAGCAGCTGTGGACAGTATATCTAATGCACAATAGAAGACCCCCGAAACTGGGGATGGTCTCCTATTTCAAATATGAAATGTTACATGTTCATGTTTTTTGGCAAACACACGTGCACACCCTTAAACGTGTAGATTTAATTGTTTTATCAGAATTTATTCAATTATGAAAGCCATAACAAATATCAAGCATATACATAATCTTGTTAAGATTGTTACGGAGAAATGTCTACCATTTAATTGGACCATTGTTGGTACAGACTAATAAAATGAAGAAAAATGATGATATTTATAGACAGGATAAACTGGATAAAACTTAATTTATTCAATTATGAAAGCCATAACAAATATCAAGCATATACATAATCTTGTTAAGATTGTTATGGAGAAATGTCTACCATTTAATTGGACCATTGTTGGTACAGACTAATTAAATGAAAAATGGTGATATTTATAGACAGGATAAACTGGTTAAAACTTAAATTATTAAAAGAGAAATAAGACCAGTTAGTGATTTGCATGTTGGGATGTTAATGGTTGAGGAGTGCAGATGCATTGGTTTATCTTATTTCTCAAGCAACAAATGATAGGCAAAAACGATGTGCTAATTAATTTTATTTCAGTTATTAGAGCATTTATATCAAGAAACTCAAAAGGTCCTTTTCACTTTTCTGTTTTTGTTCTTTCCTGATTTTAATTTGATTTGATTTTGATGTTTTTCCTATTAGGTTTGCTTCATCATGTTGTTCCCTCCAACAAGTAGTGTATGCCTGGGTCCTGGTACAGCACATAGTGAATGGTTGGCATCTGAAGACTACATCCCTATTCAGGTTCATCTGTTTGAAATGAGTAAGTAATCAATCAATCAAGTAGTCAGTCAATCAGTTAGTCAAGTGCTTAGTCAATCAACATTGATTAACTTCTGGAACAATATTTTATTTTATTTGTGTTCCACTATTTCAAATTTCACATCTGTTTTTAACATTAGTATCATTACATTGTTATGAATATTAAATATGCAGTTGTTCTCTTTGTTCATAGAAAATTGCAGTATACAAGAGAATGAAGAGAAAAACTGAAATTGAATATGTTTTGAGAATTCTGGTTATGCCAACAAATTGTTCATTATGACATACTATGAAGTTATCTATATTATCAGTGGAATAACGCGGTGGTGATGGGAGAATTTTGTACTGGGGTAATTCACAAAGAAGATTACTCCGCACCACACTTCCCCAATAAAACACAAAATGTATTTAAAACTTGCTATTGGTTATTATTACTAAATTGTCCACAAACGGTCTTCAGGTGAATGTACTTTGGGTTCTATACTAATAAGTGTCTTTTCTTATCTCTGTGTGTAGTCCATATGGCAACATACCACAGTGACTTCATAAAGCGATATACAAGATTGTCATCCATCTTGGAAATGGACGCCCTCATTGCTCAACATATGCTCAGGGAAGCGTTTTCTGATGAAGAAGTAAAGGAAGCTAAAGCAAGACAGGATCAAATAACCGACTTCCAAGCTGTAAGTTTAAAAGATCAATGTTTTATATTTTTAAAGGTGCTGTCACTGATTTCAAAAAAATCTAACAAATCATCAAAATCAGGTTGTTGCATTTTTATAACAAGTATAGGTGTCCTAGCATACCTATACTGTGATAAGACAGAAAACAACATATTATAACAGTCAAATTTAACTTTGGAGGGTTCTGTCTGATCACTCGAAGTCCCTTTTCATCAATTTTTGTGTTTTTATTCAATGCCAAACAACTTGTGTTTCTTAAGTGTACCATGGACTCTACCCTGAATACAGAGATGTCGCATGAAACAGTCATTTGTATGTAATTCAATTAATAATTTATCAATTTACTTGTTTGTTTTCTCATCATACACAGCAACTTGACACAACATGGAAAGGAATGCGGTGGATCATGGATGTTGTCCAATATGCACGAGACAAACAAATCAAGGGAGGTGTGCCCCTCTCAGTACTATGTGCACCACCCCCTTCACCAGTGGAATCACCCACTGATGCAATATTCATCAACAACGATAGACTCATTAAAGGTGCGTAAATTGTGATATTCTGTAACTTTGTTGTTGTGTGGTTTGGTATTTTAATATTAGCTTAATTTTCTGGACAACTAACAATTGGTTATTCCAGTTGAAATCCATATATCCCATTTGGAAGACTTGACTTTAATATTGAAGTGAAGTCAACCCCATTTGAACCATATCTTCCATAGGGGTGTACGGATTTTAGTGGAATATTTCTTGCACTGCTTGATGTATTTTTAATGAGTTTAAACATGCACATTTTTCATATTATACAGATACTATCTTTTCTAAGCTTGAATCATTTACTGGTCAAATAAACATGACTCTAGAATTTAACTATTTCAACTGAATTTTGGTGGTTTGGGAGACAAAAATAAGGGTCTGTCTTGAATTTGAGAAGAGATTCAAGATATAGGCAAACCCTGTACTAAAATAGATACTCTAATCAACAAAAACAATAAAGAAATTCACAAATTTTAATGAAATCTATCATTCTGTGAAACAAGCAAGTTTATAGTAAATGTTAACATTCTATGCAAATTACTGGATCTGATTAGAATGGGTTTTACTGATCCTGAAAGAGTGGATCTGTTCATAAACACTTGCTTCTCTCTTCTTGTTTTGTACTAACTGAAGTGTGTGACTTGCTTCTCTTTCTAACAGAGAGTGATACTTCCCAACTGCACTTGCCACTTCCTGTCAATGGGCATTCACAATTGACAAGCGCCCTCACTGGGGAGCAACAATCTGGAGTGCTGCGTGTCTTCCCTGCCTACAACTCTGGTTTAGCTAAGGGAACTAGTGTGAAGGTATGATAGCTAGCTCCCTCAATGTATCTCATGATTTCTTTGTTTGCATTTGTTTGTTTGTCTTCTTTCTGCCAGTGATGTGAAATAAAATTGATTAATGGAGCTTGAGTTTTGGCATTCTTGTAATACTGCTGCACAATTCACATTAATTTACAGAGGAAATAAATTGAAAAAAGAAAAAAATTGCAAAATATAACTGAATTATGCTCAAACATCACGGACTGAAAGCAATGCAAACTATTCACTTTGTCGAGTGTCCATGTCACATTTTCCAGGCACAGTTCAGGAATCAATGATTGTTGATATACAAACACCTGTTAGTAGCCCTTGGTCATGAGTTACAGAATGATATTCAGTTATGTAATAACATATCATTATTTAAAGCTCCTACTTTGGCCATCTATATACTACAAGCAAATTATTCCTAAACTGTCTGTATATGTGGATGGTGCAGGAGATACAATATTTGTAGTTGTTGGTGTATTCTTTCTGTCATTCAATCTTTCTCATTGAGTGCTTTTGTTGAAGAGATTGTGTGTAGCATATAGGCCAAATTGAAGTAAATATTAAATAAATAAACACGAATATTTGAAACTGGAAGGAAGGAAGTATTTATCAAACTGATTCATATACTTGTGCCTTATAAAAGATTAGTACCTCATGTATAGACCACAGCAATGTGTATTTGTTTACATCTTTGAAAATGTCTTATTTGCGGACACAACCTAAGATAAATAATAAGAAATAATTGTTTATTTGAGATCGCAGCAAACCGTTATACAATACAATCATACTAACTGGTTCTTATTTTGATATTTTTGCCCACACAGTTACAAGTAACCGTCAAAACTTCATGTCAAGAAATAATCAACCTAGTCATCCAGCAACTAAACAAGGCCGTGGAAAGTCGGCATATTGATGCACCACTTTATCCTGAAGAACAATGGCAAGATTTCTGTCTGGTAGCTGTCATCGGAGGTAAAGAACACGCCTTCCCAGATAACTTCTGTCCATTACAACTTCAAAACCCCTGGACACAAGGACATTTGTATGTGCAACCAAAAGAGACAGGATTGTCTTTATTAACTGCTGGTCCATCAACAGCAGTGTGAACTAAGTGCAATATTTCATTTTGTTGTTAACTTGATATGGACAAGCAATACAGACAATGTGACAAGGAGGGTAGAACAACAAAGAATTGCGTATCATGTTATCTGTTTCAGTGCTGTATGTATCGTGTCTGACACTGCCCAATAAGTAGGCCTACTATTTCCAGTATTTGCCAATGTGTGCATTATTGTATAGGTATTCTTCTTAGATAGAGTATTTGATTACAATGTGAAACATTTATTCCATAGTAACAATTCAGTTGTGATCCAGTAGACCAATCAAGATACTTGATACAGGTTTAGTGTTTTTATACGTGGACACTGTTCATGAATGTAACCAATCAATTATCAAATGGACGTCCATGTAACACATCCACATACAGAAATTGAATCCTGTCAACTACTGACATTTGTGACCATCAAAAAAGAGCAAAGGTGTGTTTTTATGCATTAAGGGTCAGGAGATCAAAAGGTGTGTTGAAAAACTTTTTATATTTGGTCCAAATTCAATGCACGGTGAGGCAATGAAACTCTTTTGATTGGATCACACTTGCTGCGTATATTCAAGATGTTATGAATATATCATACATACTCCATATTGTTCATTTTTACAAGAAAAGTTTCCATTTTCCCTTCTCCTGTGGAATTCATTCAAATTGATGAAAATTATCAAATTTCTGATTATTTTATTTAATAGTTGGAAGAGTCCTTGCATTTGTTTCAAAATTCAATAATTTTATGTAAAGTGAAAATGCAGTATAGAATGATAATACAAGACAATAAAATACAATACAAATTATACAATACAAAATACAGACTAGTAGGGGAGAGTGGGGTAATCCCAGCCACCTTTCTACAGTACAAAATAATGCAGTACAGTACAAAGTAATACATTACAACATAGTGCAACACATACATGCTAATATGAGACATTGCAATATTACACAGAACATAAAACAAAACAACAGAATATAAGAAACACAAAACTTAAACACATTGCAACACAGCACAATACAACGTAACATAACACAAAATAACACATTAAAACATAATGCAAAACAATAGACCTCAAATCAAACAATTTCATACACAAGAAGAAAAAACACATGATTTTTGCTGCTTTTATAACAAAATTATTACTAAAAATATTGGAAAATAGAACCAAATATAAATGCATCAACCCGCCCGAAAATGAATCAAGCCTACGTGACGCGAACGTGTGCGAAAGTACTGCGCGTAGTACGCGGAGTGCACATTATACACAATCAATGCATGGTTTGGCTTTTTCTAATGCTTGCTCTGATTGGTTCTCACTATTTAAGAGTGTATGAATACCTTACAACACAATGTACAACCACAAATCAAGCAAAACAATACAACACAACAAAACCAGGCAACACAGTGCAATGCAACATAATGCAATGTAACACATTTCAATGCAACAACAATATAGAATTATGTATGACCTCAGGCAAGCAGTATGACATTATAAAACCAGCTTCAGAATGTTCCAGAAAAGTTTGTGTTTTGCATAAACATTGTTGTGTGGAGTCCTAATCTATGCTTAATGCTTTTAATTACATCAGGTAAATAATTGTGTCAAACAATGGAGGATCTCTAATTATTAATCAAAACAACCTATAGTTGGTGAGCACACGCCCATGTGTGGCAGCAGCATTGTTTTGGGTGAAGATTTTACAGAACTAGCAAAGGGCTGACGTGTTTAATAATGGTTTTTGATGACCCATTGTGTTACACAGCATCATTTTGGAATATTCTCAATTTTGTATATTCATCAGCAACACCTTTTCTATAATATAGGATGTCCTCCATTGTTTGACCTGGTTATTTAACTGAAGTAATTAAAAGCATTATGCATAAGTTAGGACTCCATCCAGCAATGTTTATGCAAGAAAGAAACTTTTTTTATTAGTTGACCTGCTCAATGAGTACATATCAAATAATTGTTGTTTTGATGTAGCTGTAAACATTAAAAAATGCAAAACAAAAACAAACAAAATAAGATGTAAAGCATTGAAAATCCATTTTTACTTATATTTCCATTAACATGCAACTCATTTTGCAAAATCATTTCATAAAAGTCACAAAACTGAAGGTTTAACATAACATCTTTCATTTGCTTGCTTTGCTTTAGCAACATTTGCATAGCATATATTTGAAGCAAATCAGTGCACTCATGTATCATAGGGTATGAAAGATATCAGTGATGCCGATTTCATTTTGAGACAAATGCTTGACAGGGTAACGCACTGAGTGCAATGAATTAACCTCTTCTTGAATAATTGATGCGACACATTTTATGCATTTAATACACACAGAAGTTTGCCGTGACAGGAGGTAAACTGTTATTGTACTCTTCTATAGTATAACCTAGCCTGTTAAGATGTAACAGAATAGAAGACCCTTGATGTACAAAGCAACAGGAATTAGCAACAACTTTGAGAACACACCAAGTAAATAACTGAAGTGGGGTGAATTCTGAATGTGGCAATTTGGTGGTAAAAATAGTATCTTGCTTAGGCCAAAAAAAAATTAAGGTTTGTCTCAAAGCTCACAAGTGGGTTGAAAACAAATGCGTAATGCAATATTTTTTTTATATTCCTGGCTTCATAGATTTTATTTTAAGAAAACAAAAATGATTTTCGCCAAATTTTTCCTGATTTTTTTTTTATAATTTTTGAAACAAAAAAAATTCTGCATTTCTTTTTTTTTGAAATCACAAGATTTTACAAATGTGTGTGCGAGCTTTGAGAAAAACTATTTTTTTGGCCTTATCAGCTTTGACCAACATGCAGCAAAAACCACTCTTGAACATAGATGTTTATGTCTGTTAAATTGCTCTCCTTAATATGTGGCACAATCTAATCCAATCGGACCAAAGTTGACAAGACAAGGAGAAAAAAACAATAAAAAGCATAAGAAAATGTATAACTAGTTTATAACTATGTAACAAGTATGCCAAAGACTTTGGATTTCAGCATCAATAAGCTACTGAGCAAGTTAGTAATGGTAATAACTAAATTTTCAAAATGTCCGACTTTGGTCTAAGTGGATCAGATTGTGTCACATGATCTTGTTATTTTGTATGAGTTGAAGAAATTCAAATATATTGAATGGAGGGGTTTTACCTTGCTATTATAACAGAAAACAAAAATGTTCTGAAACTTATGTATCAAAGTAATGATGCAACTTACTAAGCAAATATTATTGTAAAATTGAATTTGTACATAATATGTAAAAAGTGTGAATTAATTTATTAAAGTATTTTCTATATCATAACAGTATTCATATATATGAAGATGTGTAAGTGTATTATGAGGCCCAAACATTGGGTGTAATGTTGATGTTGAACAGGGGCATAGCAACAGAAATGCTTAGTAGTCATAGAGGTAGGAAACCAGGGAAGGGGTTATATCAATAAACCCTTCACCAGAACACCCATCCCAAATGAGGTAGGAAACCAAGGAGGGGCTATATCAATAACCCCCCTCAGTAAAATATCCATCCCGCAGGAGGCAGAAAACCAAGGAGGGGATATATCAACAACCCCTTCACTAGAATATTCATCCCGCAGGAGGTACGAAACCAACGAGGGGATATGTCAATAACCCCTTCATCAGAATACCCATTCACAGGAGGTAGGAAACCAAGGAGGGGATATATCAACAACCCATTCACTAGAATATTCATCCTGCAGGAGGTAAAAAACCAACGAGGGGATATATCAATAACCCCTTCAACAGAATATCCATACCACAGGAGGTAGAAAACCAAGGGGGTGGGGAGTAATATCAATAACCCCTTCATCAGAATACCTGTCCCATAGGAGGTAGGAAACCAAGGAGGGGATATATCAACCCGCAGGAGGTAGAAAACCAACTAGGGGATATATCAATAACCCCTTCCAGAATATCTATACCACAGGAGGTAGAAAACCAAGGGGGGGGGGGTAATGTCAATAACCCCTTCATTAGAATACCCGTCCCATAGGAGGTAGGAAACCAAGGAGGGGATATCAGTGTATTAATATTAAGAACTACACTGCAGTTTTTCAGTTGAATGCCCCAAACTGGACAAAAATATGGCTTCTACCATCCCACTCACCATTAGCAAATACAATTAACATTCACCTAATGGTAATATGGGCTCCTTTGATGATATAACTGGAATTTTAAGCACTAACTAAAAGTCCCCTCCCGTAAAAATCCCACCAGTAATACAGGCACAAACCCTTAATTCTTGACAAATTTTCAGAGGAGGGAGCTTTCTATTTGTATATGAAAGGAGCCCATGTGCGGCATTAGGAGAATCTTTACTGTACATCAAGTGGACAACATGGTTGCGGATTGTCTTGAATGTGTGAAGGGGTCATTGTTGGGATGGTGTGAAGGGGTCATTGTTGGGATGGTGTGAAGGGGTCATTGGGAAATGAGTCCAGGTCTTGCCATTCTTGAGTTCAAGCCAATAATATATCAAAACAAATGATTGAACAAATTCATCAGGATCGGTAGAGTAAACTAGTAACCAGAGTTCGTAGTATCTGATCCAAGAAAATGCACTTACTGTATGCGTTTCAACAACCACTGTTGTCTTTGTCAACACTTGATGAGGAGTGACTGCAATCTACTGACAACCAACGCTAGAGGGATATGAACAGAGACGAGGGGCAGTACCAGCTTACTCACATTTTTGATGAGTTCCTGCAACAGGGATCTAAAAAATCCCCAAAAGGAAAACCAACTGGCAACCCAAAAACTCACGCTGGAAATCCCTCTAGCGTTGGTTGTCAGTAGATTGCAGTCACTCCTCATCAAGTGTTGACAAAGACAACAGTGGTTGTTGAAACGTACACAGTAAGTGCATTTTCTTGGATCAGATACTACGAACTCTGGTTACTAGTATCAAAACAAATGTTTTGTGTATTTTCACCTTCCCAAGTGCACATGGAATGGAAATGAACCCCTTATATCAAACTTGGTGTCTCCTTTATAGAACCCATACATTTCTCTTTATGAGTCGGCTCTCATTATTTGAGTGCTAACACCTGTTCACATTCCTCCATACATTAGATGTCTGTCGTGTGTATGGGCTGGGGTCATTCTCCAATACTCCTGTTGCTATGCATCTGTTAATCATGTAAGGCCATTCTCCAGGATGTCAAAGACGTTACTAAAGTAACATTCAACCCTGTCATGAAAATAGACATGTCTACAGCAATATCAAGCTATTGACAAACCAAATCACAACTAAAGGAGCAGCATGACACACAGGTTAAGGTCTTTTACCTTTAGTGCCTTTCAAAATCTCTGCTGGACCCAAAAAATCAAATCTACTCTCCCATGGCTCATCTGTCAAAGTGGGCAGATGACATTTGGTAAAGACCATAATTATAGTCGGTTCTGATCAGGTTCAGGCTAATGAAAGTTGATTCTTAGTTCCCCGTCACCCGCCCGCATCATCTTTTCAATTTGACTAAAACTTTCATTATTTTCATTAAAAAAGTCAATTATCTGAAAATTGAGATGGAAATAATCAAAATTGAAACTCTCAAAATGTCTGACATCCCCTGCTGATGATAATCAGCAGTTTTTCTTAGTTGTAGAAGTAGAGGATGTAGTAAATAATGGAAATTTAAGGATTACCTTATCATGTTTCTAATGATTACAAAAATTGCAACTTTCTTTTCATTTTAATAAAAACAAATTCAAATATTTTCTCAATCTGTTGCAAAATGTCTGTAATGATCTAAGCATTAATACTTGTTTTGAGATG
This sequence comes from Amphiura filiformis, assembly GCF_039555335.1. NCBI lineage: Eukaryota > Metazoa > Echinodermata > Ophiuroidea > Amphilepidida > Amphiuridae > Amphiura > Amphiura filiformis. The sequence goes on along the minus strand of NC_092628.1, from coordinate 91,651,024 downwards.
GCCTTTCATCAATAATAAAGGTAATAGCCATATAAGTGAAAATGTTGACAATAATGAAATTTTCCAAAATAATGAATAATGAAATCATGACCTCATATTTCACTGAAAAAAAATGTGATGGGAAACTAATCATTTCATTTCATTAAATGCTGATTGTCGCTACACTTGCCTGCCCTGTAAAAATACCTGACCCGATATGATATATGGTGACCCTCTTTTGCCAGCTCAACTGACCTGGTAGAAGTTTTTCAGCATTATTAATGTGAGAGAAAGGTTAAAGAGCATATGTAATTTGTAAGTCAAAAAGGGAGTACTACAAAAATCAAAATCCCAATTTAACACACACATAGAATCCATATAGGGGATTAAGAATTCCAGTCAAAATCCTATGTAGTTAAGTTTGGTTATAAAGATAAATTAACAAGAGGATCAATTTTTCACGTTAAACTGACCAAACCAACCCCAAAATTGGGCGAAGTCCACTTTTACATAAATTTTACATAAATGTTGGGGGGCGTTTCTTGCCCATTTTGGACATTGTTATGATTGTTTATATTACCATGACCAACGTGCAAGTAATCAAATGTTGTCAATGAATTGGACACTGGACAGTGTTTTTGAAATTCTGATTGAATGAAGGAATAGCCTTTAATACTTTACACAGCCAATTATGTTTGAATAAAAATACAAATGGTTGCCATTTTTGAGACAAATATACAAATATTGGACTATGTATTTATGTATATAATACATTATTTTGTTACCTATTTATTATTACATTGCAATGAATACAGATTATTGAATGTTTATGACATTGTTTTAATCTGTAATGTGAGAAGTGGTAAATTAGGCTAGTCCAGTTGCAATCCATACACCCCTTGTGGAAGGCATGACCTTAATCTCCCACACAGGGGACATAGTTTTCAAATGGAGTTGCCCATTAAGGTAATCACATTTGAAATTCACACCCCCTGTGTGGAAAATTAAGGTCATGTCTTCCATACAGGGTGTATGGATTTCAGCTGGAATAGCCAATTATAAAATATCCTGCAAGAAACTAACAGTCGGTACATTTGGACATGTTAGAACTGTATTAATTGTAATTAAGTACACTCTCTGTAATAACTGTGTATATAATTATAAAGTGTATATAATTATGTTGATAAAATGTCTTTATTATAGCCACATTTGGTGTAATTATGAACATTCAATGTACAATAATGAACTAACAGATTTTTGTGCTGAATTTGTAAATAAGATATTTATAGATCACTTTAAATAAAATGTTTATTGCTTTGCTACAAGTTTGTTGTTCTGTTGTCAGTTTTACTATGAGTGTCACCTGTGTGTTTTATTACACTAAAACTTGAAAGATGGGCCAAACACAGAACCTGAATCCAGTCCAAAGGAGTAAATAGTATTGTAATCAAACCAGAAACAGAACATAACAAACTACGAGGGGGTAATCAAAGTTGACATGTGGCCTCATAATTATATGGATTATTTTCATGAATTTTCTTAATGAGCTGTCTGAGCTTGTTGTCGTTGCTGCTGAGTTCTATTCGAACTTGCCTTCAGTTTTTGACTCAAATTTGTTTTCAAACTACAGTATGCAGATTTTGCTGTTTCAAGAGCAGTTTATCTACTCAAAACGTCGGTTGTTGTTTTTGCCTGTTTGGTTTTGTTTGTCTGCTTATGTGTACAGTGATTTTCATCACTTCCAGTGTACTTGTGTACTGTTTTCCTGCCACTTCTGTGGGCACTAGAATTGGCAATTTTTGGCCATCAATCTATGCCTGTTTTTGTGCCTACATTGGTTGTTTGGTTGATCGTGTCTGCTTATGTGCACAGTGATTTTCATCACTTGTTCTAGTACTCTTTTGTATTGCCATTGATCCCTACTGTTTGTACTGGTTTAACACTTCTGTGGGCCTTGGAATTGGTCATTTTTGGCTATCAAACTACATTGGTTGTTTTTTGTCATCCCCATCTGTGTACCATCTATTAGTCTGTATTTTAATTGTTTCCCCAACTCAAGTTGGTGTACCTTGCTCTTTTTCTTTCCAGCATAACATATGGTCACAGGTCAACTTTCATTACATATTTACCATTCCCTTGTATAAATAAGAATAAATGTGCCTATCTGGGCGTAATTATTTACCTTACATGTTGTTAAAACATGGCCCCATCAAATAAAGAGCTGCATTTATAAGTGGACATCTAAATCATATAGGCCTATAATACTGGATGGAATATAGCCTCATTCAACGATGTACAATACACTACTATACCCAAGACAGTGGCGTACCGTGGCCGTTCCTACCACGGAGGGCTGAAAAAAAATTCAATCTTACCGCCCCTTCAACAACAGCCTGAAAAGGTTGACCCAATTTTTTTTCTGTGGTTTGAAAAAGTGAAGAGCAAAAAAAAAAAAAAAAAGGATTATAGGCGCTAGCGCCCTTAAAGCAACACATTTTATACTTTTTATAAATTTTTCAGCCCTTTTTCTTTACTAATTCTTCTTTCGCCCTTCTTCTTCTGCCGCCCCTTCGCTTTGGCCGCCCCCTGCTTTTAGCCGGGGGCTCGTGCCCCCAAAGCCCCCCAAATATGCGCATGCAAGAGTTAATTAATTTAGATGTAATATCAGTAGCGTACATTAGAAGTAGCGTAGCCAGCAAGTGTCACCCTGACAAAAAGAGAAAAGTGCCCCTCTGACAAACTAGAATTACACAGTTCATAATTAAGGTGGCCCGGCCCACACAAAGGTGTGTAAATAGCAGAGGTTTGTACAAAAAATATGCAAATAAGCTCATTAATATTCATAAATATGCAAATGACATGACACAAAACTCGACAGCACATCAGGCCACCATATGCAATCTACATACCAAGTTTGATATAAAATTGGACGGATTGAGCGTGATACCTGAATTTATCGGTCGAGCTAGAGTTTTCAAATATCATGCGAGACCAAGTCGAGCGTGATATTTGAAAACTCTAGCGAGACTGATAAATTCAGGTATCATGCGAAAGTATCCATCCAATTTTATCATTGTTATGTCTTCAGAATCTTTTTTGGGTCAAAAACATGATTTTTGGTCAAAACATGATTTTACTTTTATGTGATTTCTGTTCAAAAATGTGTTTGGTCAAAAACGTGATTTGGGGTCAAAAACGTGATTTGGGGTCAAAATTGTGATTTATGGTCAAAAATGTTATTTTTGGTAAAAAATGTGATTTTTGGTCAAATGTGTGATTGTTGGTCAAAAATGTGATTTTTGGATAATACATGGCGACTTGTGTACATAAAGTATATGAGCTATGCACTCTATGAAGAGGTTACAGAAATGAAAAAACCCTGTAGCTCCAGGAGACCAATACAAATTTATCGGACAGCCAGGTTATGTACAAAGGTATAGGATGCAAGATTCTGAAGACATAATAATGAAATTGATCGGCCTTTGTGATTGAACTGCAAAGTGAATGAATGAAAATATAGGCAAAATATGCAAATCAGCTCATTAATATTCATAAATAGGCCTATGCAAATAATGACACAAAACTAAACAGCACGTTAGGCTACCATATCCAATCACCAAACCAAATTTGAAGTTGGTCGGTTATTACGTTTAAGCTGCTGATTGGATTAATGAAAATGTAGGCAAAATATGCAAATAAGCTCATTAATATTCATAAATATGCAAATAACATGACCCAAAACTATACAGCACATCAGGCCACCATATTCATTCATTCAATCTATCTTTATTCTGGTAAGCTCTTTCAATACATAAGTACTGATCTCCCAAGAGGTCCAGATCAGACAATATATACAATTACATGTAGAAAAATAATTAAAATGTGCAGAATACTATAATACAAAATGATGATATGGGAATGATACAGTAACGTACATTGTATAATACAAGCATGAAAAAATATTATAATATTAATACATGTAATAGTAACAATATATCATTACCAAAAACAAACTCATAATTACATAATTATATATAGGCTACACAGTATTGTTAAACAGCAATAGCATTCTTGAACTCATACATACTCATGGCCATAAAGTTTGAACGAATGTTCTGAGGGAGATTATTCCAGAGTACTGCAGCTCTGTAATTGAAGGTTATTTTACCAGCAAGAATATTCCATGCAGGAACAATCAGGGCATTATGGGTTTGACTTCGAGTACATTTGTTATGTGTTGCGTGTGAGAAAGTGAAAATAGATGAGAGGTAGGATGGAGCTATTTGTTTCAGACACTTGAAAGTAACAATCAGTGATTGATTATCCCATCTACAATTAAGTTTTACCCAATTCAGGTCTTCCATCATTTGGTCAATTGGAGTTCTGATGTCAGCATGGAGGAGCATACGAGCAAGCATGTTCTGCAAGACCTGGAGCTCATGATGATGATAAGCATTGAAATTATTCCATACAGAGCTACAATAGTCAAAATGAGGGAAGACTAGAGCTTTAGCGAGCATGTTCACAGTACTAGGTGGAAGATAATTCTTGACTCTACCAATTACACCAATACGTTTAGATACATTAGATGACATATAATTTACATGTTCACTCCAAGATAAGTTTGGATCAAATACAACACCTAAATATTTATATTTATTTACAATTTCTATGCTCTCGTTTCCATAGGTAAGAGATGTGTCCTTAAATTTACTTAATTTCTGACTAGAGCCAAAGAGCATGATCTTAGTCTTCTTAATGTTTAAAGTGAGTTTATTAGACTTGAACCATCTAGCTATCATACCAAGGTTACTCTTGAGATCAGTCTGTAATATTGTTGGATCTGGTGAACTAACTAATAGAGTTGTATCATCTGCATACATTACGCACTTACAATTAACAGAATCCGGTAATGAATTAACAAAAATAATAAATAACAGAGGACCCAATATTGATCCTTGTGGTATCCCAATATTAATATCTTTAAAATCAGAAAGAGTAGAACTTATATTGACAGCTTGGGATCTACCACTCAGATATGATTTGAACCAGTCCAGTGACATGCCAGTGATACCATATGAATACAATTTATCAAATAAAAGATCATGATTTACTGTATCAAAGGCTTTTTTAAGATCTAAGAAAATTGACCCAGTTACTTTACCGTCATTCATGTTACTTAAGATATAATCAGTTACATCTAGAAGAGCAGTATCAGTACTGTGATTATGTCTAAAACCTGACTGACATGGATTTAAGATATTGTTTAAAGTAAGATAATTGTAAAGTTGATCATGAACGGTTCGTTCTTAAATCTTAGATAATATTGGCAGAACTGATATAGGCCTATAATTGCTGACTTCATTCTTGCCACCATCCTTGTAAATAGGTGTAACTTTTGCTTTTTTCCACATAGAAGGAAAGAATATCTAGTCACCAAACCAAATTTGAAGTTGTTTTATTGTGTCAAGCTGCGGAGTGGATTAATGAAAATGTAGGCGAAATATGCAAATCAGCTCATTAATATTCATAATTATGCAAATAACATGACACAAAACTAAACAGCACATCAGGCTACAATATCCAACCACGAAACCAAATTTGATATAAAATTGGACGGATTGAGTGTGATACCTGAATTTATCGGTCGAGCTAGAGTTTTCAAATATCATGCGAGACGAAGTCGAGCGTGATATTTGAAAACTCTAGCGAGACTGATAAATTCAGGTATCATGCGAAATTATCCGTCCAATTTTATCATTATTATGTCTTCAGAATCTTTTTTTTGGTTATAAACATGATTTTTAGTAAAAAAACATGATTTTTGGTCAAAAATGTGATTTTTGGCCAAAAATGCGACTCTTGGTCAAAAATGCTTCTTGACATGATTTTTAGTCAAAAATATGATTTTTGGTCAAAATGTGATATTTGGTGAAAAATGTGATTTTTGGACAAAATGTGATTTTTGGTCAAAATGTGATTTTGGTCAAAATGTGATTTTGGTCAAAATGTGATTTTTGGTCAAAAATGTGATTTTTGGTCAAAAATGTGATTTTTGGTCAAAAATATCATTTTTTTGGTCATGGCTTGTCACATTTACAAAAAAAATCACACCAAAAGAGACTTTTTACACATAAAGTATATGAACTATGCACTCTATGAAGAGGCTACAGATATGAAAAAACCCTGTAGCTCCAGGTGACCGATACACAAATTGATCAGACAGCCAGGTTATGTACAAAGTATAGGAGCCCAGATTCTGAAGACATAACAATGAAGTTGATCGGTTATTTCGATTAAGCTGCAGAGTGGATTAATGAAAATGTAGGCGAAATATGCAAATCAGCTCATTAATATTCATAAATATGCAAATAACATGACACAAAACTATATAGCCTATATCCTATCACCATACCAAGTTTGAAGTTGATCAGTTATTGCGTTGGAGCTGCACAGAGGATTAATAAATTTGCTTCCACCTGGACAGCCAAACAAAGAAACAAAGATACAAAGAAAGAAAGAAACAACCAAACAACCATTTGGATGTTGTCAAAAATGAAAGAGATAATCGGGAAGGCAAAGAAAAAGACTGGGAAGGAGCCTGTTTCCTAACAAATTTCATCCCGATCCAGTGGGGGGGATTCAGAACTCTTTCCCCTATCCCCCAAGTAAAAACCCTAAATTATGGAAATTTCTACTTTTGCCGCCTTTTTTAGCAAAATTGGTTGATTTCCCCCCCTAAAATGTAGTTTTTACCCATGCCCCCACCCCACCCCCAGAAAAAATTCATGGCGCCCTCACTGCCCCGATCATAGGCCAAAATACTGTAAAATACCACATTTTTGTCCAAAATTGTCCCAATAAAGCCCTTTTTGGAAACTCAAAGATTTAACATGTGTAGTGTCTCCAAACAAAACCCGGTATATAATGTATTATATCATGATATCTCACCGGTCAAAAGGATGCAACCGGGATTTTTTTTTTTTTTTTGTCCTTCCCCGGGTCCTTTCCCCCAAATTTTTATTTTGTCTTCATTTTGCTTTAATTTCCGCTTTCATTAATATGCAAAAATATCTTATGTCTAGGCATATATCCTCGGTAATAACCAGTCTTCCTAAACAAATTTGTTTTTCACTTTTAAATTGCAACAAAAATTCTTCCAGTTTTAACTGTTTAAAGTCATGAAGTAAACTTCGTGTGCCGCAAGACTTGCATTTCACTTTCATTGGCTAAAAGTTTTGGTGACAAACCACGTGACATATGGACGCAGCCATTTTGGAAATATCTTACCCTGTACCCAAACACCAAAAACAATAATCAATAAATGTTTAAAATTAACTAATTTAAAACATATATATTAACTAATTTGGATTGTTTTATTAATTAAATATTATTATAGATATATCATATGTGCTAAAAAGTCACAGTTGAGGAAAAAAATAGTCATATAAAAACTACAAATATTGGAGGGGTATCATTTACCTCTATTTCACAAACGTAAACATTGGTGGAGTGTACACTGTATAGTAATGTCTGGCATAACGGATGTAGAGGTTTGCCTTTTGGCATATGAAGGTAAACTAGATTTGCTGAAACAGAAAGCCGTTGGAGATAAGAATGTGTTGACAGCTATTGACCAGGTTAGAAAAGAAATGAAAACGTTCGTGTTGAATCCCGGCCCCGGGGTTGAATGAATGAATCAATGTGATCCTGACGAATTCAGCAACCTTGCCCATACTCTAGGTATGGGTACATGAGACCATGTATACAGCAATCTTTCCTTCATCAAAGATATGTCATTGCTGGCTTTGCACTTAAAGCCATATTATAACATTTCTGTAAAAATAGATTAGTATTTATTTTCCATAAAATGTTAGCTTTTACGTAGTAGGTCGCATGTCACGAATTGGTCATCTTTTGTGTAACATGATGTAAAATGAGAAAAATATCACCAATTTTGATTCAATTCAACACAACTTTTAATGAATACATTTTAGACCATTATAAGTATATATTTCTGGAAAGCTTATATTACAAGGATGCCAAATCAACAAAGCATAACATCATAATACAGGGTGGGTAAGAAATATACAGGGTGGAACAACAACAAAATTAGCATCTTTCTTGTCATGGTGAACCCCATATTTTTTCTTTTCTGAAAGCTATGTAGTTCAAAATAAATATGGATTCAGAAAGACATTGCATGGGTCCTTCAAACAAATTAGGAAGAAAGAGTTTAGTATCCCTTATGCTAAACATACAGGGTGGTCAAAATTGTAAAATAATTTCACAATTTTTATGACATTTTCAATCAAAACTTTTTCCTCCATTTCTGGCACTAAAACTAATAGCATAATTGAATTCCTCATCAAATTTCCTTAAAAATATGTGTTCTTTTGAATAAGCAGGGTGACACGGGCAAGAGATAGTCCATTTAGAAATGTCGGAGCATAGTATGCACACTTTGTACAGTAACATATAGGGAAAACTGTCTTAATTAGCATTTAATTAGGCAATTAATTGGTTACATCTTTTGTTATAGTTGATGCACTATGAGGTAGATCTACAATCCAGGATGATAAATGTGCAATTTGAGGTCCATGCTAGTTGTACTTTTCAAGATACAAAGGTTTGAAGTTTGCTATATTTTCACAATTTTGTGTATAACCCTATGGGTTTCTCCCGAACCTGCTCTCCCGAACCGGCTGCTCCATTGACACATCTTACATATTGAGGTATAAATCTCAAAGTACTTGTCCAATTGACTTGGGGTTTTTTTGTATTTGAAAAAGAACATAATTATCTACAAAATGACACCAAACTTTCTACAATAGGTATTATACATTTAGAATAAACCTAACTTGAAGTGTGAAGAAAGTGTTTTCATGTTACGGCTGCTCCATTTTTGGGTGACCTATTTGTGACATGCGACCAGTACCGTAGATAAAATCATAAAGGGTAGGTATACATGTATACCGCCGTTCTCCGGAACGGCGGTATACTAGAGCATGGCAATCATTCTTCGGCGAATGTGGTCGGTTTTCACTCATTGTTCACAATGTACCATGCACAACAAATACAGCCCCCGAAATGGTCTACTTTTAGCAAGCCATAACTCCGAAACAGTTTAGTCAAAGTTAAAAATGCGATCCCCAACCCTTTGCTTACCTTTGGACGAATTTGCTGTAATTTCCGCTAGCTCCGTGTTGAAAATGTCCGTACTTGCCCGGTACAAACATAGAAAATAGCCACACCGCTTCAGTCCTGGCAATGAATATTTCTTGCGTGAATCCAATGGTTCCAACCATGCCAACGTGGGCATCACGATGATAGTCTCCTACACAACCAGATTGTGTCGGCCTGACGATCGTCGATCCTAATCGCTAAAGTGAGGACAGCGTGAGCTCTTATCTGCGTAAAAGTCTGTTCGACAAAGGCCATTGTGAATAAGGATGATTGACAGCCCGTATATTGGGCGGAGCCATTATGCCCATATTAGGTGCATATATTACGGCGGACAGGTTGCGCTGTCCACTGACCCTGACTGTTCGTCACGTAGACAGGCCGTGACCTGGGTACATGTATAAAGCAGGGGATGCGACAAGCAGCCGCTATTTAACACGTGGTATCTACTCTTCAGAAAAATTACTTTTGTTGACGTTTTATATCAAACAATTTTGGATAACAGATTTCTACTAGGATTTTAATTTTTTTATTAATGAAGGTACATGTAGTTTTGAGGAATAACACGGGATGTTTTGAGTTTTATTACAACTGGTGGTGTAGGAAGGTGAGTGAATTCGTGAATGAGGCCGGGGATTGAGGTTTTGTTGTTTCAACGATCCGATAGTAGGATACGAAACGTAGGCTAAAAATGTCTAATGACGCCATGTTTACATGAAAACATTAGCTGCTGCGAGGTCAGTGTCGTTGAATTCGTTACCTAAATTCCTTTCAGGATATTCTGATTTCACTTATTTATAATGTGTACGAATGTGCTCCATACAAACTCAAAAGTATGAATGCAAGGTGTTACTGCTGACAATAGAAACATTGTTGCAAAGTCATTAAAAACAGGTATGTGCTACAGACGTTCTTTCCCCGAAACGAGATACAGGCCAGTAACGCAGTCTGGATAAAGGGTGAGAAACAGACCATTTAATACCATAGATAATCGGTGTCTTGTTGTAGGTATGCCAGGTGAATTCAAATTTGCCATCAAACTGCATCATTTTATATATCAAATTAAAGCCCTTGAGTACAGAAAGCCAACACTGAAAACCTTTTTGTCATAGCACTTTCCGTAGCAAAGTTACATCTTGTCAAAGATTGACTTTCATCAAAAAGATTCTCCTAGCAAAATTCCCCAAAACAGCATTACGGGGTGTTTCTAGATCTTAGTCTCATGACGATAGCACCTTTTTTAATGGAACTGCTATCAAAATCTCTCTGAAATTCCATGTGCGTAGTCTCTCATCACCAAAAAAAATCATATATTTGGGTCAAGTGAAGTATAGACAACATATTTATGAAGGTTTCCTTCTTAAAAGCTTCTTTTTAATTTCAATGTAAATTTGTATTGCCGGTTTAGGCCATTTTGACTGACTAACAAATGTGTTAACCGAGGTTTCCCTGTGATACCTACTTGTTGAGGTATGGTTCGCATGTTAGTCGCTCGAAGGCTTGACCCCGAGCATGTTAGTCGAAGGGTCGAGCCTTCCGAGCGACTAACATGCGAACCATACCTCAACAAGACACCGATTATCTATGGTGATCGTCTGTATTGAACCGTTTATCTTACATATAAAGAAAGCAAAAATAAACGAATTTGTTGTAAAAGTGTATTCATTTTCCAAAAAAAAACAAATGGAAAAAACTTTTTTCCCAAAATAAAAACACCTCGAGGATAGTGTAATATTCTTCCCATGTGTTCTGCGTGCGAGTCTATTTAATGACAAATGCAAGTGATTTTATCAAATCAATACAGAATTGATCTCAATTGACAATTGTATTTGAAGTGGTTTGGTAGGTTATTCACTTGCTTTAATCCGCTGGAGTTTATTCACCCCGTGACAATTGTTATTCAAATGATTAATGAATAATGCAAATTATATAGAGTTTTCAACGTTTTGACTACCATCTGTTTCAACGCCATGAAATTTATATCTTAGAAAACTGTGAGTATAAGCAGATATTTGTAAGACCTGGTAACGTTGTGTCCAATGGTGCTCCCCATTATGGGTAGGTCACAGTAAGGCTTTGCACCCCCAGCCTCTTGACTTGTAATGAGTACCGCAGGTTAGTTTACGAAGCTCCCCTGGTCGGGTAGTATCCCGGGGGTTCTTGCCTAGCAGCTAATTTGCATGGACCGTTGAACGTTTTTGGGTTGGGCAAGGATAAAGGCAGATTCCTTCTAAAAACCAATGGCAAGTTTATATACATGTACTGAGTTTACATGCAACGAAACGGGTTACTTTTATTTATGAATATTTACTTCGTTATGCTAATTAAAATTTAATTTGCATAAATCTAACTGAGCACCAGTGGTGTTATATGAATTACTGTTATACGGACTGCAGGAGCCCTCTATAATTTTCTCTTGCCATATAACATTTGCATTTAAATCGAGCTGTAAATGCATTTTTTTCCAAAATTCTATCTGAGACTAGTAACCAACCCGGATTCTACATGTATGTTGTGATCCTTTCCATAGTGTTTCTAGAATGTCCATGGTATTCCTTTTGTTTAGCTCGCTGCCCGAGACCGTTATCTTGAGCTATTGTGTTGATGACGGTCTCTGGGCAGCTAGCTACCTCCATTACTCTAGGAAATGGTCGAGGCAACGAACCTCAAAGTCAAACAAAAGGAATACAATGGATAATCTGTGAATAGAAAAGGGCTAGACGTATATTGTCAGATATGGCCCCTTTTAATTTTGAGCCGAACAATCAACAAGTGAGATAAAGCATAGAAAATTGGAATTTACTACTAGTACTAGCACCCATGCATGTTAGTATATTGTTACTCCCGCAGTTGTAATACGGTACGATCCTCGGGGTGTGTGTGTATGTGTATCCTGCACGCCGTGTACGTGTACAAAACTGTGCATTTACCCTGTGTGGGCAAGTCATACTTCAGTATGACTTGCCCTGAACATCCATATATGTTGGAAGAGACAGATAAATTGCATGACAGCCTGCCAATTTAAGCTTCCTATAATATCAATTGCACATAACATACGAAGTCAAAAACTTACAAACTTCAATATGCACTTCAAATAAAGCAGACCAGCTGTTAATTATTACCGATCCTGTAGAATAACTTACATAATCGTCCATTTCATGGAATCCCGTTGCTCAGAATTGCCAATTTCATTTTTATCTGTCAAATGCGCTGTGGATGTGCTCAGAGATTTTATGATGTGCTTCATTAAATCACAGGTGTGAAACTGACTTTATACCACTCGCTCGCTTTCGCAGAAAAGCCAGCCTTGTGGCAATGGGGCATGACGTCATCATGGACATGTGCAAAATTTCCGCCGGGCCATATAACCCAGATATGCGATTGGTTGCAAAAGCCATTCTTTGCAATCGTAAGCCAATCAATGAACGCGACGGCCTTTTACGGTATTAATTAATGTGACCCCATGTGACTCGCCAGTAAAGTACGTCTAACCTGATTGGTTTACAAAACTACTTTGATAATTGCTAAGCCAGTCAGCGTGCTCGATGCTTAACAACCTCGTAGAGGTTTTCGAGAGGCGAATTCACATGGTGATCCAGCGATCAAGTATAAATTCAGCTTGACAACTGCTCTCGCGCGAGATCGCAGGTGCAATAACAATACATGGACACAATCAGTGACATTTACACAATGGAATAATGAATTATTTATGACATGCATCGGCTGGATTTTACGATCGAGGTAAGGTTTTTGGCCTGTCCCTGCGTGAATATCCTTAGTTTTCAGCATCAAAGATACTTGCAATGACCAGTTTTTTGCGGACACTTTGATAACAGGTAACTTTTATAGGTCATAGGGTAGAAACTATAGTTGTAACTGTTTATACAGGTTATAGGCCTAAAATGTTTACAAAAATATATTGGTCCACACGTTGTGCTTGTATTCAGTTCGACGTATAACTGTGCATGTAGTGTTCGACTAATATTTCCATCGTAATAATAAAACGCCGGTTCCATCGTTTTATTCAAAATCTTGGATTTTGACAAAACTACAGCACCTAAAGTCTTGATTTGTGCAGAGTATCTTTGTGTAAAAACCAGAATTTAAAATTTTTTTCTCCTCAGCAAATGTTATAATATGGCTTTAAAGTTAACAGCGCAGTGCCACTTCTATCTCTTGTACTCTGCACAGAAATCCCTCTTTGGACGTATGCATGTTAAGCTTAATTCCGCCCGGTTCAAAAATGTAATTGTTATTGTAAGTTGATTGATTTGGACATTGAATTGTAATGGTGAGTTACCGGTACGCAAATTCCATGCATGTCCCATATAGTAGTCAGCCAAATTGGTCTAGACCGGGGCCCAAACACAATACATATTTACATAGAAATTTAAAAGAAAAGATTGGTCAAGGAAACCTACATAAATATGTTGTCTATACTTCACTCGACTTGACCCAAATATATGATTTTTTTTTGTGATGAGACAATCGCACATGGAATTTTAAAGGGATTTTGATAGCAGTTCCACATAGAAAAGCTGCTATCATCATGAGACTATCACTGTTTTAAGATCTAGAAACACCACCGAAATGCTGTTTTGTTAGCTGAATCTTTTTGATGAAAGTCAATCTTTGACAAGATGTAACTTTGCTATGGAAAGTGCTATGACAAAACGGGTTTCAGTTTTGGCTTTCTTTACTCAAGGGCTTTAATTTGATATATTGATATATAAAATGATGCAGTTTGATGGCAAATTTGAATTCACCTTTCATACCTACAAAGGCCACTAGTCCGAATAATCAATCCCAGAACAAAATATTCATTAATTGACATGATCGTGTTCTGGTTCTGAACTGTTTCCATTCGAAATCTTGATGCCAATGATGCCAAATTGTAGCCTGTACAAGGCAATATATTGTTCAACATCATAAGAGATTTTGCTGTTTAGTAGAATTTTAAGACATGTTTTGTTTTCTTTCTGTCAGTAAATTCCACCAGAGAGATATCTTACACTTCCCATAATGCTTTTCTCCCATTTCAATTTTCTATACTGATCTGCTAGACAAGAAATGTACCTCAATGAACATATCCCATCCATATCTGGCAAATTATGTTTATTTCTTGACTATCTATCCATGTCTAGCCATGGAAGTGCCATTGGATGAAATGAAGTGATGTATCATGTTGCAAAGGATTCTGGTAAGGTAAAATATCTTCTCTTTAATCCCACATTGTGGTTATTTTTCAGAGTCATCGTATGCCATTACATTGGGCTGCTGCAGGCAAACGGTTTGAAGTCGTCCAGTACCTCCTTGAAGATGGTAATGTCCCAGTCAACATCTATGATGATGTAAGTTGAACATTGCATGATGGCATCAAAATAAAGTAAACAGTTTGATATGAAACATGTGATTTTCATGTTGTTTTGAATGTAATTGACTTTGCGCAAAGTTCTGTATTTTAACTTGGCTCACAAGTCACAAAAATAGCCACTGAGTCCTGTTCACACGCCATTGATTTTACAGTTGTGGGAGAACAAGATGTTGATTAAGCTACAACTAGAGCATATTGACCAAATACCTCATACTTTTTAATCAGTGGTATTTTTCAAACTGTATGTTTACTTTATTTTGATACACCCTGTATGAGCCATTCATTGGCTTCATTGGTATACAGTATACTCTGTGTTAATCACAACCAGGTATGTAATGAGTTGAATTACAAGATCGCAGCATCTGAATTTGGAAGAATCATGCTAATTCCTTTTGCAGACACTAGTATGGTGACTTCATAATGCTAGTGGATGCATGAATTGTGTTCTACCTCACTCATGACACAGAAGGACAATTTTTTACCTGATTTGATATGCATGAGCCATCACATTGTGCCAGTCTGTGAAATTACTGGTTCAAACTTTGATTTAGCTTACCAACTTTTTGTTGGACCTACTTATATTATAAGACATTCCTGCCTATTTCAATATCAAATCCTGGTTTTATCCATCTGAATTGCCTGTTACAAAACACATTTGTTTGTTTGTTTGTTTGTTGTACTAATGTAAAATGAAGAATGATAAGTTTGTAACATTTTGTTGATGTTGTCTATTTTGTGTTCTTTTGTTTCTACAGTCCAATTGGAGTCCACTCCATATTGCCTCCTCAGTGGGGCATGATGGGATAGCATCAGCACTGATAGCCAAAGGTGCTCAAGTGAATGCTGTCAATCAGACAGGTCAATCACCCCTTCACTATGCCGCATCTAGGAACAGAGTAGAGGTACGTACTGCAGTATTTAATGTAAGAAAAGATAACGGTCATTTCTTGAATTTGTGAGAAAAGATCACATTGTTCTAT
This sequence comes from Amphiura filiformis, assembly GCF_039555335.1. Taxonomy (NCBI): domain Eukaryota; kingdom Metazoa; phylum Echinodermata; class Ophiuroidea; order Amphilepidida; family Amphiuridae; genus Amphiura; species Amphiura filiformis. The sequence goes on along the minus strand of NC_092628.1, from coordinate 91,635,508 downwards.
TCCAGTTGATATCCTTACAACCCCTATGGAAGACATGACCTTAATCTCCCACACAGGGAGTGTAGATTTCAAATGGGGTTACTGTTACCTGAACAGGTGACTCCATTTGAAATCTACACCTCCTTGCGTGGAATATTAAGGTCATGTCTTCCATAGGGGGTGTATGGATTTAAACTAGAATTGCCTAATTAAAATCAATAGAATAAGACGATGAGGCAGTTTTCCACATTTGCTAACATTCAAAGTTTTGTGTGATTGTAATTGATTTAGGTAGCAGTAGTGTTATTAGAGAATGGAGCAGATCCCAATGCATCGGACCACACAAAAGCTACACCTCTACACAGAGCAGCATCCAAAGGAAATTTCAATCTTGTCAAATTATTATTACAGTATAACTGCCAGATAAACAGCCCTGATTGTGAAGGAAACTCACCTCTGTAAGTATAATACTGCAGCATATTACACACACATCAAATTTGTTCCATAACCATTAAGGTATAGGACATTTTTTGTTTTTGCCCCCGAATGAAATGTATTTAATTATGTTTGTTCTCACTCAGGTAGCATTGTGTGTGAATTTGAAACAAAGATGACATACACATCCCTGCCCAACTCATGTAACCACATGCACAGAAATATTCACTTTCAAATTCTTATCATCTTACCGGGGACATACCATTTGACTTTTTATTCGTCTCATTATGGCTTGTTAAATAAAACAACCATGCTTCTTGTGTGTCAACTGTTACATGATGATTTCTCATGTTTATGTCATTGATTCGGTACTGGCTATGAGCCTATCACCTCTCCTCCAGCAGGCTTGGGTGATAAGCTCATAGTCAGTACCTTGGGAACATGGTATATTTGTATACTATGGCAGACAGGTGAATCTGTGGGAAATATGGGTTGGCTTGACGGGATCAAAAATAAAAAATGTGACCTGTTCTGACGAAACCAGGAACAAGTCGCATAATTTGTTACATTTCATGATTTGAATAAAATGTAAGCATGGGACAATAAGCTTTAAAATGATACCAAAATTATTTTCATAGCATCAATACTTTTCAAGATATGGATAATTTTGTTAAATACCTTGATATTTTTGGTCAATTGCTGTTCTTAGTAACGGGCTAATTCGTTTTCTGCTTTACACTGGATTGAATAAGGATTTATAGTTCAACTGTCAATTATTGATTAAATAACCCTCATTTTAATAAGTACTTTCAAGGATTTGAAAGTCCACTTGGTCCAAAGGTCAAATACCATGAAACTAAGAATTCCCAAAATTTCATTTTTTTATGGGAATGTCATCGTTAAAGGCCTATAACTCAAAAACATGGCTGGCGACTTGTTCCAGGTTTTGTTGGAGCTGGTCACTTATGGTTGGTCAGCATCCAACACAATTTTGGATAGTAATATTTCGGGATAACATTTTTTTCTTGTTGTTCAATGGGCCTAAGAAACGTTGTATTGCCCTTAAAGCTCAAAAGTCAGGGTCAGTCAGTTGGATTTTATTAAAATATTTTGCCGCATTACATATTAAAAACTCAAGTTCACCACAAAGTGCAATGGTAAACAATGATTTCTCGGGTTTGTCAGGATCGGTTTTTAAATATATCAGCAATACAAAGAGGCAAAAATATTTTGCAAAAATTTTACAAAATATGAAAATGCAAATTATTTAGAAGAAAAAAAAATGCAACTCCCATTTTCAAGTTCAAATTTTTTTTTTAGGCCTTACTTGCATCATAAGCCTGAATATACCAATCAAAGTGAAGACTGTACAATGAAAATATTAAACAAAATTATCTATTATGATTTGTGGGCATGGTTTTACCAATGTATAGCTAATTAATCACTCTGAGAGTGGGTGTTTAAAGTGTGATATAAAAACATGAGGACATACAATTCAACACTTTAATTAGGCAAAAAAAAAAGTAGGTCTAAAATGTGCAATGTGCAATACTGTCTTTTGGCAATTCATTCATTCAAAGATCTGTGAACACCCCATAGGCACTGTCTAATGTCAATGTATGTGTGCAAGTGCCGTCAGTGTGCTATGTTATGTGTAGAAGAAGCATTTTGAGTGTCAAAAAGCATGTTTTTGGCCGTAAACCAGAAGTAATTACCCCTTTACAATGACCTTTGACCCCAGATCTGTGAATACACCAAAGGCACAGCGTAACAACAATGCACAGATGCAAATGGCGTCACTGTGCGATGTTACTTGTGGGAGAAGTAGCTAGATTGACAGAAGAAGCAGAAATCAGTCAAATACAATACAGCCGGCGGCCTCAAAGGCCGGCTTGAAAAAACACGCAAACAACACCATTGGTAATTTATTAAGAAAGTAAACAGAGAAAATCAAATGTTTAAGTTACAAATTGTAACAGAGTCGTTCCTCGTTAGTGCTTATTGTAAATTATTTTTACCTTTCTTTTCTTTTCTTTCCATTTTCCCCTTGTTTTAATAATTTTTGAACACAAATATTACCCCAAAAAAGCAGCTTGTAAAAAATGGCAGCCAGAAAGCAATGCACACTCTACTAGAAACTAACTTGTTTTTCTGTTTTTTTGGCTTTGGACAATTGAAAACAAATAGAGTGATTAAGACAAAGAAGTATACTTGAGTTGTGAAATAAAACACATTATCTCCAATTAACTCTGATTAAGTAAACAACTTCATGTGGACATATATAGACGCAACATGAAGATAAACAAGATAGCATATGTCCAGTCACATGTATACTGGGTGTTTGCCAAATAAAACACAATAAGTTCACAATTTAATTATGATTAAGCAAAGAATTTCCATATTTCCTTGAAGAGTTGCCCCTGGGGGGCATCCAATTTAACTCTGATTTTAACTACTTGCTTCATGTGGACATAGACACAACATGAAGACAAACACGATAGCACATGTATACTGGACGTTTGTCAAATAAAACACAATAAGTACACAATTTAATTATGATTAAGGGGATACTACACCCCTGGCCAATTTTGAGCCTATTTTGCATTTTTCTCAAAAATTATAGCACATTGGGGACAAGTAAGATATGTATATTATAGGGGCAAGGACTACAACTACTGTACTGAAAATTCAGCAACTCAAAGCAAGTAGTTATTGATTTATTGATCAAATATTGGTTTTCCCTCATTTTTGACTGTAACTCCACAACTGTTGTCTGTGCTGAAATAAAATTTCCATTGCAGTAGTTGTAGTCATTGCCCCTATAATATACATATCTTCCTTGTCCCCAATGCGCTATAAATTTTGAGAAAAATGCAAAAATAGGCACAAAATTGGGCAGGGGTGTAGTACCCCCTTAAGTAAACAACTACCGTTTTTTCTTCAAATAGTCGACCTTGGGAGGGTTTTATTTTCCAAAAGGAGGGAGGCATTTATTAGAGGTCATTTTTAGAACAATAATTCCTTTTAAAATCATTAGGTAAGCTTAAAACTCACACTGAAATGACAGACTATGAACTTAGGAAAATGACTTCCGGTTCACTTCTGGGTTTACGGCCAGAATTTCTGCCAATTACCGACGCCATTAGCAACCATGTGTGCACCTTGGTAAGCTTACTACATTTGATAGCATGGAAATATCAGCATTTTTGAAACATCTTGGTTGAAAAATTGGTAGGGGCATTTGGGGTGACTATTCGAGGAATGGTAAATAACTGAGTACAAGGTGTCCCATAAAAGGTTACATGTAGAAAATGAACCGCATTTTGTGATGGCATAACATAACAGTATCATTTTTTCCAGATACAATGTGTTCATCCTTCTTGTAATTGTAAAGTTTTAACAACAAGGTGTCAAGAGTGGCCCACCATCAAAATATTGCACAACAAAAGTTAAACACAGTTTTAGAGCTTCTAGACTCTTGGTGGTAACAAATATAGGAAGATGTTCATTATTAGAGAAGAACACGATTTTGGTGAAAGCATTTCTGCACGCCGTATCTCCTGTCATCAACCATGGAAATAGTAGTCTACTATTTCCATGCATCAACATAGTGAGAATCCAAATGGATTTGCCTGCACTGCCACAAATTCCTAGGCCTGGAAAAGACATAATTTATATTTGTTTACATTAACTCAGATTATTTTCAAAAATCTACATGTAACCTTTTGGGGTGCCCTCTACGGAGGCGTCCCACAATATAGGCATGAGTTTGTGAGTAGCTTCTAATTTCACTCTTACTAGATTTACTCAGCAATTGTTTTGCTAAAATTATGCCCTTGCTCAGAAATAAAACCACAATATGCTTGGATTTTATTTTATTATTGTTTTCTGTTATGCACAGGATAAAATGGTGTGCGTATATTCTTTGTTTAAAACACAAAATTAATGGATTTGTAAAAACACCAAATAATCCGTGACCTTTGTACCTTTGTAAGGCTTTTAAACTGGTTTAAAAACCAGTTTACCGCCTCTTAGAACCCGATAGACGGTGACCAACACCATGGACCACAATAGCCTAATCTCAATGGCATAGTCCAATAACCTCAATTTAACAATCATAGTGCAAAATTTGACCTAAGTTGCAGAGTATGAGTTTTTGTACCCAAAGTTTCAAAGTCATTCAATGAATGTACAAATGTATTGGGGTTAAACCGATGGCCTTTGTTTGTTAATTACCATAAAATCCATATAGTGGTTATTGTCAAACTACAGTTGCCAAACTTACAATATGGTGACCCAATAATATGATTTTATTTGTGGATGAATTTTGCTGTAATCAACGGAATCTGGCGAATGATTCAATTTCAGTCCAGATTGATACCAAACACATTAAAAGTTGGTACATTTTGATGAAAATGTGATATTTTCTTTTGAAATAATGCTGGGGTTTCTTCTTACCAACAAGAAATCATCACCACTACGTATGCATTATTTTTTGTGATGACCTTCAAGATAAATTGGCTATCAGAAACAGAGATAAGGTTGTTTATTCTACCAGAAGAATTTAGGCAGATATGAAATATGTTCAAGTTTTATAATACTAGTCAACTGTCGTTACCAGGTGTTAATTCTAATGATATACATTTTGCAGACATGCTGGATCAGGGAATAGATCTTATATAAGTCTTATAGATAATATTATATCCTGAATTTAAATGCTATGAATGATATAATTAAGATCTTAGACATCAATATTGTCTTTTCAACAGAAACAAGAACTACCTTTAAACAAGAATTTGTCTTTAAAAAAGACAAGTTCACGGATCAGGTGTATAGTACATGTGCTTTGAGCTACTTTGGTCTAACATTTAATATTCATATCTAACCTACTCTGCACTTATTCGACAATAAATAAGTGATATGAGGCTTAATAATGATACTCAAGCGCCTTGACTCTGCAAAACAATATTTTTAAAAACCTCATTTTGCATTTAGTTTTTAAGCCCCATCGGGAGCCACCTACATGATCTCATTTTGCATTTAAGTTTTTATTGTGTTGCAAAGTAGCAAAACTTTCTTTATATATGGTGCAATTTGTGCCTGGACAAGGCCATCCCCTCTTACAACCTATCAACAGGTCTGATTTCTATAATGAGGTGTCACCGGGTTTGCAAGAGATAATAATACCAAATCTAAACACCATGAAATTCACCACATCACGACCAAGCTCACATTGGGCGCCCCATTCCTTTTTTAAAGGAATTTTTATTTAGACTACTTGCTTTTTACCATGTTGACACAAAATGAAAACAAGCATAATAGCACACATCCAGTCAGGTGTATAAATTCACTACACATTGGACTGATTGTGCTTGCTGTTTCTCAAATGAAATATTAAATTGTTGACATGATCCTTTTAGGAAATCTAGGGACCTGCAGAGATATTCAAAACAACATGTAAACCTGAATACTATATATTGATGTACACTCTATGAATGACTATAAATTTGCCCGGGGGAGGGGCCAATCATATATGAAAGTTGTAAGCATCCGTGTGAAAGAAAACACAGATTTAGGGTGGTTTTGAAAAGCAAAACGAGGATCCGCGCGGATCCGCGATTAGGGTCTCAAAACACTGCACTCATTTTACTAAAAGAAGGGGTGTTTTTTAAGGACGATCCTCGCTTAGAGTAGTTTTTTTTAATTACTCAATTAACGGACATCATTGGTGACATATTTATCAAATTATTCGGCACAAAAGAGTGGTTTCTGAGCAATTTTACCAACCAGATAATGAGATTTAAAAAAAATCAGAGCTGACTTCAATTCTTAATTTTAAGCTTACCGATATCAATTTACCAACACACGCAATGTCTATCCTTGTTTAGGGGCAAATTTCAAACTAATTCCTCTATTGGCAACATGGGGGATGGGAGGGTCCTAGACTGGATCCTTCAGTCTTTCAACAACTACGCACGGTCATCGGGTTGTGCTGTTGGTGAAGACTGAACTGTTCTGCTCCAAATCAGGAGCAGTGAAAATGAATATTTAGTAGAATTTGATTACGTCACTGCTTTCAGCGACTATGTATCTCATATCATGCTCTATGGGAATATAAAGACAAACGGAGCCCTGATCTGACACTTTTGAAACCCGACATTTGGCTGATTTGGCTAGCTTTCGTTCGCTATACATAAAGCGAGCTTGAAAACAAACAGCTGAGTACCGACGCAGGGAATAAACCTTTCTTGCTTGCAATTTGGTAGCTGATGTTTAAAAAAAAATCTGTTGCGTCCGCCATTAGTGGTTTCTACAATTTTTCCATTTTTAAACCAAAATAATGAACTTTGCACGATTTTTAGTCATCATGGTGAAACTTATGTGGATTTGTAACACATTGAGGCCATTGCACACTGACAGATCGCAATATTCAACTTGATTTTGAGAAGGAAAGATCGTCACACAAACCCCGCTCAGAGCACACACCGGGACCACACAGTAGTGACATGCACCGACTATGCACAGCACAGCTTCGGTATTCACGGTGATGCATGCATGGTACATGTATAAAGCAATGTAAGTATAAAAGCTGAAGTTATTTCAATTATTTTCACGTAGGATATGCATCTTTTACACCAAAACAAGAGCAGTGTCGTGACTCATGACTGATTCAATATTGTAAATGTAATTTGTAGGCAGTCATGACATGACGACGCATGACATTAATTTAGATTTACTGGTACATGATTTACAAAATAACAAATACAATCATCATCATGCCCTAGCTACTCCTGCTTTTCATCATGTGTGATGTGTTGTGAATGTTTTCTCGGACACGGACAACCCCGGGCGGACAACATGATGTTTGAAGGCACCTAAAGTTTGTTTGGTTAAGGCTGAAAAAATAACTCGTGAATAACGACCATTGTGCTGTATTGATTAAATACAATAAACTAATACATGTAGAATGGCATGCACGCGACTGCCACGAGCCCACGAGTTGGGCTTAATCGTGGGCGTAAGCAATGCTTAAATCAAATGCTAGTTGTGCGTTGCGTAATGCGTGACTGGCGCACGCTTATGTGAATTTATGTGAGAGTGACTGAGTTTGGACTTTATTGACGAGCGCAGTAACAAAAGCCGAATAATTTCCGCCTAAAAAGGCGCTATGCCCAGCTGTGTACGCAATCCACGATAGACCATGATGAGTCCTGCTCCTGACTATAAAAAGACAGAAGTTTTTTCTGCATTGCGGATTTTCCGCGACAATCTCAGAATTCAGGAAGAAAAACGGAAAAAGCAGTTTTGCTAAAAAAAGAAAAAATGAACTGAAAAAAGCTTTAAAAAAGAAAATTGAAAAAAAAGGGAGTCTCCAGCAATCATAACATTATGCCTTCACGAATCACATGGTTTTATTTAAAACAAACTCATATTGACCATAAAAACAAATAAAAACTGTCGGCTCTGAACACACGATATTCAAAATTCCCGCACCGAAATTGTCTAAGTCCAATGACGTAATGGTTATTTGTGCTCAATTGTTGTCAGCCTTCATTGTCTGGGACGTCATTGCACTCGACAAATTCAGCGCCCGGGAATTTTGAATATCGCGTGTTGAGAGACGGATGTTTTTATTCGTTTTTATGGTTATGGTCATGGTCACTATGAATTTGTTGAAATAAAACCATGTGATTCGTGCTTGATAATTATTTTTCTTACATTTAGGCATTGTGATTACTGGAGACTTCCTTTAAGGTTGGTCTGAATCCTGGAATTATGGAAACTTTCGGGCCTCATAACTGCTAAATTGTTGGTCTAAAGTATATAAAAGTATACATATTTAGAATGGCAAAGACTTGATAAGTTCATCTGTGAGGTCAAATTTGCCAAAAAACCCAAAAAACTGTTTTTTGGCCCACTTCTTTTTCGTGCATCCTACCAAAAAAATTCTTGGGCCAAATTTTTTTAAATTAATTTTTAAAAACTAGATAAAAATATCTAGGAGCCATTTTTTGGCCCAAGAATTTTTTTTGGTAGGATGCACTAAAAAGAAGTGGGCCAAAAAAACAGGTTTTTGGGATTTTGGGCTAAAAATGAGCATTTTGGCCCAAATTTGACCTCACAGATGAACTTATCAAGTCTTTGCCAAATTCTAAATATGTATACTTTTATATACTTTAGACCAACAATTTAGCAGTTATGAGGCCCGAAAGTTTCCATAATTCCAGGGTTCAGACCAACCTTAAATACCGATAATAAAAACAGTTTCAAAATTCAACATAATAAATTGTTAATAAACCATCATTTCACCAAGATAGGCCCTATATTTGATCGTAAGGGTTTTTTTGTGAAAAATTTTTTATCGCAAAATTTACGAAGCGGGAAAAAGCGGAATTTGACATTTTGTAAAGCGGAAAATTTTGGGCTTTTTTTTATACATGTAGTTAGTCCTGACTCCCATCTCACACATGATGACCAGCTGATCATAGTTTAGCCTTTAAGGCATGAATGGGCAAAATGCCAAATTACAATATGTGTGTTACACTTCAAATGCACCACCATTGATCTCTTCAACACAACTCACATGCTATACACATCACATATGGATGCAATGATCAAATAATTTGCGGCACTTTTATTTAAAAGCTGCGCAGTAAATCCGCAGTTTACTTTTGTGTGCAAATAAATGGTATGGTAAAACAATTTCCAAAAATATATTTTGAATTGGTACTTTGGCCTCCCATGTAACTCTGGGGCTAGGATTGCAGCATGGAGAAGCCCAAGTTCAGAAACCAGGAGGCAAAGCATGTTTGTTCTTGTAAAACGTTTCTCCAATTAAGATATTGTTTCTTGAATTTTCCCAACTAGGTGATACCAGTGATGTCAACTTGATGTGAACTGTACAGGTGCAGCAACTGCTTTCAGGAGATGGTGGCTTTTAATCAGAATGTATAGTGATGAACTCAACAGTACTGGACAAGCTGGTAAAAAAAGCCTGGTATGTACATTTTTGTACTATGATTAACCAGGGACTGCCTTTTGAGGAGAGTAAGAGCATTGCTCTCTACTGCTCTCCTTAAATCTGATATAAGAGAGTGATGTTTGATTTTCATGCGTGTATTGGGGGGGCTTTGGGAGTGCCAGCCCCACCCCGGGTAAAAGCAGGGGGCGGCCAAATCGAAGGGGTCAAGGGGCAGCGAAAGAAGGGCCGGCAAAAAGAATTGGTAAAGAAAAAAGGCGGAAAAAATTTAAAAAGTATAAAAATTAGAAAAAATTACAAGTACTCGGGGGGTCACTTCCATTGTGGCCTGTACACCATCCGCGATAATAAAAACGTGTAAAGGGTAGTTTTTCGTGGGTAGGCACGATACGCGTGTATCGTGTTTAGGGTGTCAAAAACATGAAAAATTGGAAAAAAGGGTAGCAAAATTGCAATTGCTGATACTTTGAAATGAAATTTAAGGGTATGAAATTTGATGCAATGAATAAAATCCCTGTTTAGGCCAGGGTTGGCCGGTTAAAACCGCCCCGGTTTAAACCCCATGGTTAAAACCGGTTTAAACCGCCTAGTTTTGACCGCTAAAAAGTGGTCAAAACTGGTCAAAACCATTTTGATGCTACAAAATCAAATAAAATAAAGGAAAAATACTTAAAATTTACCTCACTTGACATTTATTTTCATGCAAACACTCAAAAATGTTGCCAGTTTCATACAAGTGCAACAAACAAACAAATTGATATCACTGTTAGGCTGTATTACTTTTTGTTTACTCTGTGTAGTGGCTATGCTAGAGTTTAAATCCATTAGCCTACATGTAATTATCAAAACTTTAAAAGCAATGTCCCCCCCCCCCCCATTGGTTTTAGTTTTCTAATTAACATGTCCATGTTGAGACTAAGTTATTTGGTGTAAAATCTTCCAAAGGACTACAGAACAGGTTTCAATTTTTACAGTTCCAAAATATTTCTTATTAATGTTTCATGTAAAATATACCCCATTGCTCACATCCCTCATTGTTTAAATTTTAAGAGATACGGTAAAAGTAATTTTTCATGTCATTCATTTTTAAAAAACATTTGCTGTTTAAGTACATTGGCTTTTGAAGGGACATTTTTTATCTATATATTTTCTTAATTAAAGATTTATTTATTAATTAATTGATAAATAAATCATATTATTCTATTATTATCCAAATAGTGATTATAATTATATTTATAAGTTATACATGATACATCAACTTTATTGAACTCTAGAATACAAATTAGGTTTTGACCAGATTTGACCAGTTTTGTCCGGTTTTGACCGGTTTAAACCTGGTTTTAACCGCTTTGTGGACAAAACAGGTTTTGACCGGTCAAAAGTCCAACCCTGGTTTAGGCCCGCCTAATTTATGGTGTGAAACAGGTGCGTGTTACCTGTTTAGGGTATCGTTTTAGCCAAGGGTTAGATCTTTGTTTAGGGTGCTTTTCAAAAGTTGATTATCGCGGATGGTGTACAGGCCACAATGGGAGTGACCCCCGGGCAAGTACTATACATCAAAATGTGTTGCTATTAGGGTGCTAGTGCTTATAATCCTTTTTTTTTTTTTTTTGCTCTTCACTTTTTCAAACCACCCGAAAAAAAAAAAAACTGAGGAAGGGACGGCAAAATTGAATTTTCTTCAGCCCCTCCCCTCCGGAAGGAGCTCTCAAGTGACATGGAAAGAAAAAAATAATCATTGGGCCCTACATACTATCCCTGACTTGGTAACTCGGGTCCAATCTGGTAATTTGGGTCCCGGACTTGGTAACTTGGGACCCGACTAAGTAACTCAGGCCCCCAAGATAGTAACTTCAAGTTCAAGCCCCAAGATAGTATCTGACTTAGTGGCACGGGCCCCTAATTTATAGTCAGGCCTGAGCTATTAAATCAGGTCCCAAGATATTTTTTCTTTCCATGTGGGGGATCTGTAGGTTGTTAATTTTAAAATCTTGATAAGAAAAACATCTAAATATTTTCAATTGATATTTTGGTTATTTCTTTACAGATGAAATTTGAACTTATTGGAAGGAACCACTTGCAGCAACAAGCTAAAGCAAGAGACAGATCGAGATGATGATATAGTGATGATGTGTAAAGTAAATGCTCCATAGCAATCACCTGTGCCATATAGAATGTCGGCGTTTCAACTAAGTTCAAGTGACTTTAACTATTGACAGAAATGGCTGTTACAGCCTACATGTAGGCCTACGCCTACCTATCAATTAGGTTTGGTGGACTAGCTAGCTGGTAGCCATCGCTACTGATAATTTGATATTTTACCACAGTGGAACTCATAATTTATAATTATGCTAATGTGGACTACAATTAAGTCAACAAATCCTGGACACAGTGGTAACTAGGCAAGTTCAAAATGGCGAGTTAAAAAGAAAGGCGACTTAAAGAAAAGGCAAGTTACCCCCCCCCCCCCAGAGATTAGGGATTTTTTCAATTACTCCCATAAAGTAAGCTAAAGCCGAGTTACGACAAAGCCATGAAGTCCGAACGGCGAGTTACAACAACACAATCAAGTCGGCGAGTTATGACAACATTATCAAGATAGTTACAGCAATGCCGTTATATGATGACACTATGACAGGGAAATTGCTTTCACTAGTTGAGGTTCATGATGGTGAGAAAAAATCCATTTTACCCTAAATCAGATTGTAATCTTAACTTGCTGATAAGACTTGCCATAACTCGCTGATGGGACTTGCCGTAAATTTTAACTCATCGATGGGACTTGTCATAACTCGTTGGCTGGACTTGCCATAAAAATCTTAACTCACCGGCGAGACTTCCCGTATTCTCAGCAGGGGTCAATCTTTAATCTCTGCAGGGGCCAGGGGAGAAACTTATCTAACTCGCCATTTTCTTTCAATCTGACTCGCCCATTTTTAACTTGCCATTAATTAGCTGTCCCCTTAGGGACCGTTCACAAACACTTGTAAGGGGGGGGGGGGGCCTGATGCAAAAAAGGGGGGGGCCTGAATTTTTTTTACCCTCCTTAGGGGGCCCTGAAAAAATGACCACAAATTTTCCTGGAAAAATTGAGTTTATATGCTTTTCTATATGGTTGTCCCATAATTTGCCTGTCAAAAGGGGCCCTGAAATTTTCGAGGTCTGTAAAGGTGGGGCCCTGAAAAAATTTTGCGATAATTTTTTTTTGCATCAGGCCCCCCTTACAAGTGTTTGTGAATGGTCCCTTACCCTGGTAGGCTACATGACTTTTGTATGTGCCCATTTTACAGACTGAATTATAATAATAAATAAATAATTAATAATAATAACCTAGTAGGTTAGACATGTACCTGTATGTATTAAACAGTGGACAATAATTAGACAATGTTAATTTTTAGTGATCCTAGCATACTCTTTTTATATCATTTTTAAGTAGATATCCACAAAAGAGGTTTATTCCCAAAATTTTGCATTTGTGAGGTATGCATGATTTTGTGTACGACACTGATGCTATGGCTATCTGAATTAAATCCTGTGTCTCCAAGCTTGTGAGAAATTGAAAACCTAATGCGGAATGCTGTGTTTTTACTGTATTTTTTATGTGTCAATACAGGATTTCGGACAAGCATTTTGTGCAAAATACAGTATATCCAATGTTGCAAATGTTTGAATAACAGACAAAAAAGTAACTGCTACAAACTATTATTCTTCTCTTTTATTATATTTGTACATTTGTCAGTACAATGTATATCAGTCAGTTGTGAATTGTGAAATGAATGTTTCTTGAATTGAATTGAATATATTCGTGTTCAAAGTTTGCGAAAAAATCAAAAACTTGAAATCAAATACGAATTTTGAGTTTTATTTTCGCCTTTTTGTTAAAAAAAATAAAGAGATAAAAAAATTAATTTTTGATTTTCAAAGAGGACTACTCATGCGATTTTACTAACGCTGCAGTAGCTTTGAGACACCGGATGTAATTAAGATGGCCTTAGACATTATTTGTTTTAATTTTGTTCTACAGCCTGTCTCAAAAAATTATCTCCTGTATCAATAAATTCAATTATGTATTTACTAGCATCTCTTAAAAATAAGTTAACTGAGTAATCTGAATACCAGTTATTTCATGTTAAAAGCAGGGTTTTTTATTGATTTTTATTTAAAATGCAAATTTTCTTAGTGTATTTTTCCAATTAAAATAAACTGATGCTTGTTTGAATCATATTGACCATATCAAGTTGTAATCCTTTTTTGTGTGTGCTTTGTGCACCATGTCAGTCATGTGATAAAAAAATAAAATGAAAAGAAGTATCATGTACCAGTATCTGTGTGCTTGTTTTCTTATTTTGTTTAGTCCTTTAGGGACTTACTGGTATCAATATTGGGTGTACTTGTATTTGATAATTTTTTCAGTTTGAGGGGGTACTACACCCCCTGCCCAATTTTGTGCCTATATTTTGCATTTTTCTCCACTAGCGCATTGGTGACAAGTAAGATATGTATATTATAGGGGCAAGGGCTACAACTACTGCACTGGAAATTTTATTTCAACACACTGAACACAGACAACAGTTGTGGAGTAACAGTCAAAAATGAAGGAAAACCAATATTTGATCAATAAGTCAATAACTTCTTTCCTTGAGTTCCTCAATTTTTAATGCAGTAATTGTAGTCCTTGCCCCTATAATATACATATCTTGTCACCAATATGCTTAATAATTTTTGAGAAAATGCAAAAATAGGCACAAAATTGGCCAGGGTGTAGACAGTATCCCTTAAGAGGGAATCAAACATTATTAAAAAAAAACCCTATAAAAGGCGCCGCCATTAGAGGCCAGATGGATTCAGGCTAGGAGGGTCCTGGGATTCTTGATATCTGTTATGTGCATTTAATGTGGAATATTTTTTGATAAAACTGGCAATAAAGTGTGTTTTTAGTGACAAATGAGACTCTTACATTTTAGGTGGAAATAGTTTCAACCCGAGTTTCAAATTTGAAAATAAGGTATGACACTGGCAATCTCTGTTACATTTGCACACAGTTTGGTGTATTTATTAGTAGCTCTGATGTTTTGAAGTGATTTATGGCAGGAATAATTTGCATTCTGGGAAAGAATAATTCTTATTTATCCATATTTTCATGCCCTTTGACCTGCCATAATTTTGTAATATGTAACTTTACAGATGTCCTTTTGATATGCATATTGCTGTTATACCAAAATGTAATTTGCTAATTTCCGACACCAGTTTCATAATTTGCGTTGGGTCATATTACAATGACTACAATGTACTATGTAAACATTTCATATGTAGATGGTTATATTTGTTTTTGTTCACATTTCAGGCATTTAGCATGTGAAGAAGAGAGGTTGGAAGAAGCCAAGTTATTGGTAGAGCGTGGAGGTAGCTTGGACCTACAGAATAAGGTGAGAATAATAGGCTCATGGACCAGGATTCATGGTGACAGCTTGGGGGTACCGGATGTGTGGTAGATTCAGGGACCAGGATTCATGGTGACAGCTTAGGGGTACAGGATGTGTGGTAGATTCAGGGACATGGATTCCTGGTTATAGATTGGGGTACAGGATGTGTGGTAGATTCAGGACCAGGATTCATGGTGACAGCTTGGGGTACAGGATGTGTGGTAGATTCAGGGACTAGGATTCCTGGTTATAGCTTGGGGGGGTAGAGGATGTGTGGTAGATTCAGGACCAGGATTCATGGTGACAGCTTGGGGGTACATGATGTGTGGTAGATTCAGGGACATGGATACATGGTGCATTTTAGAGATTTAGTGTTTTAATTTAAAAAACTAGTTTAGAGATGGGTGCTTTTTCAAAATTGTCTCCAAAAATTTGAAAAAAGTGCTGCTTTAGCATAGTTTTTAGCGAAATGAATTTACCTTAATTTTGAACATTATTTCAAAGTCCAGAAAATTGTCTATTATGATTTTTTTGTGTGATTACCAACGGTCAGTTTTTTTAACCACTCGGGGATGAAACAATAAATATGTTCTGATTTCAACAAAAATGGTCTCAAAATGTTTGTCATGTAAAATTTTTGGGTGTTTTATGTCACATGATTGTGATACTAAAACATTAGGACATACAATTCATCAATCAATTGATTTAAGACTAGTTCTATTTTGAAAATATGTGCTTATTTAAGCATCAAGCGGCAAGTTTGCATAAAAGCTGGCAACCAAATTATTTTGGTTAATTCTGGTATGCTGAATTCAAAATATTTGTCTGCCAAGCTATTTTGGAACCCAGTGACTCTTAAAAAGACCCCCAGACCCCCTACATGCTCATATAGGGGGGAAAACCAAGCATGCTCCAAATTCACTAATAAACATGTCAAATTATTTGTCTTGGTCTAAGGATCACAAAAATGTAACATATTTGTGTGTAGGACATAGTTACCAAATTATGAGGCTCAACAGGTCCAAGGTTAATTTACATGCTATACAGGGGTGAAAAATTAAAATTACTCTGATTTTCATAAAAATGGATGCAAACTGTTCCTCAAGTTCAAGGGATTCAGGAAAAGAATAGCTTTTACTATCTGCGATGTCAAGTTCAGAAGATCGTTGATAAATAAATACAAATTCCATTGAATCCTATGGAATCCTATATACATATCTTTTGACTCTATATGGTGTAACATGCTAACTAGACATCGCAGATAGTGCAAACTATTCTTTTTCTGAAATCTGTAAGCTAAATGAACAGTTTACCTCAACTTTTACTTAAACTTGAAGTAACTTTGACTTTTGACCCATATACAACAATCAAATCGAACTGTGAGTTTTTGTGCCCCATAACTTCTTAACGATAGGTCCTACACGCTCAAAAATTACATTTCTGGGATCTGTTGGACCAGACGAATAATTTGACATGTTTGAAAGTGTTATTGGAATAAAATTAATTTTTGCCCCCTATACGATCCTATGGGGTCATTTGGGGGGTCTTTTTGAGGATTACAGTCTCAAAATATTGCTTGGCAGACAACAGATTCAAGTTCAGCGTACCCAAATTAACAAAAATAAGCTGGTTGCCAACTTTTGCGCAAACTTGTCGCTAGGAACATGATTTTTCCAAAATAGAACCAGTCTAATTATTTAGTTTGTTTGTGCTATTTCTTCTTTAGCCTGACACACTCAATCAGTTGAAAACACAATTAATCGTCTGTTCTTCTTTGGGGCCCACTCAGAGTGGGTGTTTTACGTCACATATTGTGATACAAAATATTAGGATCATCAATCATTATTCTTGGAGTGGGTGTTTTATGTTACATAATGTTTACCCCCTGCTTGTGTTATCTCATCAAGTTGAGAAATATGTACGAAGAAGAAGGTTGTGATACAAAAACATCAGGACATCCAATTCAACATGAAAACAAATGGAGGGATTGAAAACAAATGGAGGGATTAAGACAAAGGGTATCCTTGGAGTGGGTGAAATACAACGCAAAATCCTCCAAATTAACACTGAAAGTGGTGACCAATAATAAACAAGAACTGTCTTTAAAAAAGACATTGGGCGATGGATATAGATCATATATATCATAATAATGTTGTATTGATAATTTTCTGGAATACTGGTAATATGTTAAATTTGTGCATGGAATAATTAAGCTTGAACTTGGATGTAAGGTATCTAACCACAGAGTACTAAAGAGTATGTATCAACAGTCAAAGTCCCCGTGCATTGTATACTGTGAATTCTTGCATATTCATGAGGGGCCTATGATGGGGGCTTATCATTTGATTGTGATGTGTCTAACAATCACGCCAGCATTGGGTGCCTTCCCTTATACGCGATGGAGCTTTGTGTGTCTTCGCGTTTACGCGATAGACTGTAAAAATATGCGGTATATGCTTAGTAGTTTTGCTTGTCACATTTCATGGAACAATCGGCCCTCATTGGGTGATGCTGAGACTTTGACTGCTTGTATGTGGTATGTTATCTCTTTCGTCCATGTATCTAACAGAAGTATTTATGCTCCATCTTTTTCCCCCTTCTGTACAGGAAAAGAAGACACCATTGGATGTTGCTCCAGCAGGAGTTGCAAGAACACTCAGCCGGCTGATCACAACTTGACCATTTGATAATAATATCATGTCACTAAAAGGCTAATAAGAGTAGCCTGCAGAGCCATAGTCAGGAGGGTGCGGGAAGCTCCATGCCGTTCCGAGAATAGATTCACTTTTTTCTGTAAAAATGTTGAAAATCTGCCCTTTTTTGAAGGAAAAATTCACAAAAATGAACTCTGTGGATTGCTTAATAAGATGCCAAGTGTTGTGGTCAACTTTGAGTCACATGTAATGGCATATGACAGGCCAAATGTGGTAACTAACCCCCCTTAAATAATGGCCATTATTCAAAAGCGGGCGATTGTATTACAAATCTGTAAAATGTGTTGGAAGCAGAATTTAGTTCTGCGCATTTTGACACCTCATTTGTAGCAATTGTCTAAATATTGATGTCACAGCGTACATTGAAATCAATGTAACCCAAGATTTGAAAGTTGCAGTAAATTCTATTGCATGTATTCAGTATAATGGAAGGAAATCTGTGTTATCTGAGAGTTTTTGTATTGTTGTAAGTGCAACTTTCAAATCTGGATCTCACTACATTAAATTGACTGGTGTTTTATTGTTTCAAATTGTGTCGTATCAAATGAGGTGTCAAAATGCGCAGAAATAAATTCTGCTTCCAACGCATTTACAGATTTGTAATACCCATTATTTATAATACCCATTATTTAAGGGGGTTAGTTACTTTTTTGAGATGTTTATTATATACAGATCTGTGCACACCTGCAGACTGTATAGCCAAAATCTTTATAAACTTCTTACTATACTGCTTCAACCTAGAAGTACAAACCAAATCTGTGGCATCGGGAGTCGATGCTTTGCGTCACACGCACTGCGTGTTAAAAAAATGTGACACATAAAGAGCGTGCTGAGCTCGGCAAGTACAAATCGCTCAGAGAAGCATTTACACACGCATTGCACTGAAATAATTATTCTCATACCTCCAGTTTCCGAGATCAATTTACTTTGTACTTCTGAGTTGACGGACTATACTGACCCAATGCAACTGCTAATATCAATGTGGACCAGCACTTAGTGCTTTCAAATGAACATTGTGTCCGAGAATTTAATGAAGCAATGTTCACTGAGTAAAGCTGTTGAAGGCCCATTCAGAGATTATCTGTGCTATATATTTTGTCTAACCGCACTGCCGAATGATTAACAATTATACTGTTTTGTCTGTAATAAACACAATAAGGAATGTGTCATTTTTTGAAAAGGGGGAGTTTATTGGAAGCAAATTTTCAGTGAAAACAGCTTAAAAATCAGGGTGAAATCACAAAGTATCGCTCACTCACTTTCGGTTTGTTTATTGGATTTGAAAAAGAGCCTTTTACAATTGAAAGTAATAGCATATTATTAGGGCAAATACTATCAATCACATTTGTAAGTGCATTTAAAGCAAGAATGTGATTTACTTGGTGATATATTCCACCATAATTTGGCAATGAACTGGATGGAAGTTTAATAGGATTTGTCTATGCAATCAATTAAGCGATTGTGACAGCCAGTTTTAAGCTTACACACACAATGCTCACACGATATGGCATGGACATTTTTTGCACATTAGTCACTTGTTTGTCTTATTTTATCAGATTGCGTTCAAGTTTGTCATTTGTCCGTTTCAATAACATATCTAGATATGCTAATTGTCTCAAAAATGCAAAAACAGAATTTTGAAGGATTTTAGGGTTCTTGTTCAGCAAAATTGTTGTATGAGCCTTTAAGGGGCATATATATTGCTCGGACAACATCATATCATTGGCAAGATAATTAATATTATGAGGATAATGAAAATGACTCCTTTTTTGAGAAAACACGTCGTTTAAAATTGATATTTTCCTCAAAAACCAACTGTAAGCAGTGAGCTTCTTCGAACAAGACAGATTTCACCTAGAAACTACAGTAACGTAAAATTATGAACATGGCCAACTTTGAGAGAATGGACTGCCAACATTAGATAGATATGCCCTTTAAATAATGGTAGTAATTCAGGGCTGCAATGAACACACTGAATGCATTAACTCTCTCCACGCTGGCGTCGACTGCAGACGACAAGTTTTTAAAAAATTCAAAAATTTTAGAATTGTAACTTTTCATGACCATATTTGGAATCAGCATGAAAAATCCATTAAAATGAGTACAAACAAGCCTAGTATTGGTTCAGTGGTATTTTTAATATGGCTATACGAAGAGCATTAATTGACTGGTTTCTTGCCTAATGAAGTCATTTTGTATGTGACCAATCACTGCCTGCCAGCTGACTCTATTAAATATTTCAGCATAATTATCTTTTTTTCACAAATGTGTGAATTTATGATTGATATAAAACACTAGAAACCAAATTAGCCAATGGATGACGTTCTTGCAATGTGTAGGTGTAATTATCTTTTTTTACGAATGTGTGAATTTGCGATTGATATAAACCACTAGAAACCAAATTAGCCAATGGATGACGTTCTTGCAATGTGTAGGTGTCATATGAACATATGTTCATACAAAGGGTGATTATGTTCATACAAAGGGTGATTGCTCTTGAAAGTAAGTGTCCCTAATTTCTGATTGCTTTGAAGGTCACTGGTATACAATTAGTCTTAATAGAATGGTTCTATTTTGAAAATATGTGCTTATTTAAGCATCAAGCGGCAAATTGGCGTAAAAGTTGGCAACCAAATTATTTTGGTTAATTCGGTTATGTATATTGCTAAATTCAAATATTTTATCTGCCAAACTATATTGGAACCCAGTGACTCTAAACAATGACCCCCAACCCCTACATGTTCATATAGGGGGCAAAAATTTAAAATTCTCCAAATTCACTAAAAAACATGTCAAATTATTCGTCTGGGTCTAAGGATCACAAAAATGTAACATATTTGCAGGTAGGACATATAATTACCAAGTTGCGAGGCTCAGCAGGTCCAAGGTCAATACAGGGGTGAAAAATTAAAGTTGCTCCGATTTCCTTACAAATTGATCTGTGACCTTTTGTGCCCTATAACTTCTTAACAATAGGTCGTACACACACAAACATTACATTTCTGGGATCAATGGGGCCAGACGCATAATTTGACATGTTTGAAAGTGTTATTGAATTAAAATTATTTTTTTCCCCCTATGCGATCCTATGGGGTAATTTGGGGGTCTTTTTGAGGGTCACGGTCTCAAAATATTGCTTGGCAGACAACAGATTCGAGTTCAGCATACCCAATTTAACAAAAATAAGCTGGTTGCCAACTTTTACGCAAACTTGCCTCTCTAGGAACATGATTTTTCCGAAATAGAACCAGTCTATAATTATCAGTAACTGATTTAAGAGAATAAATTGGCAAATTAGTGAGCTTAATGACCAAATTAAAGTTGCAACTTGTAAGACCAGTTCTAGAATTTCCCCACA
The DNA here is from genome assembly GCF_039555335.1 of Amphiura filiformis. NCBI lineage: Eukaryota > Metazoa > Echinodermata > Ophiuroidea > Amphilepidida > Amphiuridae > Amphiura > Amphiura filiformis. The sequence goes on along the minus strand of NC_092628.1, from coordinate 91,614,619 downwards.
TCATTGAGACCCTATGCTATCATAAGAGATATTGGCAAAACAAAGATGAACACAAAGAAATCCAATGTTTTATTGTGACAATAAATTCTCTTTATTACAAAACAAAAACAAACATAAATACATAAAGTGAGTAGTCACAGGTCAATACGATAGAACCATGAGATAGGTAAATCACAATGCACCAGAGTAAAAAGTTCCATTTACAGTGAATACATTGACCTGTGACATATTATTGAGAGTGTGATGTGACCAGTTCTGTTGTATTATAGACTTTCTACTTTATTACTTAAGGCATATTGGTGCATAGATTTTATTCCATGATATAACAAAGATACACAGTTATAATTCATGTGTACCAAAGTGGTTACATGTGGAGGAAAATAAAACTTTTTTTTATGTATCTTGTTCAATATCTTGGTGTACATGTATCTTGGTGTAGATTATTCATCCAGTACATGTAGTTTAAAAAACAATTTAAACATTATTTTGAAATAAAATCTAATACTGGAACTGAAATTTTGCAACTCGCTTTGCTATGTTGCTTCCAAAACCATCAGACTTCATCAGGCATCTGATTGATGATGGTGTGATGTCAGATGAAGGAGGAAGTCTTGTAATCCTGGGTCTCATGTGTTTAGCAAAGTGAGTTGCAAAATTTCAGTTCCAGTATTAGATTTAATTTCAAAATAATATATTGTTCAATATAACATAATCCGCATTATCCTGTTTCAATCATTAATCTCATCTACACCACTCAAAAACAATAAAGGATCATACTTATTAACATTTTTCACAATCTGATATCAGATGAGAGTCATCTTATTCGATGTTTTGGTAACATGACATTTACACTGAAGTCTCATGACACAGAAATACTCATTTGTCAGCACCATATGAAGAACAGAAAAGAAAGAATAAAAATTTAGATTGTCAGTTTCTGATCCTTTGAATATTTTGAGTAGTGTGCTACCACTTGCATGGATAGAATTGAGAAATGCCAATTTTGTCACTATTCTGAGAAATAATTTAACAACTAGTGCCAGAGGGCAGTATATCGATAAATGAAAAGTGAATTGAATTTAGTGTTACCAGTGAGACAGAGGGCAGCATGTATGCCTGTCTCCCAGTATAATCAAGTTTTGAGACTTCAATTGATATCTCCTGTTTACCAGATGAGACTCGAGTTTGTGTGTAAAATGTGATTTCAAAATTTTAATACTTTTTTAATAATTGTGGGGTGTGTCGTCATAAAATCAAACCTGTCTGCATTCAATCCCAGCATTAATTTAGGTGACACAACCCAGAATTTACATAAAATATATTGAAGTTGACTCAATTTGAGTCACAAACCAATGTGTGACATAGCTATGAGATGGAAAGAGCCAATGCCGTCACACCAACCCAATAATCGGATCCTTAATCCATACATGTAACCTTTTTGGCACACCTTGCTATATTCCAACAAACACTAACTACAATTATAAAATGGAATTAATTAGAAACATACATTTTGTTACTGTTTACAAATCAATTGACATTGTGACACACATGTACCATATTTGGCCTAATTAGTACCCCTGTAATAGTTCATTTATTTAGTATGGGGTGGCAATTACAAAATGTTTTGAAAGTTAAACTGGACATTTGCTAAGCATCTGTATTTACATTTACTATGCCATACTTATTTGCATATCCAAGTGCCTAGTAAAATAGTTTCTTCACAGATCTACACACCATGAAAACTTGTATTCTGAGGAGGATATTATGCTCATAAAATGTAGATATAAATGTAGATATTTATATAGCGCTTTATGCCGTAAACAGCCTCAAAGCGCTTTACATTTATGTAAAGCGCTTTATGCTCATGTATGGTATGGACTTTCAAAACGGACCCATGCAAGTATTTTCCCAGGCTTTCATAATAAATCTTGAATTTATAGAGCACATTTTTACAGAGGTTTAAAAGCGTTGTAATTTTGCCACTGGTGAATCATCAGAATCAGATCACATCAACTAGGATGGTTGCAGCTGAACCCAGCACAAACTGATCCGCACTTAGATTGTAACATCCACCAATTATATGTGAAGCTCCTCAAATTCCATTGGGTGAAGGAAGTTTTTGATAACCAAACAACTATTCACCAATTTTGAAAGCAGGAGGAAACTGGAGATCCCAGAGAAAACGTGGGAGAGCGAGCATGGATTGGTAAAAAACAAGTATCATACAGTCCTTTGGCACTGCCAGGACTTGAACCCGGGACTCCAAGGCAAGAGAATAACCACTGCGCCAACTCGCTCCTCCATAATACCCTAAACTTGTATTTTGGTAATGTTTTACTACCCAAAATAGTGGAAAACGATTGTTATTTCGCTATTTTTTGATGTTTCATGCAAGTGCAAATATTAACCCTATCTTATTTGAGTTTCTGTCAAACATACCCTTGTTTCCAGATTTTTGACACCCTAAACGATGTAAGCCCTTGCCTGTGAAAACTACCCTTTTTATGTGTTTCTTGAATGAGCATGATATCCACAACATCAGATGAGCACGGGGCACTTTAAACAGGTGTAAATTTACAAGGTCCACACGGGGTGCTGAAAAGATCAAATATAGTACTTTAATAGAGAAATACAACTTTGTTGTTGTTTTTACTGAAAAAATATCAAATACTTTTGATTATTATTTAAGAACAGTGGAATGCATCATGGTATAGGAGTTTTGTTACATGTCATCATGGCCAATTTTTACTGTATATTTGTTCAGTTTAGTGTTTTAATACATGATCCTTTATAATTTTAAACCCGATGAATAATTTAACCCTTTCAGAAAGTAACCTTACATCATTAACCCATTTGAATAATGATTCTTGAGAATGACCCCAGGGAATAACAGGGAGCCCCACTCTAATGCCCCTGCCAAAACTGGCTTGCCGCTGCAGCATGCAATGCAGCAAGAAACCTGCATAAGGCTTGCATAATTATTCTTATGAACAAAAGAAAGCACCAAAGATTTGTATATAGTAACATAAAATCTGAATATGAAAATAAACAACTTGATACAACGGTAAAGCCATACTTTTATTTCACCTCCAGGTAGGTAGTGATGTAGGTGCATATTTTGCTGATCACAGCATTGGATTGTGTGCATTAACCTCAGAAAACATATCTTACACTTCCCACAATGCATTTCTTCCATTTCAGTTTCCTGTACTGATTTGCAATCTATGGTTCGATAGTGACAAAAGGTGACTATTAACCCATCTGCAGTCAGTCTATTCTCAACATGAAACAAAGGGAACATGTACAAAGTAAATAGGAGTCTCATCTAATGAGGTGATGTCTCATGTTGCAAAGGATTCTGGGAAGGGTAAGATATCTTCTCTGCATTAACCTAATCCCACAAAGCATATACGCTGGCGAAGTGACGTCATAATCGGATTAACTACCATAGCAATAGATGAATACAATTTTTGAATAGATTGCTCTGCACTACAAGCAGGATGCACTCATCACCTATCTTCAATCATATTATAGATTGAATACAATACTGCTCTTTTCAAAGAGGCTAATCTTACAAATGCAAGTGATTAGCATTTCTTTGACATCTATGGTTCAATGCATCGGTACCGCATGAACGTTGTAGTGCGGGGCAATATAGTCAAAATTGTATTCATCTATTGCTATGGTACTTAATCTGATTAACTACGTCACTTTGCCAGCGTATACACATGCATGCAAGGGTATAATTGTCAGCACACTTGTGGTGCAAGCCTGCAAGGAAATGAAGCGTTTTAGCATTTAACGTTTAGCAGAGATCACTACCAAACTCAAGGTGGAACAAAATATAGCTAACATCATTGAAATATAATTATTTCTTAAGAGCTGATTTTCTGTAATAACACTAATACTATTACTAAGTGCAAAGATAATCCCAATGACTGCTGATCCTAAATTGTGATGTCACATATGCAAAATATATCTGATACAACCTGGGAAAAGGAAGTCATTTTAAAACTTGAGTCTAGTGTGAATTTGCAAAGTCACTATTTTGGCAAAGTTGTGATAAATTATAGTATTTCTACGAGTATGCTGTCAGTTATTACAAAAACAGTGCAGCCAGTACCTGTGAGTGGTCATCAAGCCTTTGTCAGATGGAAAGGCTTGACCACTCACACAGGGCCTGGCTGCACTGGTATTGTGATAACCTATGATGTACTCATAGAAATACTGTAACTTGCTTATTAGAAATTCCTGTCGAGGAAACTTATTATACTTGCATGTATTTGTTAGCTGTGGGTCCATTTCTATGCCCATATCTCATGGCCTGGTTGTATCAGATAGCATCACATAAAGAACAGTCTTTCTATATCAACTGCTATTTTCAGTTAAACATCCTATTAAACAGCTTTAAAGACATTTTGCATTTAATGCACATGTCATGTCAAATAAATCTAGTTTCAAAACACATAGGACAAGCACATATCAATCAAACTCATATCAGCTCAGGGATGGCTTCAAAACTCAACTGCAGGTTGCCCGCCAGTTCCATCCGGTTGGAGCTGGTTTCTGTTGTTTTAAACAATGGAACGTCATTTAACCGCCATCAACCGGTGGTCAAGTTTTGAAGCCGCCTCTTATTGGTTGGGAGTGACTATAATATGATCATCACTAGATCTAGATACACAATGAAATAATAACTTAATTTATTTTAACTACATCTGTAGATCTTTAATTTTATATAAAAATGTTTTAATCCAAACAGATTTTGATCTTGCTGTTCCCTGATATGAGTTTATTAGTAAATTCTCACCTAAAACGTTCAATAAATATAAAAAGATAGTACTTTGAATATTCTCAACAAATTATGCCTTAATCTGCCCCTTGATATGATGTTGAATGCTCAAACATTGCGTTATTCCAGTTGAAATTGATACACCTCTTATGGAAGATGTGACGTAAATCTACACAGGGGGTGAAGATTTCAAATGGAGTCACCTACTCAGGTAACCACATTTGAAATTCACACTCCCTGTGTAGAAGATTAAGGTCATGTTTTCTACAATTCATGAAGGGGTGTAATGATTTCAACGGGAATAAGTATAGATCACTAATTGACATCACTGTTAATCAACAAAGGTGAAGAACTGATCTATCAATATGCTTGAACGAACCGCTACACTGTTCAACGGCTTTCTTGTACTATATGAAATGTGGTGGGCGATTTAAAATGCATGTGCCCTGAGCACCCATGTCAAGTCGTCTATACACCACAGATATGTGCCATCAAAGGGTTTGCAATCAAAGGGTTTCACACTGCTCATGGAAGTGAGCCACCAATGTTAGATATATAAAATCTTAATTAATTTATTTGACCATTTTTTGCTCTAAAAGTTTTGCAATAATGTAATCTTCCTATAGTATGCTAGTAATTATTTTGCGATAGTACATTACATATTATGTATTTCATACATAGTTGTATTTTGTCTGCATATTTCATATGCAGTCATTAATATGCCTTATATTTACATGATATGTATCAATCTGCACATTGGTTGATATTATGATTTCTAATTGTTCATACAGTGCTTCTTTGCTTCCTCAGGGCAGTGACACATACAATTACACATACACCTGTGTGTATAACAACATGCCACCTTTGTGTGTATGTCTGACATCCAAGTCAACACATGTATGTTGGCAATGGGCTATTCCAGTTAAAATCCATATACCTCCTATGGAAGACATGTCTTCAGACTACAAATGGAGTCACCCATCCAGTAAACCCATTTGAAATTCACACTTACTGTGTGAGAGATTAAGGGTACTACACCCTGTGTGGTAAATTTTGACTATTTTTGCCTTTTTTCTCAAAAATAATAACACACTGGTAACAAAAGTTATGTATATTATTGGGGCAAGGAATCCAATTACTACACTGAAATTTCAGTGACTCAAGACAAGCGGTTCAGTAAATATGATAGGAAATGAGGTACATCCTAGCGGTACCTTATTTCTTATCATAAATAACTAACCGCTTGTCTTGGGGTCACTGAATTTCCAGTGTAGTAACTGGATTCTTGCCCCTATAATATACATAACTTTGTTACCAGTGTGTTAGTAGTTTTTGAGAAAAATGCAAAAATAGACACAAATTTATCGAGGGGTGTAGTACCCCCTTAAGGTAATGTATTCCATAGGGAGTGTATGAATTTCAACTGGAATAGTTTTACCTCTCTTTTTTTAACAAAAGTTATGTATATTATAGGGGCAAGGAATCCAATTACTACACTGAATCACTACATCATAAATAACGAACCGCTTGTCTTGGGGTCACTGAATTTCCAGTGTAGTAACTGGATTCCTTGCCCCTATAATATACATAACTTTTGTTACCAGTGTGTTAGTAGTTTTTGAGAAAAATGCAAAAATAGACACAAATTTATCGAGGGGTTTAGTACCCCCTTAAGGTAATGTATGCCATAGGGAGTGTGTGGATTTCAACTGGAATAGTTTTACCTCTCTTTTTCTTCAACTGCCTGAATGAAGCAAAACTAATATACTCAAGGTGAACTGACTTTATAATTATAAAAGCTACTATTCTCATGATCATTCAATCTTGAAGACAATACTAATTCTTAAGACTAATTCTACAAAATTTCATACAAAACACCTATGATAAAATTTAAACATCACCATTTTTTATAACACCATACAATTTATATATTGAAGTGAAAATTCCATTGCACAAACTTCTTTCACAGACAAACACAATACACATATTCTCTAACCTAAAAGCTGAAGTAATTCATTCTTTAGTCAATTTCACATATAATTAAGGTGATGTTGTCTGCATAAAGACCACCAAGAGCTGCTGTTTGTCCAGAGGTTTCACTTTAAAATGCCTCCAAGATATTACAAAAATAAAATAAAATAAAACGATAATAATAATAACTTGTTGAACTAACATGATGATATACATAACATCCTCTGAAAGACACATTTTCTTGACAAATAATACAATTTCACTTGACTCAACATTAATGTAATCATTGCACACCTTACATGTTCTTTGATAGCCCATACCATAGTTTAATCAACACAAAATAGGAACCGCACACTACTTCTGTTACATACCCATATGTCACACATTTTCTGTGCATGTTGCATTTGCATCTACATATATGGCTCAGTATCAATCTGCAATGTTATTAAAGGCCCACCTTTTTGGTACTGATTAATCTATAGACCAGGCCCATAGGCCCCACCCCAAAATTGGCAAAAGGTCTGCTTTGTAAAATATAAGAAAATTGGCCCAAAATGTCACAATTCTAGATAAATATACTGTAAATCATGAACTTTCTGTGAAATTTGTCTAAAATATATAGGCTCCAAAAATCTATTGTAGAGGGGGTAACAGGGCATGTTATGTGTCATAGGTCACATAACGGGCGCGTTATGTGTCATAGGTCTATTGTAGAGGGGGTAAACTGCTTTTGGCCAGAATGAAGATTTCTCTTGAAAAGGACTAGTATTTGGAAAATCTGCAACCACAAAAAAATCCTGGCTACGGGCCTGCTCTTTATTCACCCAGTTACATAACTGATTACACCAGGAGAATGTGCAATTCATAATGTTGCAATGACAAAAAGTCATTACAGTACATTCAAGTCAATTAAATCATTAAAATATATAATTATAGGCACATTTAGTGCAATTCATTACAGTGCAATGACAAAAAGTCATTAAAATACATTCAAGTCTAGTAAATCATTAACATACATAATTATAGGCACATTTAGGACAATTTGATCACCGATTCACACGCCACCTTTATATAGATAAAATACATCAATGTGAAAAAATAAAAAATAATTGCAAATTATACACATCTATTTGATGATTGTGACCATCAGCAAAATTAGATGGGGCTGTATACCTACATATACAAGTGTTCTGTCTGCTTCAAATGAAAGAATCACACACAATACAACCTCACAATCTTTGTGTGTAATCTTGAAAATCAATTTTGTGCCATGGCTGGATTACAGAACAAAACACCTTTCCATTGAGCATGCAGTACCAATAACATAATTATAAGGAGCCAGTTCCATCTCATTTTCCCAGAATGCATCACAATCAAGCACCCACCTATGACAGACATGACCATAATCTTCCACACGGGGTTGTAAATTTCAAAAGGGGTTACCTGAATGGGTGACCCCATTTCAAATTCACACGCCCTGTGTGGCGATTAAGGTCATGTCTTCCACAGGGGGTGCCCGGAGGGGGTGTATGGATTTCAACTGAAATAGTCCATTACTATTATAAACAATAAAACTTGCATGTGTTTGCATTTGACTTCCGCACCTACCTTTGTAAAGTATTTAAATGTTTGTAATTTCATTTATCTGAGTTTAGAGCAATATATCTCACACATCTGACTAAATATACATCATTTTAAGGTGGTTTCCACCGTAAGGATTTATATGACAAAAAAACCATTTGTTTTGTTAAATCATGCATGCAATTTAACACATACTTATAGTACAAAATAATTTTCATAGTACATTAATATTTTTCATAAACTGTGTAATAAATTATAGTATCTTTCTAGAATATAAACAGCATTGAGATAGCATTGTGTTAGGCATCTGGATATATCACCTCTGATATAATTATTACTAGAACTCGGCACAGTGTGGGAGCTCAATTTATTATATATATATACCTCTTTTTGTACATAAGCGTATAATAATAATTAAAATAGCAAATAGCTTTTCTGTTTACATCCAAATAGAAACTTTGTTAGACAGATAAAATTCCATCTTTTAAAATACACAATGTTTGGTCATTAAGTGTAGGTTTGGTCATACTGTTTGTTGCACAAACCTGTCACTATGACTGTGTGGTTATTTTATACTTCAATTAGCATAATGGGAACCACTTAAATTTCATTCATAAAATGCATGCCCCATTTAATTAATATTCATAATTACTGTAAGTATTCTGGCCAATGCTAATTATTTTACAAAAACATTTTGAAAATTATTTTACAATAGGTTATTCTGGTGATTGCATAGCTATAAAACCTGATCAATAATAGATTCTCTCAAGGTATTCACTGTTATATTTACAGCATACAATAATTTGATTAAAATTCAATTTTTCTTGCACCATACAATTTTGATGTATTACCATGCTACCTATTTTTCCACACTACATTAAATACAACTTTAATAAAACCATTTTTATACAGAAATGTGATTTCAAAATATATCAGCACATAGCACAAATGACCTGTGGCTTGTCAATATGCATTACCAAACCATTTGCTATAACTTGACCTTGGCCTGTCAATATCTCAACTGATTTTATATATTTGTACCATTTTTGAAGTTCTTATTTTAATATTTACCATTAAACCATAGAAGTACAATTTGGCTGCATCCACGTCCAAATAAATTACTTACCCAATAGTCTATACAACAATATTTAAATACTATGGTTGTCAGATGGATCAAAGCAATATTGGTTGCCCTGGCAACACATTGTACTGGTAGCATATATTGCCTTTAAAAGCCCAAGCAACAAATTATTCAGAATACCCAGGCATGTCTATCAAGAGCTATACAAGCAAAGTGATCATCGTGTTTACCTGGAAATTTGGTACACACACAGGAAAAAAAAAATCACAATTTTGTATAACAAACGCTCTATAAGCGATATGATGAACTTTACCTTAAAATTGGCTACTTTTATGGGAAAAACAAAATTCTGTGAACCTAAATGACAAGTTTGATTTTGATTTGTGAAATATTAAGTATTTTCTACATTTGTACATTGAGAAATATTAAAATAATGATAATAAAATAAAATAATAAACAGCATAAAAATCTTTTTTTTTCTGTGATTTAAATGGATAAGTGAAACAAAATATAGTGAAATCAGCTGAAATTTGTGCCTCAACAGCAATATTCCAAGACTTTTAGTTTATGTTCGCAATTGTAATTGCATTTTCAATTGAAAATACAAGTCGCCAACTGCAGCATTTACTAGCAGGTCAGACAGCTCTCACTAGTGCCACGTGTTCAAGTAGGGACTAGACCCGTGGCAGTTCTTGTGCTTATATTACTATGACAACCAGCAATTTTAAGCTTCAGAGTTTGGGCAAATTAAGAAAATTTCTCTTTGAAAAACATATTATTCTTATGGTTGCATACAGGTATAGAAAACCATTAATTTCAGCTCGATATAGTTACAAAATATTTATTTCTAGCTAGCAAGCCAAACCTTAGTCATGATAAGTTTTGCTTCTTTTTTTTTTATTTAACTTGCACTTTGTCCCAATTTCAGTCAATGTATTTTCATTATTGGTTTAATCTGCATAACAATTATCATTACTTGGATTACCTAATCTTTTTTATTTCCATTCCTCTAAAACCTGCCTTTTGTCTAGAGGTCTGCTGATGAAAAAATAGTTAATACTGGTTGCAAGATTATGCTTTTAAATCTAACATGCAGAACAGTACTGAATCTTAAGAACAGTACTGATAAAATGATATGTTAAACAAGTTGATATTTTTCATTTATAATATGGTTTGATGAATAATGTGACATCACTGATTTACCCTCATAATCATTAAATGATATTCACATGTACTCTTCTTTAATTTAAATGACTTCTCTTAAAATGGAATTAATTTCAAAATGAATTACGAAATGAGTGATCATTCATGATGAGGCCCACATCAAATATAAATCCCAGTTGATGTATTTTACCCCAAAAAGAAATTAGAAATTGCTTTATAACCCTAAATAATTATACTTTACGTTCATTAATTTAGAGTTCATTCCTATATCTTTTCATTCTGTCTTCTCTTTCCCGCCTTTCTCTATCCATGATCCGATCCACATACTCATCAGCGTCAAAATGATGCCCTCGACGCATGTCCTCAAGTTCATCATCCATATACCTATCATAATCATGTTCATAATCTCGTCCTCCCCTTCTCCTCCTCCTTTCCCTTTCCCTGTCCCTTTCCCTATCCTTCATCCTCTTATCATAATAATCATCCCCATATCGTTCCCTCATTACCTTCTCCCTTTCAGCTTGTCTTTCAATCTCACGTTGTACTTTCCTCTTGTCATCCTGTTCACGTCTCATCTTTCTGTCGCCATCCTTGTCTTCTCTCTCCCGCTTTCTTCGTTCTATTTCCCTTTCTCTCTTCCTCCTATCTCGTTCTTGTTCCCGTTCTCTTTCCTTGCCACGCTCTTCTTGATTTTGTTGTTGTTTTGCCTGTCTTTCAATTTCTTTCTGGACTTTCTGTTTATCCAAATCTGCTTGTTTTTTCTTTGCTGGATCTTCTTCTCCTTCTCCATCTTCTTCATCAGCACTGTCTTCCGATGTTTCATTTTCCTCTTTGTTTTCTGTATTGTGTTCAACTTTCTCTACACCAGTCCATTCTTCTTGTAAACACTCTACATTGGGAAAACAGAAGAAAACAATAAAGATTATGCATGATTAGATAAAAACCTTAAATGCTATAATGTGTGATTTGCTCACAGCGAAACCCTCAATTTTTTCTTGAATTTATACTTTATGCACAATTGTAATACCCAATGATGTATTAAAATACCCTGTGAAAGACTGAGCCTGAAATGCTTCCATTATAGAAAAAAAGGTTTTTTTAATAATATAACTGGGTTTTTATTTACCAGTGCATTGATATAGTAGATGATATAGGTACTGGACTGAAATAGCGATTTCTCTATTTTACCTCATTTGTTTGGCCCAATATTGAAAGAGGGCATATCTGATAGTGAAAACCAACAATATATACAAATCTATCACACATTATTGCTTTAATAAATATAATGAAATTACATAATGATCATTACATATTTGGCCAATTTGTGGAAATAAGGGGCAAAAACATGCATGCATTTTTAGGGTGTTTTTCACCTTCTTATATCTGAATTCTCATACAATGAATAAACAACACAATATAGAAACTAAATCACAAGCACAAAACATGTGATATGATCTAATCTACAAAGGCCAGAGTCAGCAATAACAAAAATTAAGTTATCATGATATCATCATTATAACAAAATTATATTGCCCATGAAGTAAGCCTTACAATGCTGAAAACCCATCTCTCTTCAGAGTGTGTGACAAATTCAAAAGTGTCATATATTTTGCTTTGCTTTCCACCTGTATTTCAAATTAAATATGTGTGACTTTGGCCTGCATGGATCAGATCATGCTTCATAGATTTACACTACAGTGCAAGATAGTCATCCGAGAATCATCACTTCTTGATTTATTCCCTGCAACAAACTAATAAATTCCATGTCGTTTCTTTTTTGGTATTTAAATCAATGATTGGGAAATACAATCTTCCTATAGACAGCTTTACATCAGTATTTGAATCAATAGCTCTGTTCATCATGCAGAAAAAACACCAAATTTAGATTTGATAAAATGCCATTTTGGAAGAAAATGCATTCCAAATTTAGCTGTGAATAATCAGTTTACAAGTAGGAATTATCCAATGCATCCAACTCTTACACGTGGCTTTATATGTGCATGCCATGTAAAATCCTTTCTTCTTTTTACTTCTCACTCTTTATTCTCTATAAACTTTCACCATTCATTTATAATTGTCTTGAAGACTATTTCAATCATGATTATGATGATTATTCTCATTACTTTTACACAAGTTCCATGACAGAAGAACACACTACAACATATTTAACAAAGCTCTCTAATAATAAAGCTCTCTTCATACAGTCATACCTGTTTCAATCATTCATTCTTATCATAACCTAACCATGCATTCTCTTTTTTTCTTTTTTCTTAATTTTCCATATTTAAATTTTCTAATATGGTAACTTATCTGATATATTTTTTCCATATTCTCAATTTCTAATATGTGACGTGATCTGTGACATTTTTAATTTTTGAGTTTTGTAGACAAAAAAACATGAAAATTTATAACTCTTTTTAGAACTGTTTTTATTTTTTACATGTGACTTCAAAAGTTTTGAGCAATAAATAGTTGAGTTTTAGCCCAGTATTATATTTATAAAACAAAATAGGATAATGTAACATGTATGGTTTTCACAGATCACATCACACGTACATGCTAACTAATTTGATGTTAAAAACTGCCTAAATATGGAAAATGTCAAAAATGAACTACCAAAAAATAATGCATGAAAATGAGTTATAACCAGTGGAATGATTTGAATCAACTTAGCTAATTCTGCAAATATAATAGGATACCACTCACCGTCTGAAAACAAAGCACAATAAGTATTGGGGGTCAAACATCTTTCATTTTACATGTTTATACAATATAAAGGACATATATTTTTAAACCTCAATTTACATTAAATGTGAAAATACCAAGAATAATCAGTTTGTTGCCTCCAAACTATATTCAATTATTTATTTAGAAAGTTTCTTCACCTCTCTAAGGCTATCATTATTATGTTGAAAATGTCAACATTTTGAGTTCAGATACAGCTAGTATTGGTTAAATCCTGCAAGGTTATTGATTCATCTGTGTGATTGGACACTTTGATGGAATACCTGTCATTTTAATCTTTACCTGTTGATCCTCTGCTCAAGAACAGCTCTGAATATGTCAACCTTTGAGGATACAACTAGATATATTTTCCTATGTACCCCATTTCATAATGTTTATAGTCTACATATGTAAAGGATTTCAAGTGATGGCAATCTTATAATAATTATGATGCTTATATAGCACCTTACTTCTTGGTACTAGCCACTCAATATCACTCAATTAGGCTACCTGACCTCCATCTAAACTTGATGCAGTACCATCGGAAACCCTAAGATAGCACTTTGCAAGGAACTATGCCAATACGTGGATCCTGGGTTCTTTACTAGATGTCTGTTTGTACCGAAACCCGGGACCTAAATACCTTCTTGCAAGGTACTAAACGTATATTACATAACAATACAGTTTGGAGGTTAATCCATCTCCTTTGTAATGCAATACATATTGTATCGTAAAAAGCCTCAGTCAGTACAAATTGACTTCCCAAAGACAAACCCAGGATCCATGTGTTCTACTGAATAACTAAGAAAGAAATATTAGTATATTACCTGCTTCTTCTCTGCTGAGTACTCTCTCTGCACACAGATAATTTATCAGTGTTTTCTCTTGATCTCCTCGGAACCACGCCTCAATGGCATCCTCATGTTCCTCTACAATTGTATCACACTAAAACAAACATACAAAAAAACACAGTGTCTTAGTCTTCATCTGCTTCTTAGCCTGTCGTGAGCATTTAGCTTGAGCCTGGACCCATCGTAAGCCAGAAAAAATTCTGGCTACACCACTGATGTAGAAGTGGAAAACCTAGAAAATGGAATGTTGTTGCCACTGAGGAAACTTTATTTTTACATTTTTTGGTACTAATTGTCATTAACACTGTCAAATCCCTGGTTCAAGTCACAGTGACCATGATGGCTATTGCAGGTCAAATGTCAAAATAATCTCCCACATAATATGCCAAATCAGATGTATTGCCTGAATTTATTTTACAATTCATTCACATCAGTCATGATAGTCTGCTCCTTATTCCCATGATACATCCACATCAGTGATTATGTCTGCCTATATTGCCATAAATCACTCCTAGTTCTTCTCATGTTACAATCTATTCCTACCATTTACTAATTAGATGAGATGATACAGTGTTTCATTACAAAATGTTCACAAATTTCACTATTAGGCGACACAAAAAAACCTTGTATTGAGCGACAGGCAGACTTTTCAAGTCATGGTCATTCGGTCAGGTCATGCATTTTTGGTTCTAAACTCTCGAAAATATTTAAAATATGTAAAAAAAAAAATCACAATTTTGTTCCCTTATTTTGCTAGCATCTTTAAAAAAAAGCAGCTAATTTTACATGCATGATGCATACAGCAGAAAAAGAAGAAAAAAAAACACCTCAAAACACAAAAAAATCAGCATAGTTTTTCTGTCACCTTAGTGTTGGACACTTACAACATTTTTCTAATACAGCCCTGTACATTATCTTAATTTAATGGAATTAAAAATATAAACAAAGAGAACAAATAAAAACCAGGAGGGGAAATACTGAGATGTTTTCTATCCTTCAATCAATTTCCTATTACTGCACAATATGGCCAGATCAGCAATGACAAAATAGATCTGCTATCTTCAGTAGATAGCACATTGTTTGTACACGTCAAAACCATTGAATTAAAAACCTTCAACATGTATTGAACATCTTTGATTGAACTCAAATGAAACAGTGCTGTACAAACTATTTTCACAGCACAAAATGTTCAACAAACAAAGAAATAAGTAACGGTAGGGGAAATATTGAGATGTTTTCAATCAATTTCTTATTACTGCACAATATGGCCAGATCAACAATGACAAAATAGATGTGATATCTTCAGTATATAGCACATTGTATTATGTTAAAACGAAACCATTGAATTAAAGACCCATATCAATTTGTAAGCGCTCTTTTTTTAAGTCATAGTTCATTGAATTGTATGACAAAACAGGAGAAAATAGTAACTTTTTGCACAAGATTTGCAAATATTTAAAGAGAATTGACCATTGCTCATTCTAGTGACGCTAGTATATGGACGACATAAATGTGCCTTTTCATTTAATGACATAAAATATGAAAAAAATTGTAAGGAACACTTAAGGTTTTGACTTTTAAAACCTTCATTTTGGTCAAAAAATGTGCTCGGATAGGTAGTTTAACAGATTTTCCACATTCGCCTCGCTATAACATTGAATTGCGTTATCTGTTGACCTAGTGACGAAAAGCGTTTTTAGGGGGAAGTGATACTAGCTTTCATTTGATATAACAAAAATTCTGATTGGATGAAGGGAACACTTGAGGTTTCGACAAAAAACAATCAAAGAGGCCAATTTTTCAGCTAGAAGCTCCACAACTCTTACATTGCTATGCACTCAACCAAATGGAAGCTCTTGGACGAAAATGTGTGCTCAGGTGTATCGAGGTGGAAACTGTGCGCATGATGGATTATAAGAGAATCGTTTTTGTATAGAAACCTTTCCATATGTTCAACATGCATTGAACATCTTTGATTGAACTCATATGAAAGAGTACTGTACAGCAAACTATTTTCACAGCACAAAATGTTAATTTAATGGAATTTAAAAAATAAATAAACAACATAAATAAGTAACTGGATGGGAAATATTGAGATGTTTCCAATCAATTTCCTATTACTGCAGTATGTCCAGATCAACAATGACAAAATAGATGTGCTATCTTCAGTAGATAGCATACAATATAAAAAACCATTGAATCAAAGACAGGCCTTTGATTGAATTCATACGAGGGAATACTGCAGGCAGAGCAAACTATATTCATGGCACTGATGTTCAACATGAGAGAATACTGCATAGCAAACTATATTCACGGCACTCACAAATGGAAAAGGAACCATCATTCTTGCACAATATAATTTGTGCAAAATTGATGCATTTTTTAAAGTTTAAGGTCTATGATAGGAAAATAAAATATTTGCAAGTTAGCTAATCTGTATCACTTACAAAATGAACACAATGATTTACAGTAGGAACATCATTATAGCATGAGATGCTTGTAATAATAATAATAATAAAACTAAAGAGATATAGCACCCAGTGCAAGCAGCCTATGGGCACTTTACACGCCAAATTATACGCAGGCATTTAAAAATATCAAAAGCTACACTTAATAGCCTTTTAACTTGAACATATCAAAACCGTGACAGTGAACTTAAGGGATCTAAAATGAGCGTTTATTGCGTTTCGACAGTATTTTTTGGGGGACATGAGAGCACCTCAGACCTATCGAATTGCATTCTGAATACTGAAGCATGTCTTTCTGATATCAAATAATTTTCATTTGTGAAAATCACAATATAATACAAATTTTATGACAAATTACAAATTTGATATTTTTCAAATTTTTGATATATAACAGTCCTCAAAGTAAATTATATAAATCTAATGATATATTCTTAAAGTGTATGTAGTAGGGAGGAAAAGCCGACGGTCAATTGAAAATTTTGACCTTTCATATTGAAAATATGGATTTTTTTCCCAAAAAGACCTATTTTTTGTTGGTGTTTTGGGAAAAAAATCCATATCTTCAATCTGAAAGGTCAAAATTTTCAATTGATCGTCGGCTTTTCATCCCACCTACATACACTTTAAGTATAAATCATCAGATTTATAAAGTTTACTTCAAGTACTGTTAAATATCAAAAATATCAATTTTTAATGATTTGCCATAAAATGTGTATTAAATTGCTAATTTCAAAAAGCAAAATTATTTGATATCAGAATGACATTCTTTGTATTCAGAATGCAATTCGATATGTCTGATGTGCTCTAATGTCCCAAAATAAATACTGTCCAAACGTTCATACCCCATCCCTTAAACAACAAAATCAATAACCCAATTATTTGACATAGGACATTAAAGAAAGTAAAAACATATATATTAATATATGGACAGACCAGCCGAAGTACCAAATTGCAATCAAAATTAATAATAACCATAATTATACAAAAAAAATTAATGCAGGAAGTTACAAGTTTGGAATCACATATCAACTCAGAAGGGGTTTGGGGAAAACAAGCAGGCAGGAAACAAAACTGAGCAAAAAGGTACCAGCAAAAATGCAGATGGAACACACCCACTACCCTGAGCTAATGGACTACACAAATCCAATAGAGTTGATAATAGATTGAAGTAGATTTGTATGAAGAGAGAGAAGAGAATAGGGTTATCCAATGTGTAAAATTCAGCCAAAAAGCAACTCGTCTGATGGACAGACTGCTCCTGAAAGTAACCTGTCCAGCCTGAAAGTAACTTATCCATTATATTTTATGTGTAACTTTGGCTTTGATGTATCGGAGCTCGGGCGCTGTTTTAGTGTCTATGGACAAAATTTCTAAGGTGGGCAAAATTGCAAAATCAGCCCGGATGTGTGTGTGAAAATTTACAATTTTAATGTTGAAATGGGTCAAAATAAAGTGGCCTAAAAAGGCTAAACGCAAGATAAATATCACAAATTTTGTCAATTTTGTCCTGGTATTTCGGTGGTCTGTAATTCCACTACTAGTTACATACAGTGGCAACATTTCAGGGCTTCAGTTGGATGGGCTGGATAGGAAAATAGCACGTACGAAGACAAAGTAGCCCATCTCAGATGCAGTAGCGTAGCCAGCGGGGGGCAGTGGCAGTGTCCCCCCCTGACAAAAAATGAAAGGAAAAAGTGCCCCTCTGAAAAGAAACTACTAAAACTCGTATGTATTGTATTATGCAACTGTAATTTTTTTTGTCTCTGTGCCCCCGAAATTTTATTTTGCCCCCTCTCCCCGACCAAAAAAGCTGGCTACGCCCCTGCTCAGACGTACAGACAGGCTCTATATTTCACACTGGGTTATCAAGTTTGGTTTGGATAGGGAGATGACTTTGACAATTTGAAAGTGGACCCATTAAAATTACTAAAAAAACTACCCATCCATATTTTAATATTTTAATATTATGTAGAATGTAAAGAGCATACAAAACTGAAAGTGTCATTGCATGTATGTGTAACTAAAATTAACTAATGTACACTGTGCCAAAAAAGTATCCTTACACTTGGATGAGAAATCCAAATTTTGAAACTGAACCATATTTGGGTAAATTTATTCAATCCAATGTGACTTCAAGAAGCAAAGTTACAAGCATTTGATTAGACAGAGGTCCAGTTTTAAAAGTGACAAACTGGCCTATAAGGCACAAAAAGATTCCAACAATCGCAACAAAGAGACAACACAGTTTCTTCAATGAAGCGTTATTTAAAGCAGTCTTTATTTCAGTTTTTACTTCTCTGTACTTTTCATAACTTTCATTTTCTTTGCCAGTTCTTTTGTTTCATTTTTCTTTTGTTCCTTTTGTTTTAAATTAAAGGCACACATAAATTAGCCATTCACCACCTTCAAACCAGATGTCTAGTCCATGGAGTTTTGAATAGGCCAGTTTGTCACTTTTAAAACTGGACCTTCATCTAATCAAATGCTTGTAACTTTGCTTCTTGAAGTCACATTGGATTGAATGAGGTGTCATAATGTGCCAGATTAGATAGTGCATCTATTAAACAAATAAATATACCCAAATATGGTTCAGTTTCAAAATTTGGATTTCTCATGCAAGTGTAAGGATACTTTTTTGGCGCAGTGTACATTAGTTAATTTAGTTACACATACATGCAATGACACTTTCAGTTTTGTATGCTCTTTACATTCTACATATTTAAATATTAAAATATTAAAGGCAAATAATATGACCCGATATATAATGTTATCTAGCGATACAGATCTAGAACAAAAACCTCTTTACGTTAGTTTCATACCAGCAACTTCCTTGACTAAAAAATGAAACTAGAACTAATTATCCTATCTATGTCACAAATCTGCTTATGTAACCAGATATATGGCCAGGATGGGACTCATTTTATAAAACAATAAGTGTTGATTTCTACTGTACTACATATTCGCAGTATTTGGCATATCGCTCATTCTACAAAATCCGATGCCAATAGCCTTTTTTCCATTCTTTGGTCCACAAACACTTTGTCGAGCATTTAGGGCATCAAATATGTAGTTTTTCTGGTAGAACTCAACGAGATCTACACGGACATATATAGTTTTCCATACTTTAAATGCTTTCAGCCTGATTAACCCTTGCAAAGGCTCAAAAATTGCTAAAAATGCGTTTCCACTGCTCAAGTGTCACATCTAACCCTGAATATTTTCTTTGAATAAATGCGATTTCTTTACATATTTGTTGTTTTTTAATTAGATAACGCACCATCATATTGTTTATCAACATTATTTTTTAGTGATTAAAACGTCTTTATGTAATTCTAAAATAAATTGCACTTTCCACCAAAAGTTAAACGCTGTGAGCTACGTTACCCCTTTTTAACACACGTTATTGGAAAGAAGTAAAACAGAGGTATCAATGTAATTTGCGGTTTTTGAAAGGAAACACTCATAGGTTTTAAAAATCACAGTAAAAATTGTGATGCTGTAGCATTTTTGGCATAGAAATGTTGTAAACATTGAAATTTCGACCGACCATGTTAAGATTGGTGAGCTACGTTACCAGGATTCTATAGTATGCACTTGTATTACATGCACTTCCTAATAATATGTGAAAGCTACCAGTGGTCGAACCCCATTTATATTAGAATTAACCGACATAACGTTCTAACGCTCGCAAATCACATTAAAAACATTAAAACCAGTGAACTATGTTACTGTGAGCTACGTTACACACTCATTTACGCATCTTCAAAACTTCTATGAAATGGTGAAATCTGTTTTACATTTCACTCAAGTGATCTTTAGTTTGCTTTTTATGACCTTGGATTGAGTAAAACCAACCCATTTTGTAGTCGGTAACGTAGCTCACATTACATTGAGTTTTCGTGTTAAAAAACATCATGACTTCCTGAAAGAAAAATATGCTTGTGGTGTTGGCAATTTTTTCCATTTGAAAGTAGTGATACATTTACTCTTAAAAAACACAAAAAGCAGGTCTTTTTGAACAACTTTTATTTTTTCAATTTTTATAGTGGATTGGCACCGGATTTTGTAGAATGAGCGATATTGGCATTTCATATTGGCAGTATTAAGAAGGATTTTATCTTTTCTGATGGAACAAACCTGAAATATGACACAAAATCATGAATTGTTTATAGTTCTAGAATGCAGAATTATGGTAATTATTACTCTAAAAAAGATATCTTTTGATTTTTACTATGGGAAGTGTGGATGAGCTCCAAGTTTTTTTTAAACTGTTTCGCAAACAAGGAAAAAGAGAACATTCTTCCTGTGCCCATTTGCATTGCATGTATGCATATATACAGAGTGTGAACTTTTAAGCCATAATATGTGATTTGCATAAAGAATAGATTCCTATTTAAATGTTAGTTAGATTTAATATTATATAAAAACTTAAATATTTTTGTAATTAAAGCACTTCAGGCTTAGTCTTTCATGTGGTATTTTAGTACACCACTGGGGATTACAATCATGCAAAATGTAGAAATTCAAGGCAAATTTAGGGTGTTGCTGTGGAGCAAATCACACATTATGGCTTTAACTTTTCATGGAAATAAAGTTTAATTGGATTTTACTGCAAAAAATTATATATACAACAAAACATATAAATATTCAGAACAATGCAGAAAACATCTCTTCTCAAGTTCCAATTTCAGTATAAATTTATCTCCTTTCCTTAAAATCACTGCTACATGTAATTAAGATAATTGGTCCTTATAATATAACCGTCTGGAGACCACAAGCAACCTAATAATGCTAGTCATACTGCAGTTACTGTCCGTTTTCCTATACACAATACACAGTGCTCTTTCCCATTGACGCGTGACCTTTACAAATAGCCCCACGTTAACAGTATGGGGATATGACTAGTTAACGTCGCTGTGTGAAAAATAACCGGCCAATATTAAAAGTACTCTTCTAAAGTTCTAGAAAATATAGTTTTTAACATGTCCTAAATTTTTAGCTAATTTAGATGTTTGGAAATATTCGTACTTTGGTGTTTTAGTTAATGTTATAGGTAATAGTACATTGCCTAGTTAACGCCGCTGTGTGAAAAATAACCGGCCAATATTAAAAGTACTCTTCTAAAATTCTAGACAATATAGTTTTGTAACATGTCCTAAATTTTTAGCTAATTTAGGTGTTTGGAGAGGGTCGCATTTTTTGTGTTTTAGGAAGGACATGTAAACGACAGATAACACCAAAAATATGAAGAAATTATTTCCAAACCGTTGTAACAAAATTTGGGCCGAGTAATTAAGACAAAATTAGGGTATTTTTTCGCACGGAATTTTGACGGTCAATTTAGATAACGAATTAAAGGAACTGTATGAGTGTGACTGCGGTATGATTTTTAAAGAGGACTAGCCTGTGTTTAGGGAGAAGTATGCTCCGCCAATCATTAAACTTGGTCATTTTCTGTGTGGTCTGCCTGAAAAATCTTAATGATCTCTGCCCGCAAAATTAATAGGGCTGCTAAAGGACATGTCTTGAGCTTTCCAAATTTTCTTGTTTATTTATCTTTTCGCATGGTGTCAAATCCATCATTTCTGCAATCATATTATAAAATCCTGGCATTGTTATCGATCAGTTGTTTCAAGTGTATTTTATGTTTTCTTATACATGTAGTGGTGTGCGCCCTTATTGTTTATCAGTTATGCAAGTTCAGCAAGGTCATGAACTTTGGTCACTAATATTATTTTGTTGTTGTAGTGTAAGACCCTCTAAAAATGTGCATGCTTCATAATATGACTTAAAATATTTGTCAACATATTCTAAAAATTATGTTTACATCAATGCCTGGTCCACTTAACCCGGGTAACACAACACACAGATAAAAGTGGAAGCCTTGCGGTCAAAAAGCCTGGGGTCAAATATTCCTGAGGTCAGATGATGATGTGATCAAAACAATGGCGAGTGATGTTGATTTAATTTGATGGAACCGGCCGTGATTTGCCGTGAAATTGCACTGATTCAACATGATTATGGATGATTAAACTTAATAAATCAGCTTGGGAGACGATCAAGATGCTTCCGATGCTGAATTTGTGATTTAGTGAGCTGTGGATCTGGCCAGATGAAACCGATTAAAATGACGACTTTCAGTCATCGTATGAGACTCATTGCATTGAGACATGAGCATGGTGAAGTGTATCATTAATATTGCGCTGTGTATACAATGTATGGAGCTGAAATGTAGATTGTGGCAGTTTTGTTGGTGGAAGCTCTATAAAGCGCCGGGATTATAGAGCAGTCCCGCTTTGTCAGCACTCAGTGGCGCTCTGCATTGGGAGTCGGCCTAAAGACATGTACACGCCTTGATACCTGGTGGATCTTGACAAATCATGAGACTGACCCATATCGTTTGTGGCGGATGCTGTTGTGTTGGTAATTTACTCAGCGATTTTGCATTTCTGCGGAGATTGGCGGCGCCTGTTGATGTGTTTCGCAATGAAAAGACTCATACTTAAAATCATAATGACCTCAGGTATGAACTCATACATTCGTCAAATATTTGGACTCATTCGTTCTGAATTACAGCAGAGATTGAACAAAATCATAAACTCATTCTTCCAGCATTGGGACTCACACTTTCAAGTGAACAAATCAAGGCAGATCCACGCATATAAAACACCAGTTAAATTTTGGTATTCAATGGTTAAAAATCAATGACAGCAATCAGTAGAGTAAGACATGTAACAATAACATTGTAGATTTTAAGAAGCTTAAGGTGGTTATGATGACACTCGCTTTTAATTGTTCTTTATATAAAAAAATGTTTACCTGCTCATATATTTTTCTCTCGCTCTGCATTCATTGTGTATTATTTTTCCCTAAATATCATGGTTTTAAATAACCAGCCCACGCGCTGATCGCTCGGATCCCCATTCTTTTACAAAAATGGTGTCAGAAGTGGGATGATTTGGCTGTTTTGGTATGGTTGTATTTTATGCATGTGTTTGGATTGAAAAATGTTTGTGAAAGTACTGTCAAATAATGAACATGTTGTTTTGCATTGAAGTGACATTGGTTTTTAAAAAAAGTATATATTCTCATACATGTACCACTGCGCGCTGGTAGCAGAGAGATTGTACGCTACGCCAATACTGCAGGACTCTATAAATTGTTGCCTATTTAGGGAGCAAGTTCTTTGAAAAACTGGAGGCCTTGTGCTGAAGAAATTGACTTTGGTGAAAATGGCTCTGAGCCAGTAATACATCAAATAGTGAGCCTGCTAGATAGCTGTGTCAGATGACGAACAATAAATACTAGTTTAAACATTGTCTCATCTGCACTTCAGAAGAAGACTTAAATCGCAATGTTGGCACCGAAGAGTGGATAATCAACGCCATGGATCCCTGGCCATGGATTGATACTAAAAAGTAAAAAGGACACTAGAAGTACCGGTATTCGTGTTGTATTGAGAGTGATCGCATGCGGCCACCGGCCGGGGCCGCCCGTCACGCAAGGAAGAGTTATTTGCTATAATGATAGTACATTGTGAAGAAATGTTGTCGACATGGTACAAGAATGAAAAAGGTAAAGAACTGGAAGATTGAGCAGGCATATGGCAGTGAAAAGTTTGAAAGACAGTAGCGGTAACCAAAGGACACGGGGCATACATGTGTGGAGATCATGAGAGACAATGTAGACTTAACTGAGCTAAAGATAGACTCACTTTTGTGTTTAATGAAGCAACTATACTTATGCTTATGTAACATGTTAGTAAATGTGGTCAGTTATTATTGTGTACCGGCGCCGAGACTTGTATCATCATTATTATGTCATAACACTGGTCGTTAACTCTTGTTTTGTTTAACCCATTTTTTTAAAGTTACAGGATGTGTAGCAGCCCAAATTTTGTCTCTTTTTGTTGATGTCAGCCTTTTTATACCGGGGCGGTATCGTCTTCGGTGGGGGCTCTGTAACAAAATTTGGGCCGAGTAATTAAGACAAAATTAGGGTATTTTTTCGCACGGAATTTTGACGGTCAATTTAGATAACTAATTAAAGGAACTGTATGAGTGTGACTGCGGTATGATTTTTAAAGAGGACTAGCCTGTGTTTAGGGAGAAGTATGCTCCGCCAATCATTAAACTTGGTCATTTTCTGTGTGGTCTGCCTGAAAAATCTTAATGATCTCTGCCCCATAAAATTAATAGGGCTGCTAAAGGACATGTCTTGAGCTTTCCAAATTTTCTTGTTTATTTATCTTTTCGCATGGTGTCAAATCCATCATTTCTGCAATCATATTATAAAATCCTGGCATTGTTATCGATCAGTTGTTTCAAGTGTATTTTATGTTTTCTTATACATGTAGTGGTGTGCGCCCTTATTGTTTTTATCAGTTATGCAAGTTCAGCAAGGTCATGAACTTTGGTCACTAATATTATTTTGTTGTTGTAGTGTAAGACCCTCTAAAATGTGCATGCTTCATAATATGACTTAAAATATTTGTCAACATATTCTAAAAATTATGTTTACATCAATGCCTGGTCCACTTAACCCGGGTAACACAACACACAGATAAAAGTGGAAGCCTTGCGGTCAAAAAGCCTGGGGTCAAATATTCCTGAGGTCAGATGATGATGTGATCAAAACAATGGCGAGTGATGTTGATTTAATTTGATGGAACCGGCCGTGATTTGCCGTGAAATTGCACTGATTCAACATGATTATGGATGATTAAACTTAATAAATCAGCTTGGGAGACGATCAAGATGCTTCCGATGCTGAATTTGTGATTTAGTGAGCTGTGGATCTGGCCAGATGAAACCGATTAAAATGACGACTTTCAGTCATCGTATGAGACTCATTGCATTGAGACATGAGCATGGTGAAGTGTATCATTAATATTGCGCTGTGTATACAATGTATGGAGCTGAAATGTAGATTGTGGCAGTTTTGTTGGTGGAAGCTCTATAAAGCGCCGGGATTATAGAGCAGTCCCGCTTTGTCAGCACTCAGTGGCGCTCTGCATTGGGAGTCGGCCTAAAGACATGTACACGCCTTGATACCTGGTGGATCTTGACAAATCATGAGACTGACCCATATCGTTTGTGGCGGATGCTGTTGTGTTGGTAATTTACTCAGCGATTTTGCATTTCTGCGGAGATTGGCGGCGCCTGTTGATGTGTTTCGCAATGAAAAGACTCATACTTAAAATCATAATGACCTCAGGTATGAACTCATACATTCGTCAAATATTTGGACTCATTCGTTCTGAATTACAGCAGAGATTGAACAAAATCATAAACTCATTCTTCCAGCATTGGGACTCACACTTTCAAGTGAACAAATCAAGGCAGATCCACGCATATAAAACACCAGTTAAATTTTGGTATTCAATGGTTAAAAATCAATGACAGCAATCAGTAGAGTAAGACATGTAACAATAACATTGTAGATTTTAAGAAGCTTAAGGTGGTTATGATGACACTCGTTTTTAATTGTTCTTTATATAAAAAAAATGTTTACCTGCTCATATATTTTTCTCTCGCTCTGCATTCATTGTGTATTATTTTTCCCTAAATATCATGGTTTTAAATAACCAGCCCACGCGCTGACCGCTCGGATCCCCATTCTTTTACAAAAATGGTGTCAGAAGTGGGATGATTTGGCGGTTTTGGTATGGTTGTATTTTATGCATGTGTTTGGATTGAAAAATGTTTGTGAAAGTACTGTCAAATAATGAACATGTTGTTTTGCATTGAAGTGACATTGGTTTTTAAAAAAAGTATATATTCTCATACATGTACCATCTGCGCTGCGCTGGTAGCAGAGAGATTGTACGCTACGCCAATACTGCAGGACTCTATAAATTGTTGCCTATTTAGGGAGCAAGTTCTTTGAAAACTGGAGGCCTTGTGCTGAAGAAATTGACTTTGGTGAAAATGGCTCTGAGCCAGTAATACATCAAATAGTGCGCCTGCGCGATAGCTTTGTCAGAGGACGAACAATAAATACTAGTTTAAACATTGTCTCATCTGCACTTCAGAAGAAGACTTAAATCGCAATGTTGGCACCGAAGAGTGGATAATCAACGCCATGGATCCCTGGCCATGGATTGATACTAAAAAGTAAAAAGGACACTAGAAGTACCGGTATTCGTGTTGTATTGAGAGTGATCGCATGCGCCACCGGTCGGGCCGCCTCATCACGCAAGGAAGAGTTATTTGCTATAATGATAGTACATTGTGAAGAAATGTTGTCGACATGGTACAAGAATGAAAAGGTAAAGAACTGGAAGATTGAGCAGGCATATGGCAGTGAAAAGTTTGAAAGACAGTAGCGGTAACCAAAGGACACGGGGCATACATGTGTGGAGATCATGAGAGACAATGTAGACGCAACTGAGCTAAAGATAGACTCACTTTTGTGTTTAATGAAGCAACTATACTTATGCTTATGTAACATGTTTGTATGTGCTCATTTATTATTGTGTACCGGCGCCGGTACTTGTATCATCATTATTATGTCATAACACTGATCGTTAACTCTTGTTTTGTTTAACCCATTTTTTAAAGTTACAGGATGTGTAGCAGCCCAAATTTTGTCTCTTTTTGTTGATGTCAGCCTTTTTTATACCGGGCGGTATCGTCTTCGATGGGGGCTCTGTAACAAAATTTGGGCGAGTAATTAAGACAAAATTAGGGTATTTTTTCGCACGGAATTTTGACGGTCAATTTAGATAACGAATTAAAGGAACTGTATGAGTGTGACTGCGGTATGATTTTTAAAGAGGACTAGCCTGTGTTTAGGGAGAAGTATGCTCCGCCAATCATTAAACTTGGTCATTTTCTGTGTGGTCTGCCTGAAAAATCTTAATGATCTCTGCCCATAAAATTAATAGGGCTGCTAAAGGACATGTCTTGAGCTTTCCAAATTTTCTTGTTTATTTATCTTTTCGCATGGTGTCAAATCCATCATTTCTGCAATCATATTATAAAATCCTGGCATTGTTATCGATCAGTTGTTTCAAGTGTATTTTATGTTTTCTTATACATGTAGTGGTGTGCGCCCTTATTGTTTATCAGTTATGCAAGTTCAGCAAGGTCATGAACTTTGGTCACTAATATTATTTTGTTGTTGTAGTGTAAGACCCTATAAAAATGTGCATGCTTCATAATATGACTTAAAATATTTGTCAACATATTCTAAAAATTATGTTTACATCAATGCCTGGTCCACTTAACCCGGGTAACACAACACACAGATAAAAGTGGAAGCCTTGCGGTCAAAAAGCCTGGGGTCAAATATTCCTGAGGTCAGATGATGATGTGATCAAAACAATGGCGAGTGATGTTGATTTAATTTGATGGAACCGGCCGTGATTTGCCGTGAAATTGCACTGATTCAACATGATTATGGATGATTAAACTTAATAAATCAGCTTGGGAGACGATCAAGATGCTTCCGATGCTGAATTTGTGATTTAGTGAGCTGTGGATCTGGCCAGATGAAACCGATTAAAATGACGACTTTCAGTCATCGTGATGAGACTCATTGCATTGAGACATGAGCATGGTGAAGTGTATCATTAATATTGCGCTGTGTATACAATGTATGGAGCTGAAATGTAGATTGTGGCAGTTTTGTTGGTGGAAGCTCTATAAAGCGTCGGGATTATAGAGCAGTCCCCGTTTTGTCAGCACTCAGTGGCGCTCTGCATTGGGAGTCGGCCTAAAGACATGTACACGTCTTGATACCTGGTGGATCTTGACAAATCATGAGACTGACCCATATCGTTTGTGGCGGATGCTGTTGTGTTGGTAATTTACTCAGCGATTTTGCATTTCTGCGGAGATTGGCGGCGCCTGTTGATGTGTTCCGCAATGAAACGACTCATACTTAAAATCATAATGACCTCAGGTATGAACTACATACATTCAGTCAAATATTTGGACTCATTCGTTCTGAATTACAGCAGAGATTGAACAAAATCATAAACTCATTCTTCCAGCATTGGGACTCACACTTTCAAGTGAACAAATCAAGGCAGATCCACGCATATAAAACACCAGTTAAATTTTGGTATTCAATGGTTAAAAATCAATGACAGCAATCAGTAGAGTAAGACATGTAACAATAACATTGTAGATTTTAAGAAGCTTAAGGTGGTTATGATGACACTCGCTTTTAATTGTTCTTTATATAAAAAAATGTTTACCTGCTCATATATTTTTCTCTCGCTCTGCATTCATTGTGTATTATTTTTCCCTAAATATCATGGTTTTAAATAACCAGCCCACGCGCTGACCGCTCGGATCCCCATTCTTTTACACCGTGTTAAGTCAAAAATCATTATGTTGCTCATTTTCAAGAATGCTGGTTTACAAAAAGCACGCCATTGTCTGATTTCGTGAACAAAGCCACACATAACATTGTTTCCTTTCGTTTCCTTTATAATCGGTTACCCAACTGAAGCTATGAATACCAGCTTTATTGCGATATCGCACATGAAAACAGTCACTTGTGCACAACCAGAGAAGATCCGATTTAATCAGTTGAGCTGTTTCAATGAGTGTTATCTTGGTTTAATAGCTTTTAATGGGGTTAAGTCCTGCAAAGGTCGAGATGAATTCTACTGTAGACATGACTGCATCATGTAATTCTACAATTTGGCAGTTTAATTAATTATGGCAGTTTCTTCTGTACATATGAACAATTACTGCTACATGTACAATTGAAAAGAGATGCATATTTCATTCATTTTAGTCAATTTATATTTGACAAAAGTACCTGATGGGAATTCTGTAAACTAAATCCTTTACTTTGAACAGTCAATCACACATAATATATCAACACAAACTGATCAATTCCTCTAATGGCTATGGGCAGCACCATAACCAGACCACTTAATGCTGAGTGATTAACTAACACACAGTATGCACAAAAGAATATGAATGCTATATTTATTTTATATAAGAACAAAATGCATGAAAATCACTTCAAAATTGTGTGTGAAATTACGATTTGGGTAAATGAGATTATTTCATGTTTGCAAAACTAAATTAAGAAAATATTGATGATGGAAAGAAACATCTATTGACAGAAAAAATTAACAAAATTTTGCATTGGAACTGGTAACGCACACTGTTCTTCCTTTCAAATGTGTGGTGATCACTTTGAGAATAATATATAGAGTTTTGTCTTTTGCCAATCCAATATCATGTCATAATGGATGGGCAGGCCATATGCCAGCATCCACTACTATAAAATTATTTCCCAAGAACCCATCCATTATGAAGCGATATTGGACAATATCCTATCTTTTATTCTCATGTATAACATTTATTAGTAAAACTGCTTTTTTCCCATTACTAATGTTGTTTTAAAATGAACGAAACCATCACAAACATTTAAGGCCCCTCTCAGCTTGCCAAAAATTGTCTCACATCCCTCTCGTCTGGCCAAAAACTTCTCCCCCCCCAATTTTACCCTCCCCCAGGGCTCATAATTATTGCAGAGCCCCTTAGACACATCAACATCTCTTTAAGTGCATCATCTTGTACAATTTTTTGAGTATAACAAGTAATACACAGTTTTTAACCTATTTCTTTTTATAACAAAATTGTCACCAAAAATGTTGGAAAATACAAGCAAATATAAATGCATCAATAAGAAAGCATAACATATGTAAAGCCTGCTTACTTTAGGGACATCCATGGTTTATGTATGTTTGTCATAACTTTAAGTTATGACAAACATAAAAGTATATAAAACAAGTCCTTCCATAGGAGGCACCATCATTCCTTCCAGGGGGCAGGGGCATTGTGGTTAAAGGATGTCTCCGGCAATCACAGCATTATGCCTTATATGTAAGAAAATAATTATCAAGCACGAATCACATGGTTTTATTTAAAACAAACTCATATTGACCATAAAAGCGAATAAAACATCCGTCTCTCAACACGCGATATTCAAAATTCCCGGTGCGAAATTGTCGAGTGCAATGACGTCCCAGTAATACAATGAAGGCTGACGACAATTGAGCACAAACAACCATTACGTCATTGCACTTAGACTATTTCGGCACGGGAATTTTGAATATCGTGTGTTGAGAGCCGACTGTTTTTATTCGTTTTTATGGTCAATATGAGTTTGTTTTAAATAAAACCATGTGATTCGTGCTTGATAATTATTTTTCTTATATATAAGGCATAATGTTGTGATTGCCAGAGACCCCCTTTAAGTAAATTTCCAGATTAATTTAAGGGGAGGGTCTAAACTTGGTCTAAATTGTGGCATTCTTTTCCGGTATTTTTGCCCTTTGGTTCTGATGGTGTGTGTGTGTGGTGGGGGTCTACTTATCAATGCATATAATTTGGGACTGGTAAGTATCCCAATGAATATATTTGAAATGAAAAATGAAAATACAAAACTACATCCAAATCAAAATTTATCCAAAAGCCTTCACAGATAGGCAGACATACAGGATGCCTATTTCTTAAACTCACTGACCAATGCGAATTCATATCAAGAGAGAAGGCCACAAGTGGAAAGTACAAAATGATTTCAACAGAACAAACTATTTTGTACTTACATATTTCCTTAGAGTATGTACAGGAGCTGATGGTTCATCCCACATGTTATATGGAATTCCAAGTTCAACTTTGACCCCTTTGTTCACCAGACCAT
This sequence comes from Amphiura filiformis, assembly GCF_039555335.1. NCBI lineage: Eukaryota > Metazoa > Echinodermata > Ophiuroidea > Amphilepidida > Amphiuridae > Amphiura > Amphiura filiformis. The sequence continues at coordinate 91,583,311 of NC_092628.1, read as the reverse complement.
GGAGTGTTTGGAAGGTCTCGCTCATACCTTTGGCAAATCTGTTAGTAGAGTAAGTAACCATGACAATGAAATTAGTATCAGCCATAGCTACATCAACTTATGAATACAATTATCTATGTTGCATTTCATACTTAGGCAACTAAAAACACTCTTGTTCTACGGGCGGATGGACCTTTCAAGTAGGGTCAGTTGGTCGAAAGTGTTTTTTTTTTTTTTTTTTTTTGGAGGCTGAAATTACCCAAAAATTTTACCAAAATCTGATTTTACATAATTTTGCAAAATTAACAAAAAATTCTGCAAGAACAGGGGCTTTTTTTGTTGCCTTAGTGGCCAAACAGATTCCAAATATTTGAGATTGTTCATTTAACAAGTATTTATTATTCAATCTATTTTAATTCATTTTTATCATCTGATGAATGATTGTTGATGGAAAATCAATTATATTTGATATTGAATGTCTTGGAAATATATTATTGATTTTATATGTCAACAACCATTAGTTAGAAGTTAAACATGATAGGAAGTAGAATGGAAATAGATTTAAGATATGTTGCATCATATACTCTATGTTGAATATAAAGTCTGTAGCGGGCCTTATTGCTTCTGTTGATTATAGTTTTCACTTATTTTAGTGCTTGTATCAATAATCATCACCCAATAAAATCAGTGAAAAAATCAAACATCTCACCTTCTAGATGATTTTCTTTCTGCATGGATGTTGTACTCCATGATTCTCTGGCAAACACCTTCCATTGATTCAATCAATCTCAGTTCCCTGAAAACAATTTTAAAAGAATTCAATTCCAGATTTAAAGCCGTAATATACACTTACTATCTGGGCTAATAAGACTATATGGAGCTCTGTGTTTTATAAAGACAATGATTAATGTCTTATTATGACATTGATTCTAAATTATTCCGTTGTCCTATACAACAAAGTTGGCAAATTCCAATTAGATATAAGTAATTAACCTTGGGCATACATACATGTGTAAACATTGGTAATAATTATAAGCCAAAACCCGGGGCCAAAACATAATTGAAAAAGTAAGCAAATAAAGATAGTATATTATAGCTATATGGGAGATTTAATGTACCGGGTGACATTAATTCGAAATTGCTCTGTTGTCCTACAAACACAACCAATTTGGCAGATTCCAATTAAGTGTAAGTGTACCAAAAGTGCAAGCCAAAAAACTCTGGTTTATCAAAATGAACGAAAAGGGTACATTATGACTAAAGTTAAAAACAATAATTCATTCATTTATCTTTATTTCATTTAATTTTAACACAAACACAAAGATTGAATAAGATGTCCTCGGATGGATAGCCTGAATCAAGTACACCCTGTACAACAACAACAAAATATACCTACATTGCAACCTACAGCCCCTGCCCCTTACAACACTATAACACAAAAGCCTGTTTTGTGACGAAGAATATGCAAGAAACTATCATAATAAATTCAGTACTACAAGTAATTTATTCATTCATTTATCTTTATTTCATTCAATTTATACAAACACAAAGATTGAATAAGAGGTCCTAGGATGGATAGCCTGAATCAAGTACACCCTGTACAACAACAACAAAATATACAGTCTATATGTCAACCTACAGCCCCTCCCCCTTACAACACTATAACACAATTTAAGCTTGTTTTATGGGGAAGAATATGCAAGAAACTATCATAATAAATTCAGTACTACAAGATACATGACAATGACTTTAAAGGTACATACGATATACAAGGATATTAGATCAAGTATAAAATGAAATTTTTAATCTTTCACTTTGGTTTTGAAATACTTGATCATCTTTAAAGTCTAAGCCCTGTTTTTAAGGTTTAATAATAGCGATGTACAGTGTGTATTTAGTATTTAAAGTCATTTTATCATATCAACATTCAATATAATAAATAAGAAACAATAACATTTCATATTCAGACATGAAATTCTAATTTGTTTAAAAACCAAATTAAAAAAAAAGGACTTAATTGCTTAAAAACCAAAATAACAGATCACATATATTTGAACAATCATAAAAACTTGATTGAATTTTAAATGACAAATGCTGTACTAATCTAAATTGTCAACTTACGAGAATTTGTAAGGTATTTTCTTCTGTTCCCTGTCAATCCTATAGCCGAGTTCCAAGACCTCTCTTGTCTTGCCGGTATCTTCCATCATTCCTTGAAGCTCAATGGCTACAAATTTACATACTGGATAAAAACAAAATGATGTATACGAAATTGATTGTGTAGTGGTTTGCTATCTACTGAAGATAAACCCTGCTATCTACTGAAGATAAACCCTGCTATCTACTGAAGATAAACCCACTATCTACTGAAGATAAACCTTGCTATCTACTGAACATAAACCCTGCTATCTACTGAAGATAAACCCTGCTATCTACTGAAGATAAACCCTGCTATCTACTGAAGATAAACCCTGCTATCTACTGAAGATAAATCCTGCTATCTACTGAAGATAAACCCTGCTATCTACTGAAGATAAACCCAGCTATCTACTGAAGATAAACCCTGCTATCTACTGAAGATAAACCCTGCTATCTACTGAAGATAAACCCTGCTATCTACTGAAGATAAATCTTGCCTCTGCATTAATTCACTTCCAGTGGCTCAATTGGTGATCAATTTAGCACAAAGTTTGGTATTTAATATCGAATATTTATTAAATTGTACACAATTGAAATATATTTGCAATGAAAATGATTTCTTTTTAACACTTGACAACTGAGTTAACTGAAACTCCAGACAAAGCAGCGTTGTAGAAAGTGGAGACAATCTACAGAAGAGATTCTTCAGGATTAGAAGAAACGCCAGACAAAGCAGCATCCCGGGGAGTAGCATAGTAAAAGAATTGAAAAGTGCACTAGTATTGACCTGGTGATCGATGATTCACACTGTGGCATATCTCCTGTGGGATGGGGTGCCGTTGGTCATGGCCAATTCCCCCATCCCTTCATCCAGTTGTGGGGTGGGGTGTTGTTGGTGACTGCCAATCCCCCATCCCTCCATCCAGTTGTGGGGTGGGTGTTATTGGTGATTGCCAATTCCCCCATCCAGTTGTGGGGTGGGGTGTTGTTGATGATTGTCAATCCCCCATCCAGTTGTGAGGTGGGGTGTTGTTGGTGATTGCCAATTCCCCCATCCCTCCATCCACTTATGGGGTGGGGTGTTGTTGGTGATTGCCAATTCCCTCATCCCTCCATCCAGTTGTGGGGTGCGGTGTTTGCCAATTCCCCTAATCCCTCCATCCAGTTATGGGGTGGGGTGTCGTTGGTTATTGCCAATTCCCCCACCCCACATCCCTCCATCCAGGTGTCGGGTGGGGTGTTGTTGGCGATTGCCAATTGCACCCACATCCGTCCATCCAGTTGTGGAGTGGGGTGCTGTTGGTGATTGCCAATTCCCCCATCCCTCCATCCAGTTATGAGGTGGGGTGTCATTGGTGAAATCCCCCACCCCACATCCCTCCATCCAGTTGTGGGATGGGGTGTTGTTGGTGACTGCCAATCCCCCCATCCCTCCATCCAGTTGTGAGGTGAGGTGTTGTTGGTGATTTAGAGAATAAACGATAGGAATTTTTATTTTTACTATCCTCTACCATGTGATAGACAACAGGCAAGTCCAATATTTTGAGTAGTGGATGCCGGCTCGAATGAAATATCATGTGCGCCTTGAAATTTGAGGCTGGAGTTCTCGAGTTTAATCTTAAACGGGCATTTCATGATCCATAGCATCATCACCCCACTTTTCTCAAAAGTTGAGATTTTTAACCCCTGGAAACCTCTGGCTATACATAATGTTTATTATCTTCGAAAAATTTCTTGCAGATTAATTAGTTTAGCAAAAATATCGTGAAATTTGAATTACGTTATGGTACACCAGAACAAAATTACAACACATTGTCTATGGAGCAGTGTAATACATATAATCATGCATAACTCGCAAACACAAAATCGGAATCAATCGAAATTTTGGAAATAAGTTCTTTTTGTGGATATGTACTGAAAAATGTCATAAAAGGATGCTAGGATCACAAAATACTCCTTCAAATAATTTTCTTAAATTTTAAACTTATTTTTTTTTTATAACTTATTATTTGGAAATAATTATGAGCAGGGGGGGGGTAAAATTTTCCACATACCAAAAAATGCTTACCCCCCTTTTGGCCTGCCAAAAATCGCTTCTCTCCTCACTCAGCTTCCCTTAAAAATATTTGAACCCCCCCCCTTTGCACATGCCAAAATTTGAGGTGCCAATTGCAAACCTTTATTAAATGTTCTACATGGTCTATACCATCTAGTTGTATATTGCGAGCGCAGCAAGCTAGGAAAATGTCCATTATCGCTCATTCTACAAAATCGGGTGCCAATAGCCTTTTTCCCATTCTTTGGTCCACAAACACTTTGTCGAGCATTTAGGGCATCACATATGTTGTTTTTCTGGTAGAACTCAACGAGATCTACACGGACATATATAGTTTTCCATACTTTAAATGCTTTCTTCAGCCTGATTAACCCTTGCAAAGGCTCAAAAATCGCTAAAAATGCGTTTCCACTGCTCAAGTGTCAAATCTGACCCTTAATATTTTCTTTGAATAAATGCGATTTCTTTACATATTTGATTTTTAATTAGATAACGCGCCATCATATTGTTTATCAACATTATTTTTTAGTGATTAAAACGTCTTTGTGTAATTCTAAAATAAATTGCACTTTCCACCAAAACGCTGTGAGCTATGTTACCCTTTTTTAACACACGTTATTGGAAAGAAGTAAAACAGAGGTATCAACATAGTTTGCGGTTTTTGAAAGGCAACACTCATAGGTTTTTAAAAATCATAGTAAAAATTGTGATGCTGTAGCATTTTGGCATAGAAATTTTGTAAACATTGAAATTTTGACTGACAATGTTAGAAGGGCATTTCGTGATCCACAGCCTCATCCCCCCACTTTTCTCAAAAAAAGTTGAGATTTTTATATCACTGGAAACCTCTGGCTACATAAGGCACTTGAAACTTGATTCTGAGTTTAGCGTCCCCCGCCCGCGTTATGAATTTTGTGCCGCTTTGAGATGTAAAATCTGAAAATAATTCATTATTGTGCAAAATTGCTACTAAACCAGCAAGAAAATTTGTTCTGAAAATTTTTAAAACCTCTTTCTTAATTGTATTTTAAGCCTTCAAAAACTATTTAATAGAAGAATTAATTCATCTAAATATTTGAGCATTGAAAATATACCAATCTTTGACCCTTGCTCTATCCAATTATTTCAATTATACCTTTGGGATACCAGGATGGACTAGATTTGAACCGAACCTGACCAAATGTTTTCACCAGCAGTGGCATAGATTTCTTTTTGACATGGGGGGGGCAGGGGGATGGGGTTGGAAAATGTTCTTAGCATGCAAATGTTTTTGGCATATTGAAGCTAAATTGGTGAAATATGGTACAAAAGTGGAATAAAGGTTTTTAGGTTAAAATGGCCAAATATGAGGTTAATTTCGTCAGAAACTCACATACAGGCTTCAACATTGGGGATGATTGTATGGACCATCCCCTAGCAGAATATTGGGGGGATTTATCCCCCCATCCCCCGGGATCTATGCCTATGTTCACCAGATGGATTTATGTTATAAATAATTTAACTATAGAAGATACTATTACTATTGAAAGCCATGTATATTTTTAACAAATTGGTGACGATAATAATTATTTCATAATGTTCTGCATGATTTTGTTATTATTATATAAATGAGTCACCCCCCCCCCATTTCCCTCCATCCTCAAATGTATACGGAGAGGTCAGTGGAAATCGGAGACTTGATTTAAAGTTTGGAAAAACAAAAAGCAAGATATATTTTTATGAATGTTATATGTGTTACTGACATTATATTGGGACCCAAGATACCCAAATAGAATGAACAGAAGCGCATAAGGATTGTATTGAGAAAAAGGCCGTTTATTATGAATATAATGAAATCTGGAAAATAATGAATAATGAATAATGAAATAGTTGCCTCATTATGAGCTGGACAAAATGGGACGCTAAACTCAACATCAAGTTTCATTAGCCTAATGTTTATGTACAGAAATATTTCTTGCAGATAATTCGTTTAGCAAAGATATCGTGAAATTTGAATTTCGTTCTGGTGCACCAGAACGAAATTACAACGCATTGTCTATGGAGCAGTGTAATACACATAATCATGCATAACTTCATGAACGCATAAAATCAGAATAAACTGAAATTTTGGGAATAGGTTTTTTTCGTGGATATCTAATGAAAAATGACATAAATAGAGGATGCTAGGATCACGAAACACTCCTTTAAGACTGGTGAGCTATGTTACCAGAACTCCATAGTATGCACTTGTATAACAAGTACTTCCTAATAATATGTGATAGGTACCAGTGATCGAACCCCATTTATATTAGAATTAACCGACATAATGTTCTAACGTTCGCAAATCACATCAAAAACATTAAAAACCCGTGAACTACGTACTGTGAGCTACGTTACACACTCATTTACGCATCTTTAAAACTTCAATGAAATGGTGAAATCGGTGTTACATTTCACTCGTAGCTCACATTACATTGAGTTTTAGTGTTAAAAAACATCATGACTTCCTGAAAGAAAAATATACAAGTGGTGTTGGCAATCTTTTACATCTGAAAGTAGTGATACATTTACTCTTAAAAAACACAAAAAGCAGGTCTTTTTGAACAACTTTTATTTTTTCAATTTTTACAGTGGATTGGCACCGGCAATTTTGTAGAATGAGCGTTATGTGTTTCCGTACATTTTTTCTAAGCCTTTTCATAATAGAGCATTTTATTTAAAAGATACCCCATGAATGTGTTCCAAAAATAACAACTCCACCCCCTCCCTCCAGGGCTCATTAATCTTGTGTCCAAGTCGAACATGGGCGAATATTTCACCAAGTCCCATCAGAACTAACATTTATAGTTTGACATGATCGTCAATATAGTAAACATGCAAATAAAACATTGTGTTATTGCCTTGTATTTATATGAACACACACATATATATAAAATCGACAACAAATTCTTACTTTCGCATTTGGAAGGATCTCTGTGTGGATTGTTAGGATCCTCAGGGTCGCCTCCTCCTTGTTGGGAATTCACTTCCGTAAATATCACAAGAAACAGCAGCAAAACCACACATCCACATCTAGCCATTTTTTTGTGAATCACTGATTGATTTGAGTACAACACGTATATAGGAAGAAGGAGAAGAAGAACCTTCTTTCCGCTACCACTGAGAAAGGCGGAAATAAAAAATTTCATTAGCTTTCAATTGGAATTTCCCAAAATAACAACAGACAACCAATAGAAATTGTACACGAATCCCTGCACGAATCTGGCAGCACACCACTAAATCCTTCCGCATTTGGTGTAACCCTTGATAGTCCCGGTAAACATAGGTCGGTAGTGCAAACAAGTGGGTGTCCCTTGGGAGCAAGATGAGTAGCCATGATTGTTTATTATAATTAAATTAAAAGATATGCAATTGGTAAATGTTCAGAATATCACAAAATGATGCATCTTGATCTGGTCAAAAAGTTTGGCTCCCAAAACTAATCCGCGTACGGACATGGTAAGGAGGCATTCGTGCAAGCTGAAAATAAGGGTGGCGCTGTTCAGGTCCCCGTAGCTTAAAAGTTAGTCTCAACTTGTGTCAAAAACCCATTTTAAATTAAATTTTAATCTTTATTTAAGACATTGGTGCTACCAAAATATGAAAAATGGTTTTACATGGGGTAGAAAAACAAACTTACTTTCATGTATATTTACACGTATTTCAATGGGAGTTTATTTAGTGGTGTGCGCCCATCTAATGAAAATTAATTATACGACGAGCTTTCAGACAGCCTGTGTGAAGATACTGCCCTCTTTCCTAAATGCTGATTGGATGATTGGATATTTGTTGTTTATGGTTTCTCACGGGATTTCCCCTTAATAACCCTAAAACCCGGGGCCGGGTTCTAGGGTTAAACTAAGGTTAAACTAGGTTTACCGGAGAGGTTTTGTTTAGACGGTCGTTCCGTGCATTCCTGATGGGATCAGATCAAAACAAAATGCTGAAGCTGAAAGCCTGTTATCCTGTGGCGTCCTTTTAATACTTTTAATATATACCGTATATGGAGCTGAAGCCTTCGCGCAACACAGGGGCGTAACCAGACCTGACCTTCCAGGGGGGGCAAGATTGAAAAATTTCCCAATTTCTAATCGAAAGTTGTAGTATTTATGTGCGAGCGAGTCGCATAGCGAGCGGCTTGCCGCGAAGCGTTAAACGGGTAGGGTCCATGGGCAAAGCCCCGGCGGGGGTAAAGGGGGCAGAGGCCCTGAAGCTCCTGGTTTTGGCATATTAGAAGCTAAAAAATCAGTGTTTCAGAGTACAAATTTCACAATGAAAGTAGTATAGATCTTCTTCCCTCTTTTTTTCTCTTTTTCCCCCTTTCTCTTCCTTCTTTTTCTCTCCTTCCCCCTTTTTCCCCTTCCCAATTTTTTGCTCTTCTTCCCAGTTTTTTTTTTTGTGCCGGGGGCAGCTTGCCCCCCCCACTGGTTACGCCATTGGCGCAACAATCACTGAGTGAACAATGTTATTGTCAGTCTTTGGGTTAAAAGAAAGGAACATTATTAGCCTAATCCATAACTCAACTGCTACTGAGTAAATCAGTGTGGTCTTTAATGAATTTCATTGGGAGGTGGTGGGTTGCAAACTAAATCGCAACAAAGAAGCCAATTTTTTAGGTATCACGATTGATGAAAATTTTGCATGGAAGAACCAAATTATTATTAAGTTATGATAATTGTGTGCTAGAAATATTGGTGTTCTCAAAAAAGTTAAACGTTTTCTACCAGAGCATTCGATGTATCAATTATACTGCTTATTAGTCCAACCGTACAACACATGAAACTCAAATGCCAATCTCAACAAATCCAAATGGCACACGTCAATTTATCTGTCAAATCAAAACACAAATTACATTTTCTTCAAGTATGCTTGTTTATCAACAAAACTGAATTTGTTATTGTATTTTTTCATGTGTGCTCTTTTTACAATTGCCCCAGTTTTATTTCCCAGTGAAATTGTAAAATGTCTTCTTTTTTAATTCTCCCAATAGATTAAAATTAAAGCCTTGTGTATCAATAATATGAAGTGAAATACAAACTTTTCTAAAAATTTCTAAAAATATGAAAAACAGGTTAATTTTTGGTTAAAATGTCCAAAATCACTAAAAACATGCATAAATGCATACTTGTGACTTTCAGGAGGTCATATGTCAAAATCCACAGGTCACAGAAAAATGCTGTGATTGACTTTTTGATCCAAATATCCATCTCAATATATTGATGTACTTTCCATGACGCTTAACTCATTTTTCATGTAAAAATTACATTTTTTGGTCAAAATTAGACAAAACTCGCTGAATGCATAAATCAAATGCATTGAATGAAGTGATTTTGTTCATAGAAATTAAATATCCATTTGTCATGTATTCTGCACATTAAATATGTAGTTTCTATTCTATTTAGTTTCAAAGATTTAGAATAGCTAGTTAAAATGTGACATTTTTGGGTAAAAAAGTACAAAAATCCTTAAAATACCATGACTATTGCCATGAAAATTGAATAAAATACATGGTTTACAAATTTGACAACAGCAGAAAAGATTCTCCAGACTCTTCTGAACAATTTGATATGATTTGTACATTTGAAAATTTCATGGGGTTGACCTAATACTGATTGTTGGTTTTAGCAGGTCTAATATAGGGTGGGGTGGATTTTTTCAAAATGAAGCCCAAATTGAAGCCATTTGCACACACACACACCCACTTGAACAGTTTAGTAAAATGTGAAATATGACATCTAAAGAAAAATATACAATTCAAAGTGACTCAGTGAGAATATTTATTTATCAATTTATTTCAATTTCAGCTATACAAATAAAATACATACAGCTAAGGTAGCTCATTTAACTGAAACTCTTACAATGGTCATTCCTTGAGGTGGGACCCCAGGAGCATGACCTAGATGTGTTTGCATTCAAATATTGAGACAAACAAAACTGACACCCAAGAGGAACGGTATGATATAGGGGGTTATATTTCCACCACATGCAACAGGGGAAAATAATATACTGTTTTGATACAATTTGGCCTTAACCTCAGAACTGCAAGACCAACATAAATGCAATTATTGGCTTTCTTGACTCATTTCTTACAAGATGGATTAATATTAAGAAGTACACTGCAGTTTTCAGTTAAATGGCATAAAACTGGGAAAATATGGCTCCTGCCATCGTACTTGCCTTAAAACATACATCTAAATGAATTCAGAATAATTTAGATCACCATTTTATATGATCATATTATACAAAACTGGATAGAGCCCCAAAAATGACATATAAAGAAAAACATCATCTCACGGCCCTGGGATAGTAAGTCCTGGGAGTAAGTTGGGCTCCAAAATAGTAACTGAGTTAGTAAGTCAGGCCCCAACTTTTTTGGGGCCAGAGAGGCTGAGATAGTAACTTAGGCAGGGGCGGCGCCAGGGTATTTTGATAGGGGGGGCAAAACAATTGTGGAAATTTGTTGTCTTGGCGCGACAGCGCTGCCCGTCAGGGCTTCTGCCGGGCGCAGGGGTGTCTGAGGGGATGTGCCCCTCAGAATTTAGAAAATTTTCAAAATGAAAGCACAAATGAATCCATTTGATGCATCATTTTCACCCTTTTTAGGGTTATTTATTTATTTTCCAACCGCATATTTTTATGGATTTCATTCACGGGCCCAACTTTCAGCCCGCTGGTTTTAGGCATGGACCTACTCAAAGTAGTAAATCCAGCACCTTTTGGCAACAAAATAAGCAGTACAAATGTGCACGTGAAGTGAAATATGGTGGAAACGTTAAATAAAGTCGCGCGAAGCGCGAGAAACAGTTTGGCACTTTTTAGGCTAAAATGGCCAAATATGAGGTTACTTTGGTCAGAAACCCACATACATCAGGCCTCAACATTGGGGAATGATTGTATGGACCATCTACCTTATCAAAATATTGGGGGATTTATACCCCACACTCGGGTCGGATCTCGCCTCTGGTCGCAACGCAGTGTATGTTAAGTCAGTTGCATTGTATATGATATGCCGGGTAAGTTTTTTTTTATAAATTGCACGATCAAATGATATGAATGGGGGTGTCTTGAGGTTATAAATATTTCAAATTGAAAGCCAAGAGCATAGGCGGGAGGTAGTAAGCGAAAAGGTCCACTTTGCGGCGTGAGCGAGTGAAAAACCCAGTTTTTTATGCTTTTCAGTCGGAAAAGGACAAAATTTGCCCATTCGCGAGAGTAGCGAGCGAAAAAATTAGGGTTCCTCCTTCTCACCATGGCCAGGGAGGGGAATGGCTCCTTTTCTTCTTATCCTTCCTCTCTTTTCTCTCCTCCCTTTTCTCTCCTTCTTCTCTTTCTCTTTTCCTTCCTTTTACCTCTTTTTTGAAAATCATAGGGGGGCAATTGCCCCCTTGCCCCCCCTGTGGCGCCGCCCCTGAACTTAGGGCTCAAGATAGTAACTCGGGAGTTCGAGTTAATACGTTAGGACCCAAACTGAATAATTCAGGGCCCCAACTTAGCAACTCCAGGGTTGAGATATTAACCTCGAGCCCCAAGATAGTAAGTCAGGGCCTAACTTAGTAAGTTGTGGCCCCAAGACTGTAACCTGGGGCATGGCTTAGTAAGGCAGGACCCTGATATAGTATGTCAGGGCAAATAAAACTCTTCTAGGCTTACACAATAATCATGAAAAATTCAAGAGATTTTAAAGAAGATTCTCAACAAAAATATAAAAGATAAAGGTTTGTAGATTCTTTCCTACTGCTTGATGATGTTTGAGACCTATTATTTCATGCTGTGAGGCAAAAATGTCGGCTCATATAAAGGGTGTATTATGACAAAAATATTTGCCAAAAATGTTTGCTAAAAATATTTTACAATAACATTTTGACAATGTCTAAGTTCTTGTGTTTTTCATATAAACATTTAAAGGTGTTCATGACCCAGTGGCGTAACTTTGGGACAGGGTGCCCGGGTGCGAAAGTAGTTCGGGTGCCCCTAGCCAAGGGTGTGCATGGTGCAGAGCTAATCAATTTTGGTATTGAAAGGCATATAGACCTACCGAATAACTTACAAATAGTGTTTCAGATTAAATTTATTTCATGTTTCAATACAAGCTAATGCAGTGCATGTCAATAAAACAAAATGTTTTCATATTCTCCAATGTCTTTACTTTTGAAGACTCATCACTAGCTGCAGTGCCGTAGCTAGTGATTGTGGCGATCAGGGGCAAGAATACAAAATACCCCCTCTTCCTAAAACAATTGCGTGCAGGCGTGCAAAAATACCACTAATTTGGTATTAAATCAAGTTGAATTTAGGTTTTTAATGCAGCATGAAGCCTGCGAAAAAATTTTGTGTTGAAGGGCACCCAAATGAAGAGTAATTCTATGCATGGTGGGTAAAGGTTTCCACTTCTTTCCTATAACAAAGTATTATCGTGTCAAAGGCTATCCAGGCTTGGGTGCCCCTTAACCCGGGTGCCCGGGGGCGCGGCCCCCCAGAGCCCATAGGAGTTACGCCACTGTCATGACCTTTCTTTATATGACCCAACAATGTTATTAAAACGTTTTGAGCAAAACCAAAACAGGTTAATAACTTGTTTGCTGGGTAAATTGATGTGTATGTTGCATAATAATACCGCATTCAAATGTCTTTTAGTGTTATTATCCCATAATATTATTGAGTAAATGTTTGTTGTCCCAATTTTGGCACTTCAGACATTACACATAATTCACTTATACATATATTTTATCAAGCCAATATAATGTTCAGTCTCATCTTGGCTGGATAAATGAGATACTCAAGGTGAGCCGAGTTATATACAAAGTACTATTTTCATGATAATTCAACTTTGAAGACAAATCTTAAAACTAATTCTACAAAGTTTCATACAACACATACACTTATGATATTTAAACATCACCAATTGAACGTCATATAATTTATAGTGACATTCCATTGCACAATCTTCTTCCACAAACAAACAATACATGTATAATAAGCTCTAACCTAACTGCAGAAGTAATTAAAAACTAATTAATCATTCTCTAGTGGATTCCAAATAAAGAGTTCATAGGTTCAAGTTCTAAGCTCCTCCTAAGACTTCTAAAATAAATAAGTTATTGGTAGCTTATTTTGTGTTACATACCTGGTCCAATTAGCAATGTTAAACATGGTTGCATTCGGCCACAATGGCACATTACATACAAAAAGATGCAGTTTTAAAAGTTGAACTTTCATCCATTCAACTCTTAACAAAGCATGCAAAATGTTATCTACAGTGCGTCAGGTCTACTACATTTTTCAAGAGGATAAAAGTTTTAAGTTTCAAAGTTGCATGTTTTTTTACATAATAAGCCATTGTGACCAATTCACCAATGCAATGTGTGACATTGTAATTACACCGTGTGTGTCATACTGAATGAGCAACCAATAACCTTTATAATTTTTTTTTTTTAAACTGTTTTGATTTATTCTAAAAATTCTTAGGGGAGGACTGAACTTGTGAACCCTTCTGCATTAGAGCTACCAAGAGCTGTTGTTTGTGCAGAGGTTTTGCTTCAAAATGCCCCTAAAATACTTTTTGGATGGCCTCTGAAATTATTACAGAAATAAAAACAAATTCTTGTATGGCTACATAGCATTCTCTGACAAACATGTTTTCTAGATAAATATATGTCTCATTTTCTAATGCTAATGTGCACATTACATACCTAATTGCATATTCTGGGATAGCCCCTACTATACAATACCGACAGTAAAATAATGTACCAGATATTTTCCCCTCTGTATATTCTTAAAAAAATAGTTGCAATAAAGAAATAAATCCAAACTCCATAGAAAGATGCATATTCAAAAGTTGTGGATAGCTCCATTGGATGCCTTATATTGATTTAACACGCTCTCAAACAAGATACATACCGCCATGCTTTCCATTGATTAGAATATTAAAATGCAACTTTTGATTTTGTTCCTTTGTTGGGTTTTCGATTACCATTTCTTCAATTCAATTAATTTCAACAAATGAGGTCTTAAATCAGAGCTGAAGGGTACAGATATTGGCTGTTTGCTTTAATTTTGACATACTTGATTTGTTTAGGATGTACAGGGGTGAACACAATTGGTACCTTAAGTAGGGATGACCAATGAACCATCAACTTGATTAGAACACTCCCATAGACATGCAGGGAGCTCAACTGTGCACTGCTTGCACAGACATTTCTAAATTGAGCTCATTCTTTTATTTTTCATAATTTTTCTGTAAAAATTGGAGATGTTAATGCCAATTATGTTTTGTAACTATCCTGCAAATTACAGCATCATAACTTATTTGGTTTTTCTGTAAGTGCGAGTCAAAAATTGGTCAATCGCCACAGTGCGCTTAATTGCCAGTGGCCCAGTGCAGCACTGCTCAGAATGGCACAAAATATTCAGATGAAAAAGATCAGGTGAACACCTTGACCTACTGAGCTGTAATTTGGCAGAGTTGTTGTTATTACCTCTATCATACCCTCTGTAAAAAGGAAAAAATAACGGACAAGTAGATCTCGAGTTAAAGATTAAATCACCAGCTTCCCTTTGGAATTTCCAAACACCTTTCGAATCATGTTAAATAGACACCTTTCTGAACATAAATGTGAAGTTTCATGCTCATTTGTTGTATTATTCACCTAATCTCAACCCTAAACATTTTCTTATATTTATACCATCTGCACTGACTTGCTGCTATACACGCACAGGAGCTGTACTTTTAAAATACGCGCCTAATCAATAATGAGTCTTTCACTCCATTGTTAAAGTACTGTGCTCTCTGTAGCATATGGTGTGACCAGGCCCTGGATGTGATGGTTTTGTAGCACATGACAGTATTCATTCAAGCCTATCAAGGTCTGTTATTAGCCACTTGCTGAATGGCTGGGCATTATCAGCTATCAAAGAGATACCTTATGCTGCTGCCAATCACAATAGAGGTTAAACATTTTGTTAAAACCCCAGAAGTGATATCAGGATAAAGCTGTGCATGTTGGTACTTGATTGTTTGGATTCCTATGTTGAAAATCCCTTGTAGTACATTAGCATTTTTCTTATGTGTAGTGTATATTGTTGTGGAAAAAAAGTTCACACTGGACTTTTGATTTTGTGCCACTTTGGCCATTATGGATGATTTTTGGCAAATGTTTTCTAAAAGCATGATTTCAGTGCCTCGGTTTGAAGAAATACTTAATGCTATTGACTAGTAAAGTGCCATTTCATAAGAAACCTCTTTGATACTTTCACAATATACTTGTTTCATGTTTGCATATATATTAAAATAAAGAAATATAAAAAGGTAAATATATGCTTATACCAATTTTGCTCACATTGCTATATTTAGACTTTGTCAATTTATTTCGTTCAATGACCGGTCAGAATGGGAAACTTTGAAAATTCATAATTGAAAAGTTTTTGACCGATTTTGACCATTTAACCACCAAAATACTTCTGTTGATGAGTTCTTTCCAGAAAATAATCTTTTGTAGCAAAAGGGGCAACATGAAATTATGATGGTCATCCCTACCTTAAGTCTTTGCCTGTCTGTAGTTAAAATCTGCACAAAATAGTTGACAACTGTATTTTTATTTCTCCACATACAAAGGTAACCCCATTTATGCATGCTACTTTTGGTATGTACCCATGTCACACAAAGCTATATGCATGGCACATGTTGCGTTTGTGTTGCACATACACTATTCGATATCAACTTGCGCTGTTATGAGGCAAGCCTATTTGTTTACTTATTTACATTTAAATTTTGTGATGCAGTGTACATCACATTTAATTGTCAGATGCAAATACTTGTATCATTTACATCTGGCAATTAAATGAAACCAGTTATGCAAAAGTAAACCTTGAGTTGAATAGTTGCATTTGTAGGATTGTTCATGAAATTATTAGATTTTTGATAGGCAAATCCAGAGATTTAAAACTCATCTTTCTTAGCTTTCTACAAAACCATGAACAGAGACATTGGAATGTATTCTCTTGACTATATGATTCACTGATTAAGCATAAATCACATTGTATGAACAAGATTATCAGTTTACGATCAAGATGGCATACCCTCTTATCGAAAGCCAAGAAGCGTGAGTTTTAAATATCTTGGATTTGTCTATCAAAAATTAAAAAATCTTGAGTTGTTGATTCATTATTTTTAATAAATAAATAAATTTATTTATCTTTCTTTAGGTAGGGTAGTCCATTCAATGATAAGGCACTGATTTACAAGGCAGCCCTGCAATCATTTCTAGCATATTTACAAAACACTTTTTCAATTAATACAATTCATAAATGTACAGATTTCATCTAGGAATAATCGTTAAGAGTAATTCATAATTACATCTAATATCAGCAGGAAGATCATTGCAAAGTTGTACAGCACCAGGTTAAAAGGTTGTCTTTCATCCTTAATGTTCCAAGCTGGCTCTTGGCTCTTGACTCCTGGTAGATTTAGAGTGAATGCTATGCATAAAAGTAAACCGAGAAGAGGTAACTTGAAACCATACCTTTAAGGCATTTGAATGCAAGACCTAACTTTCGGTTACACCACCACAGTTTGCCCGCTGCTCACCAAGTCATCAACTGTCGTTCTTATAAAAACACAAAGTCTTATACAAGCTCATCTATTATGACGAATTTGAGGATACCCTGAAAGCTAAGTAGAACAGAGCTGCAGTAATCAAAGTTTGGTATAACTAGTGCACTAGGAAGCATGATGAGATTATCTCTTGGAATATAATATTGAATACATTATTATACCACAACATTTGTAAAAATATAAGATATTTGTTGAAAAAAACTCAAATTCATTACAAATTGTACAGATCTGTTAACGTGACAAAGTTCAGCAAAATTAGATGCAAATGTGTGCACAATCTGCACACGTTATTACGGTTACAGGTTATAATCAGTGACATAATGTTATTTGGTAGCACTAGAATGTTTATTCTATGCAGGAATGTTTTCATTAGGCTGCGTTCACATAGAAGTATACTATTCGGGTATACGGTGCACGTTTTGCAGGTTCACGCGTATAGCTTAAATCGAGCAAGGCAATGTCATAGTACCGGGTCACATAAGGCTACGATCGCATAGAAGTATACTATTCGGTATACGATGCACGTTTTGCAGGTGCACGCGTATAGTTTAAATCGAGCAAGGTAATTTCATAGTACCGGGTCACATAAGAGCTATTCGAAAAGGCCGTATACCTGCGTTTAGTATAGTATAGTGGGAATCGCGCGTGTTCGATTTTAGTGCAGCGTATACCGTCCAAATTTTAAAAACCTAAACCATATGTGGGTAAATTAATTTAATTTAATAGATGCACTATCTAATTCTGCACATTATGACACCTCATTGAATGCAATGTGACCTCAAGAAGTAAAGTTACAAGCATTTGATAAGACGAAGAAAATGGGTAAACTCACATACTCACTATGCGCTCTACGAAATACGCTCATTCGATCAGGCTGAATTCACATAGTATACTCCTATATGAACTCAGCCTGATAGAATGAGCGATATTCATATATAGCTAATACCGTATAACCGTATACTTCTATGTGAACTCAGCCTTATGATGTAATTGAACAAAAATATTATGGTGCCACTTTTTCTGATGTGGTTTATAAGTTGGATTGCCTATTTTACCCTCTTAACTCACTAGCAATCATCCTCAAGTTATGCCACAATTACTTCTTTTGATTCCATATGATTAAGAGAAAGAATTTAAAGTATTGAACAACTTGATCAGATTCATGTTGATTAAAAAAAAATAGGTTGGATTTGACAATCTTAATCTCATCAGAAAAATGGGCACCATAGCACTGTTGGGTGAGTGGACCATGTAGATTAAATTTGAAATTAATCATGACCTTCCCAGCAGAGCCCTTATTTTTACATATATACCACCACACTATTACAATGATTCAGACACAGGACAATCTTCCCCAAGTTACAATTTTAAAATGCCTCAATTTTGTGCTGTGACTGATTTTCACAGAATGAGCAGTGCCCAGTAACATTAAAGTACACAGCATCTTATTTTCCTATATTAAATGAATCACAATTAAGCACCAACTAATACAACACTATTATGAACAATAAGTTTTGTTTTTGTTTTTTTGACTTATGTACCTAGCTTTTTATAGCAGTTCTGTTATATTGTATATTTTGTATATCTTAATACTAATTACGGCGTGTCCGTCCGTCCGTCCTCTGTCCGCGCGCTATCGTGTTCGCGTCCCGCGAGTTTCGCGTTCACGCGGTGCACTATCGCGTGCTTTCGCGATGCGCTTATCGCGGAGTATCAACGGGAGTGTGCGCGGAGTACAGTCCACGCATCGGAAAAGCATTACAGTGTGACTAACAGGTGCATCCACAGAATTAGAGAAGGAGAACCGGGACTCCCTATACCGCCACGTACAATCGCGCCGTCAGCTATGGGGAGAAAATTGGGGTATTCGGGTCCTTGCCGACGGTGCGCGAAGACTAACGAAAACAATTCTCGTCTCATCTGAAGCGCGTCTTGGTACTCGCGTGCAGGTCGCATCAAGTGCGTCTCTCAAATGCGCCCATCATCCATGTCGCGCTTGCATGACAACGAATGCCTCGAGCGCATTCCGAGGGAAACCGAATACCCCCAATTTTTGCTCCATGCCTGTATCAAGATGGCGGTCGAGTCCTGGTTCTCTGGTTTTAATTCTGTGGGTGCATCTCATCGGACCAATAATTATAGGCCTTATTTTCAACACATATTTCAATATTAAGATACCGAACACGTGCACACACCAAACACGTGCATGTAGGCCTATTTTTATGAGAACATGACTATTTCCGGAAGGCCTATGAACCGTTTTTGCTTTCACGTTTCTTGCGATTGATTTCATTACTTTAGTAACGGCCTATATCCACGCCCAGATACTAATTTCGGTTTCTCTAAATGTGGTAACAGGGCAGGGCTTGGAAGAGGCGAATGATTGGTTTCCAGATTATGGGTAGGCCTACCGAAGTAAGCATCACACCTTTAAAACAAACAGAGTTGATTAAGTTGTGTCTTGGGTCTTGATCATTGAGAGACGCATTTCTTAGTAGTTTAAAAAGTCAGGGCAGGTATATGGGTAACGAGTTTGGGTAATTAGAAATAGGCCTATCACGAGAAGCGCCTGACCCGAGAACCGCGAAATCTAGTTAAGTATATGAATGTATTTTAGATCCTTATATTATAACAAGTATATGAATATTTTCATAAACTGTGTGCATAAATTATAATATGTTTCTGGGAATTGAACAACTTTCAGTTTGAGATAATGTTGTGTTTAGGAACTCTTCCAGTGCTCATATTTCAGAACTTGAGGTTGTCCTCCTCTTATATTGCACTTTGGGCCACATTTGGGCAAATCCAGAGATTTAAAACTCATCTTTCTTAGCTTTCTACAAAACCATGAACAGAGACATTGGAATGTATTCTCTTGACTATATGATTCACTGATTAAGCATAAATCACATTGTATGAACAAGATTATCAGTTTACGATCAAGATGGCATACCCTCTTATCGAAAGCCAAGTGAGTTTTAAATATCTTGGATTTGTCTATCAAAATTAAAAAATCTTGAGTTGTTGATTCATTATTTTTAATAAATAAATAAATTTATTTATCTTTCTTTAGGTAGGGTAGTCCATTCAATGATAAGGCACTGATTTACAAGGCAGCCCTGCAATCATTTCTAGCATATTTACAAAACACTTTTTCAATTAATACAATTCTTAAATGTACAGATTTCATCTAGGAATAATCGTTAAGAGTAATTCATAATTACATCTAATATCAGCAGGAAGATCATTGCAAAGTTGTACAGCACCAGGTTAAAAGGTTGTCTTTCATCCTTAATGTTCCAAGCTGGCTCTTGGCTCTTGACTCCTGGTAGATTTAGAGTGAATGCTATGCATAAAAGTAAACCGAGAAGAGGTAACTTGAAACCATACCTTTAAGGCATTTGAATGCAAGACCTAACTTTCGGTTACACCACCACAGTTTGCCCCTCTGCTCACCAAGTCATCAACTGTCGTTCTTATAAAAACACAAAGTCTTATACAAGCTCATCTATTATGACGAATTTGAAGATACCCTGAAAGCTAAGTAGAACAGAGCTGCAGTAATCAAAGTTTGGTATAACTAGTGCACTAGGAAGCATGATGAGATTATCTCTTGGAATATAATATTGAATACATTATTATACCACAACATTTGTAAAAAATATAAGATATTTGTTGAAAAAAAACTCAAATTCATTACAAATTGTACAGATCTGTTAACGTGACAAAGTTCAGCAAAATTAGATGCAAATGTGTGCACAATCTGCACACGTTATTACGGTTACAGGTTATAATCAGTGACATAATGTTATTTGGTAGCACTAGAATGTTTATTCTATGCAGGAATGTTTTCATTAGGCTGCGTTCACATAGAAGTATACTATTCGGGTATACGGTGCACGTTTTGCAGGTTCACGCAGATAGCTTAAATCGAGCAAGGCAATTTCATAGTACCGGGTCACATAAGGCTACGATCGCATAGAAGTATACTATTCGGGTATACGATGCACGTTTTGCAGGTGCACGCGTATAGTTTAAATCGAGCAAGGTAATTTCATAGTACCGGGTCACATAAGAGCTATTCGAAAAGGCCGTATACCTGCGTTTAGTATAGTATAGTGGGAATCGCGCGTGTTCGATTTTAGTGCAGCGTATACCGTCCAAATTTTAAAAACCTAAACCATATGTGGGTAAATTAATTTAATTTAATAGATGCACTATCTAATTCTGCACATTATGACACCTCATTGAATGCAATGTGACCTCAAGAAGTAAAGTTACAAGCATTTGATAAGACGAAGAAAATGGGTAAACTGACATACTAAGCTGTTAGCAATATGAATATCGCTCATTCGATCAGGCTGAATTCACATAGTATACTCCTATATGAACTCAGCCTGATAGAATGAGCGATTCATATAGCTTAATACCGTATACCGTATACTTCTATGTGAACTCAGCCTTATGATGTAATTGAACAAAAATATTATGGTGCCACTTTTTCTGATGTGGTTTATAAGTTGGATTGCCTATTTTACCCTCTTAACTCACTAGCAATCATCCTCAAGTTATGCCACAATTACTTTTTTTGATTCCATATGATTAAGAGAAAGAATTTAAAGTATTGAACAACTTGATCAGATTCATGTTGATTAAAAAAAAATAGGTTGGATTTGACAATCTTAATCTCATCAGAAAAATGGGCACCATAGCACTGTTGGGTGAGTGGACCATGTAGATTAAATTTGAAATTAATCATGACCTTCCCAGCAGAGCCCTTATTTTTACATATATACCACCACACTATTACAATGATTCAGACACAGGACAATCTTCCCCAAGTTACAATTTTAAAATGCCTCAATTTTGTGCTGTGACTGATTTTCACAGAATGAGCAGTGCCCAGTAACATTAAAGTACACAGCATCTTATTTTCCTATATTAAATGAATCACAATTAAGCACCAACTAATACAACACTATTATGAACAATAAGTTTTGTTTTTGTTTTTTTGACTTATGTACCTAGCTTTTTATAGCAGTTCTGTTATATTGTATATTTTGTATATCTTAATACTAATTACGGCGTGTCCGTCCGTCAAATCCTCTGTCTGGCGCTATCGTGTTCAAGCGTCCCATGAGTTTCAAGCGTTCACGCGGTGCACTATCGCGTGCTTTCGCGGTGCGCTATCGCGGAGTATCAACGGGAGTGTGCGCGGAGTACAGTCCACGCATCGGAAAAGCATTACAGTGTGACTAACAGGTGCATCCACAGAATTAGAGAAGGAGAACCGGGACTCCCTATACCGCCACGTACAATCGCGCCGTCAGCTATGGGGAGAAAATTGGGGGTATTCGGGTCCTTGCCGACGGTGCGCGAAGACGAACGAAAACAATTCTGCGTCTCATCTGAAGCGTCTTGGTACTCGCGTGCAGGTCACATCTAGTGCGTCTCTCAAATGCGCCCATCATCCATGTCGCGCTTGCATGACAACGAATGCCTCGAGCGCATTCCGAGGGAAACCGAATACCCCCAATTTTTGCTCCATGCCTGTATCAAGATGGCGGTCGAGTCCTGGTTCTCTGGTTTTAATTCTGTGGGTGCATCTCATCGGACCAATAATTATAGGCCTTATTTTCAACACATATTTCAATATTAAGATACCGAACACGTGCACACACCAAACACGTGCATGTAGGCCTATTTTTATGAGAACATGACTATTTCCGGAAGGCCTATGAACCGTTTTTTGCGTTCACGTTTCTCGCGATTGATTTCATTACTTTAGTAACGGCCTATATCCACGTCCAGATACTAATTTCGTTTTCTCTAAGATGTGGTAACAGGGCAGGGCTTGGAAGAGGCGAATCCGATCTGTTGCATTCTGGAGGTAAGCATCACACCTTTAAAACAAACAGAGTTGATTAAGTTGTGTCTTGGGTCTTGATCATTGAGAGACGCATTTCTTAGTAGTTTAAAAAGTCAGGGCAGGTATATGGGTAACGAGTTTGGGTAATTAGAAATAGGCCTATCACGAGAAGCGCCTGACCGAGAACCATGAAATCTAGTTAAGTATATGAATGTATTTTAGATCCTTATATTATAACAAGTATATGAATATTTTCATAAACTGTGTGCATAAATTATAATATGTTTCTGGGAATTGAACAACTTTCAGTTTGAGATAATGTTGTGTTTAGGAACTCTTCCAGTGCTCATATTTCAGAACTTGAGGGTTGTCCTCCTCTTATATTGCACTTTGGGCCACATTTGGGCAAATCCAGAGATTTAAAACTCATCTTTCTTAGCTTTCTACAAAACCATGAACAGAGACATTGGAATGTATTCTCTTGACTATATGATTCACTGATTAAGCATAAATCACATTGTATGAACAAGATTATCAGTTTACGATCAAGATGGCATACCCTCTTATCGAAAGCCAAGAAACGTGAGTTTTAAATATCTTGGATTTGTCTATCAAAAATTAAAAAATCTTGAGTTGTTGATTCATTATTTTTAATAAATAAATAAATTTATTTATCTTTCTTTAGGTAGGGTAGTCCATTCAATGATAAGGCACTGATTTACAAGGCAGCCCTGCAATCATTTCTAGCATATTTACAAAACACTTTTTCAATTAATACAATTCTTAAATGTACAGATTTCATCTAGGAATAATCGTTAAGAGTAATTCATAATTACATCTAATATCAGCAGGAAGATCATTGCAAAGTTGTACAGCACCAGGTTAAAAGGTTGTCTTTCATCCTTAATGTTCCAAGCTGGCTCTTGGCTCTTGACTCCTGGTAGATTTAGAGTGAATGCTATGCATAAAAGTAAACCGAGAAGAGGTAACTTGAAACCATACCTTTAAGGCATTTGAATGCAAGACCTAACTTTCGGTTACACCACCACAGTTTGCCCCGCTGCTCACCAAGTCATCAACTGTCGTTCTTATAAAAACACAAAGTCTTATACAAGCTCATCTATTATGACGAATTTGAAGATACCCTGAAAGCTAAGTAGAACAGAGCTGCAGTAATCAAAGTTTGGTATAACTAGTGCACTAGGAAGCATGATGAGATTATCTCTTGGAATATAATATTGAATACATTATTATACCACAACATTTGTAAAAAATATAAGATATTTGTTGAAAAAAAAAACTCAAATTCATTACAAATTGTACAGATCTGTTAACGTGACAAAGTTCAGCAAAATTAGATGCAAATGTGTGCACAATCTGCACACGTTATTACGGTTACAGGTTATAATCAGTGACATAATGTTATTTGGTAGCACTAGAATGTTTATTCTATGCAGGAATGTTTTCATTAGGCTGCGTTCACATAGAAGTATACTATTCGGGTATACGGTGCACGTTTTGCAGGTTCACGCGATAGCTTAAATCGAGCAAGGCAATGTCATAGTACCGGGTCACATAAGGCTACGATCGATAGAAGTATACTATTCGGGTATCGATGCACGTTTTGCAGGTGCACGCAGTATAGTTTAAATCGAGCAAGGTAATTTCATAGTACCGGGTCACATAAGAGCTATTCGAAAAGGCCGTATACCTGCGTTTAGTATAGTATAGTGGGAATCGCGCGTGTTCGATTTTAGTGCAGCGTATACCGTCCAAATTTTAAAAACCTAAACCATATGTGGGTAAATTAATTTAATTTAATAGATGCACTATCTAATTCTGCACATTATGACACCTCATTGAATGCAATGTGACCTCAAGAAGTAAAGTTACAAGCATTTGATAAGACGAAGAAAATGGGTAAACTGACATACTCGCTGTTCGCAATACGAAATACGCTCATTCGATCAGGCTGAATTCACATAGTATACTCCTATATGAACTCAGCCTGATAGAATGAGCGTATTTCGTATAGCGAATACCGTATACCGTATACTTCTATGTGAACTCAGCCTTATGATGTAATTGAACAAAAATATTATGGTGCCACTTTTTCTGATGTGGTTTATAAGTTGGATTGCCTATTTTACCCTCTTAACTCACTAGCAATCATCCTCAAGTTATGCCACAATTACTTTTTTGATTCCATATGATTAAGAGAAAGAATTTAAAGTATTGAACAACTTGATCAGATTCATGTTGATTAAAAAAAAATAGGTTGGATTTGACAATCTTAATCACATCAGAAAAAGTGGCACCATAATATTTTTGGGTGAGTGGACCATGTAGATTAAATTTGAAATTAATCATGACCTTCCCAGCAGAGCCCTTATTTTTACATATATACCACCACACTATTACAATGATTCAGACACAGGACAATCTTCCCCAAGTTACAATTTTAAAATGCCTCAATTTTGTGCTGTGACTGATTTTCACAGAATGAGCAGTGCCCAGTAACATTAAAGTACACAGCATCTTATTTTCCTATATTAAATGAATCACAATTAAGCACCAACTAATACAACACTATTATGAACAATAAGTTTTGTTTTTGTTTTTTTGACTTATGTACCTAGCTTTTTATAGCAGTTCTGTTATATTGTATATTTTGTATATCTTAATACTAATTACGGCGTGTCCGTCCGTCAAATCCTCTGTCCGCTGCGCTATCGTGTTCAAGCGTCCCCATGAAGTTTCGCGTTCACGCTGGTGCACTATCGCTTTCATGAGCGCTATCGCGGAGTATCAGCGGGAGTGTGCGCGGAGTACAGTCCACGCATCGGAAAAGCATTACAGTGTGACTAACAGGTGCATCCACAGAATTAGAGAAGGAGAACCGGGACTCCCTATACCGCCCGCATACAATCGCGCCCGTCAGCTATGGGGAGAAAATTGGGGTATTCGGGTCCTTGCCGACGGTGCGCGAAGACGAACGAAAACAATTCTGCGTCTCATCTGAAGCGTCTTGGTACTCGCGTGCAGGTCGCATCAAGTGCGTCTCTCAAATGCGCCCATCATCCATGTCGCGCTTGCATTACAACGAATGCCTCGAGCGCATTGCGAGGGAAACCGAATACCCCCAATTTTTGCTCCATGCCTGTATCAAGATGGCGGTCGAGTCCTGGTTCTCTGGTTTTAATTCTGTGGGTGCATCTCATCGGACCAATAATTATAGGCCTTATTTTCAACACATATTTCAATATTAAGATACCGAACACGTGCACACACCAAACACGTGCATGTAGGCCTATTTTTATGAGAACATGACTATTTCCGGAAGGCCTATGAACCGCTTTTTTATGCGTTCACGTTTCTCGCGATTGATTTCATTACTTTAGTAACGTCCTATATGCACGCCCAGATACTAATTTTGGTTTCTCTAAATGTGGTAACAGGGGAGAGCTTGGAAGAGGCAGATGATTGGTTTCCAGAATATGGGTAGGCCTACCGCAGTAAGCATCACACCTTTAAAACAAACAGAGTTGATTAAGTTGTGTCTTGGGTCTTGATCATTGAGAGACGCATTTCTTAGTAGTTTAAAAAGTCAGGGCAGGTATATGGGTAACGAGTTTGGGTAATTAGAAATAGGCCTATCACGAGAAGCGCCTGACCCGAGAACCGAGAAATCTAGTTAAGTATATGAATGTATTTTAGATCCTTATATTATAACAAGTATATGAATATTTTCATAAACTGTGTGCATAAATTATAATATGTTTCTGGGAATTGAACAACTTTCAGTTTGAGATAATGTTGTGTTTAGGAACTCTTCCAGTGCTCATATTTTAGAACTTGAGGGTTGTCCTCCTCTTATATTGCACTTTGGGCCACATCTGGATTTTTTTTCGGCCAAATTATTTTTTCTTCACAGTCATATTTGATATATTTCACCATAGCCATTTGAACATTATCAATTTTTTCAATTGCATATACTCCAAAATTAGTAAATAAATTAACCCCAAATATACCTTATTTTCACATGATTCCAACAGGAATTTAGAAACCATTCTTGTACTGTCTTATCCTTCCGTTTCTTTCCCATCTTTTTTCCCAATGATCTGATCTACATACTCATCAGCAGCATGTAAAATAAGCCAGCATCTTCACGGGCCATTTGGGCCCTTGCGTTTGAAATCCACGAGCCGTCATCAATTTTCATGGGCTCTAAGTGATTTTCACCGGATTTTGGCCTGAGGGCAGCCCACCTTCTTTTACACACTGCTCATCAGTATCAACATGATACCCTCGATGCAATTCCTCCAGTTTATCATCCATCCAAATCATCTTCACAATCTCTTTCCCTTCTCGTCCATCTTTCCCATTCCCTATACTTCTCCTATCATTATAATCATCCCCATATCGTTTCTTTGTTATCCTCTCCCTCCACCTTGTCTTTCAATCTCAAAGTTCAGTCTTTCTCTTGCCATCCTTGTCTTCTCTCTCCCGCCTTCTTCGTTCCATTTCCCTTTCTCTCTTCCTCCTATCCCGTTCTTGTTCCCGTTCTATGTCCTTCTCATCCTCTTCTTGTGTTTGCCGTTGTTCCGCCTGTCTTTCAATTTCTCGCTGGATTCTCTGCCTGTCTAATTCTGCTTGTTTTTTCTTCTCTGAATCATCTTCTGCATCAGCACTGTCTTCTGTTGTTTCATTTTCCTCTTTGTTTTCTGTATTGTGTTCAACTTTCTCTACACCAGTCCATTCTTCTTGTAAGCAATCTGCATTGGGAAAACAGAAGAAAACAATAAGAATGCACAAGTAGCAGAAAATTCATTATAATTATTATAAAAATAGTAATGCAATTACATAAGGACCATAATCACCATTAGTATACTGTGCCAAAAAAGTATTCTTACACTTGGTAGAAAATCCTAATTTTAAAACTAAACCATATTTGGGTAAATTTATTTGTTTAATAGATGCACTATATCTGGCACATTATGACACCCCACTGAATCCAATGTGACTTCAAGAAGCAAAGTTACAAGCATTTGATTAGACGAAGGTCCCGTTTTTAAAAGTGACAAACTGGCTTATTCAAAACTCCGCAGACTAGACATCTGGTTTGAGACAAAAGGAACAAAAGAAAACTGAAACAAAAGAACTGACAAATAAAATGAAAGTTATGAAAAGTACAGAGAAATAAAAACAGAAATAAAAACTGCTTTAAATAAAGCTTCATTGAAGAAACTGTGTTGTCTCTTTGTTGCGCTTGTTGGAATCTTTTTGCGCCTTGTATAGGCCAGTTTATCACTTTTAAAACGGGACCTTTGTCTATTCAATTGCTTGTAACTTTACTTCTTGGGGTCACATTGGATTCAATGTGGTGTCATATTGTGCAGGATTAGATAGTGCAACTATTAAAAAAATAAATGTAACCCAATATTGTTCAATTTTGAAATTGTGATTATTTTTTTGGCGTAGTATATTTTAATACACTAGAGTCGACAAAATATGTCCCATTGGTAAAGACATCCTGCTACTAATAAGCAGAAGAAGAAGAAAAGTGGAGACAACCAATAAATCCTGTAGCATCTTACAACTCTGTAGAAGCCCAGTGCCGTTCTCAGCCCATATCTAGCATAACCTTTTCCTGTAGTCTACTTAATATCATCATGAGTTTCACAGGAAATTAATGATTTCTGGATGCTCTCTGCAGACATGTTACGAACTGCCAATGTACATTTAGTCCGGTATCTATGGGAAGTTAATGATGACCCCCACAGGTCTCTACCAAACCAACTTTTTTAGCTTCCTTTTAAGGTCCTATATCACATTCAAGATGTTATTAACAAAAAACAATTCCCGGCACTCCGGCCATATTCAAGGTTTAAGGTCAACACAGTGGTCAAATCTGGTTAACAAGCACATCAAATTATTCCTCTCATAACACTGAATAAATTAAATAGGCCTAATCTCTTCCACATAGACAATTTAATACTACACCATGTATGTATCTTCTATAATGTGTTGTTAGGAAAAGAGATTAAAAAGGCTATAAGGTCATCAAAGGTCAGGTTATAGGTCAATTGGTTCAGGTCAAATTCAGGCATCAATTTTGAATACATGTGATAGTCTGTGATATCATGCATGTCATAATGAGGCATCAATTTTGATATTTTGTCTGTTACTGGATATATAATGGTGTGAGGTGGATATACTAAAATACCTTGGGATGTAAATGGTGAGTACAATTTAGATTGCCTAGTTGAGATGGATTGGGCAAATAAATATAAAATAGTTACCAAAATCACAAAAATGAAGCTTACGGAAAACTACCTAATATGGTGGTATAGGTGACAAAAAATACAATCTTTTTCAACATTGCTGTAGTGTGGTTGTAGTAACCTGTTACCTATGGCTTAATTAAGTTTCAGTGAAATAATGTATTAAGTTCAAAATACAAAATATAGCTCAACATTGAAAATAGAAGCATTTTAACCGGTTCGTTTTTTTGATAGTTGTGGAGCACCAAGTTCATGAAGTCATAAAAGAAATCAGGGACCACTTATTCCCATTTTACATATCAACATTATTTCCCTAATGTGTTAGCAACACATATCCAAAATTTTAACGAAATCCGTTGATAGTAAGCTTTCCAAAATGAAGTGAATTTCAAACATCAGTGATGTACCACCTTTTGGCTTATACCATTAGAAGCATGTACGCTTCATTGATACTGATGCCACCAATTGAACGAGAAGATTTGCCCCTTCATTTTGCATACCACTTTGTCCAATTTCTGTTTCTCATTTCTTCACAAAATGCAAAAAAATGCAAAAAAAATGCAATGGGTGTAATACCCCCTTAAGTTATAAGCAAAAAGGTCAAATTTTTGGGAGTGGTCAGTTTTGGTGGTGCTGTACATGCCAGAGTAGCCAATGCAACCACATTGAATGACCTGCAACGAATCCTGGTTGACGAATGCCATCTGACAGCAACGTTTGACCAGGCTGGTGAGCAGCATGAGGAGGAGATGCCTGGCTGTTGTGGTTGCGTATGGTTTTCCACCCGCTATTGAGGTTAGTGACTAGTGTTGTTTGAGCATAGAATAATGGTCAATTTGGCACATTCTGTTTGAGAACCCACTACATTCACAAGACATGTAGTCAGCTGTAAAAAAGGTGATTGTTTCAAATGTGGTGTCACTGTAAAGGGGAATAAAGTAGCTATCCATTGATATGCAACATTATGAACATGTCACAAATAATCTGAGATATAGATACTTGAAAAAACTTTCCAAACTTTTGTTGAGGAGTTTATATAGTCATGTGGTTGGAACCACATGCAGGTAAGTTATAACGTAATTGGATATCCTCTGAACTTCACCTCATCTCAAGAATGCCACCTGATACCTCTGAGATTGACCTCTGTCCTTGTTGGCAAGTTTTACTACAGTATTACAATATTGAAGGCAAGATTAGTATATTACCTGCTTCATCCCTGCTGAGTACTCTCTCTGCACACAGATAATCTATCAGTGTTTTCTCTTGATCT
The DNA here is from genome assembly GCF_039555335.1 of Amphiura filiformis. NCBI lineage: Eukaryota > Metazoa > Echinodermata > Ophiuroidea > Amphilepidida > Amphiuridae > Amphiura > Amphiura filiformis. The sequence continues at coordinate 91,553,086 of NC_092628.1, read as the reverse complement.
CCTCGGAACCACGCCTCAATGGCATCCTCATGTTCCTCTATCATCGCATCACACTAAACACAAAGATACAAGAAACAAAGAGTGTCTTAATCTAGATCTGAAATTATACTCTACCTGTTCTTTATAGTATGCTTCAGTCTCTTAATATCAGACTGGGATTTAACAATGCAAAATACATCATCTAACCCTACCTAACTACTGTACATTTTGTTACTATACATGGAGGATCTAAATGCAAAATGTGGATGATGGGCTTGGCATATATGTGCTGTTGTGGAGGTCTTTTCAAATTATCCGAAGTCACATGATTTATGATTTAGGAATACAAAGAACATTCAAAAACCATGTGACTTGGGCCGGGGTTGATTTAAAGTGATCTCCACTAGAGATGTGTCTGGTATTTATTCTTAACTATTATGTGAATAGAGACACATGTACATCATTTTGATATGGACGTACACATATTATGTGCAAAGCGTTGGCAGTTTTGCCCACTAGCAGCATCTTTTTTTCAGGGGCATTGGAGGACACTGACTTACACATGTTATATCCAGGCAATATATGCCTACAGTGGATAACATTTTGCTTTTCTGCTATTTGGGGTTTCCTGGGGTACATTTAGGTAAGAATACATCCTTGGTCTATTGCCTGTCCAGTTAACCACCCCCCCTCCTCCTTCTGGGTGTATAGTAGTAAAAATGTGACAAAATCAGCCTATTTGGGGCACATTTTAGCACTCAACCTGCTGGTATGCAACCCTCTGAGTTGAAGGTATCTAGACATGCCCCTGATATGTATATTTTTTTTTTTATAATAATGAAATATCAGAACAAGTCCATTGCTTACCAAATGCAAATGTACTTATAAATGCAAATATTTCATAAACAGTACAAGATGAAAAAGAACAGATTATTTTGTACTTACATATTTCTTTAGAGTATGTACTGGAGCTGATGGTTCATCCCACATGTTATATGGAATTCCAAGTTCAACTTTGACCCCTTTGTTCACCAGACCTTTCAGTGTTTTGAAAGTCTCACTTTCACCTTTGGCAAATCTGTTTTTAGGGGCAAACAAACAAAGAAATACATATCAGCCATTATGAGGGTTGAAGGAAGTGACTAAAGTTGATAATCATTTTGCTGTTTGACCCTTTAGAATTATAGTACCGGTAACAGATTATCATTTTTTGAAAATTCAGAATCATTTGTAAAGGTGCTAACTTTTAATCTCTACTTGAGTGTTGGGTCATTCACACATACTTAAGTCATCAGTAGTGAACTCTCTATTAATTCAAGTCAATTTTCACTGACTCAATATGAGTTCAATCATATAAAACATAGGGTTGAATCATTGCAAAATTTGTGGTAAGTTGTATCAAATTCAGCTCAAACTTTTTTCTGTGACCCACATTTCATGAGAATAATATGGCATGACTCATAGCATACATGTATAGCAAATGTTGTTACTTATCAAAACAAATGTGATGTGTGTTCCTTCTTATTTGTGCAGACCCTGTCAGTTTCAGAGTTCGATATATTGTGGAAACCATGCATCTCAGGTCAGATAGGAGACAAAAGCTGCAGGAACCTATGCAAATTCCTCTTTAAGGGGGTGAACCTTTTAACTATTTTCAATACGCGAATTTAGGGTTTCTCTACCGGAAGTCAATTTGAGCCGAAATTCCTCCCCACAATGCAATATGCGTATTGCATAACAAAGAACATTGATTAACCTCCAAACTGTATCTATTGTTATGCAAAACGCTTATTGCATTGTGGGAAGGAATTTCGGCACAAATTGACTTCCGGTAGAGAAACCCTAAATCCACGTATTATGCATTACCATTCTCCTCCTTTTTCAAATGCTTTTTTAAAAAACCCTTTTCAGTCAAGGTCCTTGACCTGGAGTCCCACACCCCTGAAGAAGTGCTTACAACCCATATTGGGGGGGGGCCTTGACCCAGTCCTAGACCCCTTACCTTCCAGATGATTTTCTTTCTGCATGGATGTTGTACTTCATGATTCTCTCACACACACCTTCCATTGCTTCAATCAATCTCAGTTCCCTGAAAACATTCAAAAACAAAATTGATATAATTGAATGGTAGGCCTGGTCATTTCAAGAGATTTATAATTAATATCAACATTCAAAAACAAAATGGTGACATCAAAATTTTTATTAATTGTTTTGATCTTCTTTTAGATTTTTAGGAATTGTTTTCCATAAAATCAAAACAACACAAAACACAAATAAAACAAAAAGTACATTACCTGATTATTTTCTTTAAAAAGTAATTGATTATACATGTTTACACCTTCAAAATAAAAAGTGATTTAAAATTTGAATGCCAAATTTTACTGCACTAATAGTAGTTATACTACTATCAATTCAACTTACGAGAATTTGTAAGGGACTTTCTTAACTTCCCTGTCAATCCTATAGCCGAGTTGTAAGACCTCTTTCGTCTTGCCAGTGTCATCCATCATTCCTTGAAACTCAATTGCTACAAATTTACATACTGGATAAAAACAAATGTAAAAATTAGGTAAATGTGACACATCATCCGATGAGGGAATAACACTGAAGGCATATACAAAGTTAAAAACCTGACATTTTGTAAGGGCTCATATTGAAATACCCTACCACGTTTTCACACAGAAAGAAGGCGGATGGATTATATGCATCAGTGATACACCCTGCCCAGGATTTTAACAAAAGAAGGCTAGCACAGGAAAGCTGCAGGAAGGCGCACACCTTCCTGTGTAAGGGAATTTCAATATGAGCCCTAAAGATAAAACATTTCTTTTTCTAGGGGTAAAGTAGACACCAGGTCTCATTATACAACAGGTTGAAACCAGATCTAATCATAAAAACAATCATAAAGAAAATACACTAACCAGGACTTGAATTAAGGTTGAAACTCCAGCTGGCCTGGAGGATTTAGGGGTGCTACAGAAAACTAATTGACCAAGAGGTTCCCCATGCCTGATCTAGTAAATTACAAGTTTTTAATCTGTGAGAGGAAACAACAATCTGATAAAATGTCGCAAATGTGCGCTGAATTTCCAAACCAGAGTGGAATATGTTAACGACTTTGGTCCCCAAAAAGCTGGTCCATCGGACCATCTATGCAGAAAGTTTACTGGCCCGACAGCGAATCTTTCTGGCCCGGGCCAACAGCAATTTCTAGACCTGGACACAAGTGACAAGATTGATAAGATTAGGATTGTAATCTTGGAAATGTTATCATATTTATCCTTGACCAAGAAACCTATCTACTATCCACGATGACATGATAGTTACAGTGTGGATAGAAGATAGATTGAACTACTTCAGTCACTCAATCGTCGCCAACGACCCAACATATTAGTATTAAAACAATTCTTTGTGAAGTTTTATGTTACCGAAATTTATTGTGATGACTTATCTTCAGAGCAAAGTTTGCTAATTTTTAAGATGTTAACCATGCTAACAATTAGTCGACGTGTCATTTGAGCCACTTTTTTGGTGTTCATTCAATTTAAAGTTAGTTACATGGCGATGATTGATGGCAGAAATTTAGCAATATAAACATCCAGAAATCTAGTCAGTATTAGATTTTAGATTACATCTTTAATATTAAACATCATTCTGTTAATGAAGGCAAACACCAATGAAACACCATGCAAACAAAATAAATTGTACTACTGCCATGTAAGTGACATTATTAACACATGACTAGTTCACAACGCAAACTTAAAACTCGGTATGACATTGGTGCTGCCCTTTTTAAGATTAAGTTTGCACTGAAGTGCCATCTCAGTTTGGGTGCGCCAATTTGGATCATGTGCTATTCTTGATAAATAATGGAGTATTCATTACTATTTCAAGCATACGGTACATGTACATGTGTAGGAGTTTAGGTAAGAAGTACAAAAAGCCATGTAATTAATATTATATTATTATCATTATGACAAAACATGCTACTATTTAAGCTACAGGAGCCTTGTATTTTTTAGTACAAACTCTAATTGAAATCATGCAATAGCGTTGCACTAGCTTTTTGTATTTATCCCATACAGTTGTGCAGAGCTACTTCGGTATGGGTTCCCTGTACTAGTTTATCGCGGAGCCATTCACACTGTGATTCACAGTGTTCCAGTTTGGCCTAGTGCGAGGTGCTCTGACGATAACACTCCGATCGCCAGGCAATCTACGTTTATAACAGGCCAGTGGGACAACGGAACCGCTATGTGAATGAGCTAAGTCAGGGCTGTCAACTTTTTAGAATTGCTTGGCGTGAGACAGAGGCGTACCGGGATTTGCCGACTCCATTGTTCATTTTGTACCATGATTATTTGAGCCATGGCGTTCAAGAATGTGAAAAGCGGGGGTAGGAGCAACAAATTATTCATGACGATGCGTGAGATTTTACTCATTTTCCAGCTTTTTGCGTGAGATTTACTACCTAGGCGTGACATTATACTACCTTGGCGTGAGACCGTGAGACTCACAGCCAATGCGTGAGAGTTGACAGCCCTGGCTAAGTTTGGCCAAGCCCAAGAAATACTTATTGATTTATAGCTTTTTGTATGTAATACACTTTATCCCATACCGTTGTGCAGAGCTACTACGGTATGGGTTCCTTGTACTACATTTTGTATTAAACACATGCAGTGTTGCCAAAACTTTTCAGCGTCAAGGCGCGGCACATTGACTCGCCAGGCCGCGGTAAAGGAGTCTCAAGTAGCCCAATTTTTAAGCTTCAAAAAGCGCCTAATACCGGATATTTGGGCGGATTTATCCAATTTAGAACATAAAACACCCTATTGGGCGGAAAAGCACTTGACTTTGAAACTTCCGGTACTTACTGGGAAGTTACTGACCGATCAATAAATGGTCACAAAACCCATTGTAATTTCAATTTGGAGCTTCAAAGACTCAAAACCTTTATAAATCGGCTAAATTGAAAGGAAAATACATCAAATTAGTGCATGCCTGAGACTGGCAAAAGTAGCCCAATTTTAGACAAGTAGCGGCATGCTTTTTTGAGTAGCGGCAAGTGATCGCCAAGTAGCCCAATTGTGCGCCTAAGGCGCGGCGTTGGCATCACTGAACACATGAGTCATGACTACATCAAAAAGTCGATAACAAATTCTTACTTTCGCATTTGGAAGGATCTCTGTGTGGATTATCGGGATCCTCAGGATCGCCTCCTCCTTGTTGGGAATTCACTTCCGTAAATATCACAAGAAACAACAGCAAAACCACACATCCACACCTCGCCATTTTGTACTGAATCGCTGATTGAATTATTGAGATACTTCCGCTTCAGTGTGAAAGGCGGAAATAAAAATGTTCATTAGATTTTAAGTGGAATTTCCAAAATAACAATAGACAATCAAATCAGTACACAAATTCAATGGATATTAATTGGGCGACGAGCTTTCAGACAGCCTGTGGGATCATACTGCCCTCATTAGTCTTTAATGCTGTTTTTTTAATCTTCCCAGGCAGGTTTTCCAGGGTATCCCATTCCCATTTAGCGTTTAACCTGGCCTTTATATCCCTGCCGGGTTTTAGCATAGATGAACTCCTGGATGGGGCAGCTTTAATTAGCATGAGGCCACATTGATATGTAAATAGCGTATTGTTATTTAAATTTGCGCCCAGACGTATTGAGGGCGACAGTCAGGTTATCCAGACGGAGAATGGCTGCATATGCCGGGCATGTCAATTTGCTGAGTGAAGGCTGATAATCACCTTTCTGTATAGGTAATAAGCTAGTATATTTCGTGTACCAGTTGGTTATGACAAAAAATTAGTATCATATTAAATAGTTAGTTAGTTCAAGTTATTTTATTGACATCACCAAACAAATAGGTACAGTCAAGTTATACAAAAGATACACATATAGAAAATATAAAAGAGAATAAGTAAATTATAAAACTAAACTATTAAACATCTAGGTTACTACGTGCTTCAAAAGCAGAGTTTACAAAAGTAAGAACAGGTTTTATACTATCAAAATCTGTGACACTCATTATTTTTATAAATTTAACATCGTCAGTCAGATTATCAAAGTTATCATACATATCAGTTAAAATTTTCAACATATCTCTACGCAAAGTATCATAAAATGGGCATTTAATAATAACATGAAATTCATCCTCAATCATATTTAAAGTACATAGATGACAAATTCTCTTATGAGGATCTAGTTTAGGTATTAAATGACGCCCCTTTTCAATCATCAAAGAGTGAGCACTGAGTCTTAATCTACTGAAATTTGATCTAAATGCGCGAAGAAACATAAGAACATAATTCTCACAATGAAAATTTGTTTTGAACAAACAATAAGAACGAAGTTTAGGCTGATGTTGACACATAAAATCTAAACATTGAACTTCATAATTGGATTGAAGATTGGAAAGAATATTAACATGAAAATTGTGCTTAGTTAATATGTTTGGTTTATCCCAAATATCTAATCTATCTATACTAGCAAGAATTTTCTTAATACCAGAAGACCATGAGAATAAACCAGTATCACATAATATTCTATTGTCCAAAAGAGCATCAATGGCTAGGGAATTATTCCCATGTAAACAATGATTATTTAAAGACCACCAATATTTAACAGATAAATTCATCATAAAAAGTAACATTGGAAAGCAACCTAATTCACTTCTTACTGCATTGTTAGTGGTTCTTTTATTAACACCAAGAATTAATTTACCAACCTTCACATGTAAAGATTCACCAGGCAATTTATCACAAATAGATGTAATATTAGAATCATTTAAATTCTTAAGCAAATAGGGCATCCAAACCTCAGAACAATAATTCAAAATGGGCTGAATAAGAGTAGTGAACAATTTTAGGCTACAAGCAACAGATGAACTATACAAATTATCTCTTATTTTGAAATACGCCTTATTGGCCTTATCTTTCAACTGGTTCATAGCTTTAGTGAAAGAGCCAGATGGAACAAAAATGATACCTAGATAACAATATTCATTCGTTAAGTCTAATGTAACATCACCATATTTAAAAGTATAAAATATATTAAATGTATAAACTTTGAAATTTACATGAATTTGAAGAGCAGAGCTTCGAAATGTAGCTAAGTCAGGTGATGTGAAATTCTGCTGCGTGACCCCTCTGCGTGGTAGAATTATATTCATAAAACATTGAATTTAACAGATATCATGGGTAGCCAACCACGATTTATCAGCATTTAAAATATATGTTAATTAACAAAGATAAATAATAAAGAGTAGGGGCCTACAAATGGCAATTAACTAGTAAACAAGCCTGAAATCTTAAAATGTTGCCACGTGATTTCCCGAACACATGATATGTTAACATGTGACCACTATTCAGATTTACCGTAAATATTTGGAGTATGCTTGCACATCATGCACATACACTGTGCATTTCTTTACTTCCGTATAAAATCAATAATTCGTGCTGGGAGCCAAGTAACATTGTCTGCTCAGAGCAGATTGGTATTTTATTTTACTTGAGAGCATAATAGAAATACATAAAGACGAATAAGGCGCCATGATGGAAGGTCAGGTCGGGTATCAAAGGTTATTATAACTTAAATACTACTTGTATTTCTCACCTTGCCTCTGTCACATATTTCCTTCATATTATTGACAGCAAGTCCTAATTTTGACTTTGCTATTGCAAAATGTCATTTCATATCAAATTAGTAGACTTTCTTTGAAAAAACATATCACTGGTGCCTGATGGGAATACCCGTCCGCCATTTCATTAAACTGGATCGTTTTCGCCTGTTTTGCGCCCAGATGTATTGGGGGCGCGCTATACTCTCATTGAACAGGCAAAGTTCGCAAAACTAACAACGTTGTTATTTGCCAAACTCAATTAACATGATCCAAGGGTCGAACATGAATTATTCATAACGAGCTATAACGGATCGATAACTGGCCTCACTTTCTAGCTAGTAAACCAGCTGAATTTTTCATAGATTTTGCGTTGCTAATAGAACAACCGTGAATTTAGTGTCACCCCTTGGTTTTAGTCTAGGGAATTTAAAGTTAGATTCTTAAAGGTATATTTCGTGATCCTAGCATCCTCTTTTTATGACATTTTGCAGTATATACCGGTAGCTTATCCACGAAAAATGCTAAATAAAATTCCAAAAAACTTTTTTAGTCTTCTTTTTGTACATAAAAGTGGAAAAATCAAAGTATATATTTCATGTTGAAATGGCCTATGGATTTTTGGAGGTCATAGGTCAAAAACTATGGGTCATAGAAATATGCCACTGTGAACTTTTTCAATTCAAACATTCAGATCAATACATTGATATTTCTTGCCAAATAAATAAATTTTTACACAAAAAGAAAATAGCGTAAAAATGGCCATTTTTGGTTTAAAAAAATGATTTTAAAATATTCATCTGCCCTCTATTAAATTATGGTTACTTTAATAATGATTTATCACATTTTTTGGGTAAAAATTGGAAAAAAGTCATGCACCAAAAAACAACCCCGGTTTTTTTTCAACCAAAATATCTCATTCCACGTCGCTTTTCAGAATTGCCAGCCGAGTTAAACAGATAGAGGAGACTCAAACGATTAATTCTAACCCGACTGGCACCTTTGTCCAAGGCTAGGCTGATGCACGGGACCCTAGTATGTAGCCATAAAGTGGCCTCTCATACAAGGGGATCAAATTAAAACTCGACCGCCGGTTGACCGGCGGTTTAGTTCCATTGTTTTAAGAACAATAGAAACCGGCTCCAACCGGACGGAACCGCCAGTTGGCCGCCGGTCGAGTTTTGATTTGATGATCCCTAAAGGCCTTCGACGGGGCCTTCGTTTTTATCTTCATAAATAAATTACCAAATAGCATCAAGTTCAGATTCAGACTGTTTGCTGGTGACTGAAGTCATCTACTGACCAATATCAGTTTCAGGAGACATAATAAATGCAGTCTTTGATTGGGGAAATCATGGCAAATGACCTTTAATAAAAACAAAAGCTTCTCAATGGGAGTCGCACATAAACAGATAAAAGAAAACCAGAACTAGATATGATGCGGTCTTGTAAGACCACGGAGTCCGGTCGCCTTGAAATGACATCCGATGACCCTGAAATGACTTTGAACAAAATTGTCTTTTTGTAAAAAAAAAAAAAAAAAAAGCAGTGAGTTTAATAACAATCTATTTAATAAAAAATTGACATTGGTTAACCTCTGATGACCTTAAAACAACCTCCATGTTTTGAACCATATTAACATCACATAGGCCTATAGGCCTAATACTCATTTTCATTCAAATTGGATAAACTTTAGAATTTTACCCGTGTTTACCTTTGGTTGTCCTCTGATGACCTTGAAATTACATCCATTATATTTTGAATCATATCAGGATCACATAATTATACTAATTTTCATTCAAATTGGACAAACTTAATAATTTTACCCCTTTTGACCCCAAAACAGACCCTTCCCCGATGTTTAAGCCACATCTGATTATAACCCTATACGCACCGAATGCTAGAGCTTTTTGGCATTATTCTGATGATCACAAAACTAAATACTGACCATGCCGACGCTCATATCTCCGGTCATATCTAGGAAACAAATGGTCCAATTTGAATGGAATTTTTCTGCAAAGGGGCAAAATGTAGCCTTGCAAATGCTTTATACATCAAATTAGAAAATGAAAATATAATATTCGACTTCAGACTGATTTTGCTTGATCACCCCACATTTTTGTTGTTCGATGGCAATTTAGACAAATTTAAATGAGAAATGCGGCAGAAATGTGCTTATTTGAATAAAGGAAATTAAGAATACGGGTTGTTTGTTTGCTGTCCACTGTCATTCTTCAAGTTCACCAAAACATTATATATATATACTATAGACTAATGTATATCGAACTGCTATTTTCAGAATAGAGAACCTTTTATCATACTTGAGCGAACCTTATTCAGACTATCATCGGAATATATCGAACCCAATAGATTCTGACTAGCGGACCCATTATATTCGGACTAGCGAACACAATTTATTCGGACGTACTAGCAAACCCAATAGATTCAGACTAGCGAACCCAATTTGGGACTAGCGAACCCAATAGATTCGGGCTAGCGAACCCAATATATTGGGACTAGCGAACCCAATAGATTCGGGCTAGCGAACCCAATAGATTCGGGCTAGCGAACCCAATATACTAGGACTAACGAACTCAATAGATCGTACTAGCGAAACCAATAGATTCGGGCTAGCGAACCCAATATACTGCGACTAACGAACCCAATAGATCGGACTAGCGAACCCAATATACTGGGACTAACGAACCCAATAGATCGGACTAGCGAACCCAATAGATTCGGGCTAGCGAACCCAATATATTGGGACTAGCGAACCCAATAGATTCGGGCTAGCGAACCCAAAATACTGGGACTAACGAACCCAATAGATCGGACTAGCGAACCCAATAGATTCGGGCTAGCGAACCCAATAGATTCGGGATAGCGAACCCAATATACTGGGACTAGCGAACCCAATAGATTCGAGCTAGCGAACCCAATATACTGGGACTAACGAACCCAATAGATCGGACTAGCGAACCCAATATACTGGGACTAGGGAACCCAATATATTGGGACTAGCGAGCCCAATATATTGGTACTAGCGAACCCAATATATTGGGACTAGCGAACCCAATAGATTCGGGCTAGCGAACCCAATATACTGGGACTAGCGAACCCAATATATTCGGGCTAGCGAACCCAATATACTGGGACTAACGAACCCAATAGAATATTGGACTAGCGAACCCAATAGATTCGGGCTAGCGAACAAAATATACTGGGACTAACGAACCCAATAGATCTGACTAGCGAACCCAATAGATTCGGGCTAGCGAACCCAATATACTGGGACTAACGAACCCAACAGATCGGACTAGCGAACCCAATAGATTCGGGCTAGCGAACCCAATATACTGGGACTAGCGAACCCAATATATTCGGGCTAGCGAACCCAATATATTGAGATTAACTAACCCAATAGATCGGACTAGCGAACCCAATAGATTCGGGCTAGCGAACCCAATAGATTCGGGCTAGCGAACCCAATATACTGGAACTAACGAACCCAATAGATTCGGGCTAGCGAACCCAATATACTGGGACTAACGAACCCAATAGATCGGACTAGCGAACCCAATATATTGGGACTAGCGAACCCAATATACTGGGACTAACGAACCCAATAGATCGGACTAGTGTACCCAATAGATTCGGGCTAGCGAACCCAATATACTGGGACTAACGAACCCAATAGATTCGGGCTAGCGAACCCAATAGATTCGGGCTAGCGAACCCAATATACTGGGACTAACGAACCCAATAGATCGGACTAGCGAACCCAATAGATTCGGGCTAGCGAACCCAATATACTGGGACTAACGAACCCAACAGATCGGACTAACGAACCCAATAGATTCGGGCTAGCGAACCCAATATATTGAGATTAACTAACCCAATAGATCGGACTAGCGAACCCAATATATTCGGGCTAGCGAACCCAATATATTGAGATTAACTAACCCAATAGATCGGACTAGCGAACCCAATAGATTCGGGCTAGCGAACCCAATAGATTCGGGCTAGCGAACCCAATATACTGGAACTAACGAACCCAATAGATTCGGGCTAGCGAACCCAATATACTGGGACTAACGAACCCAATAGATCGGACTAGCGAACCCAATATATTGGGACTAGCGAACCCAATATACTGGGACTAACGAACCCAATAGATCGGACTAGTGTACCCAATAGATTCGGGCTAGCGAACCCAATATACTGGGACTAACGAACCCAATAGATTCGGGCTAGCGAACCCAATAGATTCGGGCTAGCGAACCCAATATACTGGGACTAACGAACCCAAAAGATTCGGGCTAGCGAACCCAATATACTGGGACTAACGAACCCAATAGATCGGACTAGTGAACCCAATAGATTCGGGCTAGCGAACCCAATATACTGGGACCAACGAACCCAAAATATTCGGGCTAGCGAACCCAATATATTGGGACTAGCGAACCCAATAGATTCGGGCTAGCAAACCCAATATACTGGGACCAACGAACCCAATATATTGGGACTAGCGAACCCAATAGATTCGGGCTAGCGAACCCAATATACTGGGACTAACGAACCCAATAGATCGGACTAGCGAATCCAATAGATTCGGGCTAGCGAACCCAATATACTGGGACTAATGAACCCAATATATTGGGACTAGCGAACCCAATAGATTCGGGCTAGCGAACCCAATATATTGGGACTAGCGAACCCAATAGATTCGGGCTGAGCGAACCCAATATACTGGGACTAACGAACCTAATAGATCGGACTAGCGAACCCAGTAGATTCGGGTTAGCGAACCCAATATAATCGGACTAATGAACCCAATAGATCAGACTTGCGAACCCAATAGATTCGGGCTAGCGAACCCAATATAATCGGACTAGCGAATCCAATATATTCGGACCAACGAACCCAATATGTGATGCGATCAAGCAAAATCAGTCGGAACTCGGAAATATTAAATTTTCAGTTTCTTCTAAGGTAGTAACAAGCGTTTGCAAAGCTGCATTTTGCAGAAAACCCCATTGAAATTGAACTACCAGTTCCAAAGATATGAGCAATTAAAGAGTTTCCAAAACAATAGAAAATAAAAGGAAATATTGCCTTTCTTTGGCTATATCTCAAAATCAATATTTCCGAGTTCCGACTGATTTTGCTTGATCGCATCACATATATTCGGACTAGCGAACCCAATAAAATTTTCCGACTAGCGAACCCAATGTATATGGACTAGTAAACCTAGTATAATTTTCGGACTAGCAAACCCAATATATTCGGACTAGCAAACCCAATACATCCGGACTAGCGAACCCAATATATTCGGACTAGCGACCCAATTCGCTACTTGCACAGTTCCGCCATTATGCACTATGTGGGAGAGCCTCGAACTGGCAGCATACATGAAAGGAAGAATTATGTAACCTTACACAGAACGTTATGACTAGTTCAATTCCCATTCATGTATGCTGCCAGTTCGAGGCTCTCCCCGCACATAGTGCATAATGGCGGAACCGTGCAAGTAGCGAATATGTTCGGACTAGCGAACATTTTAAGACTAGCGGTCGACCCCTTTAATTGTACTTAATTTTAAGAAAGCAATATATTTTCCACAGTATGTCGATTATAAATAGCAAATTTATTTTGATTATACATCACTACAAATATTCATTTATATAGGGGGTGAGTGGGGTACGTATTGGTATTTACGTATAATTTATGATATTAAAAGGGAAAGTATATTCGGTTATATGATAATATGCTGTAGATAATATGGTAACACTTTATTATATAGCATAGACTCTGAACAGGCGCAACGCAGGCGCAGCGTGTCTCGTTTGTAGAGATGTTAAAGGTATATTCACCCGGTATATTCAGGTATGTCCTCATTTGCAGGTCTTTACAGGGGTGTGTGTGTAGGGGTGGGGTGTGTAGGGGTGCCACCGTGTAGGGTGGTGCTGTCGCATGTCGGTGGGTGTGAGGGAGGGTGTGGTAGTGTTGGAGATCCCCCACACGATCACCACAAAATACGGTATTTACTTAATAACCCAAACACTTTCACCGAGTTTTGAGTAGAAAAATTATCATACCCAATAACTTCACAAATCATGCTGTTTTGTCAAAACAATGTTGTTGCAACATTCATTTGTTATTTCATGTTGATTGCATCATAAGATGAAATCAAAACTGTAAATATCTGTAAATTTATCTGTAAATTTGATTCCGGTTATTCTTTACCCAAAGTGCTGAAATAATATCAGTAATAACTGCCGGGAAGGGTTTCTGTTCATTTTAAGCTGAAATATCAATGCAACAGTTAAATAACCCCCACTGGTTATTTTGGCAGTTTAATATGGAGTTCTACGGGGGATTTAAAGCCATAATATGACTCTATGTTGACTCTTGCTCTATTTATCTACTTACGAACACAGCAAATTTGGCTGATTACATTTAGGTGCAAGTTGGGACACGCGTGTAAACATTACAAATATGCGGGGAAAAAAGATCAGTTTTGAAAAATATTAACCAGTTAATAGATCGTACATTATGGCTTTAACTATAACCCCACTTGCATAAAGGCTTTAATCTGCATGTGAAATAAATACTTTTCTCTATTTTTATTTTTTAAACCAAATGATCTAAAAGATAATAGGGGCATTTAAACAGAAAATGCTTAAAATTGTGATGGTTTAAAAGATAATTTGTGCATATAAACAGAACAGTGTTGTAGGTCTCGAGACCAGATCTCGGTCTCGAGACCATCTCGAGACCAGGTTTTGCAGTGTCTCGGTCTCGGATGTCAAGGTCTTGGTCTCGGAACTCAAAAGTCTCGGTCTCGGACCTCAAAAGTCTCGGTCTCGAACGTTTTTTTGGTCGAGACCTGTCGAGACCTGAAGAAAAAGATATGATTTTCTATTGTTGTTCATTATTTTTATTCCTTACCCTAAATTTCAATGAATGTTGAAGAAATTGTTAAGAATAAAGATACAGAAATCATTTTATAAAGTTATAAAAAGTTATAAATGAATCATAAGTGAGCATGTTCGTATGTGAGCTTCCAATTTCGGTTCATGATTAAACATAGGTGGGCAGAGGATCCCACTAAACTTTTGCAAGGGGAATATTCTCCACTAAAGCATAATACTGAACAAATAGTTGCCCTGTGCAGTGTGCATCTTCTTTTCAGCACGAAAAACACTGTGTTTTGGGCCCAAATATGGTAAAATTGCTCAATTGCTTCACACACTTGCCCTTTACACACTAGCCTAATTTTGCCTCCACTGTAGCCAACATTTATGAAATTTTCTCAAAATTTGGAGGAAAAATTAAAAAAATTAAGACAAATAGTGTTAAACTGAGGGTCCAAATTTCTTGAAAAGTTGGTACAATATAATGGGTTCTCTTTCAAATTCTCAGCGGCACACCAGTACCCCTACCCAAACCAAACTTGAGTATCCCCCGGGATTAAACCAAGGTCTCGGTCTCGGTCTTGGTCTCGGAACTTAGAGGTCTCGGTCTCGGAATGGGTGGTCTTGGTCTCGGAAGGTTTGGTCTCGGTCTCGGTCTCGATCTCGGATGGGCAGGTCTTGGTCTCGGTCTCGGTCTCGGACATAGAGGTCTTGACTACAACACTGAAACAGAAACTGCTTAAAATCGTAATTTTTCATGATCTTAACTAAATAAGAATGTGGTGTTCAAAGATCTTGAACTTTCCTAGTTTTTCCCTCTTTCTTCTCAATCAACACACATCCATAAAGCTCTCGTCCATCCTTCTGTTCGCATTCCATATAAGGTGTCACTTTGTACTCATCGGGACAATTTCCCCCTTCAACCTCGTCACAGCGGATCATCTTTTCCATGGCGGTCTTGGTGGCCTCAAGCGTGCCCGAAAGCCGACCTATGTCTTTTTCAGACTCGGCGTCGTCGGCGAAATAGACATGGCCGAACTTTGCGGCGAGGCGGTCGTGAGCGTCTTCGGGGACTTGAGCGGGGATGGGCCATGTAGTGAAGGTACCGTAGTGGAATGGATCTGAAGCCCAGCGTTTAAAATATATATCTTCAAGTTCGGATACATTCTCCTCTCCATACATATTCTTTAACACGTCCATCACCTGATCAGTATAAAAGGAAAAATAAAAAGTAAAGACAGATTAAAATCAAAATATTTTTCGTTTTACATGTATGTTAAAGCCTTAATGTACGATCTTTTTTTAGAATATACCTTTATTTATTTTTTTCAAAACCCGATTTTTTGGCATATTTGTAATACTTAATTGTAATGTTCCAACTTAAACCTATAAGCAAACTGTCAAATTTGCCCTATTGTAGTCAAACGTTGGTCCGACATAATTATTATCATAATTTTGTCAGATTATGAATGCCAGAACGATCGCAAATCGCAGGAAGCCAGTTTGGTTACACTTGTGGAGGGAGCATAACCAAACTGGCTGCGTAATCCAAAAAGTGCGAGATATTTCGAGTGATAGAGGTGAAGTTTATGATGTTGTTTCTTTTGCAAATTTCCAATGTTTTTCGCGTCCAAATGTGTTGGGAACTTTCATAATGACTGCATATTAACTATTTTATCATTTTGGAAGAAAAAAAGAAAAATCTAAAAATTTAAAAATATCGTACATTAAGACTTTAAATGGTGGACGGTACATGGAAGATAAGTACTTCCCAGAAACTGTCCAGAAATTGGCCATATTGGTCAATCCATTCTGCATCGCTTCAAAACTTGGAGGTAAATGATATCCACCAAAAAAACGTTGACAACGTAAAGAAAGCAGCAAGTTTAAAAAGCCCCCACCTCGGCTCACTTTTTGAAACTTGGTCCCATTTTGAATATCAACAGCAAATCGGTGTTTTTAAAATACCATCATTGTCATTAACATGCCTATTTGTTATTCGTTTAATTCAATCGATCATTCAATTGATCATGAACTTAATATTATAAAACAAAACATAATTATATAGGATATTGGCCAAAAACAACATAATAACCTTTCTGATCGTTCCAGAATGCTAACAACTTAATATCGCATCGGCACATTAAAGATACATAACACTTTGACAAAGTTTAAATCCGTATCTTTTACAAATGGGACCAAGTTTCAAAAACTTGGTCCCATTTGTAAAATATACTGATTTAATCTTTGTCATAATTATCAACTTAAAACATTTCCAGAAGTGTTATGTATCTTTAATGTGCCGATGCGATATTAAGTTGTTAGCATTCTGGAACGATCAGAAAGGTTATTATGCTGTTCTTGGCCAATATCCTATATATGTTTTGTTTTATAATAATTATTAAGTTCATGACCAATGATTGAATTAAACGAATGACAAGTAGGCATATTCATGGCAATGATGCTATTGTTTAAACGTTAAAAACACCGATTTGCTGTTGATATTCAAAATGGGACCAAGTTTCAAAAAGTGAGCCGAGGTGGGGCTTTTTAAACTTGCTGCTTTTACGTTGTCAACGTTTTTTGGTGGATTTTCTTTTTTTATGAATGTAGCCAAGCAGCTCTAAGCTTGGAAAGTCATCGGTTTACGAAGTACATAAAACGAATAAAACGGAAAATAGATGTTTGAAATTATGTTATCCTTGATTTATGACAGCAAATAATTTAATAAAACTTTATCAGCCGTTTATTTTGAAAACTTGCTGGTCACTGCTACCGCGTGACTGTAATGTTAATAGGGATACATATAATTATTATATACATATAATTACATATACAAGATAATTATGTTTTAATGATTGTGGTTTTTGTTGCCCTGCGGGGCAATCTAGTTGGATATGCAAATTTCGCGGTTGATAGCTCTTTGTAGCCCTGCTAGTTGGATTTCCGTATTAAGCGGCGGTTGTTGGCGGTCTTTCGCGGTTTGTAGTTTTAATTTCCCTCATTCTTCATGCCCTACCCTCTATCGGGGGTAAATTTATAGTTTAAGCTCGTTGGATAATTATACTTCGCGGTGTATGGTTCTTTGTAGCCCTGCGGGGCAATCTAGTTGGATATCCAAATTTCGCGGTTGATAGTTCTTTGTAGCCCTGTTGGGCAATCTAGTTGGATTTCCCTATTAAGCGGCGGTTGTTGGCGGTCTTTCGCGGTTTGTAGTTTTAATTTCCCTCATTCTTCATGCCCTACCCTCAATCGGGGGTTAATTTATAGTTTAAGCTTGTTGGATAACTATACTTCGCGGTGTATGGTTCTTTGGATTAGCCCTGCGGGGCAATCTAGTTGGATATCCAAATTTCGCAGTTGATAGTTATTTAGATTTATAGATCTAGTTGGATTTCCTATTAAGCGGCGGTTGTTGGCGGTCTTTCGCGGTTTGTGGTTTTGATTTCCCTCATTCTTTATGCCCTACCCTCTATCGGGGTTAATTTATAGTTTAAGCTTGTTGGATAACTATACTTCACAGTGTGTGGTTTTTGAAGCCCTGCGGGGCAATATAGCTGGATGTCTCTATTGAGCGGCGGTTGTTGGTTGCCTTTCGCAGTTTGTGGTTTTAATTTGTTGGATATCCATATTTCGCGGTTTGTGGTTCTTTGTAGCCCTGCGGGGCAATATAGTTTGACATCCCTATTGAGCGGCGGTTGTTCAAGTTCAAGTTCAAGTAGAATACTTCTCAACGCCTTATTAGGGCCAGGCGAGAAGGATAAATGGTGTGCGCTGCGTGAAGCGATGACAATGCTATGTTGAGTGTGGAGTATTGTAGTGATTTGTGACTTCTTTCTTGAATTGCTTAGTTGACTCGATGGTTATGATTTCGTTGGGGAGTTGATTCCAGTCCTTTATTGTTTTTGGAAAATAGGAATGTACCCAGCAGTCTTTGGTTCCGGTTGGTCGTTGGTAAGCTTTGCTGTGATGATGTTTAGTACGGCGGTTAACCGGCTGCAGAAACGTTCTTTCAGGGATGGCAGCCTGTCCATTGGCGATCTTATGCATCATGGTTACCCTTGCTACCTTCCTCCTCTGTTCGAGAGAGTCCCAACCCAATGTTGAGATCATGCTACTTGGACTACTCTCTCTGCTGTAATCATTTTTCACAAACCGCGCTGCTCTTCTCTGAACAGACTCAATTTTCTTTATTTGCTCCAATACGTGTGTGTCCCAAACAATGGAGGAGTATTCCAATAGCGGTCTGACCAGGGTAGTGTATGCGGTGGCCTTTAGGTCTTGGGGGCATGACACAAGGTTTCTTCGTATGAAACCTAAGGACCTGTTGGCTTTGGCTGTGATGTTGTTAATATGTTTTGCCCACTTAAGATCATTTGTGATCTCTACCCCAAGGTAGGTGTGGCTTTTTGTTTCTTGCAAAGTAGAGTCTCCCAGTGTGTATTCTATCTCTATGGGTTTCTTTTTGTGTGTAATTCTTACCAGGAAGCACTTCTCGGCGTTGAATGACATTTGCCAAGTGTGCTGCCATTGGTCAAGAGTTTGAAGATCATGTTGTAGTTTAACTGTGTCAGAGGTGGATGCTATGTTGCGGTAGACTACACAGTCGTCCGCAAATAAGCGTATGGAGGATGATATGTTGTCCGGCAGGTCATTCAAGTATATTAAAAACAGTAATGGACCTACCACTGTCCCTTGAGGGACTCCAGATTGTACTTTCACCCAGTCTGAGTACTCACCACCTAGGACCACACGCTGTTTGCGGTGTGTCAAGAAATTTTTAATCCATGCATGGATGTTATTAGTGATGCCATAGTTCTGGAGTTTTAGTAAAAGTCTGTTATGTGGAACGCAATCAAATGCTTTACTAAAATCCATTACTATGAGATCTGTTTGTTGTTTGTTTTGAAGAGATAGGGCAAGATCATGAACAGTTTGGATAAGCTGCGTTTCGCAGGAATGATTTGCCCTAAATCCATGTTGCTTATCTGTCAATATACGGTGGGTTTCAAGATGAATCATAATGTGTGAATGTAAAATGTGTTCAAATATCTTTGAGATGATGGATGTGAGGGATACAGGGCGGTAGTTCCCTGGTGATGTTCTATCCCCTTTTTTGTATATTGGCGATATATTGGCAAGTAGCCAGTCATTTGGTGGTGTGGCTGAATCCAGAGATTTCTGGTTGTTGGCGGTCTTTCGCGATTTGTGGTTTTAATTTCACTCATTCTTCAAGCCCTGCAGTCTCTAGGGGGGGGTAATTTATAGCTTAAGCTTGTTGGATAACCATACTTCTTTGTAGCCCCGCGGAGCAATTTAGGTGGATATCCAAAATTCGCGGTTTGTGGTTCTTTGTAACTATGTGGGGCAATCTAGTTTGACATCCCTATTGAGCGGCGGTTGTTGGCGGTCTTTCGCGGTTTGTGATTTTAATTTCCCTCATTCTTCAAGCCCTGCTCTCTATCGAGGGTTAAAAATAGCTTAAGCTTGTTGGCTATCAAAATTTCGCGGCTTGTGGTTCTTTGCAGCCCTGTGGAAAATCTTGTTGCACATTCCTATAGGATGTGCCAAGTTGTTCTGTGTGTCTGTGGTGGGGACAGTCCCTCCTTTCAATAGGCCTTTGTGTATTTTTGCCGCTTTGCTAATTTGTCCTTACGTATGACTTTAATGGCCGTCTATATTTGGTTGTCTCTTTTTGGATACGTTTTTGTCCCTGCTGGCCTTCCATATTAGTGGAACAATTTTTCACACCTATAGAGTGTATGCAACAAACCAACCGGAACGGTATAACAATTGAAATGACAGTCATGTAGGAATACAGTTCTACGATAGCTGAAGATGACAGAGGGACAGGTCTCTAGATCGATTCAACAACCATTCATACATATTACATGTTTTATTGTCCTATTATCATGCGAATCGCCCCGTGGTTAGACTACCCCGTAGTCCACTTGCCCATTGTGCATACTCTGGATATTGTATTTAAGCTTAAAACTCTGATTTAATTAATGTGTGCACAATTGATAGATTTTCACATCTGATCTTTTCAGTCACCCTACTCCCTCTGTTTGTTAGCTTCCCAAGTGGACTACTGACATTGGATTGCGGTTTACATGCTTAACACGGCTGTCTATGAGCTTCTATGGATGAGATTGTCGGAAATCTGGCCTACTAAAATTGGCGATGATGTAATGCATCTTTAAATGGATCTGGCTTGTGATTGGTCGCCCAGATCTCGTTATGGTTTAAATCCTCCGGGTACCTGTCATTACCATTAATAACTACATGGTACACAAGTATGTGGCCTACGCCGCCTTTGTGTTGTGTAATTGCATGAACGCGTCAGTAAGTCAATGAGCGCGTCTTGTATTTGCTTGCGGTTAAATTTGATTGATAAACAAGTATGATTGACAGTGTGAGTGTTAGGGACTTTGCCTGTTCAAAATCACGTTTTTAATTGAATGTCCATAGTCTATTTTTAACCTGGAATTTCGCGATTAATAAACTGGCAGATTCTAAAATCAGAATTGTTCAGTACTGAAGTGCCAATACAATTATGACATTATGATATGTTGCATTCAATAATATAAGCCACTTTACTTTTACTGTCACTAATATAATTATATTAACTTTTTCATAACAATTTTATACTAGTATTTTGATGTATTAAATATCAGTATAATTTCGAGTTCAACTGAATGCTTTCATCATGATTAACATGCTTTTATTTATCAAAAATAGACTATGGCATAGTCTATTTTTAACCTGGAATTTCGCGATTAATAAACTGGCAGATTCTAAAATCAGAATTGTTCAGTACTGAAGTGCCAATACAATTATGACATTATGATATGTTGCATTCAATAATATAAGCCACTTTACTTTTACTGTCACTAATATAATTATATTAACTTTTTCATAACAATTTTATACTAGTATTTTGATGTATTAAATATCAGTATAATTTCGAGTTCAACTGAATGCTTTCATCATGATTAACATGCTTTTATTTATCAAAAATAGACTATGGCATAGTCTACCCCGTGGTAGGACAGAACTTTATTTAAATGAGAAAATATTGGTACCCTGATCTAGTTTCTTGTGTTATTCAGATTGTTGTGTTGTTCAGATTTAAATAAATAAAGAAAGTAATAAAGAGATTTCTTTTATTATTTGTTCCGCTAGCGGCTGCACTATAGTTTTTTTTTTAAATAGGCCCTTAATATAATAAATAATAAACCTGAGAATCAAACATCTCGCTTTGATAAAAAAAATAATATCACAATAGCACTGGATTGTGTTATCCTTGATTAATGACAATAAAATTATTGTTTAATATAATATTGAAAAAAAACCATTTGGTCATCGGGTTTCGAACTCGGATCCCCAGATCCGGAGTCGAACGCCGAAACCATTGAGCTACGGGACTCTGATATAAATTGCTGTGTCGAAGTACATTATTTATTATAGGAATGGTGCATCGTCCGGAAAGAATGGCGAATGGGGCTCAGAATTTTTATGTAGGGTATCTCAGAAAATGCTAGGGTATAATTGGAAGTAAATCTGAAAAAGTAGTGTGTAGGTGATTGCCCGCTAGTGCTGTAGCCTTGTCCAAAAATTCTGGATCAGCATTATTTTCCACTAATTTTCGCTATGAAATACCGGGTGAAATGAAGCAAAAGTGTTTGTTTATTATTAAACAATGGTTGACTGTAGGATTGGTGTCCCTTTTGAATTAATGAGTTGTCAAGATATTACATTTGGGACTCTAAATAACATTAAACATGGTTTTAGATACACTTTGTACCCAGCGAAAAATATCATAGAACAATAGAAGTCAAGTGTTTTAATGTTAGGTGTAAATATAGTCTCGCGGGAGCATCTTATTAGTCTTCTTTAACAGTCTTTTTTTTAAAAACTTGCTGGTCACGGCTACCGCGTGACTCTAATTAAAATATCATTCGGCAAAATAAATGTGTACTTGCATGGTTATAAACAAATGTTTCTTAATTTGTCAAAATATCGTTTATTTACTAAGAAGGAATAAAAAGTAAACATCTACCAAAATGTAATTACCCCCCTTTATTATGAGATAATAACTCAAAATATATGCATCAAAATTTAAAACTGAAGATAGCAAAAGGAAACCCAGTTTTGTTTTGCAAATTTTGATGCCTCGTTTGTCTTAATAGCCAACATTTGTTGCCAAAGGTTGCAGTGTCGTACCTTAACCCATTGAAAATGTTGCTTTTGTTGCTAGAGTCTGGTCACCGCGGTTCATCCTTGACCAGTCATGTAGAGAATGTAATGGTACACTGACTTGGGTAGCTTTTTTCTTTCGAAAATGCATCTTTTTCATTCAAGGAGTCACCTTTAAGCTATCCAGACAAATGAAGTATCAACATTTGCAGAATTTGTTTTTGCTATTTCAGTTTTTAAATTTGATGCATGTATTTTTAGTTTTATCTCGTATAATAAAGAGGGTAATTACTTTTTGGTAGGCGTTTATATTTCTATAGAAGGTTACCATACCTCATTCGCAATCTCTTCATCTGTCAGTCCTTCCACTCTAAGCGCTTCCTCCCCCGTTACCATTGCAATAAGCATATTTGATCCCGGATGTATATCTTCTCGATCCAGATTCCAGAAAGCTGGATAGTGATGGTAGTCAACATCTTGACGATCGCTGGCGTGGAGAATCCATTCTGCATCGCTCCAAAACTTGGAGGCGAATTTGAGCAAGATACCTTCGATGCTGGCTGGTTGGAAGCGGCAGATTTGTTCGGTTTTCCATTCTGGAAGTGGTGGGTTAAACTCCACTTCCCCGTGCTGGAGAACACCGATACCAAAGGTGACCAGGACATAATCAGCAATGTATTCATGCTCCTCCTCAGAGGTTATGTCCCTGGTAGATACTACTACCTTGTCACCAGATTGGTCAATTTTGAGAACCACCTTAATGAAAACAATAAACACCATCGATTTGGTCAATTGGTTGATATATTATTTACTGCGCTAATACTAGTAGATGAAACAACAAGTATGAAACTAAACAAAAAAAACTTTCATCAATGAATTCACCCAGTGTCGTCTTTGCGAGGGTTAGGGGGTTGAACCCCGCCAAATGAGTTGGTTAGCTAACTCACTCCCTCCAAATAAAGATTTCACCACCTCAAAACTAGCCTTTAAAAGAATATGTCAACTTTTGAACCGCCACCCAATAGTGTAAAACTGAAAATTGGCCTGGTAAACACAAAATTTAACCTTAATTTTGGGCTAAAATAGTGAACAATTGAAAATAATTTTGCGCTTCGCGCGTAATTATCAGAGTAACCAAAATGATGCCTACCTGGATTTTATTTGTCTTTGCCCCCTAAAACAACATACCCTGATACACCACTGAACATGTACAATAATACACTCCCTAAAAGGATCTTTACGGACCACACTGAATTCATCCATCCATAGGCCTAACACCTCTTGTGATAAATTTTACGACCAAATTAGCATCACTCGTTTCAGAGGAAGGACGTTTGTATAGAATAATATAGGCTACTTACCGTATTTAAATGCAGATGATCTCCGTCGAGTTGTTCTTGAATCCGTGAATAGAGGCCATTTGCATGGTCGGTGACAAAGTAGTATGGAGGACTTTCACCTGTTTGGAGATCTTGACGGTATGGTCCAAACATTGACATACGCTTCATCTGCACACCCTCTTCAAAATCGAAGTCATACCTACGGAAGTAAGTATGAGACTTTCGCGTTACGTTAATTATATATCGTTAGATACCAGTTATTTCAGGAAACTGACGATTTCTGTTAACGTGGCAGTTCTTGTAAATCTTGATTTTTGTTAATCATGAAATTCTACATCGCTTCTGTGTTTCAATGCCCGCACTACAATGACTAAAGAGTGTAGAAGTTCTGATAACTATTAGACCTAGGCCTACCTTAGGAAAAAATACGCCAAAACAAGTAAGACAAGCAACAATGATAAAAAAGTCTTTGTTGTTTGTCTTCTATACATACCATTGTACGATTTTATCCAGTGCAGTTCTTGCCAACCATCCTTTCATTGCCATGGCGGTCTTTGCATCAATATCGGGGCGTTCTCCTTTAAGGACACCCTCATCGAGCTCTTCAGTAGCTGTAATGAAAGATCGGTTACAGAAATATTAGTATATATTGTATAAATGGAATAACATCACGTTAATCTGTGGGTAGCAAAGCTAAGAGCAAATTAATTATACTAGTATATAAAGAGAACAATAATGTTCATCATGTAGGCCTAGACCCTACACTTCATTCGCGATGAAGCTGACATTATAACATTATTAATACGTCACACAGTGTCGTCACCCCGATATCTTCATGGCAGAAATCGCCCTGATGGTAGATTGAATCCACCAGTTCTTCAACAGCCATGACCATTTTGTTCCGACCTGTTTAATAGTTTTGAGACTATGGACCGAGGGACCTCCGACTAAGGCTATAGTGACAATACTGACTTCAGACTGTCTCCACAAGTGGTCTACACTGCGCGAGTACCGTGTTATGTTCCCTAACCCGAGTGTTTACGAATGAGGGCAGCTGACATTTTTTTGTTCTGCACATATAAAATCTGAATTTTTGTCAGTTTTTGATTTCAAAACGCACGGTTGAAGTTCAATACGCTCACTTAAGATTATCATTTTCTTTCAACACATGTTCAAGTGCAAGCCTTACAATTGGGTTCCTTAGAAACCAAACATTTTGGGAGATATTCATTTTCTACCCCGGTATCCATGAGATCTATCGTCTGAAAATCAATACACGTGTATCGGCGCATAGAAGATAGACGTGTATTGATTGATTTAGTTTTCCTGCCTGTACAATATAATTATTTACCAGGCGTTGTCGATGTGTTGCTTAATGTTTAATTTTCAATGAAACGGCAACGTACCAGCTTGAGCTCAGCGATCTACGTTTATCTATGTTGTTGTATTATATTACTTTTACATATTGTAGGGCCTATTATGACTTTTATATTGTGTATTCTATTATCAGATTATTTTTACGGGCCCGATGGTAGCTTCGGAAAGGCTTCACACACCATATATTAGAAATTCAAACAATTGGGATAAATAAATGGAACATTATGAGGAAATTCATTTTTCGACATGGATGTTTTCTAAAATTGGCCAACTTTGAAGCGCGCGCTTTTCAATTCACTGTTATGATTGTATGCACAGTGTGGCAGAATTATTGTGCAGCCACTGTGACATCCCTACTAATAGTAAATGCATCGTAACTGCATCGTATAATATCACTTGCGTCGTCTCAGACTACAATAAAAATTCCTTTAAAAAAGGAATGGGGCGCCCAATGTGAGCTTGGACGTGATGGTGAATTCCATGGTGTGTAGATTTGGTATTATAATGATTTTTCTAGGGAAGAGTAGAAGATGATCAAATGCAAGAGAAATGTGTTTGATTGGGGAAGGTGTATGACAGGACCGTTTTGGATGAAATAAATGGGAATGAAGCTTTCGTGTCAATTTGCGATCATGTGGGGTGGGGGATTTCTGTTTTTGGGACCTATTGTAGTGATGACATTGCTTTGGATATTGAATATTGTTGAATTTCGTTATGCAGGGGTATATGATGAATAGTGCTTGGACGTGATATGGTGAATTCCATGGTGTGTAGATTTGGTATTTTAATGATTTATTTGGGAAGAGTAGGAACTGATCAAATGCAAGAGAAATGTGTTTGATTGGGGAAGATGTATGACAGGACCGTTTTGGATGAAATAAATGGGAATGAAGCTTTCGTGTCAATTTGCGATTATGTGGGGTGGGGAAAAATTCTGTTTTTGGGACCTATCTTGCTTTGGATATTGAATATTGTTGAATTTCGTTATGCAGGGGTATATGATGAATAGTATAGAAGACACAAATAAGTAAGCTCCCGTGGCAAAATATGGGGGGTTATCCCCCACCCGGGATCTACGCCTATGTTGACCAATAGAAAAAGTTTTTATAAATGTATAACGTCTGTGATACAGATACATCATCTACTTGCTAATACACTGAAAATCAAATAGAGATGAAGGATAAACAGGAAGAGTCTTTCAAAAAGATACAGTTCACAAATCAGGTGTATAGTCATTTAATTTGTTGTAACTTTCCATTTTCATATCTAACCTACTATGCACTAATCTTACAATAATTCGTGATTTGAGGCATGATGATACCTACATCCTGACTCTGACATCTCCCAGCAAACAAACGTTCCAAGTCAATTATACCATGCAAATAATAACCTTTGGCCAACTAGAGCTCTAATTAAGATAACATCTAATTAAGCAAACATTACTGGGTACTATGGACCACAAGAGTCTCATCCCAATGGCATAGTCCAATAACCTCAATTATATAATCATAGTGCAAAATTTGACCTCAAGTTGCAGAGTAGAGTTTGTTTACCCAAATCTTCCCAGGATGAATGTACAAAATGTATTAGGGTTTAAGAACTGTTCCCATGATAGATGAGCATGTTGTGGATCCTAGTCTATGGTCAAATGTCACCGTCTATCGGGTTCTAAGACACACGGTAAAATGGTTGAAGGCATACAAAGGTCAAAGGTCTGGATTTATTAGGTGTTTTTATAAGTCCATTAATTTTGTATTTTAAACAAAGAATATACGCTCAACATTTTATCCCGTGCAATATCAGAAAACAATAATAAAATAAAATCCAAACAAATTGTGGTTTTATTTCTGAGTTGGGCATATGGGCATAATTTTAGCAAAACAATCTAATACAAAAATTTTAATCTAATACTATAGGTTATCTCAAAAGTGATACTAAAACAGAGCGTAGGTCTTCTCACTGGTGTTCGTAAGCCCAAAAAGCCGTGTTTTCAGGGTCATGGGCAATAACTTCTGGGTGGCCAATGAATCTTCTACAGAGGGTCCCAGAATGGGGTCAAAGGTTATATATGGGTCAAATTTCAAAATTGCTCTAATTGTTTTAATCTACCTTCTCTAATTTTCTCCATCTCTTCATATCGCGTGTCGGCTTCGGACGTAACATCTTCACCGTAATCGTTGCGAACTTCCCAATTGTCATAATCGGTCAGGTGCAGTCCTAGGTTCTCCGTGTCCAGTCCCAGGCTATCCATGTTTTCTCTATCTCCTTCTAGCTGCATTTCTCCTGCGTTGAATGTGATGCCACCGAACTCTACCAGTGTCTGGGTAAGTCCTCCGATGTGGTCGGTACCTGCATGGGAAAACATAATATTGTTATTTTAAACATACAGGCTGTATGTATCAAAATGATTGGTACCCATCAATTTTGATGTTTATTGAAAAACCCGTCTCTTCCAAATAAAGCATTGGATACTCTCAAAATGTCCAGAATGTATTTATGACTTGCACAATTAGTTACTGTTTGGTTTTATGGTAATCTAATCTTTTATTTCCTGAAAAAAAATTTGAGATCTAATGTGGATTTTTTTATATAGGCCTAATTGATAATTGATAATTGATATAATTGATAAAAACATCGAACGTGTATAAAAGAAAAATGACACACATGTATACGAGCACATGTCCGGCGAGTCAAAATCGATATAACGTATTGTCCATGTAGAGGTCCATTTATTAGCTTTTATTGTCGGATTTCTGTATGTAGAACACGCAGTTAACAACAATTGAGCGCTATTAATACACATTGATGTTTTTAAGCAAATAAAATTCCAAAATATGGTACGTTTTCTGCCTTTGCTTGTCACGTGGTAGGCCTGAAGTTGCGATTATATGTTCAAATAAGTTTCAAATGGATACCAACAAGACATGTGGCCGAGCGGTCTAAGGCGCTAGCTAGGCTCATGGAGTAGGGCCTATCCATGATTGCGGTGAGCCGCACAGTGTCATCGCCCCGATATCTTCTTGACAGAAATCGCCATGGTAGGTTGAATCCACAGCCACGCATGGCCATTTTGTTCCGACCTTTGAGACGCATAATGAGCCGAGGGACATCTGACTAAGGCTACTGACAATAGCCTGGTAATTGACCTCTCTGTGTGTGAGTGAGCATGTATACGCCATTGATGAGGTCAATGGTCATATGCTTTTAGACTGCTGGCACAAGTGAGCGCAGCTAGCCTACGCTGCACTATAGTTCGGCACATATAAAATCAGAACATTTTTTCAGTTTTTGAGTTCAAGACGCAATGGTTCTTTCTCAAGACGCAAGCTAACGACTATCATATGCTTTGAACACGTATATTCAAGTGCAAGGAACAAAATCTGGCTTCTTTAGACTAAATCAATTACGGGAGATATTCATTATTTTCTACCCCGGTATCCAAAGATTTATCGTCTGAATATCAAATCGTGTATAGCACATTCATGTGTATCGATCCCGGGTATTCATTTTAGTATCTCTGCTGTACCAAGTAATTGTTAGCCAGGCGATGTCGGTGTGCGCCGTGAGTTCGAACCTCACCTCTGCCAAACTTAATTTTACTTTTTTTTAAATTTCATATTGGGGAAATGTGGCTGGTAGAATTTATGTATGGCGTGGGGTGGACTCAGATGCAACTTTTAACACCGTTTAAAACGGTCTCTTTTTTTATATAATGAACCATTGTGACTGAACGCAATGACGTGTGACGCTATAATTTGGTCCATGTGAAACAAATACGGCTACCCATACTTTTTTACAGGTTTGCATTTTGTCAAAAATGTTCGATTTATTTTAAAAAGTATTTAGGGGAGGGGGAACTTATAAGTTGTGGACACTATATATCAATTTTGATAATTGATTAAGTAATCGGATAGCAACATTTGTACAGTATTTTTGAGAGCACACCAGACATATCGAATTGCATTCTGAATAAGAGGAATGTCCTTCTGATATCAAATAATTTTGATTTTTTTTAAAATTCGCGACATAATGCAAATTTTATGGCAAATTATTAAAATTTGATATTTTTTATAATTTTCTATATTTAACATTCCTCGAAGTAAACTTTATAAATGTAATGATATGTACTTAAAGTGTATGTAGCTGGGATGAAAAATTATGACCTTTCATATTGAAGATAAACATTTTCCCCCAAAACACATATATAAATATTTTCGGTGTTTTGAGAAAAAACTCTATATCATCAATTCGAAAGGTTAAAATTTGTATATATGCTGGACGGCTTTTCATCCCAGCTACATACACTTAAGTACATATCATTAGATGTAGGCCTATACAATTTCGTACTTCGAACACTGTTGAATTTCAAAAATATCAATTTTTAATCATTTACCAAAAAAAAGGGTATTATCGCGAATTTCAAAAAATCAAAAATTATTTAATATCAACAGGACATTCCTCGTATTTAAAATGTAATTCGATATGTCTGGTGAGCTCTCAGGTCACGTGGTTCCACAAAAAACGTGAAAACGTCGCTATCCGAGCCCTTAAATGAGATTTAAAAATCTGTTTTCCAAAATACGCCCTAAATTTGACTTGCATTAGCAGTTAGAATCAACTGAAGGATAGAGCAACAACGTTATCATAGTCTTACCTTCCAAAATGAGGAAATCGGTTATGCCTCGTTCGAGAAGTATCTCCGCTGCACGCAAGCCACCTGCACCGGCTCCAAGAATCAAATATTTGGCTTCTTTAGCAGACGACAGGTACACCATGCTCAACAAAAGAAGATTTGCAATCAAACGATTTTTGGTGTAAATGTGACTCGCCATGTTGGCAAGTAATGAAGAGCAGGCAGGAGTGCTGATCAAGGGAGGTCCGGATGGGTCGGAGATGTAGAGAGAGAATGGCGTGATATTCTTGTGATATCTCTCATATACAAAAGAAATTGATCAAGGATATCAAGCAACAAAGATCAAAGAAAAAAATGAGACACTGTCTGATCGATTAAATCAGGGACATTACAATAAAAACTGTCCTTTATAGAGGTTATCCGTGTTCTATAAGCTGCATATCCTATCAGCGACTGCTATACCTTGTTTAGGACTTTCAAAAGAAGTACCTGCATGTGTAACCATGACTGTTTCAAAATAGCCCGCCAAAGTCATGCAGGTAACTCCGAGGTCGTGTATTGAATTCCTTTGAATGAGGAATACTACGGGAATCAGCGTCTTTTGTTAGAAGTCACACATGAGTGAAGTGGATAACCTCTATTGGAAAGATCATTGTAGGCCTACTTAAAAAAGAAGAAAAAACATCAACCAAATATTGGCCTACTGGTGTTTTTTTTTATTATCACGCCGAATAGTGCATGGTGATTGGCTCATGATGCATCATGTTGTCGTGGCACTCCAACAATGATGTCAAGAATCACAGCCTTGAAATATGAAATAATTTGCAGATTTTCTTGATTTCTTACAATAATTAAATGATAAACTAAATGAAGATATACCTGTATTATAGTCTAATAATTGATTAAACAAGGTATTTAAACATCAATAGCTATCAATATTAAAGAGAATATCAAAAGAAAACTTGTTTAGGCCTATTGATTTGATGACATCCAGGGCTGACATGTGTCTGGAAATGTCTTTGAATAGGGCTATAATTGGGGCCAATATGTTGTAGGAGCGTACGTGCACGTTTTCGATTTTTTATTCTATTTTTATAGTCAAGATGTGATAACATGCCTGAAATTATTTCATTGTCAAATCAGTGTAGAAAAGGTTAGATATAAAAATTGATAGGTTTATATGGGAAAATATCATAGATTGATTTTCATAGGATATTTAGTTATTATGCCCTACATATCACCTGTAAACAAAATGTAGGCTAGTATTAGAACTTATGAACAAATCTTTAAAAAAAACCCATTATCATCACTTTTTGTTGGAAAATGTAATTTGTTCTTGATTTCTCAAATTAAAAACAAAACAAAAAAAAGCTCGAAATGTGGTAAAATTGGCCCCAAAACTAAATTTGCGCGGCTCTAAATACCGCATCAAGTTTAAACTCAATAGGCCTATATCTTTATGTAAAAGAAAACCCTAAAGGCCGTATAAAATTTATGTTTTGGTTCTCGCCCCCCCCCCCTCGCCTCAATTTCTTGTCCCTCCCACCTTATTTCTGGGATTTGTCAGATTTTTCAATAAATTTAAGCCTCTGGAATGCTTTAGAAAACGTTTGGCCTATACAGATAAATAAGTGTATAAGAGAACATGCAAGGATCACTTTTGTGGTACTCTAGTCGGTTTATCCCTCAAAATCGCAAATAAAAAGGATATTTTTTTCCTTGAGCACTGTTGGAAAAGAGACCCTAAACGGAGTTTAGTGTTTATGGTTGGGGTAGGGCAGTTTGTTTTGCCGACGGAAATATTTTGTGAATTGTAGACCCATTTTTTTAAAGCCAGGACGGCGCTCAAGAATCTAAAAAGTGTGTGTGTGTGGGGGTGGGTGGTGGGGGGGGGGGGGTTGTGGGGGGGGGTAGGGTAACCGTTAATTTTTGTCCGCAATTTTGTTTTAATTATACTATATACTATAACATTAACAATAGGTCTATTACGTAACAACAGCACAATTTCGTAACACATTAATCTTTTATATGACTCTTGCAATTTGTCGACAATCACATAGCTTTGACTACATTTTCTGACAATCACATGGTTTTGACGACAACAGTCAATTTTTGCCGACAAAAATTGTGTAGGAGGTGTCACACAACCACACCCCCTCTAGCGACGGCCCTGAGGTCATATCATAGTTAACACTCAGTTACTGATAATAGATATTTGGATTGTCATGAATTGGTTATGATCACCCTTGGGCAGCAAACATTCTTAAGGTCGTCTGAATATAGATTGTTGGATTGTTGCAAATTCGGTGGAAGTGATTTCCATTGATCCCTTTATTACAAGTATGAATTAAATGTAGACCTATTGAGCAGGCCCGTACGCAGGATTTCATTTGGGGGGGTGCTGATTTTGAAAAAGTGGACCTTTTTCCAAGGGGAGGGGGCAATTTTGTGAAAAGTGGACCAAATTTGGACCTTTTTTTGTCCAAAAAAGCATTAAAAAACCCATTTTTTTGCTCGCTACGCTCGCAAATTCTAAAATTTTGGGACTTTTTGTACACTTTTCCCGTCGGATTTGGGTGCGGTGTCCGCACCCCCCGCACCCCCCCCTGCGTACGGGCCTGCTATTGAGCACACAGTTTTTCAATCTAGCTTTCAACATGAAAATTCTTGAGAATTTCCCAGAGTATGTCATCGGTGGTAACGATATTTCCCCGGGATATTTCCCATCCGGTTAGTTGTGCATGTCATGTGCCACACACAAAAATTACTAGCATTCCCAGTACTTCTGAAACATGAACTTCATCCACGGCGTTGTCTCTTTAAAGACATTTCTTGTTTGCTATGTTACAAGTATTTACTACTATTTAGGCAATGTGAACCTAACTGAGTGTCCCCAAATCCATTTCTCTCGTGAGTTCTGACACACACCATCAAATTGTACCTTTTAATAACCCAAACATGGCGATCCAGTCATGCCAGTGGTCTGTTTTGTCTTTCACGCCACGAAACTTCGTGAAATGGTGTAATTACCGGTATATCATTGTATCATGTCTTTCTCATATGTGATGCGATCAAGCAAAATCAGTCGGAACTCGGAAATGTTGATTTTGAGATATAACCTTATACAAAGGAAATGTTTCCTTTTGTTGTTTTGGAAACTCGTTAATCAAGTTGCTCATACTCGTATTCTTGGAACTGCATGGTTGTTCAATATCAATGGTGTTTTCTGCAAAATCCAGATTTGTAAATTATGCTTTGTACTATCCTAGAAACTGAAAATTTTATATTTCCGAGTTCTGACTGATTTTGCTTGATCGCATCACATTATGTTGTTATTAAGCCTATAATAATAAAGCGCAAAGGGCCTGTAGGGCCTATTAAAGTACAATAATATATGTAAACTAAAACTATGTTAGCACATCTATCATGCTATACTTATATAACAAAGGTTACATTTTTAGATTTTCCTATTGAGCAAATCGCTGAATGGGCCTATAACGAGGTCCAACGCATTAGGAACGACGTTTTGAATCGCAATAAAAGCTTGTGTTACGATAATGACATGTCTTTAGTGTTCTGGGTCCTTTTTCATACACCATTTGTTTATCATCATTTTGGCATGCTGAAGGTAAATAACACTTTATATTGTTACAATAATAAAGAATGGTGGCCACCTTTATGCATGTTCTAAAATCTAGATTTTTTTATTCGACATAGTAAACTTTAAAAAAAAATGTTGTTAAGGGACCGTTCACAAACACTTGTTAGGGGGCCTGATGCGCATAAAAATTCATCACGAACATTTTTCGGCCCCCCCCCTTTTGAGATCTCAAAATTTCAGGCCCCCCTTTTTTGACATGAAAATTATGGATCAAGCCCATAGAAAAGCATATAAACTCAATTTTCCCAGGAAAATTTGTGGTCATTTTTTCAGGCCTCCCCCCTTAGGAGGGTAAAAAAAATTCAGGGCCCTCCTTTTTGCATCAGCCCCCTCCTAACAAGTGTTTGTGAACGGACCTTAATCAGTTTCATTCATCTTAAGGGGGTACTACACCCCTGCCCAATTTTGCATTTTTCTCAAAAAGTATAGGCCTATATAGCGCAATGATGACTAGTAAGATATGTATTATAGGGGCAAGAACTATAACTACTGCACTGGAAATATTTATTTCAGCACAGACAACAGTTGTGGGGTTACAGTCAAAAATGAGGGAACCAATATTTGATCAATAAATCAATAACTACTTGCCTTGAGTTGCTGAATTATCAGTGCAGTAGTTGTAGTCCTTGCCCCTATAATATACATACCTTACTTGAGTAAAATGCAAAAATAGGCACAAAAATGGCCGGGGGTGTAGTACCCCCTTAAGGGCATCTGTTTTTGTTTAAATGTTCACTATTATATATATCATATCTATTCAACATTGCACGTTCAGTCAAGTAGGGCTAAACCATCGTCATAGAACTTGTTATATTTGACTACATATTTTAGAAACATTATATTTTACTATATTATACTTGATAGTTTTAAAACCATCTCTAGATTTATATAGAAGTACTATTTGTGGTGTTTTTGTAGAATTAAATAAGGTCATCATAATTTAATAGTTCGTCTCAAAGCCTGCCTGCTTTTTGCGCGTTATTCCTGCTGGATTGGGTAAGTTTTTTCCACTGTTAATTTTTTTCCCAAATCCACCAGCAAAAATATCACGTCTGACACCGTCAAACGTCAAAATAGCCTAAATCGTAAATCTTAATAAAATTCTTCATCTTGAGTCAGTGAAACCTCCTTGACAGATGAAAAGGTGATCTATTCTTTGTCAAAAAGCTCGTCCCACAGAAATTTAAAGTAAAAAAAACCTCTAAAAAATTGGGAAGGGCTTTGAGACAACTATTAAATTAAGATGGCCTAACTACGTTTGTCGATCTGCTTTGAAAGACATCAAAGATTGGTCTTAACCCTGGAATCATGGAAACTTATGGGCCTCATAACTGCTAAATTGTTGGTCTAAAGTATATAGAAGTATACATATTTAGAATGGCAAAGACTTGATGAATCCATCTGTGAGGTCAAATTTGGGCAAACATGCTCGGTTATGGAGAAATTCCACAAATCCACAAATTTGACCTCACAGATATGGATTCTTCAAGTCTTTGCCATGCTAAATATGTATACTTTTATATACTTTAGACCAGCAATTTAGCGATTATAAAGGCCCGAAAGTTTCCATAATTCTAGGTTTAAGACCAACCTTAAGGACAGCAATGCGATATAATTATTTTAACCAGGGGCGTAGCAAGCGGGTATAGACAGGGTGGACGAATCCATGGGCCCGATGGTTAGGGATAGGTCTGTTAAAGGAGATATTAAAAGCACCCGCACTTCTTCTTGTCCATGGGCCCTCGAATGCTACGTCTCTGTTTTTAACTTCGCCAAATATAAGCCTTTGGCGCATGTTATGAACTGCAGTTTTGCACATTAATTCACCCAAACGACACATATTCGTCAATAACAATTGTTCGTAATTTATAGGCTACGAAACAGTTTGTCTCAAACATACCAAACTTGATAATATTTTGTTTTTAATTAATTTTCTTTTATTTCTAGTTGTTTCATTTTCTCCATTAACCTTTCTAGTTGTTCATTACAAATAAGTTATGAAGCGGATACACTCAAAGTACGATCAAATTCAGGGTAGTTTTTTTTAAAGAAAAAAAGTGAATTCCAAGTCGGCATTTTGTACCAACAGATCGCAAAACAAATATATTTCTTCTCATGCATGGTTTTGAGACAAACAAATTTCGCCTTTATTACTGAAATGTTCTTCCGTTGTGTATACTTTTCACGGATTTAAATGTTATTCCTCTGGAATTCTGCAATGAACTGTTTATTCATTACTTCATTTCTTACGTTGTTTTTCATATGCATAATTAGGTTTCAAGAAGTGTATTTCCGCACGGTAATATGTTGGGCAAACACTCGCCAAGTAAACCTAGTTCATTTCCCAATGAAATGAACAGTCTCATTATAAGCTGGTGGTGGGGGTAAGCTGTGAATATCACCCCTTGTTTTCCCTTTACTTCTGTGCTCCAGCAATGGATTGTCATTAACCGAGTCTGATGCAGAGATGGATGTTCTTGTTGGTAAAGATGACGTCCTGATGTAAACATAAAAACAAGAAAAACGAAAAGGAACATATAAAGAATTTACAGCACTAGAGATTCATTTTAATGTTTATGCTTAAGCGGGTTGAAGGGTAGCATGATCCAAACGATGTTGCACTCAAATTATGAGACAAATAACGCTGACACACAAGAGGAACGGTATGGGTTCTATTAAGGAGATCCCAAGACTTGATATAAGAAGTACACTGCAATGTTTTAGTTAATGACCCATTCAGTGATCCCAGCGTAAGTGTACAAAATTAAAATGGTTTACAATTTCCCGGCATTTTCAGTCGATTTTGATGGCGATCATTTTAAATGTTGACCTTCGATTTTCAAGCGGTCAAAAACCGTTCGTTTCAGGAAGTTGTCATGCTTTACTTTTTTGATGTATACATTCATATCAATGCATTGGTAAAAAATGGTAAGGTATACTTTTTATTTCAAATACTTAAATTCCATTTTTTACCATGTAAAATTATTTTTTGGTCGAAATTGAACAAAATCTGCAAGATAATGCATTTCACCCAAAATAATAATAATAATAATAATAAAGAGGCGTTTGTATAGCGCAGAAATACCTTAAAAAGGCCTCTAAGCGCTTTACATAAATATGCAACCAATACACAAAATTAAAAGTTATAAAAAACAATGATAAAACCACATTAAATATACAAAGTTCAGAGAGTGAAAGCAGCACTCATAAACATGACCATACGATAAAACGTGAATTAAAAAGCTAACATAGTATAGGTCCAAAACATACAATATACATATGACTTAAAAACAACATAAGCAATCTGAAAAGAAAAATTGCACAAAATTGATTCATGCATGGCATCCAGGCAGCAGACGAGTTGGAGAGAGCAAAAACAGACCATCACCTCCGTGGAACGGACAAGCCGAACGGATGGAAAAAACCGACAGAGGTGAGAAAACTAAAACGTCTGCTTAACTGGATACCACGCACAACATAGCAGCAAAACACATATAATTTAAACTGTTGGATTGATAAAAAGATGAGTTTTTAACAGTTTCTTGAAGGTGGCAAGTGACGCGGCATTCCTAATCTGCTGAGGTAACCCATTCCACAACTTAGGTGAAGAAACTGAGAAGGCACGCTCTCCGTACGTTGATGTTGCTACAGTCCGTGGTACTTCAAGGAGAGAAAGCGACGACGACCGAAGGAGCGGCTCGGTTTGTAGGTGTTAAGCAGTTCTTTCAGGTAAGGTGGAGCTAGTCCATTTAGTGATTTGTATGTGATCATGAGGATTTTGAAGACAATTCGATCTTTCACAGGAAGCCAGTGCAGCTCATTTCGGCGTAAATCGTTGATATTAACGCGATGGCCACTGACTCCTAAAACAAGTCGCACGGCACTGTTTTGTACCCGTTGAAGCTTAGAAATTGCAGAACTTGTTAAACCAAAGAGCAGACTATTGTTAGCATCAAGTCTGGATGTCACAAATGCATGCACTAAACGTTCTGCCGTAGGACGGTCGATGTATTTCCGAATACGGCCAATTTTGAGGTATGAGCGTCATGTACTGGTCAAATAGGACTCCAAGGTTGCGCACTTCTGAAGCAATGTCAACTTCTGAGTCGCCAACTTTGATGGTAGAAATTGGTGTCGGATTCCTGCTAAATCGCGAAGATAAATGCAACACCTCAGTCTTTGAATCGTTCAGAAGCAATCTATTTTCTGCAGTCCATGCTTTCACGCCTCGAACGCAGTCTTCAAGGCGTTGAAGTTGGTCGTCGCTACTAGGATCCAATACAAGATACAACTGTGTATCGTCCGCGTAGATCATAGTTTCAACACCATATGACCTAATCAAGTCTTCAAGCGGAGCAGCATAAACTGTAAACATGAATGGTCCAGCGACAGATCCTTGAG
This sequence comes from Amphiura filiformis, assembly GCF_039555335.1. Taxonomy (NCBI): domain Eukaryota; kingdom Metazoa; phylum Echinodermata; class Ophiuroidea; order Amphilepidida; family Amphiuridae; genus Amphiura; species Amphiura filiformis. The sequence continues at coordinate 91,514,942 of NC_092628.1, read as the reverse complement.
GTACGGAGCAGTTCATGAAGTGTGTCGCAGATACACTGTCGCCAATAACAACTGATTGTTGACGGTTACAAAGGTAGCTAGTACACCAGGCAAGCGCTTTTCCGTGGACTCCGTAACGATCTCTCAGCCGCCGAAGTAATATCTGATGGTCGACTGTATCAAAGGCGGCCGAGAGATCGAGTAGAACAAGCACAACATCAGAACGCTGGTCAACAGCACGCAATATATCGTTCTGTACTCGCACTAGAGCAGTCTCCGTGCTGAAATGCTTGCGATACGCTGATTGTCTACTACCATACAGTTCGTTATCAAGCATGTATTCTTGAAGCTTAGCTGACGCCGCTCTCTCAACAACCTTTGAGACAAACTTCAGGTTGGAGATAGGCCTGTAGTTGTTCAGTATATTAACGTCGAGTCCAGGTTTCTTGATCAAGGGAGTTACACTAGAAACCTTGTATGATGCAGGAAAGATGCCAGATAGGAGCGAACGATTGACAATTTTAGTAATCGATGGAAGTAACTCAGGAAGGCATTCTTTTAGGAGCGAAGTTGGAATTGAGTCCAGCGAGCATGTCGACGATGGTGATTTCATGATGATACGATGGATAGTCTCTTCAGATACCTCGCAGAAATTACTGAAAGTTGAGGTATGGTTTTGTTCAGAAGGCACGGATGGTTGCAGAGTGATGTTGTCAAGCTTATCTCTGACTTTCCGGATCTTATCCGCAAAAAAACTCCGCGAAGTCATTTGCCAGCTTTTCAGTGCTGTCATGGGAGGGAAGAGTTCTGTTGGAGCCAGTCGAACACATTTTGTCAACCTGTCGAAACAACTGTTTTTGGTCGCAGTCCTTCAGTTGCAATTTATGGTAGTTAGATTTTGCTTCTTCTAGCTTAGCTGAGTATTTCTTGCACTGATCACGATAGGTTTGTCTGTGTACTTCAAGTCCAGATTTACAAAACTGACGCTCACAGCGACGACGTTCCTGCTTTTCTTTTCGGAGCACCTCATCATACCAGGGGGCATGAGGCCGCAATGAAACGCTTCTAGAAACCTCCGGAGCATGACAATCTAACAAGTCAGACATGACATTGTCAAATTGAGTACTGAGGGACTCAACGTCATTGGCTGGATCAGTCACAAGAGACGAAGCAGCGATGTCATTATTAAATGCATTGAGATCGATGTCACGAAGTTTGCGAAAGCGAAACTGATGTTTGGTGACAGGTGGACGTGACACAGCAAGCTTGCAAATGACAGCAAAATGATCAGATGGAAGTGTATCATCAATTTTCAAATCAGAAATGATGGAATCGGAGCTGCGCGTAATCACCAAATCTAGCGTATGACCGCAGCGATGTGTAGGTTTGTCTACATGCTGATCAAATGAAGCAGAATCAAGAAGTTCACGAAAGATAATTGCTTCGCGATCATCCAGAACGTCCACATGGAAGTTAAAATCACCCGCTATTACAAATGGAATAGCAAGGGATGTACATGTCTCCACAAATGCAGAAAATTCATCGAAGAACATCTTCGCTGTGAACTTGTTGACCTTGGATGGATAGGGTCGGTAAATGACGTAAAGCCTTATGGATGAAGATTTCGACGAAATTGTCACGTCCATTTGTTCGAAAGATTTGGCGAGAAAAGACGGGTTGATAACGATGTCAAATCCTCTGCGCATGAGCACTGCAACACCACCACCCCGTTTCGGGCGCGGAACATGATGCATAACATAGTCAGGAAGAGCATTTTTCAAGTCAGAAAGAATTCGATTATCTCTTTCATCACCAGTTAGCCAACTCTCAGTTATCGCTAAAATGTCCAGATGTTCGGACATCACAAGATCAATTATTGCGGAAGCTTTCTTACGCCCTCTAATTGATTGGCCATTCCAAACAGCGAACTTTGCAGAGGGTGTATTTGAATTGCACTTTTTTTCACGAATCAGATTGTGAGGATTTATTGTTTTGGTGTCACTCTCATTTCCAAGAAACTGCTGAGATGGTAATCGATTAGTGACAATCGAGTGGATCTTTCGTCTTAAACGCTTTCCACCTCGTCGCCCACGCTTTGTTTGTCTAACAACGTTCAATCGTTTTAGTTCATTCCACTTGTCTGGGGTGAATGGTTTTGGTTCAATAGAGTTTATCACACCTTTCCGGATAGATAACAAGGTGTCCTTCGAATATGTTAGACGACACATCATGAAAACACTAAGTAGGCCTACAGTACATGGCTGATGAATTCAACAGTACGTAAATACAGTGATGAACGAACCAAAGAAAATATCGAAAATACTAGACAAGACGCAATTCAAAATTATCACAAAGAAGTTCAAACTGGTCACAAATTACTCACAAGTTCATAAAAAGTTATATAATTGTCCACAAAATAGTTAAAACTGCAGTGAAATGCTTGTATAATTGGAGCGAAGTGAATATATTGCATCAAGATATAAAGTTGAAATTTTGTTAACAGATATTGAATATACATGTAACATGTATTCTCCAAAACAAATATGAAGTTCATACTTTATTTACTTTCAAAGTTATATCTGTTTTAATAATTGGCATTTTTGGTAAAAAAAAGGAAAATAAAATCACAAAAAACTGCATTTTCAACCCAAATATCTCAGCTCACTTCACTTTTCAGAAAAGCCAGAAGGTAAAACAGAAAGATGAGACTCTATGGTTAATTCTAACCCGGCTGGCACCTTTTTCGAAAAATGTTGCCCAAAAACCTTAAGGGATGTGAAAAGAGCGAACCGTGGTTTGGATTCCAGAGGGAGGGTGTCTGTAAGAGGCACAGCCATCAGAAAATGAATAACTAAGATCGCGCGCCAAATAAACTTACTGCAGTAATTTTCCTGGTCTTTAAAAAACTAGGCATAGATAATAAATAAATAAATAAATAAATAAATAAATAAATAAATAAATAAATAAATAAATAAATAAATAAATAAATAAATAAATAAATAAATAAATAAATAAATAAATAAAGCAGCATAAGAAAAATATGACATAGCAAGGTTTCGAACAAGCAACGAAGAAATCACAACGCCTTAGCCCGCTCGGTTACTGAACCGTTACATCCTAATCCATGTCAAAGAAATATATTCACCTCAAGAGTAACGCAATATTGGAACATGCCCCGGACACATGCCTGTAGGTAAAGATCCTACGTAATAGAAAAGCACGAAAGGTGCATGAAGGGTCTATCCCTTTAGTCATGCTAACCAAATAAATATATAGAGGTCATTGACATGTAACCAATTCTTTGTATACCTTGATACAATCAACATATACAAAGAAGTATATTATTAGGCGTAGACGCCATCATCAAGGCGGGAAGTATAAAACCATAGTCGCCACTCGTGCACTTTTTTGAGTCTAAGGCTGTTCCGAAAGCAGCCTTGAACCCTGCATTCAGAGGTAAATTTTGGGTTGTTACATGGAATTCAAAGTAATTATATCATCAAAAAACCCACTGAGAGGACTACGATACTTATCCAATCTACATTCTGTTATTTGCAAAAGCCGACGAACGAAGAAAAATTATAAAAGGAGCAGGTCCATATATCAACGTTAATTCCCAGTAAGCTTAAAAACGCATCGAAAACGCCAAAATGCAGTCACAAAATGTATAATATTACTAAATCACCGAAACGAATTTTTAACGTAGGTATGCAGAAAAGAGTTGTATTAGCAATAACAAAGTATGTGCAAAAAGATTTGTCTTTGGCATGTCGCTTTCTTGAAATATCACCAAAATATCAAATTTGGAAAAAACACCCCAAACTTTAAAACAAACATGAACCTTCCAAAATAACTGCACATTTGGACTTGGTGACCCGGTCATTACCTGGCGCTGTGATTTAGGATTCCTCGTCGCTTTCTCTCTCTAGTTACCAGTACTTTAAGTTTTAAGTGAATAGGGGGTGATGCGAGGAATACGCGTTAACAGCCCCAGTAGAAATAGCTCGGTTGAAGGTGAATGCGCGGTGGATCACCGTCATCCGTCAACTACCTTTTGAGGCGGTGAATACACAGTAACGTTCGCAGTAGAAACAATTCGGGCGACGATTTTGGTGGTGACACCGGTTTTGCTGGTGGTGACAAGTTTGCCCACTACAATACAACGGGAGCATTCAAATCTCGAATGTCACGAAAACTATTTTCTGGACTTCCGCCCTCCCCACTAAATAGGTGGGAAGTGAATTGTTACCCTGAATTTAGAGTGCAGCAGAAACGACCAGATGATGGTTAAAATAAGTGACGGGATTGAAAATGCGTGTGAAGAATTGAAGGTGAAAGCGCGGCAATTCGTGGACAAGCTTGATTTTGATTCATTTTGCCTATATAAATCACCATACATCTCAAAAACACAAAAGGCTAATTTCACAATTTTTTTCAGCACGAATTTTAAAGACAAATACATGTTATTCAGCTTAAATTTAGAATTAGAGCGAGGCCCAAACGCACCTTTTCCAGTTTACATGGATTTCAGCGCAGGAAAATAGTATTGACCTTGGGGTATGGATCTAATTTGTACGGTAAAACCAGGTGCCTTACAGATATTTTGAAATTTACACATTCAAAACTTTCCATAAGCATTCATAAAGTAGGTGCAGTTGTTAGGTAGCACGTGCATATCGGCAAATCTCGTGATTGTTATTTGAATATGTTTATAATACTGTTTACACTCTAAATACCACTAATCTCTAAATGTTATTCTACCTTTAAGGCTTACTGTATTGGATCTCTGACCACAGCAACTGGAGTAGAACTAAAGAGTGATATGAATCTCTTAGTATCTCTTTTCCGTGCCTGTTTGATGCTTGAACATCTTATCATGTTATCTGTCGATGTTACAAAATCCAATGTCATTCAGACTAATGTTTAAATACTATGATAGGTCTATACGTCCGAACAGGTGTACAACATGTACAATAAAGGGAAAGGCAATACCAGTTATTCACTAAATCACTTTTGAATTAATATTTGTAAAACGTACGGGTGTGCAAGCATACTTGCAAGTGATAGATCAAAAATAATAATGATGGATGAAATTTGTCATTTCGGACACATGACATCAACGCGCAATGGAGCTTCACGGTCTTATCATCACTGCTGTTTTCTTCCATTTTGTGAATTGTTCATATAAAACAAAATATCTGATTAAAAATGAGTTTATTATACATTTATCATGTTTATCTTTCACTGTTATTTCCCAATACGTTTTCGTTAATGAATCCGCATAATGAATGTTTCAACATATTCAACTTATTGTCTAATAGTATTAGTGTAATAGTGCTCAATGGTCACCTTAAGGAATAGTTCTTTTGCCAAGAGGTATTTGAATGTCGAGTCATTACCGGTCATCACTAAGAATTTAATCTAAAGTGTTTCATATACAATTCAACTTACATTTGCGTGAATGAAGAAGCGCTTGTACTGGTATCAGCATTAGAGGTTGTCCATGAATGTATAGTATTATTTCCTCCAGATACACCATAATGTTGTTCATGAATCGTTGTATTCCATAAATATTCACATTAGCTGACACTGACATAGCCGCATGATGACGTGTTAGGGATCTGTGATCCTCAATTGCATTTGTTGACGATGTTTTACAATGAAATCCTAATGTGAAACAACCAAATATGGATAAAACAATACCGGATATAAACAATCCCATCCAGGAGGTGTAAAATCCAACCAAAACAGATAAAACCATTCCCGTAAGAATAAGACTTGCACCGCTTACAAGAAGAATAACTCCCGACAGAGCTCCTACATTGTCTTTCTTCTTGTGCTTTCTGTGTTTTCGATGACCACCAAGTCGAAATAAAACTGTGCGATGTCCAGGTGCACGACGAGGTTTTCCATGTCGTGTTCCTTTCTTATTGGTTGTACCTCGTGTACCAGATGGCCCTGCTGTGGTGAAAGACGTTGTCATTTGTGGTGGATCTCCTGATGCTGATGCTGCTGATGCACCGTGCGTCGTCCCATCATTGCATTTATCTGTCGTTGAAGTCATTTCCTGCTCTTGTAAAGATTGGTACTCATAATGCTTCATTAATAGATTGATGTCCTTAGTTTGTTTCATTGACTCGCAAGACAACTTATTCTGACGACCGTATACCTCACAATATAGTATACATTTGCCGGCTGGCGTGGACTTAATTCATACTGTTATATTCAATACAATTCTATGCAGTGCAATGATATTATGCATTAGGTATTTGTAGAGGCATGTTGTTCAAATCGTGACTTTACATCTTCACATTAAACCAAACAAACGTCACACGTGTTTGTCACAATTCACACTGGATACTCCGAACGTTGAAAACGTGTTGTTCCTTCTTAAACATCTGCAATCACGACATGCAATCCTCTCTATTGTCCTACAGGGAATCTACTGTAAACAGGAATACTAGCGCTCCGATGCTAATGCGATATAGGCAAATATAAAGGTATTTGAAGACAAATACCTCTCTTTCATTCTTTCAAGAAAATTGACATTACTAGCAGGAAGTATAAGTCAGTCCATGTAACCTCCCTATAGACACTAGAATTTCCCTTAGTAAAATCATAAATCTTCAATACGACACGTCCTATCCTGGCGCAATCAACATTTTTGATCTCAAATTTACTTGCAGCATGTCCTTTACTTGGTATGTTTTTTCATCTTTATGGCTTAGTGCATTTACCTTCTAGGATATGTCAAGTACTTTGCATTTATAAGGAGGAGCCACTCCGAATTCAAGTCTCTTTTGATAACAAGTGATTACAGTGTGTCTTGAAAAATTGGAGAAACAAATTATATTAGATTTGGTTGTTAGCAATTCAAAATTGTGTTGACCTCGATTTCTTGGATATTTTATCTTCATAATCATGATCATGGGCAATTCTTGTACAAAATTGTACAATTGTAACAATAACTACTTTATAGTTGTATATCGAAGGAATATTAACGTTAATTTTTGAAACACTTTATAATAGAAGAATAAAAATGAGAAATCGGTCATTTATTCTTTCTGTGACATTTACATTGCCATACAATTGATGTGTCAACAGAAGTCAATGACTGGTCAAATGACGTGGGCTATTTGTATGTCCTCTTCACAACAAAAGGTCTGTATACCTTGCCGTCTTAGGTAAACTTCTCATCAAGACTCCATGTTTGTCTATCATGTTTGGCTCATGCACTTGCTTGCACGGATTTCAATTCAAAGGAGTGCTGGTAGTCAAAATTTAAAGTTTATTTCATCTGAAATTATGTGACCCCCTGCAGGCAATGCAGAGATTTAATGTATCATACTTTTGTTACTAGAGATGCTAAACAATCTTCTTTATACAATGTAACTCTGTTTGTTGCTTGCTTAACCTTGTACGAAGTAAAACAATTATGATCACTTAATATTATAAACCAATCACAGTTTTGAATGTTGTTCGCAGAGATACGCCCATCAGTGTTTTAGCGCCTCTGTGCAAAATTGTTTTGGTAAAACGGGACTACTTTAGAATAAAGGTTGCAACATAACATTTAGGTCTGAGAATGGTAAGGGATGAGGGGGAATGATTAGGATTACGTAATTCTTAAATTCATAAAAACGTAAAATAATATTAGTAGTAAATGTCAGAAATAGTTTCAATCCATTTTAAGCTCAAATAGACAGAAGTATCCATCTCTTTTTCCTGATCATTGGCGTTTGGGCCAGAATCCCTTGCAATTACTTATTGTTTGGGTGGGGGTGGAGGCGCCAATCGTCCCGTATCATATCAATTTGTAAGCGCTCTTTAGCAAAGTCATAGTTCATTGAATTTACAACCGTATGACAAAACGTTTTGCACCCGATTTGCAATTTAAAGAGGATTGACCATTACTCATTAAATGAGGCTAGTATATGGACAATATAAGTGTGCTCTTTCATTTAATGACATACAATTTGAAAAATATTGTAAGGAACACTTGAGGTTTTTTGGTCAAAATGTGCCTGGATAAATGTAAAAAAAAATGATACCTTTTCATGGGACCTTTAAGGAATCAGATATGAGAGTACATCAGACATCGAATTGCATTCTGAATACGAGGAATGTCCTTATGATATCAAATAATCTAGATTTGTTTTGATATTCGCAATATAATACAAATTTGATGGCAAATCATTAAAAATTGATATTTGATATTTAACAGTCCTCGAAATGAACTTTAATATGTACTTTAAGTGTATGTAGTTGGGAGGATCGAGGAAAAACCGACCATCAATTGAAAATTTTGATCTTTCGTATTGAAGAATATACATCTTTCTAAATTTTAGGTCTTTTTGGGTATATATTTTCAATACCAAAGGTCGAAATTTCAATTGATGGTCGGCTTTTCCTTAAAGCCACAAACTCTTATTATACACATCTTCTTAATACTAATAACGGCGTGTTCGTCCGTCCGTCCGTCCTATCGCGCGCTATCGCGTTCGCGTCCGCGCGGTTCGCGTTCACGCGGTGCACTATCGCGTGCTCGCGGTGCGCTATCGCGGAGTATCAACGGGAGTGTGCGCGGAGTACAGTGCGCGCATTGGAAAAGCATTACAGTGTGACTAACAGGTGCATAATTTCGGTTTCTCTAAATGTGGTAACAGTGCAGGGCTTGGAAGAGGCGAATGATGGGTTTCCAGATTATGGGTAGGCCTAACGAACTACCGAAGTAAGCATCACACCTATAAAACAAACAGAGTTGATTAAGTTGTGTCAAGTCGGGTCTTGATCATTGAGAGACGCATTTCATAGTAGTTTAAAAAGTAAGGGCAGGTATATGGGTAACGGGTTTGGGTAATTAGAAATAGGCCTATCACGAGAAGCGCCCGACCCACAGAGGTCCACTATAAACAAGAGAAGAAATACTTTACATGTTCACGTAACCTCCTTCAACTCATTTGCATAGTTTTGGAGGTAGCGGATCGTATTCTGATTCGTTGAACTCTAAATTAGCATACTTTTGGAGGTTTCCATATTTGGGCTTACCTAATTAATTATTAATACCGCTACGTTGTTTACATAGTGACATCATTAGAAATGGTCGTTTCGTCAAAGATCCGACAAACAAACATTTCCACTTTTCTTTCCATTCCTGTTATATTGTGAAATACCATATACCTGACGTGTTAGTCCAATATGATAGGAAAATATTTCTGGCTCCGTAAAAGTTGTGGCAAATTGTTCGCATAGTTAAGAGGTTTCAGAAAAGGAATAGTTTGCACTATCTGCGATGTTTAGTTAACATGATACACAGCAAAGAGTAAAACAAATATGATATTGGATTCCATAGGATTCACAATGGAGTGGTATTTATTTATCATCTATCTTCTGAACTTGACATCGCAGATAGTAAAAACTGTTCTTTTCCGGAATCCCTTGAACTTGAAGTATATGTCCTCAGCGCAAATATGATACATTTTTGTGATCCTTAGACCCAGACGGACGAATAATTTGACATGTTTTTTAGTGAATTTGGAGCATTTTTAATTTTCCCCCTATATGAACATGTAGGGGGTTGGGGGTCATTTTTTAGGGTCACGTGGTGCCAATATAGCTTGGCAGACAAAATATTTGAATTCAGCATACCCGAATTAACCGAAATAATTTAGTTGCCAACTTCGCTAGATCCTTAAATAAGCACATAGAACCAGTCTAATAGGTCAGACTTGCAAGATATCAACAACAACAGCAACAAAAAAACACATGCGGATATCAGGGTCGTAGGCAGCTTTCTTGGTGGGTGTGGGGGGGGGGGGAGAAAAAACCTCATCATGCAATTCCTGGTCTTTGTAACGGAGCGGTAGCGCCATCTCACATTCAGGAAGTGATATAAATTTGATGCTATACGTTGAGGGCTATCTTTATTCGGGGTGCTTTATAACTTAGTTATCACTGGTTTATATATAACAGTTCGCATATGAAAATGTCCCAGCTGGTTAATGAGACTTTTCTGAGATATCTGAGATTTTGTTTTCATTAACATCTCCATATACCAAACGAAGCAGAACTACGTGAAAATGACGTCAAAAAGTTCATGATTAAGTAAATCGAAGAGGAGGTAGACGAATGTCTCCTAAGCTTTTCAATTTGGGTAAATTCAACAAAAATTAGTATCATTTAAAATGACCAAAAACAACGAAAATAAAGCAAACTTGGTATCGGTTCTTATCACAAAATTAAATATACATACCTCCTTAGCAATTTTGAAGCAATTTTGAAATTTTTTTCAGAAAACAGATGCCAGTATACACCTTTTCTTTCAGGTCAGTCAGTGATCAGGGTGTTTTTGTCCAAATTATTGTACACGGATTGCGAGCGAAAAACTATAAGATTCTTCGAGATCCTCATTTCACAACCAGAGGATGATTTAAGCACTTCCCACCACGCCACTGTGTTGACTTGCGGTTAGCACAGCTGTGTGAGTGAACATGACACGACTGCTCGCACATAGCATTGACGGCCATGGTTAAATTTGAATTTTGACTGATATATTTACAATAAAAACGCATTCACAATGCTGGTCGATTTCACATTTTATGTTACCTACAGAAGGTGTGAATTATCCTTCATGCATACATCACTTTAGATCTGAAATCGACCAACTAATAATGACACACGCACAATTCTTAAACAACATCTTTTGCACAGAGTTCAATGGGATTTGAAAAGTAAAGTGGCAATTGAAACTCTGGTGATAACACGTTTGCAGTGCATGATGGGGCTTCCTTAAATCATCCTCTGTTTCACAACTAGCCGATTGAGCTCATTAGGGGCGCACCATTAGATTTCCAGGGGGGGCATGGGAGTTTTTGAAAAAAAAAAACTTTGCCCACTTTGAAAAAAAAAAAAACTTTGCCCACTAGTGAGACAAAAAAAAAATTTTGCCTCACTGATGAGTAAAAAAAAAAATTTCACCCACCCAACTTTGTATTAAAATGTACATTAAAATTGAAAAAATAACTTCGCCGCCGAAGGCGGCTAAAAAAAAATTCGGTGCTCTTGGAGGCGAAAAAAAAAATTCCGCCGCCTTTGGCGGCAAAAAAAAAAAAATTCTGCCTGACCCAAACTCCCATGCCCCCCCCCCGAGAATCTAATGGTGCGTCCCTTAGCGACCGTGCTCACGACTGACTGACCATGCACCGAACTACCAAATCAATCGGATCCGAGCACTGCTTGTATTCATGCTGAGAACCACACCGGGTTGAGTTAATGGAAAAGAAAGCTGATGTGTCTGGATTTTCGTGATAGCGGTACTCTGCGGATGGGGTTCTCAACATCTACAACATCTAAGCATAAAAGACCACCGTGAAAAATCAAACTGCTTACCCACTGAAAAATTGTTGCTTATATGGTAGAAGATATCATAAAATGTAAGGCAAAATGGTGTTTTGAGTGCATGAACCAGGGAGTTAACTTTTTAACCATGAGAACATGATTAATTCATCTATACCTTTTAACACATAAAATACTAGGAGCTTGATTTGGTGGTGTGCACCCTTAATCCTATAAACCGAGGACCACCAACTTCTTGATGGGATTTTAAATTGACAAATATTTGAATTTGGAAAGGAATTTCAGAAGGTGCAATGTCATTGGCTTAAAGTGGAATTCTACAATGAAATCGAGCGGTTATTCAAAATTGGACTACAGAAGCCAAACCAATGGTGCCAACCCTGGTTATGTAATAGGAGGTGTCAGGATCCCAAGAAACAATGGTTCCACTAATCATGCTAATATAGCAAGATAAAACACATAAACAAAAGTTGATACTCAGGTAGCTCTCGGTTCAAGACGAGCAAACCTAAACGGATGAAATCCCCGGGTGAGTTTCTTTATTTGGGTTAGTGGGTACATGTGACAACGACTTGTTTGACGACTAATGAAAACCATACGACATCGACAATTTGTCAAGAATACCTACTAAAATGAAGATACTCATTGATTTCATACTATCTGCTCAGTCCGGTGATATTTGTTTCATTTGAATTGATGAACCTGTCATCCGTTCAGCGCGTCCGCTACCGCAAACTGACCACAACCTCAAACGGCTTCCTTAAAGTTAGAAGTTTCTCTATTTGCAGTCCTGCTTTAACCATCAATGACAAAATAGCGAATAGGTTAGACTTGCAAGATACCAAAACCATTTCTTTGTCGGGGAGGGGGGGGCTGGGGAGCAAGAAGAACAAAATTCCCGGTTTCTTTATTTTAACCGGGTATTATCGGTGGGATATTATTTCATTTTTTTAAGGGATACTGTATTTGTTAAGTCTTCGAGCTTAAAAAAGGCTTTATTGGAACAATGTGTGCGAAGAAGAATTGTCCCTTTTCTTTTTCTTTGCTTTCCCCCGATTATCTCTTTCATTATTTTGTTAGGTAATTTTCTCTTCCAGTTTTTGTGTGGAGGCACTCCCCCTGCCTCCGCTGGCTACGCTACTGGCGGATATGCCTGGAAGAGATATACATCAACAAAGCAGTACAGGGATTTACCAGATCTATGTCAAATGTTACCAGATGTTACCAAATGGAGGAAAGAATGCTCAATAATTGAGGTACAGCACATTCAGTTACTAAGTACGATACGAGTACATGCATGATGAAGATTATTATTCCGCACATTTTTGTAAGACCCAGAGTGAGACCACGTGTAACGTTGAGTACGCCAATAGTGTGGAACCCGCTCTTCCAACATAACATTACTGCAAAGTAGGATAACAAAAGTTAATCCCAGGTTCAAATAGTTTCCATAAAAATCAGGACTTGAGAATCTCAAGCTGCCAAAGTTAACCTTGACAAGATGAAGGTGTATAGCTCAAGGTCACACCCTCAGAATCCACAAACAGCATGCACATCTATTTCACAAACAGAGTTTACAGGAACATGTTTCCAAATGAAGTACGAAGCTGAAATCGATGCATTCCTTACCAGAGAATGAACTCCTTAAAAAGTGTGGACATTTTTTTCAAGCATATAAGCTATATCCGGTTCTGGTCCAGAGGATATTCGTGAATTGATGAGGGAGGGAGGCTTTTTGTGACGTGTTCATATCGTGTTGCAGATCAATGGACAGCTAGTTTATTCCCCTTTACAATGACCACAGATTTGTCACAATCGCCGTTTTAAAGGCTTTCGAATGTTGTGAAGTCTCAAACAGAATTTGCCAAACTGACCATTATTCTGTGCATCAAGTACGTATCTCCGCAATCTGGGACCTAATGCAATTCCCCAAGATGAAAAATACCTCGTTCAACGACCAGAATATGGGAGTAGGGAGAATGGAATGGCCCGCCATCAACCCAAACCTCAACCCGATTGAACACTTGTGGGACAGCTTGGCTCCAGAGTTTGGTCGTGCGGTGCGTACCCGAGTAGCCAATGCAACCACATGTGACGAATCCTGGTTGAGGAATGGAATGCCATACCACAGGTGCCAGGCTGTTGTGGCTGCGTAGATTTTTTACCCGCTAGTGAGGATAGTGAATAGTGTTGTTTAAGCTGACAGAATAATGGTAGCTTGGTACATTCTGTTTGAGACCCCACTACATTTACAAGACATGTACTCAGCCGTGAAAAGGATGATTGTTACAAATGTGGTGTCATTGTGAAGGGGCTAAATTAGCTGTCCATTGATACACGATACATTACACAAATAAGGTTCAGATATAGATGCTTGAAAAAACATTGTCTACCCATCTCATACCAATTGTTTTCAGGGTGGGAATCATAACATTTGCGTATAGCCTGAGAAGAAAGCAACTTTTCTGGAAAATGAATGTTCGTCGTTTTGACTCAAAATTGGCATATTTTATTCTTGATTTTCCGTTACATTTTACAACACCCATGTGTAAAGCTGAGACGAAAATACCTTAAGTATTTTCGTCTCAGCTTAAAGGAAGTCTCCGGTAATCACAACATTATGCCCTATAGACGAATCCAACGAGCCAAGTGGTGGTCAGAATTCAGTCGGCCATTACTGGGTTCCCATGATATCTGACATTGTTAACCTTTCCTTCAGTACAGGTGTATTTCCTTCTCAGCTAAAACATGCTGTCATCACACCTGTCATAAAAAAGCAGAATCTTGATGCCTGTGATTTGAAGAACTACAGGCCAGTATCCAACATTCCTTATCTGTCGAAGGTCATTGAGAGACATGCTGTGGACAACATCTCCAGATATATCGCTCAAAATGAACTTGATGAGCCACTACAATCGGCGTATAAACCTGCCCATAGTACCGAAACAGCCTTATTGAAGGTTAAGAACGATATTATGGAAAACGTCTCAGAGCGGAAAGGTGTTTTTTGATTTATTGGATCTGAGCGCGGCTTTTGATACCGTGAACCATGAAATCCTGCTCTCCGGATTACTCTCTGACTTTGGCATACAAGGAAGTGTTCTGAAATGGATTCGCTCTTACCTGTCAGGAAGAACTACCAGTGTTTGTCTTGATGGCGTCAGTTCTGAAAAGTTTGAACTTAGATACGGCCTTCCGCAAGGTTCCATAATGGGACCACAGCAATTCCTCCTCTACACAACACCAATTGGTAAGATCTTGAGAAAGTATGACATATTGTTTCATTTCTACGCTGATGACATACAGCTGTACACGGCGTTCGACCCGCGAAACCAAGCTTCCATCACATCTGCTCTCTCACACATGTCGCTGTGCATAGATGAAATTAGGTTCTGGATGACAACAAACTTTCTTAAGTTCAATGAGGACAAGACATAGTTTTTCATTGCCATTGCAGAGCATCTAAAATGCCATCTGCCACCAGTGAGGCTTCGTGTTGGTGATAAGTTTATCCCTCCTGCTGACAAAGTTCGCAACCTCGGTGTTGTTTTTGATTCAGCCATCTATGTTCTGGTCTAAATCTGCAACTGCGCAACATTACTCGCATCCGCAAATACCTCGATCACAACACATGCCATCTTGTTGTACATGTTGTACGTGCACTTGTGCTTTCTAGATTGGATTATGGCAATGCACTTTTATTTAGATCCACCAGCTCAGATTTACAACGTCTACAACGCATACAAAACTGGGCGGCCAAGCTTATCCACCGTGCACAGAAGCGAGATGGTGCTCACCTTACCTTCAAGAACTTCACTGGCTACCGATTCGTGAACGCATCACCTTCAAGATCAAGGTTTACATCTTTAAGTGTTTACATGGACTCGCTCCAGGCTATTTGTTATCTTGCCTGCATTTGTACCATCCAGCACGACCAAGTCTCCGTTCAGCATCTGATGCCACTCGACTAAGTGTACCAAATACCAGACGCCATCTTCATTCTGCTTTAAATCGCACTTTCTCATATACTGCTCCCAAAACATGGAATGCTCTCACAAAGTCCGTCAGAAACTCTGATTCCATATCCACTTTAAGAGGTCTCTCAAAACTCACGTTATTTATGCATTAATAATGTCTTTTTATTCCATTGTTCCTGTTGTTTCTTGTGTTTCCAAGGGCATCGTTTTTGATGTAGATGCGCTATATAAATGCATGTAATGTCATGTCATGTCATGTCATGTCACGTCATACTGGGTCCCGTCTGCACAAAACTGGTGTTGTTACTGCCCAATTGGGTGTATTAAATCCGCTTAAAAATCGATGTTGAATTGTATTGTGTTGTAAACTTTCATCATTCTTTTGTCTATGTGTAACACAAGTGATTGAATGTAGTTTAATATCCCCGCCAAGGCCACATCATTTCACATTTTAGGTGGACTAGACCTAAGGGGGGACACAGTTATGGCTGCTATTGAGGTGTAGGAATGCGTGAAATTGGATTCGTCTATATGTTAGAAAAAATATAAATCAAGCACGAATCACGTGGTTTTACTTAAAACAAACTCATATTGACCATAAAAATGAATAAAAAAACACCCGGCTCTCAACACGCGATATTCAATTTTCCCGCGCCGAAATTTTCTAGTGCAGTGACGTCATGTTTATTTGTTCTCAATTATCGTCAGCCTTCATTGAATACTGGGACGTCATTGCAGTAGACAATTTCGGCGCCCGGGAATTTTGAATATCGCGTGTTGAGAGATGGGTGTTTTTTATTTGTTTTTATGGTCAATGTGAGTTTGCTTTTAATAAAACCACGTGATTTGTGATTGACAATTATTTTTCTTACATATAAGGCATAATGTTGTGGTTAGCGGAGACTTCCTTTAAAAGTCTATACTTTCAAATGAAAGTTTGAAAAAGGAAGTAGGTAAAATTGCTGTCAAAAGTCGGTTTCCTTTATTTTGAGCCACCCTGCAGTTCGAAGTATTAACGTAGGTTTGAAGCAAGTAATATACTTTTTTTAATTTTAAATTTATTCAAAAACTATCTGACCAACATCAGAAGCTCTAATATTAACATAATTATTTATACACATAAAATATATATCTCGAACTTAAAGCCATAATAAACGATATTTGAAATGTTTTTGTAATTTTGTAATTTGGTTTATTATTAGTAACAACTGTCAGGAACATTTTCTGGTAATTTTAAGCCAAACAAATGAGATAAAATGAAAGAAACTTTCTTACCATCTTAGCGGCTTAACTGTTTTGGTCTATGGGGAATTTAAAGTCTCTGTTGTCCTCAAAACACATTGAATTTGGCTGAACCCATTTAGGTTTAAGTTGGGACATGTGTAAACATTACAAATATGCCAAAACTCGGGTTTTAATTTTTTTTAATAATCTTACATTATGGCATTAATACACCTAATTGGAAGCTGGCAAATTCGTCGAGCTTCTAGAAAAACAAAGCAATAAATTCAAATAATAAATTCCGATAAAGCTCCACGTTAAACGGCCAAGATAATCAGTGCATATTTTTTTTTCATTTTACGACATTATTTCGGCTTAAAATGGACATAAAACCTCCCTGATAGATATTACTAATATAAATATTATTTCACAAGCTTCATTAAATAACATGAATAATAACTTAAGTTAAACGGAAGTCTCACATTGTGGCTTTAAATCAGTATTTTAACAATTAGGCTATCGTACAAGAAATGACATCGTGAATACTCGTAGACGTAATGTGATCCTTGTTTTGATTTGATTTGATTTGATTTTATTCGGTACTACACCCGTTGCATTTTTTTATTTGCATTTTGTGAAGAAAAGTGGTACATCACTGCCACTTTTTGGCTTCTACATGTACCATTAAAAGCATGTACATGTAAGCTACATTGATACAGATGCCACTAAATAGAACGAAAAGATTTGCCCCTTCATTTTGCATACCACTTTCTCCTTTTTTTTCATTTCTTCACAAAATGCAAAAAAAAAAAAAAAAAAAAACGCAAAAAAAAAATGCAATGGGTGTAGTACCCCCTTAAATCAGTATTTTTAATTTTATATTAAAATATGGTACGAGAAATGACATCGTGAATACTCGTGGACGCAATGTGATTCTTGTTTTCTGGAGTAAGTTCCCAAAGTTATGTAATGTTAGTCTTTGAAAGATTAGAAAAACATTTTAAAATAACTATGATAAAAATGTTAAAATGTTTTATCTTAAGGGAGGTGTAATGAGCGTGAACCTGGTTTGGATGCAGAGGGAGTGTGCCTGTAACAGACACAGCCACCAGAAAAGGACCAGCTCAGATTGCGCGCCAAATAAGTTTGCAGTCCAGAAATTTCATTTTTTTCTCAGCCTTGCAAAAAATAGGCAGAGGTGGGAATCGAACCCGGGACCTGGGTGTTGTAAAACCTACTGCGTTACCACTGAGCCAACTGACAATCAGCTTTGAGAAGTTTGATAGTAATCCTTGATATTGCTGAATAGAATAAATCAATACTGATATAGGTCTATTTATCTAATGTACGATGCTATTCAAATTGGCCTATAAACTAGGAATGTAATGTGAAATGATTATCAATCGATCAATCAATCAAGTTGTCAGGTTATCAACAATCAATAATAAACCGACGTAGGCCTATCATGGAATATTACTAACTAGGCCTACTAACTAATATACCAAATAAATAAAATAAATAAATAAGTCAGTAAATAAATAAATAGGCATAGGCCTGAATAAATAAATAAATACATAATGCAGAATGCAGTTAGTATTTTAGTTGCAAAATTCCAAACATTCTATTCACACATTCTATTATAATTTTCTGCTATACACGCAAAGGACCTGTGCCTTTAATATGTCCGCGCCTTATCAATAATGAGTCTTTCACCATGCTCACACACCATGTTAAACTATTGTATCCCTGCAAGTATTATCTACTGACCAAGTCCTAATAACTCAATGAAATGGATGCTATAACGTACCCAATCAAGCGAACATATCAAGGTCATATCGGGCGTTATACAAAGAATGGTCAAAGGTCAACGTTTCCAAAGAAGTATAGTAAAATAGATGTAGACACAAGCTTTCGTGCGGGAAACATAAACACATAGTCGTCAGTCGTGTGGTTTTTATGAGATTTGATACGGCGCTGAAGTCTATTGGCTGTCCCAAAATCAGTACCAGACCCGGTTTCCAGACCCCGGGGGGGGTTCTTCGAAAAATTTTGTACGGGGGTGTGCCACGCAGACTTTCGGATGCTGACTTTCTCTATACCCACATTTTGCTGTTTTTGCTACCCATCAGTATACCAATTTTCAAGAAAAAGCACCCAAAAAGCACCCAAATTTGCCATTATTGGGCGCTTTAAGTGCAATTTTTCCAAAATGCGCCCAATTGGGCGCATTGATCTCCGCTGATAACCCACCCATCGATATACCAAAATTGCTGAAAAGGTACCCCAAAACCGTGGCACATCCCCGTATACCTTCAACCAGGAAGAACCCCCCCCCGGGTTCCAGACGGCAATGTGTGTGTTGTTACAAGGAATGCAAACTCATTTTATCAATGAGTGAACCACATAGAGGAATACAACATCTATCGTGACCCAATCTGCATTCTGTTGCCTGCAAAAGCCGACGATCAGGTAAAAATTCTAAAAGCAGCGTGACTAGATATTTGCGTTAATTTCATGATACGTGTAAAACGCATTGAAAACGCCAAATTGCAGTCATAAAATATATAATATTAGTAAATCACCCAATCGAATGTTAACGTAGGTATGTGGAAAAGAACTGCAATAACAATAACAAACTATGTGCCCAAAGAGTTGTCTTTGGCATGTCGCTTTTTTGAAATATCACCAAAAATATCAAATTTTGGAAAAACGCCCCAAAATTTAAAACAAACACGAACCTTCCAAAATAAATATATATTAGCACTCGGCGGCCCAGTCACTACCTGCCGCTGTGATTTGGGGTAACTCATTGCTTCCCCTCTCCAGATACCGGTACTTCAAGGTCGCTCATACCCCAGCCCTTAATGTTATTGTAAAACATTTTTGAAAATATTAATGTTCAACTCACTGGGCCAAAAAAAAAATTGTTTGCTTGCCCTCAAATGAATTTTAACAATTGGGTCGGTCGGTCGGGATTTTTTTTTTTAATTACTAGCAAACTCTACTGTTTGTATTAATTAAGGCTCAAAATATGAAAAATCAGACAATTTTGTTGTTAAAATGAATCAACTAACATTAAAAAACTACTAAAATGTTGAACACAAGCTCTAAAATACTTTTTTTACATCTTCAGAATGCAAAATTTGAAAAGAAAAAAAAAAAACTTTTTCAGGAATTTCCAAAAATAGGGTCGGTATTCTTTTGTACAGTAAATAGAAAAAACCCACTTTTTTCTGATTTCTAAAATTAGGGTCGGTCGGTTGAGGGCAAGCAAACATCTTTTTTTTGGCCTTGTGATAATACTTTATAACCTTTATTAGAGGCAGCATTTTAACATTTTCTGGTAATATTTGCGAGCCCTTTATAAAACATTACTAAGAAACGGTTTTGTGATTGTCAGGTTGATTTGAACTAAAACACAAATAAGTTAAAATTGATTCAATCAAAACCAAAATAAGGTGCTTAAATAGCGGAAAAGTGATATTTTGTGTACTTATATTATTGACAACTGAACAATTCGGTACATTGGTCAGATTCAGTGTTTAAAATGGTGGGTATATAAAGGATTTAAGATTAAAAAACATTTTCCATAAAGTTGATATCAGTGTTGGCAACATTTTTGGCACAAATGTTTTCCAAAAAATATCTTATAATCACAATTTGACAATGTTAAATGTCATTGTAGTGTTTTTCCATATAAAACGTTTTAAAAACGTGCGCATGTCCTTTATATGGGGTATGAACCTTTGGACAGTAGTTATTGTGGGACATTAGAGCACATAAGGCATGTCGAATTGCATTCTGAATACGAAGAATGTCCTTCTGATATCAAATAATTTTGATTTTTTGAAATTCGCAATACACATTTTATGGCAAATGATTAAAAATTTAAATTTTTGATATTTAACAGTACTCGAAGTAAACTTTATAAATCTGATGATTTATACTTAAAGTGTATGTAGGTGGGATGAAAAGCCGACGATCAATTGAAAATTTTGACCTTTCGTATTGAAGATATGGATTTTTTCCCAAAACACCAAAAAATAGGTCTTTTTTTTTTTTTTTCCATATCTTCAATATGGAAGGTCAAAATTGTCAATTGATCGTCGGGTTTTCCTCCCAGCTACATACACTTTAAGAATATATCATTAGATTTATAAAATTTACTTCGAGGTCTGTTATATATCAAAAATGTGAAAAATATCAAATTTTTATAATTTGTCATAAAATTTGGATTATATCGTGAATTTCAAAAAATGAAAATTATTTGATATCAGAAAGACATTCTTCGTATTCATAATGCAATTCGATATGTCTGATGTGCTCTCATGTCCCACAAAAATACTTTCGAAACGCTCAAAACGCTCATTCCAGATCCCTTAAATGTTATTAAAACGTTTTGACCAAAACCAAACAACGTTTATAAACTGTTTCAAATTTTGTGTGTGTTTGCTGGGAGGTTTAAATTCAGCAAGGGCGAGGGGAAATAGCCAATTGCAGTACATCCTTTGTTGCACCTTTCCAAGTGATTATTATCTTTGTTTTCAATTTTTGATCGGATGTTAATGTTCATCGCACCAATCCATACGCAGCATTGTTCTTCACTACTTCATCGTAAGATGGCGGCAAATCATTGGGTCCTTGAGATTGGGCTTGGTGCTCTCCTGTTGTAGAAGTTGCAGTTGGGTTAAAGGTCGTACCCATTGGTTGTGTAGACCACGGTGCACTGTATGTACTGAAAATATAATAAATTATATAACAAATATTAATCATAACAATTTATATGAACGAACATTAAATTAATGATTTGAATGATCTTGAGTGACAAAAATGGGTTTCGAAGCAGCGTACACACGATGTCTAGCTGTGGCCATATGGATCTTTGACAGCGTCACTGTATATAACTAGAAAAAGTAGGATTGAGAATTTATTATATTTAAAGGGGGTATCCGGCAAAATTATGCCTTATATGTTAGCAAATTTTGCCTTATAATATGTTAGCAAATAATTATCAAGCATGAATCACATGGTTTTATTTAAAACAAACTCATATTGAGCATAAAAACGAATAAAAACAGTCGACTCTCAACACCCGATATGACAGCTACTTCGACTACATGAAAGACAAGAATTAGGCAACAACCACTCCTAGCGACCTCCTAGCAAAGCTCCCAAGAGGAAGATTCAGGCGGAAACCAGCAAAGTACAAAGTATTCCAAATTCCCGCGCCGAAATTTTATAAGTGCAATGATGTAATGGTTATTTGTGTTCAATGGCGCCCGGGAATTTTGAATATCGCGTGTTGAGAGACGGATGTTTGTATTCGTTTTCATGGTCACTAATAGTTTGTTTTAAATAAAACCACGTGATTTATGCTTGATAATTAGTTTTCTTACATTATAAGGTATAATGTTGTGATTGCCGGAGATTTCCTTTAAGCAATATACATGTACTTAACATGCTTATTGTGTGCCAATTCTGTGATATTTATGAATGTTCAACTGTAAGAAAACAAAAAATAAGGGTTTTTTGTTTTTTGTTTTTTAGACATTTATTGAAGTATTGCTGTTGTTGGACTTACGTATTCTGATTTTGACTATGTTGACTGGATGCCTGTGGAGATACCAAGTTTGTTGTCCCGTTGTAATTCGGCATGTATGGTGGAGCAAGCGGGGGAGCAAGGTTGCTTTGAAGACGAGTAGAATTTTGTTGGCTACTTGAAAAACTTGTTTCATTCCAATAAGATTGATAAGACTGCTCCGTATGCTGATGGCTTGGATTCATTGTAGTGACATGTGCACTAACTGTATGTCTTGATATCTGCGAAGTTGCCATACTGACTACAGAAACAGATCGTCCTACAGTTACCTGGTTTGCATTACCATATTTTCTGTACATTAAGTACGATGCCACAGTCAATGCATAGAACACTAATGCTAAGAAATAAAACGGGATTTGAAAGAACACAGAGGCGTAAACAATACGCCAAATTATGCTTATAATTAAGAACATGGTTGCCAAAGTAAAAAATGATACGGTTCCACGTATAGTGCCAAACCTTGCCCTTGTCCTTAATGTTGAAAATCTACCATTGATAGGGCCTTGACGGTGATGACGATTTCTCCGACGATTCCGTCGAGCCATAATTGAGGTCGTGGGTCCAGGTGGTTTTAGATCAAATAATTTGCTTTATAATATTTTATAGGCACTTTTCTGGTATTCACTGATATGCGAGATTCCATGTGGCAGTTCATCACACTATTATACTAGGCGTACTTGTCCCTTTTCTTGGATCGAGTTCGTAGTCATTGAAGCTGAGATGGACCATCCATAATTATGTGGTTATCCTTTTATTCAGTATGTACATGTATTAGCAGCAACGTACAAGATCCGAAGTGTTTATCTGGCTGTATTTTCAAAGACCTTCCATAAAAAATGTTCAGCATTTTACTGTATTTTTCGAACAACAGAAATGAGCAATTGTCTTATTAAAATATGTTACGACTACATCATCCATGTACGTAATATCACCATTTTTTAGAGTACAAGATCATGGTTGACCCCGGGTGGGAAGTTTACTTATGAAAATTCAATACTTTTGGGCACACAACAAAGGACCAAATCAATACCATCGCTAGGTGC
Source organism: Amphiura filiformis (assembly GCF_039555335.1). Lineage (NCBI taxonomy): Eukaryota > Metazoa > Echinodermata > Ophiuroidea > Amphilepidida > Amphiuridae > Amphiura > Amphiura filiformis. The sequence continues at coordinate 91,491,768 of NC_092628.1, read as the reverse complement.
AATTGGATTACTCACTGATTTGAAGGACGTAATGTTGTTTGCGTTGAACATGTTGAACAAAAATTCCTTGAAAAAGGAATGGGCACCCAATGGGAGCTTTGATGTGATGTGCCGTGTAACCATTGGGAAAATATTTTTTATTTTATATTACTCATGTTTTTATCCTGTTTAAAAATATTTTTCAATTATTTTCTTATGACGTTTGGCATGAAATGTGCCAAGGGTGGCTGAGGATTAGGGGGAGGAGGATTAGGGGGAGGGATTCATATTGTAAATTTGATTTAAAACCCCCTTTAAAAATTTGAATCTAGTAAAAAAATGTCTAAATGAACTCCCAGACATCTAAACCAAGTAAATAAATACAGAAGTTCATTTAAAAGACCAATACTTGCTCAGAATGATTGTAAATGTGGAAAAAAGAGTTGGGGTTACATCCTCCCTACTTTGTGATTGTTTTTGCCCGCACTCTCTCATTTTTAACCGATTTCCATAAAAAGGTGTCAAAATGCTCAGAAGGATAAACCACTTCAAATGAGATGTGTAGGTAAAATGTGTGAACCATTTCATTTTTTTACTATGTAACACAAAGGTACCCCAGGTTGTGACACAGGACCAATAATCATTTCTATTAAACCAGATTTTGTGTGTGTGTGTGCTAAACCACATAACTAAATGCCCAAAGTAGGCATACAATATTGATTTTGTTCAGGCTTCTCCCTCTCTAGCTCTGCAGGGCTTCCATCACCTTTATTCAGGTAGTTTGGCTAATTTTTTTTGTCTCAATAGCCACCCGGTCTACAGAATGTACGACGTCTAAATTTGTACGACGGCCAACACCAAAAATGTTGCATTTCCTCATTCCTCGTTCGATATAAAAAAATTCTGATTGGATGAAGGGAACACTTGAGGTTTTGACAAAAAACCAATCACAGAAGCCTATTTTTCACTAGATCTCACACAGCTCTTATGATGCTATGCACTCAACCGTGCTTTATACAGGATTGAATCATAGTTCAACTGTCAATTATTGATTAAATAAACCTGTTTTCAATAAGCACTTTCAAGGATTTGAAAGGCCACTCAGTCCAAAGGTCAAATACCATGAAATGAAGAATTGCAAAGTTTGATTTTTGTATGGGAATGTTATCTTTAAAGGCCTATAACTCAAAAACATGCCTGGCGACTTGTTCCGGGGTTTGTTGGAGCTGGTACTAGGCTCAGTAGAATAAGCAATGGCCAATTCTCTTTAAATTGCAAATCTTGTGCAAAAAGTTACTTTTCGCCTGTTTTGTCATACGTTTGTATACTATATTCAATGAACTATGACTTTGCTAAAGAACGGTTACAAATTGACATGCGTTTTTGTAGTCAAACCTTTCATGTTTTATTGGAACACGTAAAATATGTTCATTAGACAAAATACGCACAGGTCTTGTAAACTTGAGGTCCTGGGTTCTATTCCCAGCCTGGATACGTTTTTCTACTTGTCTCCTTTATCATTTGCGACGGCGAACCTGGTGAAAAATTATGTTTATTATATATAATTCCAGTCGCCCATGCCACTGTTTTCCATGTTATATTTCCTCTACAGGGATGATGGCAATTTATTGCTCGCATTTACGACCCTAACTGGAATGAAAATTAGAATGTGCACCTTGTAATGGTTATATTTGCGTTATTTTTATAGTGATGAAATGGCGCATGATTCTTTAGTGTCAAGTCTAAACATTACCCTCACCCCAATACCTCCCCCTGCCCCACCATTCAATTTTGGTTACTACTGAGCGCACATGATATGAACAAAATGTCAGGATTCAACATAGATCGGGGGAACGGGGGCTCATTTGCAATACCGTACTAATTTCATTCCAATCCTTTTGTCCAGGGTTGTAGCTACTAACTACGGGCTACATGCGGGGAGGAGATAAGTTTAAAGACCCATTCAGTGATCCCAGCAGCGCCATAGTGCAGTTATGCTTGAAAAATATTTACAATATTTTTGAGGAGTTTACATAACTTTGTCTACCAATCTCATACCAATTGTTTTCAGGGTGGGAATTATAACATTTGAGTATATCTTGAGAAGAAAGTAACTTTACTGCACTGTAAACAAATATTTTACTCAACACTGAGTAAAAAGGTCACAGCTCAACAGTTGAGTAAAACATTACTCAACATTGAGTAATTTTTTACTCATTTGTTGAGTTGTGACCTATATGAGCTCAATGTTGAGTAATTTTTACTCAACTGTTGAGCTGTGACCTTTTTACTCAGTGTTTAGTAAAATATTTTTTACAGTGTGGAAAGTGAATTTTCGTCGTATGATTAAAAATTGGCATAATTTATCTTGACTTTCCGTTATATTTTCCAACACTCATGCTTAAAAGTCTATACTTTCAAATGAAAGTTTGAAATAAGAAGTAGGTAAAATTGCTGTCAAAAGTCGGTTACTTACGAAAAAAGTCGCTTTTGAACCACCCTGCAGTTTGAAGTTTTAACGTAGGTTTGAAGCAAGTAATATAGTGTTTTTTAATTTTCAATTTATTAAAAAACCACCTGACCAACACCAGAATGAAACATGGCAGCTCTAATATTTACATAATTATTTATACACATAAAAATAAATATCTCGAACTTAAAGCCATAATGAACGATATTTGAAATACATTTTTGTATGATTTTGGCATGCATACTTTCGGTCCAGTTTTAATTTGGATATTATTTACCAAATATTATAAACTATCATTAGTAACAACTGTCAGGAAAGTTTCCTGGTAATTTTAAGCCAAACTAATGAGATGAAATGACAGAAAACTTACTTACTATCTTAGCAGCTTAACTGTTTTGGTCTATGGGAGATTTAAAGTCATATTCTGTCGGTCGGACATCCGGGCTATCTCTAGTCTCGGGCCCAAACTGCCGTGGCTCACGGTTTGTTGTGAACAACAGAAACCGGCTGTGAAGGAGGCTACATAGCGATGTTGCTGGAGTGACATTCAATTTCGGAAAAAACGACACTCGACCATGGAATTTAATTTTAAGTTTGTCAGTATATAAACGGTAAATCAAGTAAGTTTCTTTCACTCTGAAGACTTAGAAACGGTTGTTTGATTCCACTGACTATTTGCGATCGAAATTTACATTACACCAATGACAGAAATCATCAACAAAAATCGAATCAGGGACTTGTTTTCACTCGAACATCATCAACCGGAAGTGACGTGACACGGACCGACATAGCTTTAAAATTCAAACTTGCTCTGTTGTCCTCACAACGCAATTAATTTGGCTGAACCCATTTACGTGTAAGTTGGGAGTGGACATGTGTAAACATTACAACTATACCAAAACAATCAGGTTTTAATTTTTTTAAAGATCTTACATTATGGTATTAATGCACCTAATTGGAAATTCGTCAAGCTTCTAGAAAAACAAAACAATTTTGAATTATTCAAACCCAAATAATAAATTCCGATAAAGCTCCACGTTAAACTGCCACGATAATAAGTACACTTTTTTCATTTTGTGACATTATTTCGACTTAAAATGGACAAAAAATCTTCCTGATGGATATTACTAATATAAATATTATTTCACAATTTTCATCAAAAAATAACAAACTTTAAGTTTAACGGAAGTCTCACATTGTGGCTTTTGTGGCTTTAAATAAGTATTTTAACATTAATGTTTTGATAATGATTTATATCCTTTACTAGAGTCAACATTTTAACATCTTCCGGGAAAATTTCGGTTTTGTGTTTGCCAGGATGATTTGAACTAAAACACAAATAAGTTTGATTGATTCAATCAGAACCAGATTAAGGTGTTTAAAAAGCGGAAAAGTGATATTTTGTGTACTTACATTATTGACAACTTCACAATTCGGTACATTGGTCAGATTCAGTGTGTAAATGGCGGTTATATATAAAGGATTATACATTAAAAACATTTTCCATAAAGTTGATATCAGTGTTGGTACAAATGTTTTCAAAAAAATATCTTATAATCTCAATTTGACAATGTAAAATGTCATTGTAGCGTTTTTCCATATAAAACGTTTTAAAAACGTGCGCATATTAAACCTTTATCATGCCATTACTATTAGATATTATTAAAACCAAAACCAAACAACGTTTATAAACTGTTTTAAATTTTGCGTGTGTGTGTGTGTGTGTTAGCTTGGAGGTTTAAATTCAACAAGGGCCAGGGGGGGGGGGGGTGGTAGTCAATTGTACTCCTTTGTTGCCCCTTTCCAAATTATAAGTGATTATTATCTCTGTTTTCAATTTTTGATCGGATGTTAATTGTTCATCGCACAAATCCATACGCAGCATTGTTCTTCATTACTTCATCATAAGATGGTGGCAAATCATCGGGTCCTTGAGACCGGGCTTGGTGCTCTCTTGGTGTAGAAGTTGCAGTTGGGTCGAAGGTCGTACCCATTGGTTGTGCAGACCACGGAGCAGTATATGTACTGAAAATATAATAAATTATATAACAAATATTAATCATAACAATTTATATGAACATTGAATTAATAATTAGAATGATCTTGAGTGAAAAAAAGGGATTCAAAGCAGCGCACACACGATCTATGGACGAGAGCTCTTGTGACACTGTGGTCATGGATCTTTGACAGCGTCACTGATAACTAGAAAGTAGGATTGAGAATTATAAGGGTAGTCAAGGTACTGTTGGTCGAAGCAGCCAAAAAATATCGATTTTCATTATGTAAATCAATATATTATTGAAAAATAACACTTTGATGTTTTGCAAAAGTTCATTCTACAAACCACATACTTTCAAACCTTGCTTGAGTTATCGTTGTTAATGAGTTATGTACGTTTATGTAAGTGTTGCAGGTGTTTCAGCCGCCTACAACATAACTCAAGAACCACAGGACCTACAAAAGTATATCTGTGATATTTGAATTCTTCTACACACTCGCTATGAAATGACCTACAAAAGTATATCTGTGATATTTGAATTCTTCTAAACACTCACTATGAAATGAGCAATGCGATTTTTGCCAAAGCTGACTACCATTCGCAAGATGCTGTGAACTACCAAATCGCAACACTTTAAAATAATGTCAAACCTTAAGACATTCTGTGACATTTATGAATGTTTAAGCATACTGTAAGAAATCTTGGCAAAATAAGGTTTTTGTGTTTTTCAGACATTTATTGAAATTATGAAATTTCGAGGGTAGTGTTTGAGGGTAGTGTTGCACTTACGTATTCTGATTTTGACTATGTTGATTGGATACCTGTGGAGATACCAAGAATGTTGTCCCGTTGTAATTCGGCATGTATGGTGGAGCAAGCGATGGAGCAAGGTTGCTTTGAAGACGAGTAGAATTTTGTTGGCTACTTGAAAAACTCGTTTCATTCCAATAAGATTGATAAGACTGCTCCGTATGCTGATGGCTTGGATTCATTGTAGTGACATGTGCACTAACTGTATGTCTTGATATCTGCGAAGTTGCCATACTGACTACAGAAACAGATCGTCCTTCAGTTACCTGGTTTGCATTACCATGTTTTCTGTACAATAAGTACGATGCTAAAGTCAATGCATAGAACACTAAAGCTAAAATATAAAACGGGATTTGAAAGAACGCAGAGGCGTAAACAATACGCCAAATTATGCTTATAATTAAGAACGTGGTTGCCAAAGTAAACAATGATACTGTCCCACGTATGGTGCCAAACTTTGTTGTCCTTATATTTCTCCGTCGAGGCATAATTGAGGTCGTGGGTCCTAGTGGTTTTAGATCAAATAATTTGTTTTATAAACTGTTGTAGAATTCACTGATAATGAGAGATTCCATGTGGCAGTTCTTATTATACTAGGCATACTTGTCCTTTCGCAGTCATTGAAGCTAAGATGGAACATCCATGGTTATCCTTTTATTCAGTATGTCAGTATGTAGCAACAGGAACGTACAAGATCCGAGGTGTTTATCTGGCTGTATTTTCAAAGACCGTCCATAAAAAATGCCCGGCATTTTCCTAAAATTATCGTATTTTTCGTACAAAATAAATGAACATTCGTCTTAATAAAATAATTATGTTACGACTACATCATCCATGTATGTAATATCAGCGTTTGAGTATAAGATCATGGTTTACCTCGGGGACGTTTACTAACGAAAATTCAATACTTGGGCAGACGACAAAAGGACCAAATCATTACCATCGATAGGTGCAATTGATCACTAAAGCGCGCTTCAGACTCCGAGTATTGTACGTACAATATTGTATGTACAATATGTACGTTATTTAATCTATTGCCATTCTATTTCCAGTAATGTTTAAGTTCTAACGAATGTTTGATGACGAAAAATCGATAATATGTTGCATACAATATCTAGCAGAAATATATTATCGATTTTACGTCATCAAACATTCGTTAGAACTTAAACATTACTGGAAATAGAATGGCAATAGATTAAATAACGTACATATTGTACATACAATATTGTACGTACAATAAAAAGTCTGTATACTGCTTTACTGATTTGAAGGACGTAATGTGTTGCTGAATTGTTGCTCCCTACAATTCAAAACAAAACAAAAAATCCCTTAAAAAGAAATAAATCCATCGTGGTAAAGTTGACAAGGTATACTGAAGACATTCTGGTGATAAAAAAATAAATCGCGAAACGATAAAAAATTATGCGGTATTGAAATGGCATTTTCAAAAATGAATACGAAATGAGGTTTTTTATTTAAGGGGTTTTTTGTAAGAAATTTATTTAAACTAAACATTGAATTAAGATGTCATTTTTGAGTGTTCAAAAGTACACTGCATAAAATTGTGGTTGATTTACACAATGGAAGTATAAATATCAATTGTTTTATACCTAAACAATGCGAGTATCGAATCAAGTAACATTTCTTCCAAATTTGTCTCACAATTTCATAATTTTACGGCAAAAGACTAAAAAAAAGAGAAAAAGTTTCAGCTGACGTGGACGCGCTAAGAAAAACGAACGGCGGCTTTGAGACAATTTTTTTAGCCTAAATTGTTGGTCTAAAGTATATAAAGTATACATACTGGTATTTAGAACGTCAAATTTGGTAAAGATGCTCACTTAGCTTTGGAGAAAATAAAATAATAATAATAATTTAGAAAAATCAACATATTGTTGACAATATAACTACAAAATTCTTCACTAAATTTAATATTACATTAATTTTCAAAACTAGACATAGATATCTAGGAACACGTTTTTTAACAATAATAATAATAATAATAATAATAATAATAATAATAATAATAATAATAATAATAATAACAATAATAATAATAATAATAATAATAATAATAATAATAATGATAATAATAATAATAATAATAATAATAATAAATTGGCTTTTGCAGATCTCAAAATCAGGGTGTGTCATTTGGCTGGGAGTACTATCCTCACAGCTGAGCTCAATTGCAGCTTTCTTGGCCAAAGTTACACCCACCCACAAAGTTTGAGCTCCACGAGCAATTTGAAATGTTTATGTTTTTTGACCTATGACCTCTTAACCGTAGGTCTGAAGAAAAGGTCATCGTGGAAACTTTTGTTTGATAGTCCAACGTCAACTTTTGTTTGATAGTCCAAGGTCAACACAATGGCATGGCTATATTTGCCATTTAAAGTGTTTGAAATTAGACTTCAAGTACACTTGACCCCGTCCTTGACCTTTGACCTTAAAAATATAAATTCTTTCTTCCTCATACCAAGCTGCACCCACCCACCAAGTTTGTGGAACGTGCGACCCCACTCTCCGAGAAAATAGGCGAACAGACACACAGACGATGCGTAAATTTCAGGGCCCCCCTTTTTGACATGAAAATTATGGGTCAACCCCATAGAAAAGCATATAAACTTAATTTTTCCAGGACAATTTGTGGTCATTTTTTTCAGGCCCCCCCTTAGGAGGGTCAAATATTTTCAGGGACCCCTTTTTTGCATCAGGCCCCCCTAACAAGTGTTTGTGAACGGTCCCTAATAGGGATGTCCACTGTCAACACATTTGCTGCTAGAACAGTTTCCCACTCAGTGTGTGTGTGCACCCCCACATGTACTCTCTATGCAAACACAGCTCCATGCACTAAAGTCCCAAACCTGAAAAATGGCGTACAGTGCATGCTATTGTCCAATTCAGGCCTAAAACAGGGTGTTTCAAGAAATCCTTATTCCACCAGAAAACATTAACCAAACTCTTTTGAGTAAATAGAGAGGCCCTTCCTTTATCAAGGGATCAACTTTTTCAAAAAAGAAAATATCAATGAGATGAGAACTACAACAGGTTGAAGTGACAGCATTCTGTGCATCAGGTGTTGAAATGCAATTATTTCCGAATTGGGATTGAATCAGACAAGCAAACTTACATACTTATAAAATGTTACTGTTTTTGAAGACAAAATGTGCAGATGTTAAGAGATTGAAGAATGTTTTTAAAGCCTACCAAACCTAACTCAAATTTTGCACTTCTGACCACCATATCCACTTCAGATATGCAACCCATCATGGCTTCCATGCACACACAGTCTATTGCTTGGTGTAGTAAAGATAACCTTTGAGTTGGAGCAAATTTTTAAAAATGAGTAGTGATTAATGTTACCAAACTTATGTCATGATGAAATATAATCGTTTTTGAAGATAAAATGGGCTGATCTTAAAAGATTAAACAATGTTTAAGACTACCACTATTCATTTAAAATAATGCACTTATTGTTCATCTCCTCTACTACTTCTTCTTCTTCTTCTTCTTCTACTACTACTACTACTACTACTACATCATGTAATACAAGAAAAATAGAAAAATAATTACACTTTTGATGAAGTACCAAATTACTTGTTCAATACTCTGCATATGACTTGAAACCTCATATGAGATGAATATAATTATTACGTTGAGTTTGATACAATCCCAGTAATTCCCCCAAATTGCATTTTTTCTCTAATATTAAAGACATGTGATCCCTCAACCTACAATCCCGGAAAAAATGTGTTCGAACACCCACTGTAATTCCCATGTTCTTCTTAGCATAGTGCGCACGCTATATGAGTCACTGGAAACTAAGAATTATAATAGTGTTGTCTCAATGTTCATCTTAAGCATGCCCCTCCCTTTCCCCACCAAACAATGTTGGGAGAAGATATGGTAAACATGAGCATATTGGGCATGTCAACATTGTACAGGGGTAGAAGGGGGACCATTTCCAATAAGGCATTAAAGGTGTTCGAACAAATATTTCTAAGATTGTAGATGCTGGAACACGATAATTATGCATTCCTTATATCTGAAATGGATCAATGACGTCATTACATTATGATGAACAGTGATGAGATTTATAGATTTGAAAGGAGATAGGTTGCTACTAAATCCGATGATATTCATCATCAGCGTAGAAAACATCTGATCTTCCACCTTCTTGTTAAAAATATAGCATAACAATTACACAAATATTATTGGTACTTTATCTATTTTATAATGCTTTCTGCTATAACCAAAACATGCTTGAGCTTAACGTCGCTTGATCCCATGCCACTATAATTTTCTTCAAAGGTAATCTTGAAACACTGCTATTTATTTTAATAAATGCTTGCTGCCACATTAAAGGACAGGTATATTGCAAAAACAACATCATATCATTGGCAAGCTAATATTATAAGGACAATGAAAATGACTCCTTTTTTGAAAAAATAAGACGTTTAAAATTGATATTCCGCAAAAACCAAGGTGAGTTCCTTCAAACGAGACAGATTTGGCCTAGAAAAACGGGGACGTAATGAAATGAGATGTGCCCGCTTCGAGAAAAGGGACTATAAACGCTCTCAATGGACAGAACGTATACTGTTGTTGTTCACAGAAAAAAACTCTAAACAGTATTACAAATTTAATGGTTTTTAAACATATGGATAAAATCAGCCGCTTCTTTTTTTTTATATATATTAGTAAATTGTGATATTACAATTCATATGTATATCAATAGCATGAGAAATATTAGGCCTAAAAAATAAATAAATGATTTGAGCTTAGAATTTCATCTGAGACTAGCATATAAACCGTGTTAAGTCCACAAACTCATGTAGTTATTATAGTTTCAGTTGGATGAAATATTACAAAGCAAACGCATAGTAACAATACTGTGTGTACTTTGTTGCGAAATGAGAACAATAGTGTGCATATTGTTATGCAGCATTGTTATGGTAAATGATAGTACAACTCATTGTTGCTAATGTCAAACTTGTCAAAGTGATTGTTATTGTATGATGAGAGCATGGTATAGTGTCCGCTTCATTTACCTACGTCATCAGCTCAACGGGGGGAAAACACGTACGCTTCAAACGGGGGAAGAACACGTACGAGGCTGAACTTTACCCACACAGTTTCTCCTTTTTCAGGAGAAATACGCATAAAAAATTACAACAAATATGAACTTGTAATGTAATAATTATTCTCTTCGAATAGAGATAAACTTGTTTTTGCAATAGACCTGACCTTTAACCAAAATGTTAAATATCAGAATGCAAGGCGTCAAGACGATGTGACCACAATTCTGTTCAAAACCACCTTTGGTGATTCAGTGTGTTATCTGTCAAAAACGTATATTGCAAAAGCAATATGTTATTGAAACATCATCTCGTCGCCGATAGTCACGATACTGAAACATTATTCAGTATCATGGACGTGTTGTTCACCTTCCACAATCCTATTATGTGGTGTATGTGAGTTTAACAATATGAGACGTTAATCAACTAGAGTGGTTACCGCACCATAGCTTATCCCGATGGGGCTGATTGTGGTCATTTCAAGACACGAAAAGGACCCACAATATGAATATTGACCCAGGTCTTATGAGGAGTGTTCCCCGTAGGGAGATTGGTTCTTTTAATTATATTAATTACTTCTTTCTATTTCATTTGACACCACTCGGGGTCATACCTTCTTGGCATTTCGAGATATAAAAAGTACCTAACATATGAATATTAACCCATGTCTTACAAGAAGTGTTGCCACCGGTGGGGAAATACTTTTCATTATATTCTTTACTTTGTTTTCTTTCATTTGACACCACTCGGGGGGTCATACCTTCGTGGCATATGTCCATTTCAGACCAAAAGGTTGCTCAGTAAGTAAGTAACACACACTAATATAGGCTAATACCATTCATGGTTCAGCAAAATTCCTACTGTTGAAGGGGACAGCTTGGTTCAATCTCTGGTCAAACAGGTTCCAACGCTTTATACCAAACCAGGCGAGAAAAATTGTGCGCAGTACGTCAGAAGATTTAATTGTTTTTACTTCTGAGCTGTGTTCTGGTAGTATCTAATGAATATCTTTCTTGAATGCTCTGGTTTCTATTTCAAACAAAAGTATTACTTCGTTCACAAATTACGTAGGACAGTCACGCCACTTGCATTGTTATTACCCAGTGTCTTGTGCCAGTGTCTATAAATCATACAGAGGTTTGGGTTAAAGGTCATTAAAGGGTTACTTCCGGTGTAAAACCAAATACCTTTAAAATAAAAAAAAAAAAAAAAACATAGCACAGTGATGGTATGTTCACACATGAATTGATGTTACTCAGTCTATATGTGATATTGAATTATTTAAGGCTAAATGTCATTAAGGGTAACTTCTGGTCTAAAATCAATTAAAAGAGATACAATTGGTAAATTCGCGACAAAATAATTTTCAACGAATCATTAATGTTAGAGAGTACAAACAGACTTAGTTTTGAATACGATATTCTTGACTCTTGAATAACTCGAAGGAAATATTATAAGAATCCAAATACTCCGAGGTCAATGCACTCCTCTCTTATATCAAAGACATGGTTGAGTATCTGTGGTTATATAAATAACTTGAATCAGAACCGTTCTCAATTCACCAGGAGGACAATTTACAACGTCATATAGTAACTAATTTTTGATACATGATCTGAAAGTGTATGACATGACTACAAAAATCAATAGTTAGGTATTTTCATCACCGACGGTAAATACTACAGGGAAGCGTGTTGTCTAGTCTTCTCAGCAGACTCTTGATGGCTAAGATGAATGCGTACAGTATACGTGTCTTAGTCACGAATATGCCGGAGCAAGAGGTTAAGTGTTCCCTAGATTTTTTATTAACATGCGCAGTTTCATTTTTACTGAAGTCAAATGATCGCGCCAATGTGTCTGTGTTCTTCACAACGAAAAGAGACTCGTGTAGATTTATAGCTTTTTATCGCTACCCAAAAATGCAATAAGGGGAAAGTAGTGCAATGGTGAGCTGTCTCTACGATCCGATGTGAATTATATAAGTATTGTGTATACCTTTTGTGTCTTAATCGTGTAAGAGAGATGAATCTTCGAGATTTATATACCTTACCTTTATTATTGGCCACAGCAGGCCAGTAGTTGTAGTTGGAATTTGTACAGGTTACACACTACGTTATAAGGCAGGTGTACACATCTCTAAAGCTGTGCGTGCACTCTTTGAGACTAACATAAGGTAAGCTTGTATTTGAATAAGTATTATTATTATTATTATTATTATTATTATTATTATTATTATTATTATTATTATTATTATTATTATTATTATTATTATTATTATTATTATTATTATTATTATTATTATTATTATTATTATTATTATATTTTTGGTTTTATTGTTTGGTGGTTGCAACAATAAGCTATAGATCTCGTAAATTGAACTATCGTACATTGCACTAAATGTATGATATCAATGCCAGTAATCGACTTTTAATACTATTAATCAGTTAGGCATGTAGCAAAATTTAAAGTCTTATTTTATTTTCACCTCATTTTTCGTCCCCCATATTTTATGCTATAGAAAACACCCAATTGACAGCATCATTGGTATTATTATTGTTCATACATTGTCTTTCGTAGACATACAAAAACACTCATCGAAATCACTGTGGACATACGAAAACGGTGTTTAATACATCATTAACATTATTATTGTCTATACATTGCGGTCTGTCTACATACAAAAACGCTGCATTGAAATCATTGACACTATTATTGTATATACATTGCGTTATTTCGACATACAAAAACGTGGCAGTGAAATCATTGGCACTATTATTATCTATACATTGTGTTCTGTCGATGTCGACATACAGAAACGCTGCATTATTTATACATGGTGTTCTGTCGACATACAAAAACGGGGCATTTAATTGAAATTGACACTATTATTATCTATACATTGTGATCTGTAGACATACAAAAACGCTGCAATAAAATCATTGATACTATTATTATCTATACTTTGTGTTCTGTCTACATACAAAAACGCTGCATTGAAATCATTGACACTATTATTGTATATACATTGCGTTATTTCGACATACAAAAACGTGGCAGTGAAATCATTGACACTATTATTGTCTGTACACTGCGATCTGTCCTTATACAAATACGCTACATTGAAATCATTTGCAATTTTATTTTCTATACATTGCGTTATTTCGACATACAAAAACGCTGTATTGAAATCATCGACACTATTATTGTATATTGTACATTGCGTTTTTTCGACATACAAAAACGCTGCATTGAAATCATTGACACTATTATTGTCTATACATTGCGGTCTGTCGACATACAAAAACGCTGCATTTAAATTATTGACACTAATATTGTCTATACATTGCGGTCTGTCGACATACAAAAACGCTGCATTGAAATCATTGACACTATTATTGTATATACATTGCGTTATTTCGACATACAAAAACGTGGCAGTGAAATCATTGACACTATTATTGTCTGTACACTGCGATCTGTCCTCATACAAATACGCTACATTGAAATCATTGGCAATTTTATTTTCTATACATTGCGTTATTTCGACATACAAAAACGCTGTATTGAAATCATCGACACTATTATTGTATATTGTACATTGCGTTTTTTCGACATACGAACACGCTGCATTGAAATCATTGACATTATTATTATCTATATATTGTGGTATGTGGGCATACAAAAACGCTGCATTGAAATTATTGATACTATTAGTGTGTATACATTGTGTTCTGTCGACGTACAAAAGCACTGTATTAAAATCACTGTCGACATACAAAAACGATGCCTTGAAATCATTGGCACCATTATTATCTATACATTGTGTTCTGTCGATGTCGACATACAAACACGCTGCATTGACATCATTGACTTTATTATTGTCTATACATTTTGTTCTGTCGATGTCGACACACAAAAACGCTACATTGAAATCACTGACACTGTTTATATTATACATTGCGGTATGTCGACATTCGAAAATGCTGCATTGAAATCATTGGCACTATTATTGTCTATACATTGCGTTCTGTTGACATACAAAAAAAGGATTTTTGGAACATAATAATTTGATATCTACGTATAGTCTATTATGTCACACTACCAAATAAAGGAATAAAGCACCTTTCAATACACCCCATCTATATAATACAATTTTAATACCCACAATAAAGCACTAGACATACACGCTACAAGAATATAACATGTCTAGAATATGAATATGCCTCCTAGCTCCCTACCTCCAATTTCGTACATCTGATTGTTTTTGTTATGTTTATAAATTCTATAAACCCTGCAGCAGTATGGTTTCAAGCTAGATGTAATTTAAACATTGATTAAAAACAGATATCAATGTAACATGCACATTGAGATTACATGAAAACGATACTAGCGAGAAACATTCATCGCGCCTTTGCAATATTATTTGTATTGGAAATAAATTCAAACTTTAGTTTAATTTCAAAACAAATTGATGCCACTGTCCGTGTTGACACAACACGTGTAATTGTTTTCATATGCTTTCATCGGGGTACTTACGTAGCAATTGACATTTGCCTTTATTTATCTTCTATTTCAAAATCCATTTCCAAGTACACTTTAAGACATTTGTCACCATTCAGTACTTTTCCTTACTGTCACAAGTAGTCCAACCAGGGAGTTATTATTTTCCATTCCTTTCACATTCAAATATTACTATTTTGGTAGTTTTGTTAATTTCCTTCATATTAGCTTTCAGAAGCACAAAATTATTTACTTTAATTTTGGGAATTCGCCAGTTTCAAAAACAGGCCGCCGACTGACTCTGATCTTTTCAGCACGTAAACAGCACTTTTGTAGGGATTACTTATAATCCTCTCGTCTTAAATTTTTAATGATTAGTTACTCGCGTCATAGACTCTACATACGGCGTAACAAAACTTGATTGGCAACAAAGTGGTTGCTTCATCAATGTAATATGCAATGATATTATTTGAATAAACCCGATGCTATTCATGTATTCATGTTATTCATTATGCATGTTGTGATATGAAGATGCGATCTTCTACTGATAGGTAATGCATTTGGCATAATTATTCTACAATACTCTATTTATTTTGGGGTTAGCTCCTAATCATTATACGTTAGTCAGTCATTAATTTCCAGATAAATATGATATTTTGTCATATTTGTGTTGACATTTACATTCATCCGCGATTTTCGTTAAAACATTAATAATATTTATCATATAAATTGGATCTTATACAACGTATGTATGTTTGTATGATTTAAATGAGAAAGTTCTCGACTTGTATATGGTCGAATCCAACCAAAAGTGTCCACGGGCCAAAAATAAAAGTCCGAAATAAAAATGTCTCCACAATTTTTTCCTTTTGCCCATTGATTAATGACATATTGGCCTAATAGGAACCAAAAGTGCCATTACTAATCTTGAAAAATAAATCCAGGACGAGTGATAGTAAATGTGATATCAAAACCCAATGTTACCTACGAATACCACTAGGATGCTTTCACTATCGCAATACTAATCAACCTAAAACAAATGGAATATTCCCATTAACGCTTTTTTCGTGTAATGTAGACCACAGGGTGTCAGGAAAATGCTAGCTCAACCAGAAAATATTTGTTTTTATTTTTATAACACGATCAATATGATCTTAGTCAATTTATGCTAGTTTATTTTTGAAAATGAAGTTTAGGTCAGTTTCTGTATTTTATTTATCAAATGAGTATGAATCAATTTACACATTGTATAAGAACGAGTAGGATATATGTTTTCAAGAATAATAGGAATTATACGCATACACCTAACGCTTTATACAATGAAAAGGTGAAGAAACCCGGGTATTCGTAGGTAACATGAGCGATTTAACAATATCTATATTGAGTTTAGAGGTTTAAATTTTGCTATTATGGTAATGCATTAATAAAATGGTAGTTTTAGATCTCTTTCAGATGGTACGTCCAAATGAATAAATGCTATTACCTTAGATCAAATTTTTTTGATGCTTTTAGCAAGATTTTGACCACTTCATTTTGATATACAAGTAGTTAATCAGCAATTTTACATAATAAATAATTGTTGAATGAATCCGTATATGGGTAATAATAGTGTCCTGGGGTACCGCTTAAAGTTTTTTGACAATTAATTTCCATTGGTAGGGACACTTTATTACACATGTCATGTATTATGCTGTATTCGTAAGTAACATTTCAGTATTTGTAGGTAAGAATTAGACTTTCGGTGGATGTCGCAATCAAAACTTCATTTTATAAAGCACTTTGAATGTATTATTTTCTCTATGTGCGTTTATTGATACTTTAGACCCTATCATGTATTAATAATGTCGGTTCACAGCGGTTGAAAGAGGATTGAAGTAAGAAACAAAGGCACTAAAGTGACTTTAATTTGCTTAATTGCACACAAATCGCTTAAAACCGTTATTGCAGACTTGTGAAGTCCATCTTGGAGTCAGTTACGTCTTGTGGCCTTTCGTTTGAGGGCAACTACAATTAGCTTTATACCAGGGTCCATCACTGTGTTGTCTAGATCATGAGACACTGAGAACAGTCGTTTTTTTCCATGGTATTCGTAGGTAACCTTAGCGAAAACGTCAAAAGTTTCCTTCGAATAAATCAATTTGGACACAAATTACTCAGAAACCAGAAGGTCGGTAAACATTTAAAATGAAGCACACATGACAGTTGACAAATCCAAGTATTTATCCCTTCTAATCTTCTTTGAATCTGATTTTTCTTTCAAATGAGCAGACCGTCGTCTATTTCAGTACATATTTTTCAACAATTAAGCCGTATTCAGTTTTGCATGGTGGGCATGTATGTGAATTCGCAACTTTCATTGACATATGATTTGATAGCAAACATACAGGCCTTCGTTATGTACCAATATGGGCATTGGCATGAATGGCGGTGTTTCACAATACTGTCATGATGTCAAATTGTATTCGTAGGTAACATTCGGTTACCGAAATTTACCTACGAATACTTGCTTTTATTGTTGACATCTCAGAAATATTTAAACGCAGGCTATTGAAACTTGGTAGAAATAAAGAGTGTATTACCCTGCACCTATTGCTTAACTATTGTTTACTATTCTCTCACTTTGTGGAAATGACACAGCTTTTAACATGTATTCGGAGGTAATGCATATTTTTTACCAAACCTACCTTTGTGCCATTTAGAATTTCTGGCAGCTTAACAAAATAATGAAGATGTCCGAATGCAATGCATTTCAGTATTGGACATATCAAAGCTTGTATCAATTGCGCATTTATTAGTGATTTTCATTTTTTAAAGATATATCTAGTGCTATGAAAAATTGTATTCGTAGGTAATGTAAAAAAATACCACTCGAAAAATTATCACAAAAAATTCATAATTATGTACAAATATATGAAAAATTGAACAAGCAATCTTTGAATACACACCTTTCAGGAAATCAATTTAGATTCAATCCAATGACTTCTTTTCATAACTGATTTAGATGTTTTTTAAAATACTGTAAGAAATATTTTGAAAAAATGGGTAAAAATGGCATGTTTTGGGGTCTCTGTGTCTACGTTTTTCACAGAAGGGGGTCTTATTATATATGGCGCGAAGCGTATGATCAAGGCAAATAAACACAATACAAAAACGAATGCCAATTGATTAATACTTTTAAGTTATGGCCCTGAACATGCCGTGTACACTTTTCGTTGGATTCGACCATATGTCATCCTAGAGATGCAATGTAAATACCTCACCTAAAAGCCTTCAAGATAAACTTTTGAAAGTTTAAATGTTAGCGAAGAATTCAAATGTCAACAATTGTAGAGAGTGTTGTATTCACCGATCTAAACAGGTGAAACTAAATAATATATCTTGTGTAAATGTCACACTGAGTTGTTAAACAAGTCGTCGTTGTCCGTAGCATTCCCTTCAGATTGCAATCCAATTAGCGGAGACGCATTAGATGCACATCATCTTATCGCGATTGCATATTTTGGCCTTTCTTGTCACTTTCCTTAAAGAAGGCATACATTAAAAAACATTGAACAGAGCATTGCTCCAATTGTTGACAAATCAACATATAGCCCGTCTTCCTTGGGGGATTTCTTTGTTCTCTTTCCTTTGGTTTGGAATTAGATATAGACATGGTTATATAGCATTGAAATGGTAAAAGCCAATTCACAGTCAGAAGCGTTTAAAAAAGCTGTTGTAAGTGTCAAATTATCTGTTAAAGGCGAGCTAATTAGCATAATGACGAGTTAAAACTATTTCCTTACGATGAATTCTTTGTACACATCATTCTACGATAAGGACTCATTTGAAGTAGATAATAAAAATTAAACAAGTGAATCGAAAACGAATGTTACAAATCACGTATATCAAAGTTACTCAAGGCTCTCTCCAAAGTCCAATACAACTTCACGGCACTTTAAGTGATATAATCAGTGATGTAAGCAGTGTACAACATTGTTAGTACTAGTATGCGCTTACCACTAGTATTATGAGCTTCACGCAATATATATTATATGTTATTGTATGTTACACACGGAGCTTAACACACCACACCCACCCATCCATCCATCCCCGAAGTCGGGGCACTCAAATATAATGATGTAAGCATGCGTGACCAAAAATCGCGTGAAAAGGGGTGTTTTTTCTTGGTTGGGCACGTTACGCGCGTGACGCGTTAAGGGGGTAAAAAACGGTGATTTTCATGAAAAGGGGTAGTTTTAAAATCGTTTGTAACGCATTTAGGGTACCATTTCAAACCGCTTTTCAAATCTGCTGAAACTCCGATTCCGAAAGTGCCGGAATTCCCCGTTCGTATCCAAACCTAAAGTGTCACTATGTTATGCAAATATATTTCATGACGTATTACATGTGATTTAACCATCGCCTCGTACTTCTATGTAAAATACCGTTTAGATTAAAAAAAACCCGTGCATATTAATTATAATTAATGACGTCATATAAAATTGTGATGGGTATATAGTTCAGTGGACAAACGGGGAGACGAACGAAAATATCATGTATTTCAAAAAGATTTTCAGGACCTTTACATTATTAACTACTCCTGCTGGTAGATTTGTGAGTTCCCCTTCTCTGGATTACATTAGGAAATTATATTTGTAGTAGAAAGTATGAAAAGGGCACACAATACCGGGACACGATAATCAACTTTAGGTGCCGAATTCGGAACCAACTACGATATCGATGTGAATACTGCTTAACGTTGCCTCTGGATAAATTCCCGGGATAAATTACCCCGTGTAAATTACGCGGTGTATTGGTATTTTATATTCTCACAAAACTTTACGAGAATCCAATCAGATTCATGTAACAAGCTACGAATCTGAAGGCCTCATGGTAGGCCTACACACTGAATTCATTGTGTCATTATTTATATTTTAAAGTGGTATGGTATACCGGAGGGGGGGTATATCCGGTAGACTTTTAGTGTTCAATGGCAAGTTAATAGGCCTACAAAAATTGTTCAATTTGTCAAAATCCATTAAAACTTGTAAAGTGGGTCAAATATAGACAAAAACTTGTTTAGGGGGTCAAAATTAGACAAAAAATTGTTTAGGGGGTCAAAATTAGACAAAAACTTGTTTAGGGGGTCAAATTTTTTGGGAAAGCGCGCTAAAAACTTGCTTAGGGGGTCATTTTGCTCACAGAGGAAAACTTGTTTAGGGGGTGTTCGAAAAAAATTTGGTCACGCATGCGTACACTCTCATATTTGAGTGGCCCCCCGGGCCATCCCCTTACAAAAAACACACGTGCAAGGAATACTCAAACTTAGACGAAATACGACAGTTAGGAACAAGTATAGGTGCCATAACGAAATAAATATGCGCGTTTAAAATAGTAATTCAATACAAAGTCAAAGTCAAATTTTACAAAAGATTACCTTTGGGAATTTAGCATTTAACAAAGCCCACGGACTAACTTTGATCTTTCCAGCCCGCCCATAAGCACTCAGGTTTGTAAGGCTTTGTTACTCGAGTCAAGAACCCTACAAACGAATTGATGGTTGCTTCGTTAAAATAACTACTATTTTGCAAATCAGCTTCTACCATCTGTATTATATTCTACCCGATACTATTTTATAACATGATGATTTGAATAATCAAGCTGTTCAGTATACATATATTTTGTGACATAATGATAGGATCTTATAGGAGCATTATTCAATAATAACATACTTATTTTGTTGTGAGCTCGTAATCATTATACGTTCATCCATCATTCAAATCAGTTACCTGTGATGTTTAATAAAATCCTTGTTGGCATTTACACTCATTCATGGTTATCTTTGAAACATTAGTAGTATGCAGCATATAAATTGGATTTTACACATTCATCGACGTAATGAATATTTTTTGCAGAAAGTACATAATACATGTTGTAAGATTTCTGAGATGGTTCTCGGCTAGGATAAAGTTTTTGAAAGTTTAAATGTTAGCGAAAGATTCAAATGTCAACAATGGTAGAGAGTGTTGTATTCACCGCTCTAAACAGGTGAAACTAAATAACATATCTTGTGTAAATGTCACAGTGAGTTGTCAAACAAGTCTTTGTTGTCCGTTAAAATAGAGCATTCCCTTCAGATTGCAATCCAATTAGCGGAGACACACTTGATGCACATCATCTTATCTCGATTGCGTGTTTCGGCCTTTCTTATCGCTGTAAAGAAGTCAAACATTAAATGTCATTGAACAGAACATTGCTCTAAATTGTTGAAAAAGATAAAGGCTTTTTAGAAATCAACAAATAGCCCGTCTCCCCAGCGATTTCTTTGCTCTGTTTCCATTGGTTTGGAATTAAATATAGACATATAGCATTGAAGTTGTAAAAGACAATCACAGAAGCATGCCATAACACGCTGTTTGACATACTTTGTGAATGCCGAGTATTTTTAAAGGCAAACATGAGCATTATGATGAGTTCAAACTATTTTAGTGATGAAAATCCCAAAATGTAGCATATTTTTCTTACGATGAGTAATTTTTTTCATTCCGCGATGAGGTCTCATTTGTAATACGTGTAAGTAATAAAAATGAAACAAAGGAATCTAAAACCAATGTTACAAATCACGTACGTACAATTTACTAAATATTCTCCTCAGACAAAGTGAAGTACAATTTTAACCACCCTTGAAGTGACGCATCATGTCTCTAAGACTATATAGCAGCCCAGTGGGCACATGTTAGGATTTCGACGTTGAATCAACGTTGATACAACGTCGAAGTTTCAACCTAACCTGATTTCAATCTGATTTCAAAATAGAGGTTAGTTGAAATCAGGTTTAAATTTCAACGTTGATACAACGTTGAAATTTCAACCTGATTTCAACTAACTTCTAGGTTGAAATCAGGTTGAAATCAGGTTGAACTCCATCAGGTTGAAGTCCATTTTCAACGTCAGGTGTGTCCACTGGGAGTGTATAAGGTTGCTACCAGTGTGCGCGCTTACCGTTGTGAGGGGATTCGCAAGTTACTCTACGTTACACAGACATTGGCCAAAGTATGCATTGCACAGTTATACACTGCTAAACAAGCCCCTTACCCCAACACAACATCCCCAAACACCTATTTACCCAAACACAACACCCGTCACACACGTTCAATGTATATTCTTATTCAATGGGTGCGTCTTGTAAAGAATTCACGTAATTTGATTGGTTTTCTGGTGTATAATATCTCACAATAGTTGATAGTGATATTAGTCAGGGCGTGCGCCGCCACGCAACGGCGGCACGCTTGTTGCTCCTCAATGATCGCGCGATAATGCGTTCGCGTAATACACGTGCGAGAACTAAGAACGCGATTCGGCGGCTTAGATGTTCGTGATGGTTTCGTTCATTTAAAACAACGGGAATGTCCTCACAAAAGTAACTTTATTTTTTGGATAGGCAAAAGACAAAATCCTATCTTTTATTCTCTAATTCACATGTTAGCCACAAGAAGGTTCCATATCATACAAATAAATCTTTAGCGTTTAAAATGGTAATTTAATACGTTTGCTAAACTCACTTGTCTCTAATCGGTGTCGAATATCAAGTTATTTCAATTGATCATAATATATTAAAGTTAAGATGTACCCGAGTCTCGTTATTATGATACATCCCTGCACTGAAAGCACATTCTATACTGCAGTCGCTAAAGAGAAAGTAACGGCAAACAATCCATCTAATTGGTTAGATCCATGTCACGCGTACTAGCGACTGTAGTGTATAAATTCAGTTCGAATGACTTGTGAAACTCTCAATTGTAATTATTCGTTATTGTGTTTTTATGTAATATTTGAACTTTGTGAACATAGAATATACTACATCTATAACATTGCAGTTATTTCTCGATTAGGTTTAACGCAGTATGTATAAGAACAGATTAATTGTACAAAACAGCTTTCAAAATCATATATTCAAGACGGTTTATAAATTTAGACTTATTCCGATCGTCAGACGATTGAATATATTATTGATGAAAGCGATATGATACATGTAGAACAGTATTTTGTTTGCGCAATATAGCAAATAAGCCAAAACCAAAGCGCATTTAGTTTTAAAATAACAAGTCAAATAAAGGTAACATCTGCTAGTGATGCTATTAAACTAACAATGACCGTGTAATGTAACTTTTAAAAAAATAAACAGGTAAATGCGATAGAATAGAAAGCTTTCAGCCTTCACATTTTTCCAGATCTATATTACTATCCTTCAGATGTTTTCAGATCTATATTTCTTGCGTATTTACATATAATTGCCCCAGAGTTAAGTTGGTTAAACACTCTAGTGATGGGTGAACACATATCTACATTGCCGGAAGCTGAATACTATATTTAACTTTGACATTCGAGCAGTGGATTGCAATGAAAATACGTTCTTTATATCAAAATGATTGTAGTTGGTACCCTTCGGTTTGTCGATTTGTGCGAGAACTAAGAACGCGATTCGGCGGCTTAGATGTTCGTGATGGTTTCGTTCATTTAAAACAACGGGAATGTCCTCACAAAAGTAACTTTATTTTTGGATAGGCAAAAGACAAAATCCTATCTTTTATTCTCTAATTCACATGTTAGCCACAAGAAGGTTCCATATCATACAAATAAATCTTTAGCGTTTAAAATGGTAATTTAATACGTTTGCTAAACTCACTTGTCTCTAATCGGTGTCGAATATCAAGTTATTTCAATTGATCATAATATATTAAAGTTAAGATGTACCCGAGTCTCGTTATTATGATACATCCATGCACTGAAAGCACATTCTATACTGCAGTCGCTAAAGAGAAAGTAACGGCAAACAATCCATCTAATTGGTTAGATCCATGTCACGTGTACTAGCGACTGTAGTGTATAAATTCAGTTCGAATGACTTGTGAAATTCTCAATTGTAATTATTCGTTATTGTGTTTTTATGTAATATTTGAACTTTGTGAACATAGAATATACTACATCTATAACATTGCAGTTATTTCTCGATTAGGTTTAACGCAGTATGTATAAGAACAGATTAATTGTACAAAAACAGCTTTCAAAATCATATATTCAAGACGGTTTATAAATTTAGACTTATTCCGATCGTCAGACGATTGAATATATTATTGATGAAAGCGATATGATACATGTAGAACAGTATTTTGTTTGCGCAATATAGCAAATAAGCCAAAACCAAAGCGCATTTAGTTTTAAAATAACAAGTCAAATAAAGGTAACATCTGCTAGTGATGCTATAACTAACAATGACCGTGTAATGTAACTTTAAAAAAACAACAACAGGTAAATGCGATAGAATAGAAAGCTTTCAGCCTTCACATTTTTCCAGATCTATATTACTATCCTTCAGATGTTTTCAGATCTATATTTCTTGCGTATTTACATATAATTGCCCCAGAGTTAAGTTGGTTAAACACTCTAGTGATGGGTGAACACATATCTACAGAAGCTGAATACTATATTTAACTTTGACATTCGAGCAGTGGATTGCAATGAAAATACGTTCTTTATATCAAAATGATTGTAGTTGGTACCCTTCGGTTTGTCGATTTGTATTGAAAAGACTCTCTGTCCAATTGAAATGACCCTGATGTAGTTGGGGTATTATTTTGTTATCCTTACACATACACTTTAATTAATAACGAAATACCATTGGTTCCATTTTTATGTGGCCATATGGTTCCCACGAGGGGTCGAAGGTCATAATGGGGACAAAATGTGTACTATCATGTTGTAATATATCTCAAATTGTTTCTCTCATCGCTAGCAATAAATAAGTTATTTGTTATAAAGTCAAAAAGGTCGTAAAATGTCTAAAATGTCATACACAGAGGTCAAAGTTATAAAATTGTATTGAAAGTGGTTTCAAATTGCTCCCCTCTAGTCATACTGCAGTTCCGTTTAGGATATTGCCTAGTTAACGTCACTGTGTGAAAAATAACCGGCCAATATTTAAAGTATTCTCTGAAATTCTAGAAAATATTGTTTTGTAACATGTCCTAAATTTTAGCTAATTTAGTTAGGTGTTTGGAAATATTCGCACTTTGGTGTTTTAGTGTATGTTATAGGTAATAGGACATTGCCTAGTTAACGTCACTGTGTGAAAAATAACCGGCCAATATTTAAAGTATTCTCTGAAATTCTAGAAAATATAGTTTTGTAACATGTCCTAAATTTTTAGCTAATTTAGGTGTTGGGAAATATTCGCACTTTTGTGTTTTAGGAAGGATATGTAAACGACAGATAACACCAAAAAATATGAAGAAATTATTTCCAAACCGTGTTAAGTCAACAACCATTATGTTTCTCATTTTCAAGAATGCTGGTTAACAATAAGCAGACTATTGTCTCATTTCGTGAACAAAGGCTCACACCCGGGGCTCACATAGTATTGTTACCTTGCGTTTGCTTTATAATCGGTTACCCAACTGAAACTACATGTATAATACCAACTCATTGCGATACCGCACAGATAAAACAGAAACATGTGTAGTGTGGATTTAACCAGAGAAGATCTGATTTAATCAGTTGAGCTGTTTTCAATGAGTGTTATCTTGGTTTAATAGGTTTTAATGGGGTTTAAGTCCTGCAAAGGTCGTGGTGAATTCTACTGTAGACATGACTGCATCATGTAAACATTAACAATCTTTAACATGTCGAAGAGTCAGAAAGCCTTAACTCAAGACAATGCCATTAAGAGGAGTTTTAATATTTTTTTGCGAATAAACATATTTTACCATACACTCACAATATAAGTGTCTAATTTAACTCAAATTTGGTTCTATAACCGAAAGTTGTCTCATTTTCATTATAACAAGTGTCAATTATAATTAAGAATAGTAGAATTTAAGATATTCTTTAGCATTCCTCTAAATACTAAGTTACGTCTTTCTGGCGCTAACTGAAATTTCTAATCTCTGAGTGGATGGAATGTGTTATTATAATCTCTTTATAATGACCATTAAATTATCTATTATAGTTCTGTAACTACACTCAAAAAGTACTTTAAAGGATAACTCCGGTAATCACAATATTATACCTTATATGTTAGAAAATTAATCAAGCACGAATCACGTGGCTTTATTTTAAACAAACTCATATTGACCATAAAAACGAATTAAAACAGCCGTCTCTAAACACGCTGATTTACATCCAAACACTCCCTCACTTAAACACAATTGTAACCAAAAATCAATTTTGCCTATACTTTTTGCACATAGCCAGATAAATATTGTTACATAGTTAACAGTAAATGGAAGCATTCAACATGGCCGTTTGAATGGTATGATACACCTGTTTGTTGTTGTTATTATTATTTTGCTGCTGCTGTTTTAATAATTAATGACGCAGAATACATTTCTACTATATTGCCATTTAACTAGCGTGCTGTTTCTCTCAAAATTCGGATTATCTCAATATATTAAATTCATAAGGCCAAATAAAAATAGCTTTGTCTCATGCCCCTCGCGCGCATTGAATTTCTGATGATGAAAACGTTCACAATTTTTATTTCATTAAAAAAAATGAAAACAAGTTGCCATTGGCAAACATAATGGGCCCAAACCAGTGATTTATTGATAAAATAAAAACTAAAAACCGCATAACGCATTAAATTTCAAACTCCCATGGAAATGAGACAAATCTATATTTTGTCTAAGAGAAATTCCTTACATAGCGTTTCCATCCATTTAGACACCGCCTGGAATAAATAAGGCATAATCAAAATACACAGGAGATGTAGCTGGTTACAAATGGCAGAAAAGAGAATTACTAGACTTATCCATTGAATAGGTATCGTAATGTAAAAGGAGATCACTTACGAGCAAAACAATGTAACTAATAAAGGTGCAACGTAGAATGTGTCAGGACATGAATCGTTACTTTTAGGTTTGATCATAGTATTGCAGACTATAGCTTAGATATCCTGTCGATTTCACATGACGTACTCGATAGAAGTGTTCTTTGCTGAAATAAGTAAGATTATGCTAAATGGGATGGAAGGTGTCACTTGAGGGGACATCATGCGCCTTTTTCAGCGGCCAACGGCGGAAAACGGAAATCAATTTGAACATGTTGAATACAGAGACGAAGAAACTTTAGCCCACAAAAAGTTCCGATAACTTTACAATTAACAGCCTTAGAAGACAAAGGTCCTTCAAGGTCTTGTGGACTCAGAAGCAGGTCTCGAAATAAGAAACAAAAATCCAAGGGTTCTCCGAACCCTTGCCTTTGAAATATCAAGGGTCCTCACCAATTTTCAATGGTCCCACCGCGGACCCTTGCCTTCGAAATTTCAAGAGAGCGAATTAGCTACGGTGATCATGTCGTACTTATCTTCTGTTAATATTGCGAGTGTACCAGTAGAACCTGTGAAATTTGCCTGTAATCTGGCAGTCATTGTTACTGATGATCTCAGCATGGATCTTTACATCAATAATATATGTCGCCTGCCTCCTTCGCTCTGTACAAAATCGGTCGCATTAGAAATTATCTGGATGAACAATCAACTGAAACTTTAGTTCATGCTTTTATCACATGTCATCTAGATCGGAGCACTAACAGCCTTTTATATGGTCTTCTTGACTCTCTCATCTCGAAGCTTCAACGCAACGAATTCAAAATTCTGCCGCTAGACTTGTTTCGCGTACCCGCTTCCATGATCACATCACTCCTGTACTGCGCAAACTTCATTGGCTTCCTGTTAAATATCGTATCATGTACAAAATTCTTCTTCTGACTTATAAATGTTTTCATGGACTTGCTCCAGACTACCTTGCCGATTTGATTCAGGAATACAAACCTTCTCGAAATCTACGTTCATCCTCAAAACACTATCTCGTCTCTACATCAGTTGCTACTACATCATACATGTCATAGGGACAGAGATCTTTCTATTTCGCTGCTCCTGAACTTTGGAATTATTTACCTTATAACGTGAAATACTCTAAGACTCTTGTACTTGTACAATTTAAATTATCCTTGAAAACACATTTGTTTCCTCTAGCATTTAGTGACAATTGATTTTTCTCATGTTTACTTTGTTCATTTACATCACACGCACAAATTGTTTGTAGATTGTATTGTGTAGGTATTGTTTGTTATTTGTTTTTTATGTTTAAGCGCTAAGGGACTTTGGTGTAAAGCGCAATACAAGAGTCGTTTTATTATTATTATTATTATTTCGAACGCTGCTCAGAAGAAACAAAGGTCACGTGGCTAGCCCATACGGTACCAGATGACCTTGAAACGTACCAAAGCTACTGTCTTGTGTGTTCATCACGTGTTTAAATGCCCGAGTCTCCAAACTATTGCAAAACGTCAGCCACCTTTGGCTGTTATTTTCGTCAAATCACAAGTTCAGTGTAACCTTCTTCCATAACCATTACTTTAACCATAAACCAATTGGCGACCATTCTAAAGACCTCTGGACATTTTGTCTCTTCGTCATTCAAACGGTTTCCCGTGTTTTCGCCATTATAAAAAAGCACTCTAATATGCAACATGATGTCACCACAAGTGACATATTCCATCCCATTTATTAGCCTAATCTTACTTATTTCATGCAATGTACATTTCCATGCAGTACGTCACTACAGTTTGCGGAATTCTTCTTTTTCAGCAATGTTGCAATACTTTTGTGTCGTGTGTGTAGGAGTGTGCATGAATGGAAGGTATCAGTGATCGTTTGCAACAGATATTATACGAATTTATTACAGTTTTGGAAAGGAAGAATGTTGTCTACAGTATCGAAACATTACTCGTTGATGGTCGATAGACGTCCCAATAAATCGGACTTAGTCACCGGTCAGTTCTACAGCATAGATATCCATGGCTAACGATGGTTAACTATGGAAACACGGTTAAAGGACATCAAGAAAATTTTCTAAATTATTTATTTTGAGCTCTTTCGAGACGAGTAATGGATATATTCTGTAGATTTAGGTTTTGTCTGTGACTGCTAATGTGAGGCCGTCGTAGGTCGTACGGGGCTCAAACTCGGTGGGTGGGTGTAGTTCTGTCCTGTCAAGAAGATGTTTATGTTCGACCCCGGGGCCCCCTCCCAGGGGTCATTTGAGGTCAAATGACTAAAAACTGTCATATGGGCATGAAACTAGGTTGTACGGGGCTCAAACTCGGTGGGTGGGTGTAGTTCTGTCCTGTCAAGAAGATGTTTATGTTCGTTTTAAAGTCATCTGACACCGGGGTCCGCTCCCAGGGGTCATCTGAGGTAAAAAAAAAAAAAAGTGTCGTATGGGCATGAAACTTGGTAGGTACAGTCAACATTTAAAACAACATTTTTTGAAGGTCATTTTGGGGTCATCCAAGGTCACCACGGGTCATCTGAGGTCAAATTAGTAAAAACTCATATATGGACATGAAACTTGGTGGGTACAGTCAACATTTAGAGTTATAAGTTTAGATCATTTTGGGGTCATCCAAGGTCACCCAGGGGTCATCTGAGGGAGGTCAAATTACTAAAAACTGTCGTATGGGCATGAAACTTGGTGGGTACAGTTAACATTTAGAGCCAAATTTTGGAAGGTCATTTTGGGGTCGCCAGGGTCATCTGAGGTCAAATTAGTAAAACTGTCATATGGGCATGTCACCATCAGCCTGGTAATCGCGCCCAGGCGAGAACCGCCAAATATGGTAACCGCCTAGTCTATTTTAAAACTGATGCATCAATGACTATGTTCATTATTGTATCATTCTCACATACATTAGGAAATGAATTTGGAGAATAGAGGCCTTGCATGTGACATATCATCCCGTAAATATGGCGGACTACTCAAATGCATTCAACAAAAGCATGATTGCAATCAAATAGGTTGATGACAACATTTGATTGAATGGACTGCACTCCGCCATAACTACGGTGAAGGACACCGGCTCAAATCCTTTGTTTGGAGCCAATCGATAATTTCATGCAGGGCCGCTATACTTTCTGTTAATAAAATACTATGCTGACCTCACACTCCAGTAATTTCAGATCATTGAGCTCAGTAATACATCAAAGAATGTCTTCCAATTCATGAAAACAAATAGATAATCTGCATAACGGATTAAAAGCTTGAGGCATTTCAATTGCAAGGCTCATTACTTGTACACCAACAACAACATAGGCCTACAAGTGTATATAATGTAGCATGTGCACACATTATCATGTTGTGGATGGTGAATCAAGCTGCAGTGCCTACCCATTCCCAAATAAATGCAGTGACCAACCGGTGTTCACTCATGATTGACGTACTGATCATTAGAGAGTTTGCGGAATGAAGTTACTGGAACTTTAACGGCAACTTCAAAAATATTGATTGGATTTCTTGCTCAAATTCACTTCAACGCGAACGTCAGATTGGTTTCTGTACCAACAGCGTCTTGTTGCTTAAACTCGGGACATGTGTATCAATGTGCGTTCAAAAGAAGGGCATGTGTAAGAGCTTGTTACCAACTACATCCAAATGTCTCTCTTTTGTTTAGTCAAATGGTTATTAGCAACGCACTGAATGGTCTATTGTTCTATTGTGTCCGATTTGAGCGCTGACATATTGGAAAATGTTGCCAATCAATATTCATGAGAGTGTACATTCAACCAGAGAGTAGTTATTCTTGAGAGGGCACTCACCTCATTTGCATGGCAAAATTACCCGTCTCCTCTGCAGCCAATTTGGTTTCGCTCCATCGAAATCAAGCTGGTCACGGAGGAGACTACTTTCCTTTGTGTTTGTTCATTTGTGTATGGAGAGCCCTTCTTGGAGTCCGTTTGGACTCAGGCTACGCTCTCAGCTAGAGTCCGACGCTGCATTGTACTAGAAACACCTTCTCTGTGAACTCGCTAGAGCAAGGAAAATAAAAACTGGTTTCATTACTATCTGTTTTTGAGCTTTTTTGCAGGTCTGCGACCATGGTGTTACCACAACTGTCTTTGCGTCATTAACATGTGCTGGAGTCTAGCACAGGTCAACCAAAGTCCCGGATTTTAATAAGACAATAATGATTGACACACACACCAGGAAGTTTCTCATCCAAAAGAATGAGAAAATTTAAATTCTCACCATTTTGGCCGTTTCTCATCAAAATGTCCGTTTTCTCATCCAAAACTTCCTTTAGTGTATTAAGTTAGCTTAGGCCTATTGATCCTAAATTTGCTGGTAGGGTAAAACTCGTTTTAGGGGGTGTTTAAAAAGTTGGCCACACATGCGTATAGGCCTACATTATCATACTTGAGTGCCCCTCCCCGGTGAAATTTGAGACTCATTTGGTCACCGTCCTAAGCGTCCTTGCCCACACGAGTCGCCCAGGAGTAGGCCCTACCCGGCATTATTATTAGTGGTTAGCCTCCCTAAATACAGTCGCGTATCGTGTTGTCAATCATCGTTACTTGTGTCCATGGATATGACCCCATGTATAAGTAGGCCCCTAGTCTTCATAGAATTCACACAGTCTATGCCATGTCATTTACGGATACAAAGAGGATAATAATGTTGAGGGCGCCCACAAAATCTTACACCGTCTTACACAATGTTCCAAGGCAAAGTTCAGTTTAATATTTACTCATCGTAAAAATACAGACGTTTTATTATGTGATGATGTTGTCTGGATGGGTGAACAGTTGTCACACTGTGGAAAAACAACAACCGGGAATCCGCATTCATTTACAAATAGCATTAAATTAGTATCACATAGTGGCCTCCGTGCAGTGGAAAACCTTAATTCTTTCATCAAAAAGAAATGAAAATGACAAAAAAAAACCGGATCCACCTGTACGCCTATAAAATGGGCACAGAAATTTGTCTCAAATATGAATGAATTTTAAGAAACATACGGGATATGATGAACCAATGACCTGACGCCATGATAGTAGGATCTATTAGTCGTTTTATATACAATGTATATACCGTGTTGTCATAATACCAATATTTGACATAATATATAACGAGTAATATTTAGTATTGTAAATATGCAGTTCATATGCACAAACGAACACTGATCTTTATGATATTCAGGTTGTTGTACATCTCATATAACATGTCATATAGGAGGTCATATGTGTTGACCTTCTCCTATTGTATTTGTTCATCTGTGTATGGAGAGGATTAGCGCCATTAAAACTCAGTATTTGGGCGTAGTTCAGTGAACTCACCAGATTGCTATTCCAAGTACTTTGATAAATACAGATAATATGTATTAATGGGTCGAGGCGATTGCATTGAAAAACTAATAAATTATTCATAACAGTTACGTAATCAATCGATAGTGCGGACACTTTTCATTTACAAACCACCAAAATTCGTAATCTTTTAGCGTTGGAAAAGAAACCACGTGAATAGAGTGTCATCCCCCTGATTCAACGTCCAATTTTCGAAATTGGGCGACTTGTGCTTTGCAGGTGTAAAATACATCTGACTGGGCGTTTTAAATACGTAACGCATAAAGGCATTGCCATCATCGAATGGCTGCCTATAGTGCTGTTAGTGTTAGGCCTATGTGTGTGTGTGTGGGGGGGGGGGGCGGGGGGCTGTGTTTAGTTTCTATAATAATTATTATAAAAGGCTAAAAGGCCTACATTTATTTGTCATTCATTTCTTTTCCTTTCTCTGTACTTGCTAAAGTATCACTCCCTCTTCTTATCTCCCTTTACTTCTCCATCCCCTCTTACGTTTTGTCCCCTCTCATTCCTATCATTTTCCTTACCTTTCTATTTATTTACGTCTATTTATTTATTTCTCTTTATTTCTTCCTCTTTCTCTCTCCCTCCAGTCCCCTCTCATTCTTCATATCCCCTCCTCCACCCTCATCCCCTCCCAAGACCTCTCACAGAAGAGCTGCCCCCTTCAGTACGCCACTGATTATGATATTCCCCTTCTTAAAATAAAATAAAATAAAATCTCAATTTGTAAAACAACTTTTATATAGGCCTATACCGGTATACTTATTATATGTTACATGTATACGTAGCTCCCGGGACGTAGATATTTAATACCATTATTGTACTATTGACATGCAGACACATGGCAGCCTTGATGCGTAATCATTCAGCAAGCGCATTCAATTTATTTAAATGAAGCACCTAATGTCAGTGGGGTGACAACAAAATATGCATTAGCGGCTAATGTGTGCCTTTTGTGCTTACGGCTACTCAATCACACCCTTGGGTTTATGTATAACAATAGGTACTTTTCGTTCCATTAAGCGCTTTCACGCGACTTTCATTTGATCACTTATTGACAGTAGCCTGCTAGGTAAAGCGTTAATACACTGTCGGGTCAGCTTACTGATTTAATGGCGGAAGCCCTTTGTCCCAAACAAAAGGTCCCTTTCGATGAATAGCTTGTCAGATTTCAAATCGGCACAAGGTTTCAATGCGTTACGTAATCTATTTCCTCTCCATCTTATAATAGCTCCATGGTTATTAGTCCCACTTCAAGACAAAAGACTCTACCTTAAAGGTCCGTGACCCGATCGACAGCATCATCCCCCGATTTTTTCATTGTTGATGAGGTTTTGGTATCACATAATAGATACTATTTTTCTCATTACTATCCTGAAATTTGACGCTCCAAGTCGATGTATTTCCGGAGAAATCATGAATCACAGCGGT
Source organism: Amphiura filiformis (assembly GCF_039555335.1). Lineage (NCBI taxonomy): Eukaryota > Metazoa > Echinodermata > Ophiuroidea > Amphilepidida > Amphiuridae > Amphiura > Amphiura filiformis. Next base: position 91,458,325 of record NC_092628.1, on the reverse strand, counting down.
TTTTACAGGTATACCAGTTTGTAAACAATAAAAATTACTTCGGATCATGGGAAGAAAAAAGCGAACTACGCTAAGTGCTGAGGAGACGGTCCGCCGTATATAATTAAAACAATTCCTTGATTATTTCAGTTGGTGAAATAGCTCAATTGGCTAGCGCGCCGTTCTTTTACCCAAGAGGTACCCGGTTCAAAACCCGGTACCGGAAGGTTTTTTTCCTCTCCATTTTAACCCAAACTTTTTTATATTAATTTGAAATGTACATATTGCAAGGGGAAATATATTTTGTTTCCTTTTTTTCTGAAACGGTACGAAAAAACAAAAAAAACCCAAATATTTTCCGTTCAATACGGGCCGGGCATTGCAGCATGTTAGCATTCGTCATACGAACGGGAATTGTTGTTGTTGCATGCCTACCCAGAATGCAATTCACGTATACAAGGTATTGGATTGCAAATTTATTTATTCACATTTACGCTGAAAATGCTCTCGTTTTTTCACAAAGCAGCATAAAGGGGGAGATATTTGATATTATTATGTAATTTTAAAGACAATCCATATCCAAAACCAATAGGGTTACCCCCCTTTAAGAGCTTCGTTTGAGTAAACATGAATGAACTCGCGATACCACTCAACATGGATTATGTCGGGACCCAGCGTTAATCTCCTTATCATATTATTTTGAAAAAAGCTACGCCCTATACGTTTCAATTAATATTCTTACGATAGTTATAGGCCTATATATATATAATATTATTTAATAAAGGCTCGTCAGCTTTGTCAATTCCATATTCAATTTACTTCGCAAAGCCTAATGAAATACATATTCTTTATTTCTTTCCCTCCTTCTGAATCTCTCTCCCCTTCCCTCCTGTTTCCCCTTCCCTACATTCTCCTTATTTTCCCCTCCTTCTCCCCTCTATCTGTACTCGCTCTCTCAAACTTGACCCTCCTATAATTACCCACTCGCACTCCTGTTTCCCCCTCCCAGTGATTTTGTCAGGGTTTTTCTGTTAGGAGGGCGTGGGCCGATTCTCAAAGGGAAACGTTTTTACAAAATGGGCTTAAAATGGCAGAAAAAAGGCCTAAAAGCGTAAAATATCACGGCGGCCAGCATCCAAAGGGAAGGGTCAAGAAGGAAGAGAAGATGTCCCACGGGGAGCCCCCTTGGCTACCAGCAAAGCACCTCCCTGTCCACTTCCAATGCCCTCTCTCTCCTCCTCCCTACCCTCTCTCGCTCCTCCCTCTCTCTTACCAGGCACAACCTATGACATGTTATATATAAAATGTTATGCACCTGCTTTACTCTTCCAGAAGTATCGTACACTGCTGGCTCAAGTAAAACCAGACCATTTTACGGGAACTTAATCCCCTTGGCGTTGAAGTCAAGCCAAAAACTTGGTTCCGCAAGCTGATTTGGTGTACGTCATGAGCACACACAAAATTATATATCAAGTGTGACGTTTGGAACAAAATTTATTTTGATTTAATTCAATCAGTAATTTTCAGCAACATGTAGCATGTTTTTACCCAAACCAAATTAGATTTCCAATAATTGGTCTATTAACTAGATAATACATAAGTGGTAATTATGTAGTCTATGAGGAAATAGGCAAACTATTGTTCTAAAGTATGACGTATTTCATCATAATTTACGGCACACTATAGATTCTCGCGTTAACTTTAACTTCAAGCGGCTTTAATGGCAGAGTGGTTCTGAATACATAATTCTCTATAATTCTCTAGACGTTAAAGTTAAAGTTAAAGTAACTTCATTCCGCAAGGTCTCTATTATGTATGATTTAAACTCATAGGTTTTGGCAATTTTGGATGGGGTGGGTTCAAAATGACCCCATAGGATTATACGGGGGTAAAAATTTCAAATTGCTCAAATACCCCTTTCAAATATATCAAATTATTTAAATAAATAAATAAATAAATAAATAAATAAATAAATAAATAAATAAATAAATAAATAAATAAATAAATAAATAAATAAATAAATAAATAAATAAATAAATGAAAAAAAATTGAACAAATTGTAGCGTAGCATTAAAATTATAATAACCATTGCTGGCAGGCGGATTCGAACCAACGAAATTGACATTACCAGTCTGATGCTCTAACACTGAGCTATGCCATCATCTAGTAATGAGGGTCGAGTTTTTAGCTACAGTGTTTGTCTGTGATAATGCCGCCTTGTGAAATAAATAAATATAAAATCTCAATTTTTAATTTAAATTTATTTGGTAATTTTCTAGCCTATATTTTCTTTAGAGCAGGGACAAATATTTCCCTTTTATCCAATTTGGCCGCTAAATAAGAATCTACTTCTTTTATTACTGATTTAATTCCGCGATTTTTTCCATTCAGCAATATCAAAGATTAATGTCAAGCATCTCACGACAGATATTTAGTTGGCTTAGTGGTTTTGTACAGTGCTTTTTAACCGGGAGGTACCGAGATCGATTCCCACCTCTGCCTGCAATTTTTTTTTCAAGACTGGGAAATAATAACCTGACATTCGCCGCTGACATTCGTACTGCAGAAGCGGAGTTGTAACTTGTTAAACTTTGCTCCTTCCGTAAAAGGGTACATTATTTTGGCACTACATTGTTTCTTTTTTTCCACATTGCTGGTATTAAATATCAAATGGTCATAATTGGCAGTCACTTCAAATCATCGCCAACTGAACGAGGTTCAGGAATGTCCTCTCATTGTTAATTGTTGGTTAACCCACCACTTGAACAGGATTTAACCAAAGCAAACAAAGACTTAAGCTTTTTTACGAATGCTATACATAAGTATAAGCTTATTATCCTCTTCAACAATAGGATTAAAGATTGGTGCTTGACTGGAATTACGTGCTAGTGTCATTGGTTATTGTTAAAAGGCAATAAGGTGTGTAATTGCAATATTTCCTCTGAATAGGAAAGACTCTCTACATCGAACCATGGATGCTGGTGGCTCGAATTAAGCCCGATCCTGACTCCACTTTGCAGCGGTATGCGATGCTGCGATGCTTTTCAAACATCTCAGCATCCCGCGATGAAATTAAAATGTACAGGTGGAGTCAGTATCGGGCTTTAGGAGAATGTATCTTCCAAACTCAATTCGAAATGATGCGCTTGAGAATTCAACAATATAAATAATGGTAGCTCTATTATAATACACATTAATGATTTAAGCAGATAAAATTCCAAAATATAATACGTTTTCTGTCTTTGCTTGTCACGTGGTAGGCCTATGTTGAAGTTGCGATTATATTTTTAAATAAGTTTCAAATGAATAACAACAAGACAAGTGGCCTAGTGGTCTAAGGCGCTAGGCTCATAGAGTACTAAGCCGTGCGCCGTGAGTTCGAACCCCACCTCTGCCAAACTTTAAAAGAAGTAAATTAAAATTTTACTTTAATTTTAATTTCATATTTGGGAAATGTGACTGGGAGAATTTATGTATGGCGTGGAGTGGTGTGATAGGGCATGTACTTTAACTGGCCGGCGCGGTCCGGTGACTAAGTCTTTATTGGGCGTTTTATCGTAGGTCAATGAGTAATGATAAAAAGAATTTTCCTTAAATCCGCTGCATTTTAAATATTCAGATATAGATTATTTTGCTCCTAATACTTAGTGAAATACATATGAGATCAAGGAAGTTTCAATTTCACCCACAACGTGACCATGAATCTTTCAACAGTTACAAAATGTGTTGCTCATATTCTATTGTAACCTTGGATGTGGGCTATAATGTGGGCTATAACATGCCGTAAGCATTGAACGTGCGTAGCACCTGAAACCTCAATGGTAACAATATCAGTATAATACGGAAATTGACATCTATCACATGAGATTAACATTACTCTCGCAATTACAAATAAAATTGTGAGCTTTGATAAGATGGGTTCATTAATGAGCAATCGTAATTTTCTTTAAAAACCTACAGGTATTGTGGTATTAGAACAGTACTTTCTAGATTTGTCAATGGCAGGGTTCACAGGTTTTTGCCGCAGTTGAAAAAAACCGCGGTTTTAACCGCTTGGTAAAAACAGTTTTTGCCAGTTTTTGCCGGCACAAATGGCCAAAACTAAAAAAGTGATAAATAGTTCACTTTTTTCATCTCAAAACAAGTTATTAAGGGCTGGGGTATGAACGTTTGGACAGTATTAATTGTGGGACATTAGAGCACATCAGACATATCGAATTGCATTCTGAATACGAAGAATGTCATTCTGATATCAAATAATTTTGATTTTTGAAATTCGCAATTTAATACACATTTTATGGCAAATCATTAAAATTGATATTTTTGATATTTAACAGTACTTGAAGTAAACTTTATAAATCTGATGATTTATACTTAAAGTGTATGTAGGTGGGATGAAAAGCCGACGATCGATTGAAAATTTTGACCTTTCGTATTTAAGATATGGATTTTTTTTTCCCAAAACACCAAAAAAAATTCATATCTTCAATATGAAAGGTCAAAACTTTCAATTGACCGTCGGCTTTTCCTCCCAGCTACATACACTTTAAGAATATGTCATTAGATTTATATAATTTACTTCGAGGACTGTTATATATCAAAAATTTGAAAAATATCAAATTGTTATAATTTGTCATAAAATTTGTATTATATTGTGATTTTCAAAAAATGAAAATTATTTGATATCAGAAAGACATGCTTCGTATTCAGAAAGCAATTCGATAGGTCTGAGGTGCTCTCATGTCCCACAAAAAATACTGTCGAAACGCAATAAACGCTCATTTTAGATCCCTTACAAAAATACAAAAGTTACAAAAATAATTTACTGAGTGTAACAAGGCCATATTTTGTAATTATAAGTAACATCTTAAGAAATTAAAGGCATGGGATTGGGTTATCATTGCTCTCTATAGTTTTCAGCAGAGAATTTCAGTGGTCTGTAAATTTGGCGCAGTTTATGGCGTATACGGAAGTGGGATTCTGATTGGCTAATTGTCATTGAATCACGTCATCATCACATCGTCACCTTATTCGCTGGTCAAGCTGCGTAGCAACGTGTGATCTTGTTATTTTTACGCGATAATCAGACAGGGCAGACGGACACCGCTGAAGTAATTTCCTGAATGGTATAGTGCATTTAACTGAAATGTGGCGAATCAAATTCAAAACACGTGACGTACGAGGCTGGCGAAGATACGGGGCTGACAGCCCCATTCAAAATACACGGTTAGCAATTACAAATGGAAAATTAACATACTTACAGTGTGGTACATTGTCGTACCCCTACGGTTTTAGAGTAAGATAATTTTGCTTTGACACCACATAACAAATTTAGAATTGTTTGTGAAGATTTCATGATTATGTGTTAATCCAATGGCAACGTCAAAAATGGCGATATCGCTTCCACCACCGCCTGTGTTCATTTTAGGACTGAGATCAAACAACATGTTGAATGAGTCATTAAAAGTTGTGTGTTACTGTTTATAAGCTTTCTGTGTTACTTTTTAATATTTGGTTGATTAGGAGTTTTTGCCATTTTTGCCTGTTTCAACCAAGCAAAAAACATAATTTTGCCAGTTTTTGCCACATTTCCGGCAAAAACCAAACCCTGGTCAATGGACAAACTTCAACATTTACAAAAATGGTTGTCGGTGACCAGACTTTCTTTTTTCTTCATCTCGAATGAGATGCACATATTGAAGTTGAGCAGCAATAAGAGTGTATGTATCATAGAAACTAGCAGAAAAGTGCCAATTTCCTTTCCGAAGATTATGTGTTCTATTTTGTTGTCTGAATTGTTGCTGAATTCTTTGCTGTCCGTGTTTATGTACTTACGCTTGTGTAATTGTAGTGTGGGATTGGCGTACCACAAAACAGAAATACGTGTCACGTACGACTGCGGCTCAATTGCTTTTAAAACATTCCATCTAGATCATGATGTTTAATTCATACAGATTTCAGGACATGTTTCGAAATAACAAATAATACATGTACCTAACGATAGAGTATAAGATTATTTTACATGGTGGACCTTCTTGATTTTTAATTTCCAAGTAAATATACTTTAATGTGGCTATCATGTTTACCCGTCGAAGTGAAATTCTATAGCTTTTATTACCGAGATATGCATTTTAGCTTCGAGGTGCCATTCGTGCCATTTTGAACGTATTTTGAGCAAAACATATCATGTTACAATTATTAGTTGATAAAATAGGGCAAACTGAGTTAAGTGGTCAGTACTTTAGTATTACAATATTAGGTCATCCACACGGAACCTATAAATCCACTTCTATCCGAATTGATAAATCCATTGTGCAGGTCAGATACCCAATATACGAAGCGGATAAACGATAACATTTTATAGATCTTAAAAGTTGTTGTAGGTGTATTTTCTGTCTAATAATAGAACAAAACTAAAAACCCACTTTGTGCTTTCATCGTCAAAGATGAGGCACTTTTATACTTTTATAATATTTGTAGCAGTTTAAAATAATGAGGCACATATTAGTCTCCATTTATTACATACAGATAACTGGTTAATTCTTACTGAAAAAAACCTTCTCAGTGCATTGTAGCAATCTAGTGGAGTGCAAACAATTATCTTCCTTTGAATTACTTATCATTTCCTCCACTTGTCGAACATCTTGCAATAATTTTCTAGGCTAAGGCTTGTTTGGAGTTCGTTATCACCTCTGCACTGGGAGATCCACTTCCCCTGATCTACGTGGGTGTGTGCATCAAGTACAGATTTACACGGAACTAGTTCACAATACACGTCCTGAATTAAAAGACATTCTACCCTCGAATATATCTTCTCCCAGACGTTTTGAAAACAATGATTTAATTTTTAATGTAATAAATTGTATTTCTATGCCTTTTAGATACAGACGTATATGGGATGGGTATTTTGACGAACGGAGAAAGGATTTTGTAAGTGTTATCTTTACTACTCCATCCCTTATCTGGAAAGAAGGGATGGAATAAAGGAAGTTACCTAAAAACAAAGAAATTGTATACTATACGACTATACGACAATGTACGAGGGTCATAAATAGCTAAGAACAACCTGTCATATTCTGGTATGAATTAACCAAATATTTTTGTTGTTGTTGAGATTTACGATATAATACAAATATTTGGCAAATATTTTGATATCAGAAGGACATTCCTCGTATTCAGAATGCAATTTGGTGTGTCTGATGTGCTCTCAGGTTCTACAAAAATACTGTGCAAAGCAGTAGCGTAGCCAGGGGGGGGGTCAGGGGGTCAGAGTGCCCCCTGACAAAAAATGAAAGAAAAAAGTGCCCCTCTGACAAAAAATAAAAGAGAAAATCAGCAGGGCAAAGGAAAAGAAAAGGGGCAAAAGGAGCCCTTTTCTACCGAAATTCAGCCCGATCATGAGCCAAAATAGTGTAAAATACAAACTTTTGTTTATGGGTAATTGCCTAGTTAACGTCGCTGTGTGAAAAAAAAACGGCCAATATTAAAAGTACTCTTCTAAAATTCTAGAAAATATAGTTTTGTAACATGTCCTAAATTTTTAGCTAATTTAGGTGTTTGGAAATATTCGCACTTTGGTGTTTTAGGAAGGATATGTAAACGACAGATAACACCAAAAAATATGAAGAAATAATTTCCAAACCGTGTTACGGCCCACAGCCATTATGTTTCTCATTTTCAAGAATGTGGTTAACAATATGCACAGTATTGTCTCATTTCGTGAACAAAGGCCACACAGTAATTGTTACCTTGCGTTTGCTTTATAATCGTTCACCCAACTGAAACTATAATACCAGCTCATTGCTCATCACACAGGTAAAACAGACACATGTGTGTGTGTGGATTTAACCAGAGAAGATCTGATGTAACATAGTTGAGCTGTTTTCAATGAGTGTTATCTTGGTTTAATAGCTTTTAATGGGGTTTAAGTCCTGCAAAGGTCGTGGTGAATTCTACTGTAGACATGACTGCATCATGCTACGCCCCTGGTGCAAAGGTGGGTGAACGGGCGGGCCCTTAAAACGTATGATAAATTTAGCCCTACCACAGGGCCTGCTTTCTTTTTCTTTTTACATGCTATACCCCAAGAACTGCTAAACCCACTAACCGCTGTCCCCACTAACCGCTGTTCTCGGGGACAGCGGTTAGTGGGTTGTGAGCTGTCACTTGGTTTTTAGCAGTTCTCAGGATATAGCATGGTGTCTCGGAGTATATAGTGTGGAAAAAAGGCCCTGTGGTAGGGCTATGATAAATTCGGCTTCACCTAGCATAGCTTAGCATGACACTTCGCCGCGTGGAATTTTCCATACCATATCAACGCTGAACCAAATAACTAATATTACATGGTGCAGTGGTCAATTCATTGCTAGCGATGGAACTATAAATACATCTCTTTTGCCGTTAGCTTATGGCAATGCATTTATTAAATTGCTCATATCATAGGGATCATACAAGTCCCGCAACCAGAGAATGGAGATTAGCAGGTGTAAGTGTAGTAGTTGATCAGGTAATTTAGGTGATGTATTTATGTTAACATCTCTTGGCTAGTGTTATTTTATACCCGACACTTTGCATCTGTCAGATGTAAGGAAAACGCCTGTGTAAATACGTGGATTCTGGGTTACTCAAAAGCGTGCGACATGTGCATAACACATCAAACCGACTGATGTCTGTCACGATCGACGCCTTCGACGGTGACATACGCGTTGGTGACATAAGCACTGGCATTAAATAGCTTTGTTTCATCTCATTTGTTTTAATATTTTAAGGAGACATATCTGACAGTGAAAACTAGCATTTTGTGGGAAAAACAAATAAAAATCTAGTTTTTGGAAATGTTACAATATTATTATACGTTATTTTACCCCCGAGAATGACTTAGTGTGACGGAAAAGACATAGCATCAGGGAAAATTATGAGATGACAGCTAGAGAAGACAAGTACCAGATAATATTTCGCTGCTTTTCACGAACCTGACCAAAAATAAATCAATGACCTTTGTTGTTTACCTTCTTATAAAAGCGTGCGTTAACGTTCAACTTGGTACGCTTTTGTTTTGTGTCACTTTTTTAAAAATCTTGACTTGAATATCATCCCATAGAATTTGTAGCTACAACGGATCGTGGAATTTGATGAGAAGTGAAAGGAATTTGAAACATTACACCAAGTACGAGGTGTGCAAGAGGAAGATTATATGGAAGAGGAAAATATCAGATAAGAAAAGGAATATAGTAAGGGTCGCTGTAAACTGCAGGAAAAAACAATGTAATTGACGTCAAAGGTGACAAAATTAGATGAGAATCGAAAAGGATTTTACAAGATTTTAACCAGATTTAAGATGAAAATGTCGGATATGAAAAGTAAAAGAGAATGAGAGGGAGAAAAAATCGAAGGAAATATGTAAAGGGGCAAAATATATAGAAGATAACAGCAAAAAGAAAACAATACACATACGAGACGGCATTTGATTATCTCTATAACTAACTGTTATACGATTTACTGAAATGTACTGTTCTACATAATCTTATTTCCTATCTCATTAAAAGTTTTCATTCAAATAAAATTAATAATGAGAGTTTAAAGTGTCCTATGCAATATCAGTCAAGTGACAGTCAGTTTTATCTCATATGGAAAATGGATTGTGATCAAACCATTTTCCAACATTTATCAGTGACTGATGTTGTTGCTATTATTGTATGTACTGTATAATTCAGTCTACATGCCTTGATGTTATGATCACGTGGCGTAGATTTCTTTTTGACATTGGGGGTATGGGGATGGGAAAAAAGTACATTGAATCCAGCACTTTTTGGTGAAAGAAAATGTTTATGGTACAAATGCGCGCGAAGCCCGCGAAAAAATATGCCATATTTAAGCTAAACTGGTGAAAATGGTGTAAAAGCGGAATAAATGCACAAAAATTGGCACTTTGGGGGATAAAATTGCCAAATATGAGGTTAATTTGGCCAGAAATTCACATAAAGGCGTCAACATTGGGGTGGGGTGGGGTGGGGGTGGGGGTGATTGTATGGACCATCCCCCATCCCCACCCCGGGATCTACGCCTATGAACACCTCATAAAAAAGAAAGTTCGCAATTGTTTGAGTGGTGAGAAATTAATTAGTTAATCAAGATGGTGCCTTTTGAAAACTAAAAGTATAAAGAGGTAATGTTATAATTTTGTTTAATTCACCACTCATTAATACCACAAGTGAGTTATCATATTGTAGCTAACAATTTTCCCCACACCTTGTTTTTATGCTAAAAATTATGACAATTCAAACAAGTGTGAACTTTATTATTTATTTTTCTGAGGTGTTTATTACGACGTATACAGAAAAAAGGGGGTGAATTTGTCCCGGACAAAAACTTTGTCTCAACACAGTACAAATTATGAGCCCTAGGGCCCCTAGCACCTAGCACAAGTTCTATATATTTTACTATAGGAGGTTTATAACTTGCTCCTTCCCTAATGGATTTCTATTGAATAAAACATATTTTCTGTGAGATGCGATCCCTTCTCTGAATGTCCCATTAAGTACCTACCAACTAATAAGTAAAAAACCAGATCAATTTATGCTGTCTGCAAACTGACCTACTATTTATTTACCATTTGAATAATGCGTTTTGATTCCAATGTTCATACTAAAGGATTTGTCTTACCATTATAAAGATTTAAATAATGTATTTGAAAATGTCAAATAGACTTTGTTTGTTATTGTAGTATTAACGGACTTATAACATTCCCCAGAGGTAAATCCAATTAAAGTAGATACATATTGACTTCATCTTGTTGTGTGTTTTTCCTGTTTCCCCTGATATTACTCTTTGCTTGGGCATGATTATTGTTGACTAGAGCATCAGTATCATTGCATGAAAATAGATAAATACAAGAAAAGAGAAGGTCCTACTCCCTACTAATTGGAGTGGCCATAACTTTGAGCACAATTAAAGCCATATTATAACATTTCTGTAAAAATAGATTAGTATTTATTTTCCATAAAATGTTAGCTTTAGTACTGTCAGATATCTCCCCTTTTAATTTTGAGCAGAACAAGTGAGGCAAAACATAGAAAATTGGAATTTACTTCTAGCGCCCATGCATGTTACTCCCGCGGTTGTAATACGGAACGATCCGGGGTGTGTGTGTTGATGTATATCCCGCACGCCGTGTACGTACTGTGCATACGTGTTCGACTAATATTTCCATCGTAATAATAAAACGATATGGTTGAGATGCCACAAAGTAGGTGGCAATGCCTTAACCATTTATGTGTTGTTAACACCACTGGGGTGTCTTCCGTCCTTATCAAGGGGAGTGCTAACCTTCTCTCCTTTCATACAACACAAAGTATGTGTTTAAATGAACCACTTGAAGAACTTGACGTTCAAGCTAAGAGTATTATTATGAAATATGAGAAAATGTTGTAATTTAGGCCAAACAAAGTTTTTTCACAAACAAACAAAGAGCTATGTGCTATGTAACCCAGCAAACACAAAACGTTTTCGACATCATTCGCAAAAGGTTATAAAAGGTTGTCAGAAAACGTTTAAATGTCGGGTTATATAAAGGGTACATTAATGGTATAAAACGTTTTCATAACATTAAATAACATTTGTTGGTAATTTACTGCACAGCAAACACAAATGTTTTACAGAAAACATTTAAATGTCGGGTTATATAAAGGGTATAAAAACGTTTTAATAACATTCCAAAAACATTTTGAAAACTTAGAACAAATCATTCTAAACAGAATGTTATTTTGGGGTTGACAAAATATTTTGCAAAAAATGTTTGCCCAAAATATTTACAATAACGTTTTTAAAATGTTTACACGACCTTTATATAACCCGACATTTAAATGTTATTAAAACGTTTTGTAAAAAACATTTTAAGAACATTTCTGTGTTTGCTGGGTGCAAATATTTTAACATAATGTTATTTAAGTGTTGACAAAATATTTGGCCAAAAATGTTTGCAAAAATAGTTTACAATGACATTTCGAAAACATTTTAAAAATATTGTTGTAGTGTGTTTTCATACAAAACGTTTTAAAACGATTTCATGACCTTTATATAACCCGACATTTTAATGTTATTAAAACGTTTTACGTAAACCAAAACCCAAAATATAACTTATTTAAAATATTTTAAAAACGTTTTTGTGTTTGCTGGGAACATACTACACGTGAGTTTTTGTTATAATAACCTTTTTGTTCGTTTTCTGGTAAATAAAAATAACAAAATCCACCTAAATGGATCGATGGCGCTACTCAGCAAATTCGATTGCATAGCTATAGAGCCAGTATTTGTGAGACAAACTTTTTCCTGATCATATGCCTTTTCAATTTCTTTGCCTGATTCACAAGTGATATCTTTTAATACGTAATATCAAGCGCGAAATTAGGGAACCAGGAATTTCTTCCGGTAAACATGGTAATGGGGGGGTGTGACAATAGAGGGAAGAGATTTCAGAGAAGGACCCCATCTGAAAAATTGAGATGGATGTGCGAAAATGTACAAGTGTCCTTTTATAAACAGACATGACAGACGGCCAAATTAATACAGTTGAACAAATGTCATGAATGTAGGACGCATGTGTCGTATGGTTATGAAGCCAAATCAGCTCAAATTTAACATTCAGTTCTTATTACATTCCCTGTCTGGATTGCATTTTCCATTAGTTTTACAAATAGTCAGCGTATTCTGCTTGAAAATTAAGAATCGCAAATCATGGCGTTTCTAATGTCTCATTTTCCTATTTACAACCCACTAAAGTCCCATAGGAAAGAGCTCCTTTGCAGTATATTACTCAAATAACATGCTAAGCTCTAAATCACGAAAATAAAATTAATTTCCTGAAAATGTCTTATATTAGAACTTGACATGTGAGCAGACATCTTGAAGTTGGGCGATATTATTGTCTAACTTTGGGTGGACAATTGTTTTCCCAGCACGTCATGGATGAATTTTGTCGATGAAAATATAAAATTGACTTGATACAGAAAATCATTTCGCAACTTATTTCCCAAAAGCATTCATTTTTATCATAAACTGTATAAACTTGGTACTGAAATGCAAATTTTCCAGGTTGACCTTGTAACTTGAAGTATTCTTTTATCATATTGCGAACAAGCTGTTGACTCAAGTGGCATGTTCAGGCTGTTGAGAAAGGATAAATGAATTTAAACTCCTCAACAAAAGTTTGGAAAGTTTTTTCAAGCATTTTGGGCCTATATCTCAGATTATTTGTGACATGTTCATAATCGTGTTTCACGGCTGAGTGCACGTCTAGTGAATGTAGTGGGGTCTCAAACAGAATGTGCCAAATTGACCATTATTTTGTGCTCAAACAACTGTACTAGTCACCAACCTCAATAGTGGGTGGAAAAAACATAGGCAGCCACAAGCTCCTCCTCATGCTGCTCACCAGCCTGGTCAGTCATACTTTGCTGTTGGACGGCATTTCATTCTTCAACCAGGATTCGTCGCAAGTCATTCAATGTGGTTGTATTTGTTACTCTGACACGCACAGCACGACCTAGCTGGTCCCACAAGCATGACAAGTGTACAATCAGGTTGAGGTCTGGGCTAATGGCAGGTCATTCCATTATCTCTGCTCCCATATTCTGTAGGTAATCGTTGATTACCATCTTGTCATCTTGGAGGATTGCATTAGGTCCCAGTTTGCGAAGATATGGGATTGCAGCTTGCTGTCCAGAATAATGGTTAATTTGGTACATTCTGTTTGATACCCCACCACAATTTCACGTGAAAAAGGTGATTGTTTCTTCTAAAGTGGTGTCATTGTAAAGGGGAATCAATCAGCTGTTCATTGATATACAACACGATATGAACATGTCAAAAATAATCTGAGATATAGAGGCTTTAAAAAACTTTCCAAACTTTTGTTGAGGAGTTAATATGACTCAAATCAAATGCAACGATCGCCTATTGCTCTCTGCATCTATATCATCAGTACTGAATTATAAAGCCAGAATCCGTTGAATAAGATACTTAAACGAGTACGTATTTCGTGATTCTAGCGTCCTCCTTTTATGACATTATTCAGTAAATATCCACGAAAAAAGCTGATTCCCAAAATTTCAGTTGATTCCGATTTTGCGTTTGCGAGATATGCATGATTATGTGTATTATACTACTCCATAGGCCACTGATGTAATTTCGTTATGGTACGTTCAAATTTGGCGATGTTGTTCCTAAACGAAATAATCAGCAAAATTGTTTTTGTACATAAATATTATATAGCCAGAGGTTTTCAATGGTTTAAAAACCTCGAATTGCTTTTAGAAAAGTAGGGGGATTGGCTATGGATCACAAAATGCCCCTTTAACATGTTTAATAACATAATCACGTACTCAATCAGTGAGTTAAGAAAGAGGAAACTGTACGCGGTTAAACCCCAGCCTTTACCCTCAAGTACACCACAATAATGGCAGATTCAGCCTCAGAAAATCGAACGCGTTCAACTGAAATCAGTAGTTTGTGCTAAAAAATTTGTTTTCGAGATACACCTAAAGTTTTCTATACTTTTGTATTTTATTATTTTCGGGAACATGACAATTATGATACTTCCAAAACTCCACCTCAATATCAATGAGGTTTCCAGCATAGTGCAAAATAAGATTTAAATAAGGAAATTAATTTATTCAACAAATTGTTTAATTTATCACATCACGAATTTACGTCAATTTAACGTTCAATGTGTATAATATTCTCCAGGATTCAAACATAATTCATATTCTTCCGTGTCTCTAAAAACATATAGTTTCTCTTATCCAATGAAATGCATTTGTAACAAGCAACATGCAAAATAATGTCAAGTATAGGCTTATATCATAAGTGCTCTTCTTCTGATGAGTATAGTTATTGTTATTGATACGTGTCGTGTAATCGACAGTTGATGTTCAATTGATATCCTACGGGCTTTCCAAGTGATTCAGTTGATAGAATCACAAACCTGATGCAAATGTTTACCCATGTCAAGAATGTCAAGACTTTGCACATTTATTTGCTGCGTCAACTTAAATTCGTCACAATTGATATTCGAACCTTGTTTATAAGATGGAGCAAATAGGCACTGGCGACCACTGCGATTTCTGAAGACAAGGGAAAAAAGGGCGGGTGGAAGGCACTCATCTCACGGTGTTTGATAGCCCAAATTAACCAAAAGGAAAGGTTTTCTTGTTCATTCTTCTGGGGATCCAAAAAGTCACTTTTTGGTAAAAAGTGATGCTTTTTTTCAGCGGAGCTCAATGATCTCCTGAACAAAAAAGTGTTGTTCTTCTGTTCAAGAATTTGATATTACATTTATGGCTATGTTTGGGAAAAAGTGGGACAGCATATATATATATCATTCTAGAGGCTTTGTTTTGGGGTATTGGCGAATAACCGTTCTATCATTTCAACGTTCGGTCACATTGGCCTTTACCCCATATGTTGCTCACTTACTATTAGTCACACTGAGTGAAGTAGATAGTGCTTACCAAATATTGTTAGAACTTTGGTCGTGGCTAGAATTTCTGCCAACATGTTCATTTTTCCCATTGATTGATATGCTTTGTACTTACAAGGGTTTTAGTAAAGGTGTTCGCCATTCCACTTTTCCCTATATCTATGTAGGTCATGAGTACATGAGAATGGGATTGGAGACGGGGGAATCCATCTGACTCAGTGATTGAAGAATTATTGGACCATTTTCATCTAATGTTAGCCGCTGTTTGTGCGTCTAATTTAAGATGGGTGACCTGATCCATAGTCTCATCCCCCACTTTTTCCTATCAAAATAAAGATTTTGGCATCAAAAGAAAGCTCATATTTTTCTCATAATGCCAGTGCAATTTTAAATTATATTCCGTGTAGATGTTATGAATGAAAAAGTGATAGCCTCATCCCCAATGTAGTATACCACACATACTGTTCTATGGGCCATTGTGAAACGTGTTTTTTACTTCTAATATCAAAACTTGGCAATTGGATTATTTTGGTACAGGCCTCAATGTGAGGTACAAAACACAATACGAAACAATCTGACCACCTACCTTTAAACCAACCAAACATATAATTTGATTTAGTCAAAATGCAATTTTTGTATCTTAAAATATCGTATTTGGATATGGGTTTATAACAAAAACTAAGATTATTTGACAATTGAGATTATAAATAGGGATGGATATATAATAGTTTTGTTTTACTAGTTTTGTTCTGAACGAAATCCGTAGATTAGCTCTATTCTATTTTCCTTCTACCCTGTCTTTTATATCAAGAGAATTAAAAACACCGATAAGTTGAAATTTATACCAAAGGTTCAGCTACTAATTGTGTCAAATATCACATTTTCAAAATTTGAAACGCGCTAATCTAAATATTAAAATGAAATTAGGTGGCTATGAAAATGGAAACACGCTGTGACTGACATTGGACTATCGTGGGACATTGATTAGAGTAAATATTGTAAACAAATCCGGGAATGACAGCGTCAAATATTGCTATTTCATCTATACTGATGTAGAAATGTAAACACCAAGTCGTCTCGTAGTCTGTGCATGCAGTCGATTAAAATGCACCGAAAAATTGAAAATATTGAGAGAATCTTGACCATTGTTGACCGCAGCAATAGCCAACGGTCTTTCACATCCATTTGTGCAAAAACAGTACAACTCAGTTGAAAAATACAGAAACGATGCCATTGTAGGCATGGTAAGTTATTTCATTGGCTACATCACTAATGTGTGCTTACTGGTAACTGGTCATTACACTGAGTACATTAACAAAGTTGTGTGGTTCCTATTTTTGAGGTAAATAAGAAACTCACACTCACTAATGTGGACACGTAGGTGACCCATTTAATAGACTGATATCAATGTTGTAGTATATCAATGTATATACAATTACATATCGGTATTCAGAAATAAAATGACAATATCGCATATTTACCCCATTTCCGATATACTATGACCTTTTTCGAGAAGGAGAAGCGTATCATGTTGCCTCTTCCTGGAAATGTTTCTTCCTGTATCATACCTACGAGCTATATAAATCACCTAAAAATAAAAATTTTGAGGCAATAACTCGACTATGATAATGGATAAATTCACTAGTGCTGCAAAATAAACAATGTTTTAAAAACAACTAGATAACTATATTAAGAAGCCTATAAAGAAATCATCTTATATTTTATCATCTTACATTTGATATGAAAAGTGCAAATACCGTGGACTTCTTATTGGTGCACAGTGTCATCGACCCTATATCTTCATGGCAGAAATCGCCATGGTAGGTTGAATCCACAGCCACGATTGGCCATTTGGTTCAGACCTTTGAAGCTCTTTGAGACGAATAATTAGTCGAGGGACATGACTAAGGCTACTCACAATAGCCGGGTAATTGATCTTGGTTGTGCGTGAATAAGCTTGTATACCCCATTGAGGTCAATGGTCATCGACTTTATACTGCCTAGTAGTGAGTGCAGCTGTACTACACGATGTAGTCCATACAGGACCAACGCAATATAAAATTAGAGTTTTGGTCCGATTTTGAGTTCAAAGCGCACGGCCAATTTTCAAAGCGCATTCTAGCGACCATCATATCTGTTCAACACGTATTTTCAAGTGTATGAGACCACATCTGGTTTCTTGAGAAAAATTCATTTACGGGAGATATTCATCATTTTCTAACCCGGTATCCGAAGATTTTCGTCTGATATGAAAATCGTGCATAGCAATTCACATGTATCGATCCCGTGTATTCATTTTAGTGTCTCTGCTGCACCAAATAATTATATAGCCAGGCGGTGTCGGTGTGTGGTGTATTACCAATACCATGAATATAATGCTTAAAACTAATTGGGACTAAGATTGCCTCAGAGCGTTTACTTTCTAAAATGTGATATCATATTTTCAGTATCTTGATGCTTACCTCAAATGATAAACCTTGAATTAGTTGTCAAGGTTGATAATTAAAATCTAGTCAACTGGACTTACTATTTTTGACTGGCGACGTTTCACATCCTATCCTGGATGCTTCCTCAAGACGTCTGATTTCTCGGCGGCAATTGGTCAGTGACCCGTAACGGGGTCACAGAACTGAGACTTACATTATTTACCACTTCGTCAAAATGAAGTTTGCAATCGGGACTGTAAACGGTTATTCTGCATTAGACGCATCAACATCTCTGTGCACTGTAAAGCCCCAGCTGCAACACTTTTCAAACACGTAGGCGTTTTAGTCAAATTGTTTTTATTATCAACATGTACCTTTTCAGGAAAAGGTTTAATATGAGACAAATTCTCCTAAAAAATTAACACCGTAAAGTAGCAGGGTTTGAAAATGAAACGCTGTGATTATAGTATTTTACATAAGTCTTACACTGTACGTTTTGTTAAAACATTAATAATATTTAGGCCTTAATGTAATACTTCACCCGAAAGCCGTTAACTTTTTAAATGTAAATGTTAGCGAAAGATTCAAATGTCAACAGTTGCAGAGAGTGTTGTATTCACCGCTCTAAACAGGTGAAACTAAATAACATATCTTGTGTAAATGTCACAGTGAGTTGTCAAACAAGCCTTTGTTGTCCGTTAAAATAGAGCATTCACTTCAGATTGCAATCCAATTAGCGGAGACACACTTGATGCACATCATCTTATCGCGATTGCGTGTTTTGGCCTTTCTTATCGCTATAAAGAAGTCAAACATCAAATGTCATTGAACAGAACATTGCTCTAAATTGTTGAGAATGATAAAGGATTTTTAGAAATCAACAAATAGCCCGTCTCCCCAGCGATTTTTTGCCTTCTTTCCATTGGTTTGCAAAATAAGTCACAAAACATTGAAGTTGTAAAATGGCAATAACCATAATAACAGAAGCATGCCAAAACACGCAGTTTGACATACTTTGTTAAAATTAATATTTGTTAAAGGCAACTATAAGTATAATTTCCGTAATTAAATCTCAAATGTAGCATATTCTTTTTTTATTATGAGTCATTTTGTATATTTTGTTCCGCTATTAGACTTCTCCGTAATCCACATGCCCATTGTATATACTCTGGCATTTAAGCATAAAACTCTGTTTTGTATTAATTTGTGCACAATTGATAGATTTTCACATCTGATCTTTTCAGTCACCGTACTCCCTCTGTTTGTTAGCTTCCCAAGTGGACTACTTACTTTGGATGGCGGTTAGCATGCTTAACACCATTCAAATCGTAACGCTCCTTCGCCTCCGAAGGAGGCTAGAACGGGTTGTTATAGCGCGTTGGTGGGTACGCAGTGAAGTCGAATGATTTTTTTTGGTTCTTGCGTACTGAAATCAACAATTGCGACTTCGCATTGCACACGCATTGTTGTACGCCATGAGTGCTTTCTTCAGAGCGTACTGAAGCTAAACACACTCAACTTGGATGATTTACGTGTTGCCAGTGAAATTTGCTAAGTAATTTGATTGATATGTAGGCCCTACAAATCATTGCTTAACACTGTTGTCTATGGAAAGTATCCAAAAAGTCTGGCCTATTAAAATTGGCCATGATGTACTATGCATCTTTAAATGGATCTTGCTTGTGATTAGTAGCCCAGATCTCATCATGGTATAAATCCTCCGGGCACATGCCATTACCATTTAGTACATCGTACATAATTATCTGTGGAATTTGCGGTGCTTTGTGTTGGCGCGAAAAGTTAATCTCTCACTAAGTGCATGACGTACGTGTATAGCGCGTCTTGAACTTTCATGCTTGCGGTTAAATTGGATTGATAAAGAAGTATGATTGACAGTGTGTGTTAGGGACAAAGTCCCCGGTCAAAGTCCCGGCTCAAAATTCAAAGTACATAGTCGATTCTAAAATCAGAATTGTTCAGTATTGAAGTGAGCCATTCTAATTATACCCCAGTTATACCCATTTATAAGATAAGTTGTATTCATAAGCCTACGTATACTTTACTTTTACTGTCACTAATTATATAAACCTTTTTAATACCATGCATTTAGGCGTACTTGTATTTTGTTACAATTCCGCTATGACCTCTCATTTGAAATAGTAATGAAAATAAAGAACAAACATATTAAGTATAATTTCAAGTTCATCTGAATGCGATCATCATGATTAATAACATATTTTTATTTATCATAAATCGACTACGGCATAGTCTATTCCGCTATGACCTCTCATTTGAAATAGGTAATAAAAATACAGAACAAAAAATCTAAAATTTGCACCAATGTTACAAAGCACCTATATAACATTTACTGAAGGCTCTGTTCGGACAGAGTGAAGTACAATTTAACTACCGTTGAAGTGACGCATTATAAGACTACCAGTGTGCGCTAACAGTAATGAGTTGTCAGTGGATTCTCACAAAATAATAGTATACTTTACTGTAAGTCATACAGACATTTACCGTAGTACATAATATTATGTGTACACACCCCCACCCCGTCACACACGTACAAAGAATATTCTTACAATAATACATGCATACGACAGTTAGACACAAGTAGGTTCCATCATAGAAATAAATCTTTGTGCGTTTAAAATGGGCCTTTAATACGTTTGGTAAACTCACGTCTCCCGAATCGGTGTAGAATATCAGCTATCAAGTTATTTCAATTGATCATCTACTAAGTCAAGACGTTTTCGAGTCCCGTTTCAATATGATACAGCCCTGTGCTGATGACAGTATTCTGAAGACATTATTGTGGACCTTTATCAATCAAATTATTGTGGCGTATTAATACATTAAGCACATTTTATACTGCAGTCGCTAAAGAGAAAGTAACAGCAAACAATCCATCTAATTGGTTAGATCCATATCCCGTGTACTAGCGACTGTAGTGTATAAATTCAGTTCGAATGACTTATGGAACTCTCAATAATTTGTAATCCTAAAGATTCGTTATTCCGTTTTTATGTAATTTTTAGATATTTGAACATTATACATGTAGAATGTTATTGTCATACATCTATAACATTATAATTAGTCATTTCTCGATTTTCCTTAACACAGATTGTAAGAAAAGCCCAAACCATAACTAGATTAATATTATAATAACTAGTCAAATAAACAGCTGTTAGTGATATGATTAAACAAACAATAACCGTTTATTGTAACTTATTGTTATTGTAACGACAGAAAAGGAAGCTTTCAGCCTTGTATCCAGATCGATTGCGTATTTACATATCATTGCCCGCAAGTTAAGTTGGCTAAACACTCTGGTGATGGGTGAATACATATCTTTATTGCCGGAATAAGCTGAAGCTGAATTTAATTTCAACATACTAGCAGTAGATTGCAATGAAATCTATATCAACATGATTGAGCTCGGCACATCAGGTTGTCGATGTTTTATATTGGAAATACGGTCCCTTTCCAATGTAATGCAGTTGAAATGACTATTTAGAGCGTCTGCCGTTCAGTACATTCATGTAGGTAAAATAAAGAGTTCAAAAAATATCGCAGCCGTTACAAATACACCCATATCGTCAAAATTATTAGTCGCATCCACAACATTTTAACATAGAATAACGACAGTTTATTTACGCGCATTTTGATACTCCATTCGTCCAATGTTGCGTTAATTTCATATAATTGTAGTATATTATTAAGGGCTGGGGTATGAACGTTTGGACAGTATTTATTGTGGGACATTAGAGCACATCAGACATATCGAATTGCATTCTGAATACGAAGAATGTCATTCTGATATCAAATAATTTTGATTTTTGAAATTCGCAATTTAATACACATTTTATGGCAAATCATTAAAAATTGATATTTTTCATATTTAACAGTACTTGAAGTAAACTTTATAAATCTGATGATTGAGACTTACAGTGTATGTAGGTGGGATGAAAAGACGACGATCAATTGAAAATTTTGACCTTTCGTATTGAAGATATGGATTTTTTTCCCAAAACACCAAAAAAAATTAGGTCTTTTTGGGAAAAAAATCCATATCTTCAATATGAAAGGTCAAAATTTTCAATTGACCGTCGGCTTTTCCTCCCTGCTACATACACTTTAAGAATATGTCATTAGATTTATATAATTTACTTCGAGGACTGTTATATATCAAAAATTTGAAAAATATCAAATTTTTATAATTTGTCATAAAATTTGTATTATATTGTGATTTTCAAAAATTAAAATTATTTGATATCAGAAAGACATGCTTCGTATTCAGAATGCAATTGATAGGTCTGAGGTGCTCTCATGTCCCACAAAAAATACTGTAGAAACGCAATAAACGCTCATTTTAGATCCCTTAATGTGTTAGCGCAAAGATAACGCCGGGTTTTACGTGCCGTAACTATTAATCTGTAAAGTCACTGAGGTTTTTTCTTTTAAAACACCACTAATATTTAATGACATTGGACGTGTGATTTATCAAAATGCGCTTAAATAAAACATTCATTATTGTTATGTTAAAATATTCTCTATAGATTTTAGTTTTAAAGCTAAGGCGTATTTATAACGATTGCGTTACTTTTTATGAAGTCTTTAGATCATTATTATGTTTCTTTTGAATGGAACAGTCATGTTCTTAACCATTGGTACCGTATCTGTTGTTGATTTTCATACATGTTGTAACGCAGGCTAACAAAGCTTCAAAACAAAATCTGTGAATTGGCGGCAGACGGCTGAATCAGGATTCGTGTTTTTGGTAAATTTATGTTACGTATGGATTAGAGGACAAAGGATCAAGCGATTTAGCTCTGGATGGCAGCATATCAGCATATCAAAATCAACAACAGATACCAATGGTTAAGAACAAGCCTGTCCTATTCAAAATAAACATGATCTAAAGACTTCGTTTCGATGTTATAAACTGAACTAGCACAGTTATTTGGCGCTTTAACCGCAGTGTTGGCAACATTGTATCCTATATATTGTCTCTGTTTCTATACCTTTTGTTTTGGATCGATGACGATACAAGTTGTTAACATAACTGACACTCTATGCTCTTGTAAGCCAATACATTAACACGTGAATGGTATTTTTATTTATATTGTACAATATCACTCCCAACCCAACAAGTGATACGTATTTATTACTATAACGAATGGCAAATCGGAATCCTGTTCTTGGATTTGCATAATGCTGAATTTTAGCAGTTCCCGTATTGTGAAATTGGCAAGATCATGTCATCGTCGATGCACAAGCTCGACCAGTGGCAATGGCGTAATGACGTAGTGTAGGTTTCTGTACATAGAATTGAAGGGTTGAATCCCCCTAAAATTGCAAAAGATTTATTTGCATAACTTGATACACATTTTGTTGATTTGAAAAATTCAAAAATCTGTGAATAGAGGAATCATTTTTCTACCTTCTCAAAGAATCCGATTTCCAAACACAATTACTTTGCAATTTTTCTAGCACACTGAACATTTGACATGAATAGAAGAATCGTTTTTCTACCCTCTCAAAGTATTCGATTTCCAAACACAATTACTTTGTAATTTTTCTAGCACACTGATCATTTGACATGCTCACCAAGTTGACTTCTGACAAATTCATTTGTTTTGTGATATTTCCATGAAATCCTCAGCATCTTCCGCCAGCACCACATTTCAAAAGCTTGAATCCTGTATCTGTCTGCCCTTCCGACAGCCCATGTTTCAGAGCCATATATAGCAATTGCAAAGACCAGGGCATTCATGATGCTTATTTTGATTGCTCTAGAAACTCCTCCGTCTTTCCAAATGTCGGTAAGAGCAGTAGCAGATGTTCTTGCCCTGGCCAGGCGTCTTTTGATTTCTTGACCGCTGCCTCCTTCTTCAACAATGAGTGATCCAAGAAAGTTGAAAGTGTTAACCACCTCTAGGTCCTTCATCAGTTCAGTTGCTGTTCTTGCAATGAAGGTGGTGTCATCAACGTAGCTAATGTTATTTATTCGTCTATAGTGTACTTGGGTTATATTTATAAATGCGCTTTTATAAAAACGCACGTGACCACCTCCGCGCTGCCATAACAGCATGTAGGCAGTAAGTCTCGAAGTGACCTTCTACATAGCGGGTGGTCTTCCTATCCATTTGAATGCAAAGGCGGAACAACATGAGACTACTGTGCAGCAAAATTGTCTATTTTGTTCAACTTTGTGATTATACTCTAAACGTTTCCGTCGTTGAGTATTTTTTTCCGTGGTCAAATACTTTCAAAACGTTGTTTTTGATAACATATTACAATCCTATTCTTTTAAGGAATAAAGGGTAATGCATTATCTTTACACCCAAATAATGTGTCCGAGGCAGTAAAAACGTAAATAATGGGTGAGGCGCAGCCGAACCCATTATTTAAACGTTTCTACTGTCGAGGACACATTATTTGCGTGTAAGAGATAATGCTGCACCACTTTCTATTCTATTACCAGAAAATAGTGCGATTTAAAGAGAAAATATCATTTTTTGGTACAAATATTTTAAGTTGTTTACTTCAAGGTGGAGCGCGTACGCGTAAGTGACAGCGAGTATCGCGGAAATATTGCACGCGTAACCAAGCGTAATGCTGTGCGTAGAATGTGCTGCGGCGCTTGACCCATTATTGCAGAATAATGGTCTCTCACGTGGCGTGTTTTAACAAATCACAGTGCGCGATTTTGAATAATGGGCCGTAAGAATAATAGAATTCTGCATAATGGTCAATGCATGAGGATTCGGTCACGCTTGCTGGTGGCTCAGTGGTTACGGCCTTGGACTCATAATCTGAGAGCTTGCTCGACGTGCGTGGGTTCGATTCCCCGTCCCACCACCGTGTTGCGCCCTTGGGCAAGGCGCTTTGCATCGCTTGCCTCACCCCACCCAGGTGCAATGGGAAGCTGTTAGGGGTAGTCACAGTCGTTGTACTGATGGACCCTGCGCCACTTGTAGGCTGCAAACGTGGTTCCGACATATTCTAATGACGGCGGAATAAATGTAAAGCGCTTAGAGGCTGTTTACGGCATAAAGCACTATATAAATGTCTACATTTATTTATTTATTTATTTTGGTCTTGGTATGTGCCCATGAGTCACGTGCGTATTTAAAAAAGCGCATTTATAAATAACCGAAATACACTGGTCTACCTCCGATTGAAATTATTACGTTGTATCCATCAAGTACAAATCTCATAATATATTCTGTATAGCTAGATGTTAAAAAGATAGGGTGATAAAATACATCCCTGACGTACTCCTTGGCCAATTGTAAACCAGTCTGAGTCTCTACACTCAGTTCTTACTGTGGCTTTCTAGCCTTGGTACAAAGATTTTTGTCAAGTCCACCACATGTGCAGATAATCTCATTTCCTTCATGATGCGCAATAACTTTCCAGGCTGGACGCAATAAAAGGCCTTGGAGTAGTCTATGAAGCAGAGAAACAGAGGTTGCTGGAGCTCCAAGTTTTTCTCCATTCGGATCCCCAGGTTGCCGATCTGATTTCTTGTTCCTCTTTCTTTCCTAAAACTTGCTTGTTCTGGTGGTAACTCACTTTCTAGATGGCTCCGAATTCGTTCAGCAATGGTATGAAGCAATACCTTATTTTGGTGTGGGGGATGCCATATATTGTACGATTGTTGGCAATTCTTTGGTGTCACCTTTCTTAGATAAAGGCAGAAACACGGCCGTTTTCCAATCTTCTGGTCATTCTTTGCTTCTCAAATCTTATTACATATTTTATAGATGATGGTAATTCCTTCCACATCATTCGCCTTGAGCAATTCTGCCTGTATATTATCAGTCCCAGGTGATTTGCCATTCATGAGTTTCTTTATGGCTTTTTCAACCTCACTCATCAAGATATCTGGATCGTTTTCCTAGTTCTCCTTGTCTTTTTCTTCATGTGGAATACTTTCTTCCTCTGTACGGATGTTGCCATGTTCATTATATTCACAACATTGAGCCGGGGCGTTGGTTTGCTTGTCAGTAGCTTGACATTTACATGTCCCTGGTGTTATTAATTACACTGTTCCATTCTACCTTGGCGTACTTCTCCTTGATGAAATCTTGTCTTGTCTTTCCTGATCTGCTTCTAAATCAGATCACGGTATTCTTAACTATGGTCATCCTTATCAAGTCCCTTTTCCTTTATAAACATTTTGCATTGTAATTTTCGTTGAAACAATAATATTTAAATGTAAATACTTCACCTAAAAGCTGATAACTTGTTAAGTTTAAATGTAAGCTAAAGATCCAAATGTCAACAATTGCAGTGGGTGCTGTATTCACCGCTGAAACTAAATAATATATCTTGAGTCAATTTCATACTGCGTTGTCAAGCAAGTCTTTGCTGTCCGTTAAAATAGTCAGGCATTTCCTTCAGATTGCAATCCAATTAGCGGAGACACACTTGATGCACATCATTTTATCGCGATTGTGGGTTTTGGCTTTCTTATCGCTATAAAGAAGTCAAACATTAAATGTCATTGAACAGAACATTGCTTTAAATTGTTGAGAATGATAATGACTTTTAGAAATGAACAAATAGCCCGTCTCCCCTGCTATTCTTTTGCTCTCTTTCCATTGGTTTGGAATTAAATATAGACATGGTCACATGACATTGAAGCTTGTAAAAAGGCAATAACCGAAGCATGTCATAACACGCTGTTTGACATACTTTGTAAGTACCAAATAATAATGCCGAGTTCCAGTAATAAAATCGAAACTGTAGCATCCCGGCAAATTCAAAACGTTTCCGACATCATTCGCAATAGGTTTGAAAAAGCTGCAAATGTTGGGTTATATAAAAAGTGCATTTTATATCTCGAATGAGACATCACAGCAGCATAAAACGTTTTCATAGCATTCAAAAACATTTCTGGAAAACTTACTACGTATAGACAATTAGACATTTTTCGAATTATCTTAACACAGATTGTAAGAACAGATTAGCTGTACATAACAGCTTTCAAAATCATTAATTTAGACATTTTGATAATTTAGATTTGTTCCGATCTTCAGACGATTGAATATAGTATTGATGAAAGCAATATGATACACTTAGAACAGTATTATGTCATTGTCTGCACAATATAGCAAATAAGCCCGAACCATAACTAGCTTAAAATTATAATAACAAGTCAAATAAACAGATGCTAGTGATATGATTAAACAAACAATGACCGTGTATTAAAGTAACTTAAAAAATAAATGCGACAGAATAGAAAGCTTTCATCCTTCAACATTGTACCCAGATCTATATTTCTTGCGTATTTACATACCATTGCCCGCTAGTTAAGTTGGCTAAACAATCTGGTGATGGGTGAACACATAATATCTATATTGCCGGAAGAAACACTTCAACACACTAGCAGTAGATTACAATGAAATCTATATCAATATGATTGTGGTTGGCACGTCGGTTTGTTGATGTTTTATATTGAAAATACTGTCTCTTTTGCAAAAAACAACATCATATCATTGGCAAGCTAATATTATGAGGACAATGAAAATGACTCCTTTTTTGAGAAAATAAGACGTTTAAAATTGATATTCCGCAAAAACCCACTTAAGCGATGAGTTCCTTCAAACGAGACAGATTTGACCTAGAAAAACGTTCACGTCATGAAATAACGGTACCTGCTTTGCGAGAAGGGATTATAAACATTCTCAATGCACAGAACGTATAATGTTGTTGTTCACAGAAAAAAACCCTCTAAATTAAGTATTACAAATTTAATGGTTTTAAAAATATAGATAAAATCAGCCGCTTCTTTTTGTTATATATTAGTAAACTGTGATATTACAATTCATATGTATATCAATATCATGAAAAATATTAGGCCTAAAAAATAAATAAATAATTTGAGCTTAGAATTTCACCGTGATCGATCTGAGACTAGCATATAAACCGTGTTAAGTCCACAAACTCATGTATCTGATTTCCCTGTGCGATATTGCAATGTATAGTTATTATAGTTTCAGTTGGATGAAATATTACAAAGCAAACTCATAGTAACAATACTGTGTGGGCTTTGTTTCCGAAATGAGATCAATAGTCTGCATAATGTTATGCAGCATTGTTATGGTAAATAATAGTACAACTCATTGTTGCTAATGTCAAACTTGTCACGCAAGTAAATGAGAGCAATATAGTGTCCGCTTCATTTACTTGCGTCATAGCCCGCTGCCTTGAAAATTAATTTCGCTTCAAACGGGGGAAGAACACGTACGAGCCCGAAGTTTACCCACACAATTTCTCTTTACGCATAAAAAAATTGCAACGAGTGTCAACTTGTAATGTAATAATTATTCTCTTCGAATAGAGATAAACTTGTTTTTGCAATATACCTGACCTTTTATGCAATTGAATATATGAATACAAAAGCCACTTAAGTCCATACTTTGGCCAAATTGAGTTAAGCATGGGAAATTGTTGCTATACATAGGCCTGTCATATGCATGAAAGAACAACTCAAATTCATCCTCTGTGTCTATTGGGCATGTGAAAAATAGCATGTATGAAAGAATCACCCAATTCCATGATTTGAGTCTTGTAACACATTGATTGAAATCCAGTATGTATAAAAGTCCACTTGTAACACATTCATTGCTAGAGAATGACTTTTGTACAAAAAATGGGTTTAATAAAGGAAAGTGTGTGGTTTATATTACATGGCAGAATGCTTATCAACATTATACATACCTGTGTGCTTTATTTTGTATTATCTTACTAGTGGTAATCTCATTCTAACATTGTTGTCTTTGTATATGATTCAAAAAACCAAAAAGTCCAAAATTTAAAATGAACCCCACGAAGTCCCTGACATGCTAATCGTCATACCTAATACAGGTTAATCCACTCATTTGCACGTAAAACTTACCATATTGACCAGGTAAATCTAACTGAAGGAATTAAAATGATACACGGGTTTTTCTCTCAAAATAATTTCGCATGGACTTAGGTGGCTTTTGTATTCATGTATTCAATTGTCTGCTGTAATTGTTAGATGGACAACATTGATCAATTATAGTCAGATCTAGATTATTTTGTACAGAATACTTGGAAGAAATGATAAAGTAAATCAAGGAAGTTTCAATTTCACCCACAACGTGACCATGAATCTTTCAACAGTTACAAAATGTGTTCCTCATATTCTATTGTAACCTTGGATGTGGCCTATAATGTGGGCTATAACATGCCGTAAGCATTGAACGTACGTAGCACCTGAAACCTGAATGGTAACAATATCAGTATATAGCAAAACGGAAATTCGTTCTCTTTGCAAATTGACACCTACTATGATCATCTGATACTTACATTACTCTCCAGATTACCAAAAAAATTGTAAGATTCGATAAGATGAGTCCATTAATGAGCAATCGTGGCTTATATCAGTTTGGCAGAATAGACTTACTGCGGCAGACGATTTCATTGTAAGCATACGTTAGAGTTACTCAGGTGGGACGTCTGTCTATACTGATGACATTTTTGTTTAAAAGAACATACATTATAATCAACGGTATTAGATAAGTATTTTCTACATTTGTCAATGGACAAAGTTCAACCTTACATACATTGGTTTTCAGTGACCCGAAGTTCTTGTCTTCTTCTTTTAGAATGAGACGATTTATAAACAGTTAATATTCCTTTGTATGAAGATGAGCAGGTGCCAGAGTTGGTTATTATAATAACATCACGGATTTCTTTGAATAAAGTTTAAAACCTTTGATCAACACACACAAAAGTTACTCCTACCTCGGACTTTTCTTTATTGACCCAGTTCTTTGGATGCTGGTCCAGAGCAGCGAAGTGCCAATTTCCTGTCCAGAGATTCAAAGATTACGTGTTCTATTTTTGTGGCTACATTGTTGCTGATCGATCTGAGACTAGCATATAAACCGTGTTAAGTCCACAAACTCATGTATCTGATTTCCCTGTGCGATATTGCAATGTATAGTTATTATAGTTTCAGTTGGATGAAATATTACAAAGCAAACGCATAGTAACAATACTGTTTGGGCTTTTTTCCGAAATGAGAACAATAGTCTGCATAATGTTATGCAGCATTGTTAATTTGTTATGGTAAATAATAGTACAACTCATTGTTGCTAATGTCAAACTTGTCACGCAAGTAAATGAGAGCATGATATAGTGTCCGCTTCATTTACTTGCGTCATAGCCCGCTGCCTTGGAAATTAATTTTGCTTCAAACGGGGGAAGAACACGTACGAGCCCGAAGTTTACCCACACAATTTCTCTTTACGCATACAAAATTGCAACGAGTGGCAACTTGTAATGTAATAATTATTATCTTCGAATAGAGATAAACTTGTTTTTGCAATAGACCTGAACTTTAATGCAATTGTCTGCTATAATTGTTAGATGGACAACATTGATCAATTGTAGTCACATCTAGATTATTTTGTACAGAATACTTGGAAGAAATGATAAAGTAAATCAAGGAAGTTTCAATTTCACCAACAACGTGACCATGAATCTTTCAACAGTTACAAAATGTGTTCCTCATATTCTATTGTAACCTTGGATGTGGGCTATAACATGCCGTAAGCATTGAACGTGCATAGCACCTGAAACCTAAATGGTAACAATATCAGTATATAGCAAAACGGAAATTCGCTCTCTTTGCAAATTGACACCTACTATGATCATCTGATATTTACATTACTCTCCAGATTACCAAAAAATTTGTAAGATTCGAAGATGAGTCCATTAATGAGCAATCGTGGCTTATATCAGTTTCGCAGAATAGACTTACTGCGGCAGACGATTTCATTTTCAAGCATACGTTAGAGTTACTCAGGTGGGACGTCTGTCTATACTGATGACATTTTTGTTTAAGGTTACACAAAGAGACGTATAAAAACGTATAAAGTTGTTCTCTAAAACAGAGTTTTCTCAGTAATCAAATATCGCAGCGAGTGAAATGTTGGTGTATTGGATGTAGCTTAACATTTTGTGTGTGTTATATACAAATTATTAGAATAAATTTGAAAATCCTTCGTTTAAAGCATTTTTACCCACCATGTTCACAAGATCAAAAACACGTTCCATGAGGTTTTTTTCAAATGTGCGCTCCGTATAAATCCACACCGAGCGATTGTTTTTTCTTTTTTCGTATTGTATTACAAATCGATCAAAGAAATAATGTTGCCATGGGGAAGAACCAAATACAGTACCGATTAAATTTTAAAAGCCCGTTTTGGGGGAAAATTTTGGAGAATTTCTTGAGAAAAAGCTGGTTTGTGAAATTATCGATATCTTGATTACGAGACGTTAATTTACACATCTGAATACCTACATTATTTCTCAACATTCTGCCAATTGCTATTCCATTTGATTTTCACTCCAAATTGAAGCTAGTTTTGCAAAAAACGAGGTTTTCCTCCATCAGTTCGTTCAAAATTTCAGCGCCAACATGCGTGTTTATTCTAAGAGCCATAATGCGGACGCGATTGTAATCATGTAATTGTAGTTCCAATTATAGTTATATCATCCGCTTTTAGAACAGTCAATTGCATAAGCTGATCTATGGCCGAGTGGATAGAGCGTTGGACTGGGAATCTAATATGAACTATTTTTGTGGGTTCGAGTCTCCGTGTGGCTGAATTTTCTTTTTTTTTCTCTTTTCTCATTTTTACTTCCTTTCTTTCCTCTTTTCTTTCTCCCTTTCTTTTTTCATTTCTTTTTTTTTCATTTCTTTCTTTCTTTCTTTCTTTCTTTTTCGTTCATTTTCTTTCTCTCTCTTTCTTTCTCTTTTTCACTATTTCTTTATTCTTTCTTGCGCCTTTCTTTTTAGTTTTATTTGATTGATTCGCTGAGTGCAGTGAATCGTGATTGATTGTTTTTTTGTAGGCCTGCTAACTCTGTCTTGTTGATTTTCATCCCAAATTCGATTTACAAATAATTGCTTTTTGAATTTGATATTGTTGTTGTTGCCTACCCTTACATTGTAATCAGGGGAATAGCAGCATTGATTTCATCAAAGATATCAAGGCTATAAATTCAAAATCAACACATTTTCCAGGGCGTAGCTTGACGAAGTGCCCCCAATCAATTTTAAAATTTATAAAATCATTGTGAAAATTGCCGAAAACGGCTTGTGCCCCCCCCCCCCCCCCCCGGCATCCGAGCTCCGGGCACGAGCTAAGCCAAGTTTCATACCCTTTCTTGACCGTGGATCGATATTCTATTGTAAGTAGGCCTACGTCCCGGTACGCTTGTTCATTTTCTGCATGGCTGTTTCTGTTATGAACTTACGCCCCTCTGAAATCAAGCGCATGAAAAACTCTCGGCTAACCTTAAATAAACATACATATAATCAACGGTATTAGATAAGTATTTTCTACATTTGTCAATGGACGAAGTTCAACCTAACATACATTGGTTTTCAGTGACCCGAAGTTCTTTTCTTCTTCTCGAATGTGACGATTTATAAACAGTTAATGTTCCTTTGTATGATGATGAGCAGGTGACAGAGTTGGTTATTATAATAACATCACGGATTTCTTTGAATAAAGTTTAAAACCTTTGATCAACACACACAAAAGTTACTCCTACCTCGGACTTTTCTTTATTGACCCAGTTCTTTGGATGTCCAGAGCAGCGAAGTGCCAATTTCCTGTCCAGAGATTCAAAGATTACGTGTTCTATTTTTGTGGCTACATTGTTGCTGATTTTTTTGCTAGCCGTTATTTAGTTCATGGATTTAAAGTTGTATTGCAGTCGGTACGACTGCGGCCTAATTGCATCTTTTATATAATAATTTAAACTTGATTATGAATTTTAATTCGTACGAAGTTGACGGCATGTGTCAAAAATACCCAATGATAGAGTATAAGATTACTTTACGTGGTAGAATAAATATTTTAAACAGTTCTCTCAACAAAATAGTGACTTACTTTTAATATTTCATCACCACATCTGTGGGACTTCATCAGAATTGTGTCAGGAGCGGTAAAGCTAATCACGTGACTCACAGGAAAACCCGGAGTCACTTGACTTGATGACCGGTTTGTAGACGGGGGCAGGTTGTCTTGGTTGAAAAAAAAATACTTTTAAGATACATTTTAGGTCTACTTTGTTTTTATTTTAAATATATATACTTAATACGGCTATCATGTTAACCCGTCGAAGTGAAATTCTATAGCTTTTATTACCGAGACATTTAGATTCGAGGTTTATGCTTAGAATGGATTTTTGAACATAGTAAAGGCGTGCCATTTTGAACGTATTTTGAGCAAAACATATCATGTTACAATTATTAACTGATAAAATAGGACAAACTCAGCTAGCTCAGTGGTCAGTACTTTAGTATTACAATATCAGGTCATCCACATGGAGCCTTTAAATCCACTTCTATCCAAATTAATAAATCCATTGTGCAGGTCTGATGCCCAATATACGAAGCGGATAAACGATAACATAGATCGTAAAAGTTGTTGTAGCACACTGTATGATTTCATCGTCAGAAGGTGATACATTTGTATTCTTTTATAATATTTGTAGCAGGTTGAAATAATGACGCTATGTCACTATTTATTACATTCCACATGGCGTTTAACGTATATACAACGCGGATAAACGGTAACCTTTTTATCGATCTTCTTTATAATATGGAAAGTCAGAGTGGTTCATTACTTCGAAAATGTGACTACAAATTAAATTAAGAAGCTGCCAAGAACTAGGGTAAGATCTATTGTTTCTTTTCTAAAAGTTCTACTTTTGTCGAAGCTTATATTCTTTCTAATGATAAAGCAAAACTGTATTGTTTTATCGTCAGAAAGAGAGACACTTCATGCTTACGCTTTACGCTCCATTTATTACATCGGGCTAATTCTTACTGAAATAAACCTTCTCAGTATATACAGTACAGTAGTAGCAATTTAATGGAGTGTATACGATTATTTTCTTCTGAATTATTTATTATTTTCTCCACTTGTCAAACGTGGTACAATAATTTTCTAGCCTTAAGCTTGGGTAGAGTTCTTAATCACCTTCTGCGCTGGGAGATGAATTTTCCCTGATCTACGTGGGTGTTTGCATCAAGTACAGATTTACACAGAACTAGTTCACAATATACATCTTGGCTTGCATTAACAAACATTCTTCTGCCAAATTCATCCTTCGAGTATATCAGCATTATCCAAAAAGTTTTGAAAACAATGTATTAAATGTCTTTTCAAAAAGGGGTTTTGAAATATGAAGAGCTTATTTCCAAACAGTGTTAAGTCCACTATCCCATGTTTCTGATTTCCCTGTGCGATATTGCAATGTGCTGTGATGCTAGGTATTCTAATTTCAGTTAGATGCACCATTACAAAGCAAACAGTGGATGGACGTACCGTAACAATACTGTGTGAGTCACATCAACAAAAAGGGTTGGTTGGTCAGTGGTCATCCCCTCAAATTTTGCTGAAAATCATTTCTAGCATACCTCTATGAGCATAATGAACACATGGAAAAAATGAATGCTCAACTCCAAGCGGTTTGGGAGACATGGCTTGTCAAAATTTGGTCCAGATCCCCACTTTTTGCTCTCTCGAGTCATGTCGTTGAATTAGTAGCGTTTTGGGACACTCATATTTTGACTTTGAAAAATGATCTTATGCTGAAAAGTACTAACTGGCGTGACTTTTACCCAGAAAAACAGAATCTGGCCTCAGACATAGTGTACCTTATCTACTTAAAAAGTTATGGGTCTCTCAAAACCTAGTTTCGTTTTGTGAAAATTTATTTGTCAAAAACGAAACGAAAAGAGGTTTTGAAAGACCCATAACTTCTTCAGTAGATAAGATGCAATGTTTTTGAGGCCAGATTCTGTTTTTCTGGGTAAAAGTCACCCCAGTTAGTACTTTTCAGTATAATATCTTTTTTGCAAAGTCAAAATATGAATGTCCCAAAACGCTACTAACTCGACGACGAGCAAAAAGTGGGGGGGGGGGATTCCCTTTATACATTTATGGACCTCCAAACATCGTCTTTCGCGTTGCGACACATTTTTTACGCTGATCGCCCTAAATTTCAAATTGATGCCACGGGAAAACGAAATAGCGTATGAAGCTCAAATTTTCAGGATTTTACTTTCTCATCAATATCTACCACCACACAGAAAAAGAGGAGTTGACATGGAATGACTCCCCTGTCATATTGCGTGTTTATACACAGATATTGGAACACAATACCTGTGGTCTATATGAGCCCTCTGTATTTTTCCCAGTATTACCGGATAACCCACAATCCGATTCATAAGCAACCAGCTCGTTTCCACTGATGCTTAAAATGAGGCTTGTGGTGTGTAGCAAAATAATACCGAAATGTTTTTTTGACCCCAAACTGCTTTTAAGGTCACGATGGGGTACATAAATTGTACATAAAAGAAGTGTAACGCCAAACAACCGTTAACCGTTTCTTGTGGCAGAAATTCCAGATGTCACAGCGCATGGTCTTCGTCATGAGGGGCATCATTGTTGCCAGCCCAATGGCAAGTCTTGAGTCATAGATGAATAAATAAACAGATAGGAACTTTCCACGCCTGTGCCCCCTAGGCGTATCAGAATTCAGCTGACGCCGGTACAGCGTTCAGACCTGGCGACATCGCTTATCTTACGCGCGAAGTTTCTTTTGTGTACGCTCGCGCCGTTTGCGCTATTTTTAAGTTTGCTCACACGGTACCTGACTTAGCGTCGATCCCCACGGGCAACATGCCATGTTTCCGCAGTATGTCTTCAGTGCACCCGTTTGTCTGCAATGTCAGCGGCAAGCGGCACGGCAGTATGAAAACAGCATAAGATACCTGATGATTTGGTGACCAGAGTCTTGATTGATAAAGTGACAGCTGCGAATAATGTTGCATGGACAGAATGCGACGTTGCTACAAAATTTAGTAATATGAACAAAATACCCAAATTGCACACTTTTGCAGATGGGATTATTGATTCAGAATAGATCAACAAAGTGACAGGGCCCGTGATTTCCCTATTCCGGGAGGGCATAGTGACAAATAATCATGTTGTATTATCGTTAAGTTTGAGCATGCTTTCTGTCATCCATAACTTAATGTCATGTAAGACTATTCTAAAGAAGCCATATCTTTATTCTTGCACTTGAATATATGTGTCGAAAGGATATGATAGTCGTTAGCTTGCGTATTGAGAAAGAACCGTGCGTATTGAGCTCAAAAACTGACAAAAATTCTGATTTTATATGTGCCGAACTATAGCGCAGCGTAGGCCACTCGTCGAGGCAGTCTAAAAGAAGATAACCTCATGGCATATACCATGCTCACTCACACACACAGAGGTCAGTCACCAGGCTATTGTCAATAGCCTTAGTCGGATGTCCCTCGGCCCATTATGCGTTTCAAAACTATTAAACAGGTCGGAACAAAATGACCATGCGTGGCTGTGGATTCAACCTACCATGGCGATTTCTGCCATGAAGATATCGGGGCGATGACACTGTGCCGTACTCCATCGAATCAAACGCGGCGCTAAGGTCGAGCAGGACAAGAAATTCGCCCTCTTGTACTTCAGCAAAGTATCGAAGTTACCTAGAAAGCTACATATTATTATGACGCTACAAAAGCAACATTGCTTTTCTCAGGAGTGATTACTTTTGGAAACTTAACTGCGTTGCATTTTGCATAGACCACTAATCCACCGAACCCATTCCGTTGATCAAACTATTTGGCAATTATTTTCAATTAACCGGCGTCACAATATACGCAATCGCATAAGGCGAATATTGTTGGGAACTATCGTAACTATAAGAGAGAACAGCATAGCCTGGCGGTTAAGGTCTTTGACGCTGGTGCAAGAAGTCTCCGGTTCAATTCCCGGAGGATACAAATATCAAAAATGTATTATCATCTCCCTCCATTGCTGCATTTGAAGTGTTGGACAGGTGCAGTAATGACAAAAACTCACAGCCATTTTTGATCAGGGTAACATTATCAGAGGCGTAGCCAGCTTTATAGATCAGAGGGGGCAAAATATATTTTTGCAGTTGCATCATACAGTACATATACCGGTTTTGTTTTTAGAGAGACTGTACATGCCTTCGAGCTTCCAAATTTGGTATTTTACACTATTTTCGCCCATGATCGGAATAAATAGGGCTTATAGGGACAATGTGCGCGCGCGCTCGCAGCGTGAAAAAACACCGTATTTCACACTATTTTGGCCAATGATCGGGGTGCCCTTGCCCCTTTTCTTTCATTTTTGTCAGGGGGTCTTTCTGTCCCCCCTGCCACCCCGCTGGCTACGCTAATGAACATCATGGGAGAATAGTGTCTGGCATCAATTGATTCACTAGGGGAAAAACATGTTCCTTGGGATTATGAATCACGGTGTCTTTATTTCTTAAATCCGAGCTAAAAGATGCATGTATTTGTGGGTCTAATTATGAAATATCTGGCTTTATTTTGGATATTCAGTACAGAGGTGAAAATATCTGGTACCTTAATTCGTTCGCTGTCTAAACCCGTAACCCAGTTAACATTTTTTTGGGAAATGTACGATATTGCTTTAAGTCAGTGTTAAGTACACACGTTATTTACCCACCAGAAGTGTGACGGAAAATACATAACATTATGGAGATGACAAGTAGATATACAAGAAAAGACAAGTACCAAGATATATTTCGCTGCTTTTCACGAACCTGACTAACAAAATACAACTGACTTTTGTTGCTTCACCTTCTTATTTAGCGTACGTTAACGTACGCTTTGGGTGGTAAGCTTTGATTTGTCCTGACTTGAATATGATCACAACTAAATGTGTAGCTACAACGGATGAAGTTAGGATTGGGGTAGAAGTAGGATTTGAAAACTTTATATCGAATACGAGGTGTGTAAGAAGAAGATTACAATATAAGGAAAATATCAGATGAGTATAGGGAAATGGTCGTCCTTGTCGCTGTGAAATGCAGAAACAAACCTAATGTCATTTATTTCAGAATTGATACAATTGGGTGAGAACAGAAAAGGATTTGACAAGATTTAAACCAGATTTAAGATGAAAATGTCAAACAAGAAACTTGAAAAGAGAATGTGAGGGAAGCGGGGGAGAAAGGGGCAAATAAGAGAAATAAGGGCGTACAAATATGAGATGACATTTTGTTGATTTGATTACAGGCTATCTCTTATTCCCACTGCATGTCATATGTTTTACTGATACTTCATCACTGATATTCGGGTGTATCTGCTAAAGATTTTCTCAACGTAGGGTTTGCATTCCAGCAGAAGTATTGCAAAAGTATCTTAATCTTAAGGTGGTATTGGATTTATATGCTTTGAGCATGTTTTAACAGATTAATTGAGTAGTAAGTACACTGATCAATATGCCTTTTGTTTGGAGCAAATCGGACATACGGTTTCCATAACACATCAATTTATATTTTCTTTGTATCCTATTGTTTTTGTCAATAATCAATATAGTTAATGAGCTAAAAGGACTGGAAAGGCTCATCAATATGTAATTTTTGCCAATATTTTGCTAAAAATCAAGGCATAAATGTTCAGGGTTCTTTTATTTTGCATAATTTTGCCCTGAAACTTGGTCAAAGTGTTTCTAATATGTTCTAATGTATTATATAGTGAAGCCGCCCTCTAATTTGCATATTTGCATAATTAATGAGCTAATTTGCATAAAGGCTAATTAATTATGCAAATATGCAAATTAGGGGGCGGCTTCACTATATAATACATTAGAACATAATTAGAAACACTTTGACCAAGTTTCAAGGCAAAAGTATGCAAAATAAAAGTACCCTGAACCTTTATGCATGGATTTTTAGCAAATATTGGCAAATATTTTATGTTAATGAGCTTCTCCAGTCATTTTAGCTCATTAACTTGATTGATTATTGAAAAAAACAATAAGATACAAAGAAAATATAAATTGATATATTTTGAAAACCGTATGTCCGATTTCCTTCAAACAAAATGCATATTGATTAGTGTGCTTTGCTCTACTCAATTAAACTGTTTAACACATGCTCAGAGCACTTCCATAATGCCTCCAATACCACCTTAAGCAATATGATAAATAAAACCATAACACAGGTGTTAAAATTTATTTATTTATTTATTTATTTATTTCTTATTTAACCTGGGGTGACCAATCAATGCATTGGCACTGTTCTCCCTTGGTTCCCAGGTGGGAAATTCAGAATGATTAAAGTGTTGTCTTTTGTTAAATGTCAGAATCGCAGGTCCGATTCGCTTAAAATATGAAACTGAAGTCAAAGTCGAAGCTGGATGCACGTGCCTCTAATATATTGAGTAAATATAATGTTAAAGGGCTCTTTAAAAATATGAGAGTACCGTACAAGGATAGTCAGTGTAGTGTACACTCCGAATGGTTTCTAGTGTCAACATGAGAAAGGCAATGTCAGTAGGGCACCAGGAATTTCTTCCGGTAAAGGGGGAGGGGGCGGCGGTGAAATCAGGGAAGGGCTTTTGATGATATTTGAGTCTGGCTTGGGGTAAACTTCATGTTTAGGGACTTTCAATATGGATGCTGATCATTGGATAGCTATTGGCGTCAATGCCCGGGGGAAGGTAGATAGGGGGACGTGTCCGCCCCCACCTTTCGGCAAAATGACCCATATTTGTTCTGTTCAGTCACTTTTTGACTATTCAGGCCGATTGCCCCCTCCACATTTCAAGTCGTATTGGCACTATTGTGGATAGCTAATTGAAATGATTCACATCAGGAAATATTTTATGGCATAACGTTTCTCTTTTCACAATAATCCATAGTCATACCATCCCAGCAAACACAAAAACGTTTTTAAAACGTTTTAAATAAGTTATATTTGGGGTTTTGGTTTAGGTAAAAACGTTTTAATAACATTAAAATGTCGGGTTATATAAAGGTCATGAAATCGTTTTAAAACGTTTTGTATGAAAACACACTACAACAATATTTTAAAAATGTTTTCGAAATGTCATTGTAAACTATTTTTGCAAACAAATTTTGCCAAATATTTTGTCAACACTTAAATAACATTATGTTAAAATATTTGCACCCAGTAAACAAAGAAATGTTCTTAAAATGTTTTTTACAAAATGTTTTAATAACATTTAAATGTCGGGTTATATAAAGGTCGTGAAAACATTTTAAAAACATCATTGTAAATATTTGGGGCAAACATTTTTTGCAAAATATTTTTTCAACCCCAAAATAACATTCTGTTTGGAATGATTTGTACCAAGTTTTCAAAATGTTTTTGGAATGTTATTAAAACGTTTTTATACCCTTTATATAACCCGACATTTAAATGTTTTCTGTAAAACATTTGTGTTTGCTGTGCAGTAAATTACCAACAAATGTTATTTAATGTTATGAAAACGTTTTATACCATTAATGTACCCTTTATATAACCCGACATTTAAACGTTTTCTGACAACCTTTTATAACCTTTTGCGAATGATGTCGAAAACGTTTTGTGTTTGCTGGGATAATATATGAGGCGCACGAACAAGTAAAATTAGCCACGTAATGTAAATGTCGTATTTTTCATTCATTAGAGTATACTTGCACATTTTCAATTTGAATAGCTCATTTATTTTATTTTATTTATTTTACTTCCAAAATTGGGAATTATAAATTGGACATATAAAAGTTCCAGGGATATTGTTATTTTAACGTCGCTTACAATAATATAAAAATACAACTTGTTCTATAAGAATTTAAAGAGAAGTCTAAAAATGCCTCTTTAATGTGAAAAAGCGGAAGCAGGTCTGTGACCACATTATTTTATTTGGCTGTATGACAGCATGGTAAAGTTTGTCGTGATACTTGTTTTTGAAAGGCGCGTTGAGGCGAAAATGTTTGTTATTTCAAGATAAAAGTGTTTTGTTTTTCTTCCAGGTCTCTCTGTAATAATGCCATTATCCAGTAACCTTTCAGAATTGTTTATAACTTTCTGACTATTTTTTTAAAGAGAGTAATAATAAAAAACTATGTGTGTTTTGAATGAACCACTTTAGGAATATGTCGTTTAAAAGAGCCTTATGAGAAAATGTTATAATTTAGGCCAATCACGGTTTATGTCAAAACATTAATTGGGCAACGAGCAATGTGCTATAGATGCAATGTAATATACAGGAGTTTTTGTCATAGCATTTTAGTTTAAAAATAAATAAAATTAGTTTAAAAAATGGACCAACTGTGTAATCCGGTTCCACATAGATACGAGGGTTGGTCAATAATATCCCGCAACTATTATTTTTCTCCGCTCATGCATGACTTAGATGACTGTTACTTACGATCAATAAAGTTTATACCTTTGTCTTTCAAAACACATAACAATTAGTATTAGAGTAACTTTGATTACGTAATCACATTTGCATAAAGTCATTACTGTATGTACACTGAAAATTGTCAACATTGGCGGGAAATTTGAATTGTATTTGAGGAACGTGTAATAAAAAGAAGCAGAAGTAAGGACCAAAGCAGCTTACAGGCCTCATTTTTGGTATGAGTTAATCTAA
Organism: Amphiura filiformis; assembly: GCF_039555335.1. NCBI lineage: Eukaryota > Metazoa > Echinodermata > Ophiuroidea > Amphilepidida > Amphiuridae > Amphiura > Amphiura filiformis. Next base: position 91,416,891 of record NC_092628.1, on the reverse strand, counting down.
GTATATTCAATTGATAATTGTGAAAGAAGAAATGTATCCGTCAACAGATGAAGAAAGGGACCGTCTTTGTACTTCATTAAAAAATAGGCCTTAACGACAAACAAAAATGACCTTTTGAAAACAGAGGGTTCATTAAGAAAGAAATGTTTGTGATTTCACCACTTGGACCTCCCTTTTTAATAATCAGTAGATACCCAATCGAACCAGGTATGATTTGTTAAATTTTGTCATCGATTAATCTTTCTATCTCTTATTATGTAAAGAACAATGGGTGATAAAGTCAACTCAAAATTGGAGATATTCAACATGATCCCTTATCTTTAATAAAAAATGGTATAGGTCTAAAAAGAATACAGCATCATTTCTATGTTATCGGTCTACAAAGTCGCAAAATCCGCGCCAGATTCCGTACGTTTATTCTCGAGATATTTGGAATTATGTAACAATACCTCAATTTGGCGCGAGATTTTCCCGACTACTTTTCACCATAAATCAGGCAGTGTCCATACGCTATTGTGTTTATGCTAATGTCATTACGTAATCAAGTATTCAGCATCGCTAATACATATTTGTTTTGAAAGACAAAAGTACAAACTTGTATTACGTAAGTAACAGTCATCCAAGTCATGCATATATGCGGAGATATACCATAGTTGCGGGAACTTATTGACCAGCCCTCGATGGTGCAGATTTATGAAACAAATCTCTTTTCCTGACCATTTACTTAAAATTTTATTAATGTCTTTTCCTGTTAAGACTATTCGTCTGATCAGTAGATTTGGTTAAGCTTGATTTCGTAAAAAGTGTGTAATATCCGTATGAAAATTGGAAATACTAGAAGAAATGGCCACTATACTGGATGGTAAGCCTCCGATGATAAAAAGATAAATCAGCTCAAATTTAACATTCACTTCGTATTACCTCGCCTAGATCGCATTTGAATGGCTTTAAAAGTAGCCGATGCGTATTATGATTTGAAAAGTAAGAATCGCAATTTATTACTTGTCTGATATCTCATTTTCCAATTTACCACACAGGCAGTCATTTGTACCATCAACTTAGTAATATACAAATACAACATGTTTTGATTTTGGGGAAAGTAGTCAAAACTACTGGTCCCGAGGTGTTGGATGATTTTGACTACTTCCCGACGCGTCAGCGGAGGAAGTAGTCAAATCATCAACACCGAGGGACCATAGTTTTGACTACTTTCCCAAAATAAAACATGTTGTATTTGTTTTACTACTACCTCATAAATATTTTCACTATCACGGTAAAGTCGTAAACAAAAGTCAACACACACACCAGTCAACGTGCCGGCCAGCATGGTAAATAAGCTTAATATTTTGCTTACCTGATTTTATTGGAGGATTTCTGTTCAATCAATTTACATTGTGACTTATATTATTCTAATTTTCTTTTTAACATTCCATAAATAGCATTTTGTTTCATAAAATGTCAAATTCGCGTGTAATTATCCATCGGTAATCTCAGCAAAATAACTGCAGCAGACGCCATTTTCACGATAAACGCGTCTGCAGAATTGCTACGTCTGAAGGAACGGCGACGCGCGGGGTCGAGACACCGTGTGGTAGTAGGGTGCGGAAGTTTTTACTACTTCCCCGCGTGCGAGTAATTGCACAGGCGCGGGGAAGTAGTCAAAATACCGTACTCGGACGCTGGCGCTATTAACCAATAAGATGTCTGGATTACCTAATAAATATTTATGAGGTATAGTAATGAAATATACATTTCTTGGGTTGCATTTGTAATATTCTTATCACATTTGCAAATAGGCTGTCGACTCCTGTTCTGGTTATTGAGAAAGGGTAGCGACCACTGTGACAGTAAATGGATGTCTATGACTCATATCAAATGCAACGATCGCATATCGCTGTCTGCATCAATGGTATCAGCGACGGAACTATAAAGCCATCATACGTTGAACATGTTGAACGAAAAGATATCGTGGGTTCAGCTTGCTTATCGACAAGATACTTAATACCATAATCACGTACTCAATCAGTGAGTTACGAAATCTTTTAGAGGAAAACTCTACGCGGTAGCTCGCGGTTAAACTCCAGCCTTAATACCCTAAAGTACACAGCGACAATGACAGAGCCTGCGTCAATCAGCAATGGATATACCATCTGGTGAAAAGGTATTTTAATACCTTTTGTTAAGCATTAAAATGTAAGGGGTACTACACCCTTGGCCAATTTGTGCCTATTTTTTGCATTTTCTCAAACATTATAGCGCATTGGGGACAAGTAAGATATGTATATTATAGGGGCAAGGACTACAACTACTGCACTGGAAATTTTATTTCAACACAGACAACAGTTGTGGAGTAACAGTCAAAAATGAGGAAAAACCAATATTTGATCAATAAATCAATAACTACTTGCTTTGAGTTGCTGAATTTTCAGTACAGTAGTTGTAGTCCTTGCCCTATAATATACATATCTTACTTGTCAACAATGTGTTATAAATTTTGAGAAAAATGCAAAAATAGGTACAAAATTGGCCAGGGGTGTAGTACCCCCTTAACAAATCTGCTGATGCTCTTTGATTACGTCACAAAAGACATTGGTCGCGTTCAACCAAAGTCAGTTGTTTGTTACTGAAATTTGTCGAGATACTGCCAAAGTATTATATTCTCGTGGATATGACAAATTAGAGAGGTTGCGATTTTCCAAACGTAGACGTAGGACGTACGTTTTTACGTACGTCAACACGTACGTTTTTACGTAGCTATGTATTGCAGTGAGGCCACATACTTTACCAACGCTCGTGTTGTGGCGCTATGTCCTATATAGTCAGTCATCTGGTGATTTGTTTTGCATGAAATCAGCCCGGTGTAGTCGGTGGGGTCAGGGATCAATAAAGGGATCTTAATCCTCTCTACGTCATACATAAATTCGCCCAGTCTCATTTCCCTAATATTAAATTTAAAAAAATGGAATTTCAGTTCGGCACAGGTGGGCCTCGAACCCACGCCGCTGCTACATACAGAATACAGAAGTCCAGCGCACTAATCCACTGGACCACATGACAGTTCGGTAGCCATATTGAATTTTAAACATATAGGCTATAGGCAACTCCAACATTGATCGGGTATAGACCATTTGACATGTGACGTCATTGCCCGGCAGTATGCGCGCGAATTATGACAATTTCCATTGTTCTTTGCCCTGCAGTGTGCGTACGCATCGTAGCTTGCTCAGGGCACGTGCATTTCAAATCGCCCACCATATTTCATATAGTACAAGAAAGCCATTGAACAGTGTAGCGGTTTGTTTGAGCATATCGACAGACGAGTCCCTCGCCTTTGTTGATAAACAATGATTTCATTATTAGCATAATGACAGTACTCATCAGTTAATAGCCACTTGGTGAATAAATGGGCATTATCAGCTGTCAAAGAGATGTCTTATGCAGCTGCCAATCACGATAGAGGCTTGAAAACATTTTGTTATAAACCCAAAAGTGATATAAGGACAAAACTGTGCATGTTGGTACTTGATTGTTTGGATTCTTATATGTTGAAAATCCCTTGTAGTAGTATTTTTTATGTGTAGTGTATATTGTTTATAAATTATACAGCTTGGGCATTAATGCTCTGTTGCACTGTTTTCATCAACCTATTTTATCGTAGTGCATTTCTTATGTGTGTGAGCCGAAATGTCGTGGTAGATTGCAATCATGCTTTTGTTGAACTGTACTCCGTCATAACTACGGTGAAGGACACCGGTTCAAATCCTTTGTTTGGAGCCAATCAATAAAAGAATGCAGGGCCTCTAAGTTAAGAAGTGACGTAATAATCGCAATAGATGAATACAATGTTTGAATAGATCGCCCAACCATGCCAACACAAGCAGATTGCACTAATCACCTGTGTATGTCTGCAAACATAGATTGAATACAATACAGCTCTTTTCAAAAATACTAATCTTATAGGTGCGAGTGAACCGTCTATACTTTGAATTTGTAAATAAATAAATAAATAAATAAATAAATAAATAAATAAATAAATAAATAAATAAATAAATAAATAAATAAATAAATAAATAAATAAATAAATAAATAACCGATCAGGAATTGTGCATATTTGAACGTGTTCCTAATGTTCCTAAAATATCTGAGCCAAACTTTCCTTGCCCTCCCCCCACCCAACTTTCGACCTGCAAAAAAATGCTTGCCCCCCTTTGACCTGCCAACCAATCTTTGACCCCCAACCCCTATAATACTTCACCACCTCGGGGATACACAAAGATATTGCACCACCCCTCAGCTGTCCAAAAAACACATGATATTTTGACTATAACATTCGTAGAGAAACACTCGTTCTCTACGTTTCCTTTACCTAGACTCGAGGTAAAATCAGCCTATTTCCACGTGGAACCATGGTGGAACGTACGTTTTAATGCTACGTTGAGTCCAAAATGTCAAATCGCAAGGTAATTTTTTATACGCAAAGTATCACACACATTTCAATAGACAATCTCTGCGTATGAATATTGCGTTTAAATTTAGTCATTTTTAACACATCGCTGTACCTTTATTATAATGATTTGTTACAAACAAAAGGATCATAATAATAATTAGACTTTCCTTCGTATGTTCATTATCATTGACTGTCTTTAACATATTGTGAAATGGACAAATTTTGTGCATTTTCAACGATGTATCTACGTCGATTTCGCACGTGGAATATCTTCAAAAATAGCTAAATACGTGACCTCGCTTCGATACAGGAGAGTGGTTTTGAATAGATCAACGTACGTCCGATGTCTACGTTTGGAAATCGCAACCTCTCTATTATGACATATCAACGCTACTCCAATATCAATGGGATTTCCACCATAACCTGTGCAATGATAATACAAGTTAAATTGAGATTTTAATTTACTCGAACAAATTTATTGAATGTGCTTAATCACATCACTTATTTACGTGAACTCTACGTACAATGTGTATAATATTATCTAATAATCCACATAATTCATATCCTTTTTTGTGTCTCTAAAACATACAATAATTTCGGTTATGTAATGAAATTCATATTCTAATAACATGCAAATGATGTCAAGTATAGGCCCATATCGTAAGTGCTCTTCTTCCGATAAGTTTGTTAATGTTATTGATGCCTGTTGTGTAATCGACAGGTGATGTTATGTTCGATAGTTACCCTCCGGGCTTTCTCAGTGATTCACTTGATTGTATCACCATGTAATGCAAACGTCTGTATGCTACTCATGTGAAGACATTACACACTTATTTGCTGCGTCAATTTGAAATTGTCGCAATTGATTTTTGAACCTGGTTTGCTGAGTAGGTGAGTAGGTTTGTAAATGTATGAGAAAGTAGGGGAATGGCAAACAATGGGGAATGCCGAGCACCGCGATTATCTGAAGACAGAATAAAGAGTGTAATGCAATCATTGTCTAACTTTGTCTAAAATCAAATACAAGCTTTTTTTGTTCATCCAATTAATTCAATTCAATTCATTCATTTACCCTTCATTCAAATACAAGCTTTTCTTGTTCATTCAATTAATTCAATTCAATTCATTCATTCAAATCAATTACACATGATTCACATTTATGATGATTACAATATTATATATGAATATATATGTAAACAACAAAAAATAATATAAATTCAATAAGTACATAATGAAATGTATCTGAAGCATAATACAAAATTATATGATAGCAAATCACAAACACAAATTATTTCCGAAATCATATAATAAAAGTACAAATTTATATTAAATATTTACGTAGAAAATTATATAATTAAATATTTATTCGATTAATGACACATATTGCACAATGTGTTTAAACATACCCAGTAAGTTCATTCTCTTGGCGATTCAAAGAAAATTCTAGCAAAACTGATATTTTGGTACATATATTTTTCAGCTGTTATGTAATATATATTATTCCTTTGTTCAATTGAGATCACATTTGTGGTTTTGTTTTCAAAAGTGGGCAAAATATTTTTACTGCATTAAGGTAATGGTGTGGCCATGCAAACAATGTACAATTTGTTGTCTGTTCCTATCGAGCTCGTCATTTATATGCAATATTTTACTTATCCTTATTTCAATCTGAATAGTAGCATAATTATGCAGGGCCAGTTCCATTCTAGAGTGTGTCATTTGATATAATGGATACCGTTTTTGACATTTGAAATCAACATTCGCTTACGTTCGCCAATACCACTAGATCACGGGTAATCCCTGAGCGGTAGCTATTTTTAGTTTGCTATTATGTTAAGCGAGTAAAGTTGTAGCTAGTTCTGCTTAATGTTATTAGAACTTGGGGTTTATGCTAGGACTTAGGACTTTCTGCCAACATCGTCAGCTTTGTCATTGATTGATTTATGTTGTACTGCAAGCCTGTGAGTAAAGCCATAAAGGTGTTCGCCATGCCCAATTTTAGTTATGTATGTACACAAGAAAGTAGGATTGGAGAGCGGTAAAATCTTGCTGACTGACCAAAGAATTAACGGATTATTATCATCTCGTTTTAGTCGCTATTTGTAATTATACGTCAATCAAACCAGCCAGTTTATAGTTCATTTAGTTAAAAAGCCTTTTCAGTTGTTATCCGAAAATATCGTATGTCGAAATGTAAAAATTATTAACGATTTAGAAGTTAGAAATATTGGTGGATGTATTATATAGTTTTGTTTTAATATAATGTTTTAATGGCTTCCTAAATTAGCTCTATCCTTTTTGAGTTTTCCTTCTACGCTGTCTTTTTGTAGGGAATTGAAATAAGTAAAGAAATAAAATGCACCGATGAGTCGAATTTATACCAGAGAGGTTCAGGTACATAATTGTCAAATATTACATTTTTGTAGATATTTGAAAAGGGAAACCCGAAACATTAAAATAAAATTAGGTGATTTAAGAAATGGAAATTTGGGTGGCTATGAAAAATTAGAGCTAACTTCTAACATTAAACTATAATCAGTGGACTTCGGGTATATATATAAATGCGCATTTATAAATGCGCACGTAACATCTACAAGTCGCAATACCGTGTTCAACGATGTAAGGTACCCGGATGTGCACAAATTCCACACGCAAAAGTATAGGCGAAAATGACAGGTTACAAGGAAAATTGGTTTTGCAAAATAGTGGCATTGATTGCAAAGGGCAAAATAATTTGACCCGAAACATAAACTCTTTATTTGGATTTTCCATTACGGAAAAAAAAAATTTATGACGGAAAAGCTAGATATAGCTGATTTAAAAAGTTATATTTCATTATTTCCGTGCTAAATGGGCGTGGCAATTGGCCATATTGATGACGAAATGTGATTCTTACTGGCATTAAGGTCAGAACTGGGTAGCTGCCGATGATGTTATTTGATAATGTTTGCATGTAGGGAACTTAGGGGCTGTCATGGATTTATTTATTTGGGAGTCAAGATAAGTATCCCTCCGTAGCGCCGCCAATGAACATAACTCTGACCCTAATTTTAACTCTAATTATAACGTAAATTGAGGAAACTATAACTTTAGCCCTTTTCGGTATAATGACCCTCTCAAACTAATAGGCTAGATGTCCTCGCTCGACCTCCTCAATTCTAACTTACTCATTCGCTCGCAAATGGACAAAAAACAAATTCAAAATGTGTTTTTAAGCACCTTTTTGTGTCCCCCATGCTAAATCGGTAATCTGTACACCCTTTGTCACCCTTTGACGTACAATTTAGAGTATAAACACGTAGATGACTGTACATGATCTAATCATCCCGGCTGGAAGATGTTGAGGAAGACTCGTATACTATACATTACGCTCATACGTTATATGAAAATATGACGTACAATCACGTATGTGATGCATGGTTTGAGGTTTATTCAGCTAGTAAGTTAGATCTCGTCATACACATTATTGTCATGGTATATTGTAATTGTATACGTCAATTTTGTTCAGTTTGATTCAACCGGCTTATAAAGTTTTACTTTAGAGGGAGGAGTGGTTTTGGGGGAAGGGGGGACAAATAATATTTATAAAATTATAAGTAAGGCGAGAAAGAGAAACCCTGTTCTACGGGCGAACGGACCTTTCAAGTAGGGTCGGTCGGTCGGTTGGTATTAAAAATTTTTTTTTTAAATAACCAAAAAAATGACAAAAATCTGTAAATAAATTTCAATTTGAGAAAATACAAAAAAAAAATTGTCCTGAAATTTCCGAAATTTTGGGTCGGCATTCATTTGTACAGGAAAAATTTGTTTCCCAATTTTCTTCAATGGTCGCCATTTCAGTGATTGACAGTGATGTAATGCAAATATGGCGCTGGCCATCTGGTCACGTGCGCATTTATAAAAGCGCATTTATATATACACGAAGTCTACTGATAATGGTGTGATGTACCCTGAGTTATTTAATTTAATTTAACTTTGTTTACAAGCTGAAAGTATTTCATGAGAGATAAGAGAAAGGGGAAAACCCCAATATTCTGGAACATTTTCTATATTGCATCATTTTAGGAAATCCCCCAGAAGTGAATGACAGAATGGTCTATTAATAGATAAAGGTTTTTTTTGGATGAGTATAGACCACTTGGCATGTGACGTCATTGCCCGGCAGTATGCGTGCGACTTATGGCAATTCCCATTGTTCTTTGCCCTGCAGTGTGCGTACGCATCGTAGTTTGCTAAGGGCACGTGCATTTTAAATCGCCCGCCACATTTCATACAGTACAAGAAAGCCATTGAACAGTGTAGCGGCTCGTTCAAGCATATCGATAGCCGAGTCCCTCGCATTTGTTGATAAACAGTGATGTCAAGTGGTCTATAAAAATGTGAGAGCTGGAGTTTGGGCTTTACAGAATAACATAAGAGATTGTTAACTCTACATGTATGTGTTGGTCGTCATTGTGCTTCAAAAGGAGGTACATATTTTAACCAGTTTACATAGCCAATGATGTGCTATTTTTATTACAGCAACGAAGGAGATTTTGAGTACACAAATGTGCTCTTTATCATGAAAGGATTAAAGTTCCTCTGTCGCATTGCTGGAGTCTGGTTTATAAAACAACACATCTGTCAAATACAGTGGAGCAGTGGCGAAAGAAGCCTGTTGAATGAATGAATGAATGAAATTCGCAAGGATATCTATAAATGCAAGTATACAATGGACTTCACTGATTTTCGCAGGACAAGTGAATAAGGAAATATACATCAGCTGTCCAGAACATTGCAAGAACTCTATGATCACCAACAAGAAGACTGCTGGTTAAGTACTGATAAATTAAAACTGTGATTGTGTGATTCTATTGTATATGCAATTGTTGTCATATGTACCAATCATATTTTACTTTCAATTAAAGACTTAGATTTTGTTAGCTTAATCACCCAGTGTATTTGTGTTGTGCATTCGTGTGAATTTGGGTAAAAGGTGATTTTGGCCTTGAGTCAGCACGACTCGTAACAATGGTATATTGAGCAAATATTGTAAACAAATCAGGGAATGATAGCGTCAAATACTGCTATTTCATCTATACTGATGATGAAATGTAAACCCCAAAGTCCTCTTGTAGTCTGTACTGCAGTCGATTAAAATGCACCGAAAAACTTATATATTTAGAAGAGAATCTTGACCATCGTTGATCGCAGTACTAGCCAGTGGTCTTACAATCTATTTATGCAAAAACAGTAATAGTTGCAAAATACTTAAACCATGCCATTTCAATCATGCTTATCGGTAACAGGGTCATTACATAGTGGTCGCTACGGGGTCGCTAACGATCCACCAGATACCAGATACAGAAACACGCAAACGCACACAAACGCAAATTATGTAATGATAGACACACCTCACAGACAACCCCAACTCCACCTACCCTTAGTCAAAAGATATGCTTTAACACCAAGACAGCAAGTGCATTATATAAACTGATTTGGTAATGCTGCCTAAAGATGATGTCAATATATGGATTTAATGCTAATTTTCAGTATACTGTTGCTTATCTCAGAGAACAAACAGTGAATTACATGTCGAAGCAGACTTATTTTTTAACAAAAAAAAAAAAAATTTACCAACTGTTTCTAAAAGAAGTTTGCCATCGGCCATCTGTGACCGGTGTATTCGACTGATCTGTACTGCTTAGTACTGTCTATAATTCATGTTATATGGCCAAAGTATGTAAGTTACAGAGCATCTGTGTAAAACAATAACCCCAATATACTATAGTAGTACTGATGATATAACGTAAATTCCCAACTCTCAATATGTGTCTCACAAGCTACTTTTAGCAACAGTTTAATAACTTGTGTATTGCATTATTAACGTGTTTGTCTCGAATGCCCCGATAAGAATCAGTTAACGGAGATGAATATGAACATTTCAGCTTATCGGTTGGGATCCCTACTATTGTACTTTTAAGATTTTGTATTTGATCTTAGACAAAATAGAGAACGTTTTGCTTTTGTGTACACTGTATATAAATATCTTTTTTTTAAATTAGAGATCGAAAGATACTTAAATTAAAAATAGGGTACTATATAAAGCTGAATTTATACACCATCGCTAAGCGACATGCGTTTGTTATTTGACCAATGAGGTAGCGCGTTTTTCCTACGTAACAAAGAGCGCGCTACTTCATTGGCTAGAAACCAATCGCTCTTTGATCAGCGATGGAGTATAAATTCAGCTATACGAATTACAGATCAGAATCACAGGCCATTTCTTGGAGTGGCACAAATGCTGAATGAAGTTATTGACAATTTCACACTTTAATGCAATAACATACAGAAGATAAGTCAAAAAATAAGGCTTATATTGAAGGGAATTTCTAGACACCATTATTTTTTGTCACGTGGTTGAGGGAACAGCCCATTAGTCCGAATAGTCATTTGTCCAAAGAGGGTTAACGCTAAGATATAGGGCATTTTAGGTAAGGCTTACACTCTAAGAAATAAAGATTCTAAATAGAACCTTTTTTGTCCTCTTAGGAGAAGCCTCCCTCTGGGGAACCCTTAAAGGTTATTTAAAGAATTGCAAACGGTTCTGTATTACATTTTGGGGACATTTTCGACGGTTTTGGAACCATTTTTGATTCTTTTTAGAACGTCTAAGGGTTCTCCTGAGAGGACAACTTTAGAACCTTTTTATAACCTTTATTTCTTAGAGGTTAAAGACCACTAATAGGCCTGGGCGATACATTGAAATACGATGAGGAACTATTTGTTTTCATGGCATTCGAAAAGACTGCATTAAAATCGCTGAAATTGATCAAGTTATATAGCCAAAAAGTACTTTTTAGAGTTTGATGCTTCAAAATGGTACATTTTCTCTCATTATATGACATTTTTGATGTAATAGTACCAAAATTCATACGCACAGCTTCGGTTTTTAGTAAATAGTCGCCTTATCATATTGTAACTTTCAGCTTCGAGGGCGCACTGTCATTTTAAGGTGTTTACGGTTCAGTGCGTTAAAACAAGAAAAGTCTCAGGTCAACCTATGTTGAATTTTTTGATCATTTGGCATCTAAATCATATAGTTTCACCTGATATTGGTGGCATTGAACTGTGAGAGTTCTGAATATGAGAAAATTCCACCCGAAATTAGGCATTTTCCCATTGAAACCCGTGTAATACATAATTAGTGGTATTTAACCTATAGAAACACTGAATTCTATGGATCTGATATTCGTCATGGAGACTTTTCTAGCTATTTTTTGCTTACATTTCTCAATATTTAACTGTATTTGCCCTGGCAAGAAAACGTGCATCTTCTTCGACTACTAAGGTATGTTTTTAGAACCCGTTGAGGTAGTAACGGGTTGGGGGGGGGGACTTGTGGCATTAGTATTGGGTTTACGGCTGGTTTCTGTGATTTCAGGGCTTCTAAATTCAACAACCTTCGCTTGCCTGCGTATACATATAGAAAGCTTAATGATGATGAAAAATCAATGTTGATGATCATATAGACATGCCACTTTGTTAATTAGACCCACATGCACATTTTGTTGGTGATTTCCTTGCCCTAAATAACGTACATAGGCCTATACGTGTAAATACAGTATAGGCCTAGGCTAGGCATTTTGCTTAAGCTTTAAGGCGCATGTAAGGCCTATAGTCACGTGTAAAATAAAACCTAGTCTTTGTGTACACGTTGTCTATGGGCCTCTACAGCATCTTGTGTGGCCTCACTCTATCCTAACTCAAGCCGGAACCCTAACTTGATCTATAACTCTATTTTAAACCCATATCTAATCCTCGGACCTAGCCGTATCTCTATCCCTATCCATGAGCCTAGCCCTATAAAAACCCTATTCCTAATGCGAACCTGACCCTAATCAACAATTCTAACACTAAACAGCAAGCCTAAATCGGAACACTAACCCTAAATCAATCTTAATCTGATCTGATCGTGCTAGGATAGGCTACAGATACGAATCTCCAGATATAGTCCTAGGTTGAAGCAAAAACAGCGAAACAGTCATCATACAGGGTGTCCAAAAATCATTGATATTTTACTCGTCATGCTGTTTTCCAGAAATTTTCTTGTTAAAACATGTCTTGCAAATGTCAATGTTTACATTCATGGCATTTTACCCGAGATTTGAGCACCTTTGTGCTTATAGAGTGTAGGGTTAGGGATACGGTTGGGGTTAAGATTAGTATTAGGGTTAGTGTTAGGAATATGGTTAGGTCAGAATTAGGATTAACGTCATGTTTAGGGTTAGGATTAGGGTTAGGATTAGAACTTCGGTTATAGGTTATGGTTAGGGTGAAGTTTATGGTTAGGGTTAAGGTAATGACTACATGTAGGATAACTATCTTATTGGGTCTCCGGACTATCGACCTGTAACGAATTTTGAAAGAAGATGATAAACATGATCTATATGATTTGTATATTGTTTTATTAGTGTTATTTTAAATAAAATAATTTATAAAAAAGTGTTTATTTAAAATTAACAAAATATCAGGGTCGAGGTGTGTCTAGATCGAACAAGTTCCATTCCATAAAATCCAGCAACTGCAATTGATGCTGAATTTCAGTTCTTTCAATAATGTAATTCCTTTTCTATAAAAATTTATTGCAATGCATTTATCCGTGGAACGGATTAAAAATGAGATGCGTTCGTAAAATTGTCAAAATTCAAAAGTATATGAACGATGTTTGTATACGTAATTACCTTAACTATTCCTGTTTGGTGTTAATATACTCAAAAATAAAATTTACAACGGATCCGTTATTGCAGAGACACCTGACCCTAGTCGTATTATAGAATCGGTAATCAATCAGATAAGTACACATATTGCCCTTTACAGCATAGTCTAACTTTTAGGGATATTTTCAAGACATCATAAGTTTTTTGTAGCGTGATCAATTTGAAAAAAGATGATGAACATGAGCTAGATGATTGGGCGGAATAAGAATATTCTTTGGTATTTAAATATAATCGCAAAATAGTACAATTTATATATGCCTTGGACATTAGTTATTGCCTTTAAATTAAAAACCCAATACGCAATACTAGTATCAGGGTCGATGGAGACGTGTCTAGATCAAGGAAGCTGAAAGTCGTTTTTGAGCTTTAAGTCCATGTACTTGAGACGAACATGAATGTGCGATAAGGCATCGAGTTATTTGACCAGCTTGCAGCATGTGAGCATTACGCTATCTACACTGCTTAAATGGCGCAAAACTAGAAGGTTAAAACGGCTACGCTTTCTCCACAAGGAATATACTTATTGACATCTATGATATAATGTAAAATGTCATCCTCGTAAAAGGTGTATTAAAATTGTATTTTCAATTCTGGGTTAAGATATGTGTATACATGTATACTGCGCCAAAAAAGTATCCTTACACTTGAAAAAAAAAATCCCAATTTGTAAGCTAAACCAAATTTGGGTATATTGTCTGTTTTTAATACTTGCACTATCTAATCCTGCACATTATAACACCCAATTGAATCCAATGTAACCTCAGGAAGTAAAGTTATAAGCATTTGAATAGACGAGGATCCAGTTTTACAAGTGACAAACTGGCCTATTCAAAAATCCACGGACTAGACTTCTGATTTGACATTGGTGGGTGGCTCATTTATGCGCGCCTTCTTTAATTTAAATTTAAAACAAAGGAAAACTGAAACTTAAGAACTGACAAATGAAATAAAAATTGTGATAAGTACAGAGAAAAAAAAACTGGATTAAAAACTTACTGCTTTGAATAAAGCGTCTCTTTGTTGCGCTTGTTGGAATGTTTAGGCCTTGTATAGGCCAGTTTGTCACTTTCAAAACTGGACCTTCTTGCGGTCACCTTGGATTCAATGGGGTGTCATAATATGTGGGATTAGATAACGCATCTATTTAAAAAATAAATTTACCCAAATATGGTTTAGTTTTAAATGTAGGATTTTTTTCCAAGTGTAAGGATACTTTTTTGGCGCAGTATAGTTGGCGCCTGGCATATTTCAGATATTATGCCTGCCGTATTTCCAGAAAGAAGCCGGATAATGACAATAGTTCTCAAACTTACGGATCTGTCTCATTGTCTACAATATACATCTTATTTAAACGAGAGCACACTGTAAAACATGATGCAGTCATGTCTACAGTAGAATTCATCTCGACCTTTGCAGGACTTAACCCCATTAAAAGCTATTAAACCAAGATAACACTCATTGAAACAGCTCAACTGATTAAATCGGATCTTCTCTGGTTGTGCACAAGTGTATGTTTTCAGGTTGGGTAACCGATTATAAAGGAAACGAAAGGAAACAATGGTATGTGTAGCTTTGTTCACGAAATGAGACAATTGCCTGCTTTTTGTAAACCAGCATTCTTGAAAATGAGCAACATAATGATTGTTGACTTAACCCTCTCCAAACACCTAAATTAGCTAAAATTTAGGACATGTTACAAAACTATATTGTCTAGAATTTTAGAAGAGTACTTTTAATATTGGCCGGTTATTTTTCACACAGCGACGTTAACTAGGCAATGTACTATTACCTATAACATTAACTAAAACACCAAAGTACGAATATTTCCAAACATCTAAATTAGCTAAAATTTAGGACATGTTAAAAACTATATTTTCTAGAACTTTAGAAGAGTACTTTTAATATTGGCCGGTTATTTTTCACACAGCGACGTTAACTAGTCATATCCCCATACTTTTAACGTAGGGCTATTTGTAGAGGTCACGCGTCAATGGGAAAGAGCACTGTGTATTGTGTATAGGAAAACGGACAGTAACTGCAGTATGACACGTCTGTTCAGTTAAACACATTTATTAGTGAAAACGTTTTCATAAAATCAATAAGTAATTGATTGATCAATAGCGAGAAACGTGTAGAAGAAAACATGTATGCTCCCATCTCCATACTTTGGTATTGACAAACGTGTCCTCACCATTCGATGTGTAAAACATAATAATATTATCTCCAAACAGTTCTTGCACGATTTTGGAAGAACAACTAAATTAATGTACGCACTGCTTTCCTGCTTTCTTAACTACATTACCAAGATGACGATATATTGCCGGAACTGATTTGTCATGATGTCCCACTTAAGGGTATTAGTGAGTTGGTTCACTGGTTAATCGTAGTCTTAAATAAGTTTCTGTGTAAATGTGCCCTATATTCTAATTATCGAGAGGAAATGAAGGATGGTTTTTGTTTCTAATTCTCTGATGTTTTATACTTTTAATTAACATCATATTTCCTCGCAAAACATCGATTTGTATAGTTGATGTAAAGTTGTTGATATACCATTGGTACTTTAACTAATTCAGTACAGAAGTGAAGTAGGCTAAGTTGTGAATAACCGTATGTTATTTAAAGAGGAAGTGTCCATATCTATGTCACAGACTTACACGGCATACACGCTTGAGTTTTGTTTCTTATAGTTACTGACGTAATTCCCGTTCGGTTACACTGGTGATTGTTTCAGCCCTGTCGATGAGGAATCGATGTCATGTAAGATTAGATTAAGTAGGTTTCTTAACTAGAAAGCTAACAAGCTTTTGTGTAGGATCACACTTTAAGGATTGATCTAGAATATTGTGATTATTCCACAATGCTCAATGCTGTTAAACCAAATATCCTGGGGCTGTATGTTACGGACAAACATTTTTTTTTTTATTTCGTTGCCTTAAAACTACCCAATGAGAACCAAAATCGCTGTCACGTTGTGGGTAGTGAGGGTACTAATGATATTAGTGAACTGACCCAATTCTTGCGTCACCTATTTTATTTCATTAAAGCGGGTTGGAGGGGAGGACCTAGGCACTCATACTTTGAGACAAATAAGGTTGACACACAATATGAATGGTACATATATTTTTATGGGTCTATAAAGAGGATCCCAAGGGTTGATAAAAGGGGTGTAATTTACCACTCATATGTATGAAAACGCCCCCAAACGTATATGTTCAGCCTTAACTTAATGAATGTATGATCAAGGTATTATTAATTAAGTACAATGTATTTTATTTATTACTGGCTATGGCAACAGGACGTTTAGAAATTTACAAAAAGTCAGAAGTCAAATAAGATGTTATAAGTTTGTGCAGATTATCATTCATTCAGGTAGGAAACAATAATAATATTTGAACAACCATCTAGGCAACTGGAATTTTTACGTTCGAATTTGTAAGTCCAGTTGCCTAGATTGTAGTTCAAATATTATTAAGATGTTATAAGGAGAAGGGATTGACACAAACTGGGAAACGTAGAAAGGCTCATACACATACACATTTGTAGGCATTAACAGCCAATTCACATCAGTGGAAACCCTGGCACTTTAACTATTTGTTTATGACATTTTGGTTCAGAATAATACTATAATGTGATATTATTGAGATTCTCGCATCCCCATGTAGAAAGAAGTTAAGGGCATCTATTATATTGCATATAGGCCTATATATAAAAGTAGAAGTAATCATGTTAATTAACAGTATTAAACAGATATTTAGGAATACTTGGAATATATCTAGGAATAACTTAATGTAAACTTATACAACTTGATATTCCTGTAAGCATACGTTTTAAGTTATAGAAACTCAATAATATGCATGGCGTAGCGCGGTGTGCATATTTACCACAATATTCTGACACACTATAACCTTTTCAACGATGAAGAATCATACCATGTTTTCAGTTTTTCCCGTACGGTTTTCTAAGTGATTTTCTTCCGGAGTGTGTGAACGAATATATTTGACAGGATCACTACAGTACGTTGTCTCACAAATACCCATGAGCTATATTACCTAAAAATTAAATTATTATTCGATAACTCAACCATGATAATGGATATAAATTCAGTAGTGCTGCAAAATTGCATTTCCTTTCTCCTTATAAACAAATAGATCTATAGAGATATCAAATATTTTAACATCTAATATTGAAATATTTAGAGACCATCTTACATTTGATATGAGAAGTGCAAATACATTGTTTGAAATTTTTATTGGCTTGTTACAATGTTGCTGTTTTGTTTTGTGTGATGTAATATAGATTTTCAGTCTCTTGTTGCATTCCTTAGAATAGTTCGGCTGCCAAACGTATATTGCCACGGGTTTGCCACATAAGCTTGTTTTGGGGGATAACTATTTGGCTATAGTTAGCATTTGGCTAGTTAAATTTAAAATCAATAGAGGGCGTCCTGTTTTGGCTAATAGTTAAATGTTAAACTAGCCCGAGGAACAAAATTTTAACTAGTCTGAGGGACTAAAAGTTAACTAGCCAGAGGGATAAAAATTTAACTAGCCTGAGAGACTAAAATTTAACTAGCATAAGGGACACACATTTAACTAGCCTGAGGGACAAAATTTTATCTAGCCTGAGCGACAAAAAATAACTAGCCAGAGGGACGAAATTTTAACTAGCCTGAGGGACTACAATTTAACTAGCCTGAGCGACCAACATTTAACTAGCCAATAAAGGACGCCCTCTATTGATTTTTAATTTAACTAGCCAAATGCTAACTAGCCAAATGCTAACTAGCCAAATAACAAATCCCTTGTTTTGGTGTCTATTGTTTTTGATGGATATTGCTTCTCAAGACCACTAATTTTAAAAATAAGTTTACTGGACTTCTGTCAGCATTGAGCATTTTGAGATTATGGAGGTTCAAAGTTCATAAGAGGTCAAAATTCAAAACTGCTCAAATACTGTTGTAAAGTTCACCAAATTTTTCATACCGGTCCAGAAAAAGTATGCATGAACCAGTTGCTCTTACAGCTACGGGTGAACTAGTTTAGACTACATTATTGCCCTTTACCGCATTTTAAGGACATTTTCCAGTCGACATCATACGTTTTGGTCATGTGCGATTTGGAGGTGAGAATATTGTTTGGTATGTTAAATGTAATCGTAAAACAACACAATATTATATGCCTTAGACATGTAGGAAGTTAGAAGCTTTTATATAAAAACCCCAATACTAGTATCAGGGTCTATCGAGACGTGTCTAGATCAAGGAAGCTTTAAGTCGTTTTGGAGAGGAAGTCCGGATACTTGAGACGAACATGAATGTGTCGATTAGGCATCAAGTTATTTGACCAGCTTGCAGCATGTGAGCATTACGTTATTTACACTGCGTAAAATTAGACGGTTTTAAACGGCTACGCTTTCTCTATAAGGAATACGTATTGACATATGTGATATAATGTAAAATACCATCCTCGTACAAATTAATTTGAAGTGTATTCCAATTTCATTTGTAATTCTGTGGTAAGATATGTTGTATTTATGTTTCATAAGGCATGTATGCAGTTTTTCAATACGATGCCAAAAATATATGACAATATTTCTTAAGCTTCATGAAGAAATAAAGGGTAATGCAGTATCCTTTACCCTCAAATAATTGGTGAGGCGCGACTGCACGCAATGCTCTGCGTAGAAGGTATTACTACGTATACGACACTTGACCCATTATTACAGAATAAATGGCTCTCACGTGATGCGTTTTGACAAATCATAATGCGCGATTTTGAGTAATGGGTCAATCAGTGCGCAAAAGAATACAGTGCGCAAAAGAGTTAAGGCCACAGTCATGTGTATATCCTAAACAAGACATGATTGGAACCAGCAGCCAATGGATGTATCTTTTAGCTCAAGTTTAAGACCTTTGTTGAAATGGTACAAGAAATAAAGACACAACGATCTAGATAGCTTAGGTATATGCAAATTCAAACTTGCAGTTTGCTCCATTGCATGCCATGCGTTCTTGAACAACATGAACAAGAGCACTGGCGCCGTGCTTTCCATTGATTAGCACGTTAATACTAGCGTCGTGCTGTCATTGATCATGTTGATTAGACACAAAAGCGCAACTTTAATTCTCAACCAATTTCAACAAATGAGGTCTTAAATCAGAGCTAAAGAGTACAGGTATTGGCTGTATGTTTTTAATTGTGACATATTTGTCTTTGTTTAGAATCGACAGGGGTGACCATAACTAGTACCTTAATTCTTTTGCACACTATATGCTATACAAGGGGTGAAGTCTTCAAACAGATATATATCCATAATAAACATCTTATTTCAAGCATTACCCTGGGCAAAACATTTAGAAGGTGTACCTGGGAATATAGCTCTAGATCTAAAACAGGTAAAGTACATCTTTAAGTACATCATTAAACTGACAAGAATCATACTCTAGAGATGACAGGTACTTTCATATCTACCTATTTCCACACACTGACTTACAGTTTCGTCTCTTAAATGATTATTGATATTATCAATTCAGTGCAATCTAACTGCAAAGAGATAGATATTGTATTTCTTTATGATAACATGTTCTTTCATTTATATGACACAATACCTTAAGGCGAGTGGGATCCGGGATGACAGGAGTGATATTTATCCAGCAGTATACTTCTTAATATTAATATTAATATACTGCGCCAAATAAGTATCCTTACACTTGGAAAAATAATCACAATTTCAAAACTGAACAATATTGGGGTAAATTTGTTTTTTTGTAATAGATGCACTAATCCTGCACATTATGACACCACATTGAATCCAATGTGACCTCAAGAAGTAAAGTTACAAGCAATTGAACAGACGAAGGTCCAATTTTAAAAGTGACAAACTTTTAAAAGTTTAAAAAAGAGGAAATGCAAATAAAAACAGATTGGGAGGCAAAGCGATTTCAAACATCATTAAAATCAAACGTAAATTTCTTTAAATGTTTGCCCAATCCTATATTCTGTATTAAGTTTCATTCTCACAAAGTTCATAAAAGCCTGGAAACTGGGAGAAGTCTTTTGAAATTTACATCTATGAATATAAAACTTTCCTGAACGATCTTTGCTTTTCTCTTGTTAACACATGCTTGCTTTGAAAACGCTCAGATGTTGCTTATTCCAAATCAGTACATATACAAACAGCATTTGGGGCTCATATATTTGGTTACCTACGAAATTATTTCAATCCTATCGATGAGGATTCGGTGTCATGTAAGATTAGATTAAGTAGTTAGCTTGAGAAGAAAGCTAACATCATGTATCAGTAAGATCACACATGATGTAAGATTGAGACTACGCATAGGCTATGCTGGCTATCCACACTCGCTTTGTTGTTAAAGGTCTAATTTTATTAAATGTGTAATTTGATTAAATGTGTAATTTTGTTAAATGTGTAATTTTTTTAATGCGTTATTCTGTGTTGCACAGTTTCAAGTGAATTTGGTCCTTACAAATTAGCTGTCATGTTTAAGTAGATACTACTATAATGATGTTGTTGAGGTTCACCCAGTTCTATTATGAGGTTAAATGCCACTAATTAGAGCTAGGCATTCTTGCATAGCATCTGAAAAAGGTGCTTAAAAATTCCTCCAAATTCATCCATTGCACATAGATTTTGCCACCCAACCAATGGTCCCCAACCTGTTCACAAAAAGGAGGGCACACTGTAAAATTATGGTCGTTACACTTCAGCGCTTTAAAACAAAAAAAAAGTCTCAGATCATTTGGGGATTCACCCTTCTAGTATCTGTTAGAGTTCCTTGTATGAAAAAATCCCGTATTATAGAGAATTAGTGTTTTTCAACCTTGAGTGTGCTTTTACGCGAGGCATTTTTGATGCACATCATGCATGCATCAGCTTATAAATACAGAAACTCTTAGGCTGTGAAAGAACCGAGAGAGGTCTGCTATTTAATTGGACCACAAACTGAGAAATTTATTTCCACCATTTGTTTCCATTGATACCATGATAACAACTCTTTTATATTCTAAGTAACAACATGCTAGTGAGCAAATATTAATATATACGATGTGATCCTGATGGCCTACCTATCATACTATAGTATCGCATTCAGAAAAACTGACACATATGATGGAAAAATACACACAAAAAAAAGTTTAAAAAATCAAATATCATGATTATGGAGACGCATATCCGTTGCCAGATTATTATCTCAATTCCAGTTACATGCTTTGATTGACAACTCTTTTGCTTCTAAATATTATTTGCGTCACGCAAGTCTGGGATTTTAATTTTCAAGCTACGTTTTTAAAATCCAAATGTCTATTTTGGTTTCACTGCACGGACAGTGGCTTAGAATATAAAGTAGCTGTCTCATAGTAATCTTTGCGCAAAAATAGAATACTATTTTTGCCAGTAATTGTTATTAATAGTTTTACTAAATAAAGGATGATTACTGAGTTTTAAGAACAGTTTAGGAACAGAGCAACATATCAAAAACGGCTCTTCCTTCATCATCCCACAATATTGTACTAGTGTTATTTAGCATTATATTTTGATGATTTTTATTTCCCCTCGAATTGTGCTAACGAAACCTCAATGTACAACTTATACATGCTTTCATCTGGGGAAATGGCGCATTGCGAGTGGCTGGCCATTGTACTGTAACATATTCGCTTTACTGAAGGTGATGCCAAGGCGGCACGAATAGTTTGGCTTTCCTTGAAAAAGGCAATCACAACACTGGAACTTGTTGGCTATGTTTTTATTATATAAGAGTGAAGACTCCTTCATAATATTAAAGTGAATGAACGCCTTTGTTTACCTAAAAGAGGCATTCGAATTGTACTGCCTTCCATTCTCATTTTGCCGATGGTAATAATCATTAAGAAATGTATAAGGAAATGTAACATCCGTTTTTACTGACTAGAAAGTTGGATATCTGGTAAATTGATTTTGTCTGTTCGTGAATGTTGCATGATCAGACGCGCAGACGATACTAGTCTTCAACCAAGACTGATTAGTAGAGTGATCTAATATATGCAATCAACCAACGAAAAGAACATATTTCTTAAAAGAAACAAAACGGTCATGTTACATAAAGCAGTGCAAAAAATGGGATCAAATTTGATTGCAAAGGTGGTTTCTGGAAAAGGGGTAAATTGTTTTGCTGCAAAAGGCCCGTTATAAAAGAAATAAATAGGAAGGCTTGAAACTTGTACCAAACCTATTCTTTTAGTTTCTATTCATCAATACTTTATATCCAAAACCAAAATGAATCAAATCGAACAAGTAATAATTGCACAATTGAAAAACGCTGTTTTTCTCAAAAGTCAAAAGGTGGATGTAAAGCCTTTTGCAACAAAGCTCTTCATTTGATAGGGCTCCCAACCAGGGCCTGCCCCACACACTTCCTACATCTCACATACATGAGATATCAGGCAAATATATAAGTAAGTAAAAAAAGAAAAATAATTATATTTTCTCCAATTTTTGTTATCTGTCAATGCAATTATATACTGGTATTCAGAAATATCGCACATATTTAGGCCTACCCAAATTCGGTATAATTTATATATGCTTTAAAAGTTATTTTTGGGCATTTCAAATTAGGGTCGAGACGTGTTTAGAGAGGAAGTTAAAAACTGTTTTTAAGTTTGTAAGTCCGGATATTTGAGACGAACATGAATGTGCGATTAGGCATCAAGTTATTTAACCAGCTTGCAGCATGTGAGCATTACGTTATTTACATTGCGTAAAACTAGACGGGTAAATCGGCTACACTTTCTCCACATAGAATATATTGACATCTATGATATAATGTTAAATGGCGTCCTCGTTCAAATTAATTTAAAATGTATTCTAATTTTATTTGCAATTATATGGGCAAGGTATGTTGTATTTATGTTTTATAACACATGCCTGCGTTTTCAATACGAAGTCAGAAATATTTCATAGTATATGACAATATTACTCAAACTTATCCCGAGTGGTCAAGACTTCAAACAGATAGATATCCACAATAAACATCTAATTTAAATTATTACTTATTATTACTTATAAAGAACGGACACTTGATGATGAATTTAACTCTAGAGATGGCAGGTACTTTATTTACCTATTTCAACCTTCAGCTTTGTCACTAAGCCATGATCCCTATAACACTTATTGTCAATATACTTATATACTTATTAATTTGAGACCTATCCAATTTTGATATATGTGGGTTTTGCCCTGAAGTACGAATTGAAAGCAATACTGTTGTAATTTATCTGAATGGGGAGTTTTAATCGAATTGTAAAGATACGTTGCATTTCTTTATGGTTACTTGTTTTTTCTTTTAAATGACACATTTAAGACATAATACCTAAGGGGAGTGTCTCAACCGAGCCTACACGGAGAAAACAGTTTTATTATATTTTCCTATATTAGTATCAATTGCGAGAAACGTGAGGAAGAAAACATCATTGAATTTGTATGTTCCCATTTAGGTATTTCTCTATTGACAAACGTACCTTCATTCCATCGGCACGTAAAACATAATAATAACTCTTTTCATTCCAAAATCTTGTCAGAACTGTTTGGAGAAACAATGTACACAAATTCTAAAATACGTTTGTGGAGGAATTGAATTGTCTACATTATGATAGCGACTGGTTCTAATCTGTCAGGTGCATGAAAAAAGAGATGTTGAATATTGCTATAATGTGACATACATGTATTTATGTTATGAATGGACGAACGTACGTGTTTGGCGGAATTCTTCTACTTGTTTAACTCCATCAACAAGATGAGGATATCGAGGTCATTCACCATTTACTCGTAGTCTTAGATGGGTTTCTGTGCCCTATATTTCTATTATCTATTGAAATTGGAGAATCATTGTTTTTGAATTTTGATTTTCACGAAAATGTTACTTTTATACTTTTATAATATTTGTAAATTTGTATAGTTGCTGTCATACAATTGGTATTTTCCTGAATGTTACTTTTATGAGAGAATGTGTCCATATCTTTGACATATAATTATGCATTGCATACACGATTGACGTAATTCCTGTACGATTACAGAGGCTATTTTCAGCCACATTGATGAGAATTCGGTGACAGGTAAGATTAGACTAAACAGGCTTCTTAACAAGAAAGCTAACAGTGACGCTTGTGTAGGATCACATTTGATAAAGGATTTAGGTAGAATATCGTGATTATTCCATCAACGCTGTTGTTAAAGCTAATATCCTGACACTGTTTTTCACGGGCAAATATGTAAATCTTTGTCTCAAACTGCTCAACGCCAACAAAGCTAGCTGTCTTATGTTGATGAGATTAACCTAATTCTCGCATCGCCCATTTTGTATCCGTCAAAAAGAGAACACGGACAGCACACTTGAAAACATCTTGTTGTCAGTCAAACCGAAGTATTGCATAGCTGATGAATGGCAACAGGAATAATTGTTAAGAATTGAAAAGAAAAGGGATTGACATAACCTGAGAGACACGTATTCTATAATCATTGGAAGCCCAAGGGATCATACACATTATATATTCGCGGATCTGTGTACAACAACAACAACTAAATAGAACATTATACGAGCAATGGGCTACTTCATACCTATATCGTGACTTTATTATTTATTACAAAATTATCGTTTTTCTTGGGGAAAATTAGTCAAATCACGTTACGCAGGACAAAACTGTCAATTTCGTCTTCTAGGTTTATAAGTGGACGTTTGTAACAAAGATGCAAATCGCAGCCTCTTTTTTTATACAACCAATCTCATACACATCTCAATGAACAGTCTACGCGTATGAACCGCACGTATAAATAGCGTAAAATTTTCACACCTCACTGTTGCTTTATTATAATGATTTCTAACAAACAAAATGGATCAGATTATTAGTTAGACTTTCCTTTGTATGATCAAATTCCTTGACTGTCTTTATATATATTGTAAAGCGTACCAAGTTTGTGCATTTTCTGGGTTGTCTTGCGCGTTCATTTCATACGTGTAAAATCTTCAATGCTGGCTAATTAGGCGACCACCTCGCTCTGTCACAGCAGCGTGATTTTAAATAGACGGGCGCATGATTATGGCGTATGAAATCGCAACCTCTCTAATGTTACTCTGTCTGCATTCACTCATTGATTATGTTATTCTATACAAGTATAATATTTATTCTCCACGAAACCTTCGCCTTTCTATATTTTGTTACCATGTCATGTAAGATTAGACTAAGTAGTTTTCTTGATAAGTAAGCTAATACATGTATCTATCAGTTAGATTCACATGATATAAGATTGAGACTAGTATCTCGTTATTTTTCTATCCGCACTTCGCTAAGTTGTTCATATAGTATCTGATACTATTTTCCAGACAAATAATGTATAATTATGTATTGTTTGTTCCAAATGGACTTTGCGTGTACCAAAATAGTTATCACTTTGTGTGTAGGGTACTAATAATGTTATTCGTGATTAACCCAATTCGCGCATCCCCCATTTAGTTTCTCTAGAAAGAAAAGAACGGGGGCATATTAAAAGTCCATCTTCTTCTTATGGAAGTAATTTTTGATTTTAATTACAGGAGTATTAAGCAGATGTTAAAAGCTATAAGAGAATGAGAGCGCGACTGACTAGGACTTGTAGATGTATTCCGTAATGTTAGAATCACAAGATAAAATAGGCGAGTATCTACGTAAACAGAATGTCAGGCAACAAATATTTGGGTCGATTCCATAATTATGACTTACTTTCACCTTGTCTGTTACTCAAAATGGTCTATTTTCATGGTTCATTTCATCAACCATTTCTGTTCTTCTACAGCTGTCAAAAGGCAATATCTTCCTGGATGATCTTTGCCTCAGAGATTTAAATTATCTCTACAATGTTTGCTGAAATTCAATATAGCGTTTAGTGAAAGGAATACTAAAAGGCTACAGCTAGACGGCTATAATATAATCTGATCGCCGATCGCGTATCTATCATATCGCATTCAGATTGCGTATGGCAAACCTAAAGCATATGGTGTAAAAATGAAAAACATTACGAGAGGCGTGTTATTATCTCAATAAATTGTATATAGTTACGGCATACTTGCTTTGATTGACAAACCTTTATTGTTTGATAATATTATTTACGTCACGCAAAAAAGTATGGGATTTTAATTTTCAAGCTACGTTTTTAAAATCCAAATGTCTATTTTGGTTTCACTGCACGGACAGTGGCTTAGAATATAAAGTAGCTGTCATCATAGTAATCTTTGCCGGTAAGTGTTAGGCCTAATTGATATTTTGATAAATAAGGGATGTTTAAAATACCGAATGATAAAAACAGTTTGGGCACAGAGCTACATATCACAAACGACTGTTCCTGCATCACCCTACAATATTCATGATATTGTACTACGTGTTATTCAGCATTATATTTTGATTATTTTAATTTTCCCCTCGAATTGTGCCAACGAAATCTCAATGTGCAACTGTATTGCTTTGACCTCTGGAAATTGTGCATTGTGATAATTCAATTGTCTAGATGATTATTGTAGAATCATTGATTTTGAATTCTGATTTTTCAGGAAGATGTATAATATACATCTTCCTGAAAAATATACATTGTATATTCAGCAAACACAAAAACGTTTTCGACATTATTAGCAAAAGGTTAGAAAAGTTTAAATTTCGGGTTATGTAAAGGGTATAAAAAGGGTGTAAAAGGTTTCATAACATTTAAAACAATTTTGCAAACTCACTACAAAATATTTTAAAATAATGTTATTTAAGCGTTGACAAAATATTTGGCAAAAATGTTCGCAAAAATAATTTCATATGTCATACTATTGGTATTTTCCCGAATTCAATTTAGAAGTAGGCCAAGTTGTAAATAACCGTACATGAATTCTCCATTATCTTTAACATATGCCTATTGAGTTTCACTTGTAGGACTACTTTTTTCATTCAATTACTGAGGTAATGACTGTTTGGTTACCCAGGAGATTTTTCAGCACTATCGATGAGGATTCGGTGTCATGTAAGATCAGGCTAAGGCTAAGAAGTCTTCTTAACAAGAAAGCTAACACGCTCGTGTGGGATCACACTTGATTAAGGATTGATGTAGAATATTGTGACCATGCCGTTAACCTAATATCCTGACGCTCTTTTTCACCCACACACACATACTTGTATTTTGGTTTATTTGCCTCAACCTACACTCGACTCGACGCCATTAAAAAGCTGTCACTTTGTTTGTGTACTGCTAACCATATTAGTGAGACTGACCTAATTCTCGCACCACCTTTTTATTTCCATTAAAAAGAAAACAAAAGCCATTTAACCTAAGATGACTGGTCACAAGAACCGGCAGCAAGACATTTAGCCCGAGGTACTCACGCCTCCGTCACTACGATTTCCACTGGCCTTCTCCGAACGAAGGAACAACTAGGGCCATGAAGTGTCGGGCTACAGGCCCGCTGGCCCGGGCTACAGGACGTTTAGAAATTTACAGCCAAAAGTCAAATGAGATAGGAGAAGGGATTGATATACGAACGTATTCTATAATCATTGGTAACCAAAGAAATCATACACAATGACAACAACAAGTAAACCGAATATTATATTAACATTTCTCCGAAAAAATGTTATTGATGCCATGTGACTGGCTTTCGGATTAATCACGATCGGACAGAGCTTCTTATAATGGCAAGATGAAGAAAACGATCATATTTGTGGGTATTAACAGCTAAATGTTGTACCGTCATATCAGTGTTAGTCTCCGATAATTTATCCATTTTGTCTATGACATTATTGGACTGTCGATGTCCAATTTGGAATTTGGCTGTCAATCAATATCTCGCGTCACATTCTAGCTCGCAAACCAACCAAATTTATCATAGTGTTGCATTACTAGTAGCAAACCCCTGAATTTAAGAAAAGTGTCACTTTACATGCTTCAAGTGACCACAACCTAATGATAATGATAATGAGAACGCGAACATGGACTTGGAAACATATTCTGTAACCCGTCCTGTAATTAATGTTAGGAATCAATCACAAGATATGCAGATTGAAATATTGATTGCATATCGTCGTGTTTGTGCAGGAACGTCGTATCTGCATTGTTATCATATTTTTACAGGAGACGTATTTTTTTTACTTTTATTATTAATTGCTTTTAATACCTCCGATCGAACTGCATTTGGACCAAAATGTCACTTACGACGTTCTTACACTAACCCAATGAAATGACTTATTTTCAAATTGCATATTACTCAAAATAGTATGGTTCATGTTATCAACTATTTCTGTTATTCTACTGGCTGGCAAAAGGTAATTTCCCCTGTTGATCTTTGCCTCTGAGATCTAAAATTATCTCTACAATATTTACAGAAATTCAATGTAGCATTTTGCAAAGGAATAATACTAGACAACAGCTAGACAGCTAATATGACGTGATCCCCGATGGCGTACCTTGTACCTATTATTCGCATTCACATTTTGTGGGTGTCACAAACTAACGTCACACATGAAAAAATGAGGAACGATAATGAGGACGCGTATCCATAGCAAGATTATTATCTCAATTATAGATTACCCGGTTTTGATGGACTACACTTTTTCTGAAAAACATCAATACAAAATCTGTGGTTTTAATTTTCAACTCTATTCAAGGTTTATTTAAAAATCTACGTTTAAAAAAATTCAAATGGCTATTTTGGTTTCGATGCAAGGGCAGTGGCTTAGAATCTAAAGTAGCTGTTATCAGAGTAATATTTGCACAGAAATAAAATACCTATTTTGCCAATAAGTGTTATTGACACTCTTGTTACATATAAGATATAAGACTGCACAAAAACAGCTTTGTCACGGTGCAGCATTTCCCATCCTGGCTCATCCGGCAATTGTAATAAAAGTACTTGATTGAGCAATATTTGTAATTATTTTCACTTTCTCTTCGACTTATAGCGACACTTAATTATGCGCATTTGAGTGGCATATTTACGTGATTGTAATGTAAGCGATTTCGAATTTTCACTTTCCTTGAAAGAAGCCAAATCAAAACACGAGTCTAGCTGCGCTTGTATTATTTTTAGAGTGGAGACTCTTTGCATACTAAGTGAATGAACGCCTTTTTATCCAAGAATTCGCTCTTTTTGTGAGAGGAATTTGAATTCTGCTGTGATTTTTCGGCGATCGCAGACGATGATGATCAGCAAATACAATAGTGCAGATGGTAAATTTCTGGATAAATTAATTTCCATCTATGGTATTTAATAAACAATAAAAATGAATCTTGTATACCTGAAAACACAATCGACACATTTACCAGTTTCATTCGTTTCTCATACTGACTTTCAGAACAAAATGAGAACATTGTTAGACTTCCCTCTATTTTAAGGTGACAACTTTGACCTCCACCAGAAGACTGGCAACGCAAGTTACGTAGTAGGCCTAATGGTGTATACTTGACACCAAACCTGAGGCATATACTATCGCTAACGTGCCTTCTCACTCCTTTTCAGATATACCTCCTGGTCCGCAATTTGGTCTTGGTGGAGATGATGGCCCGGTGATTCAATGCAGATGTGTTGCGACCTACGAGACCCTACCTATTGATTGTTTGATGCGATCATTTATTAGGTGTTCAAACAAAACATCATATACAACCCAATTTTAGGCTTAAACAGCTAAAAGCGGTATCATGCTAATGTATACAGATGCTTTTGAATCATTTTCAACTTCAATTTCCCCTTATTTACAAATTATTCACTTTCACAGCATTTTTAAAAGCTTTTTCGGATATAAAATGTGTCTATTTATGACAAGATTGATGGCGCTATTTAGTTACTGGAATTACTCTTTCAAGCTTTTAAAATACTTCCTTTTATTTTTTGATGAAATATGTTTCGAAAATGTCTTTAATTTTTATTTAATTCTATTTAATGGCAGTATTGATTACATACCCCTTGCAATTAAGAAATATGATTTATGATAAATAGCGCCACCTATAGTTTACTAATTTTACTTGAAATGAAGCCAATTCTATATACATCAAACAACCGTGAGCTCCGACGAGGTGGAGCTTGGACAGCGATGTTTCAAGATGATGAAAGGCCAGTGTGCGAAATCGCATATTGGTCAGAGAGATCTTTAAACCCCGGATTTCCTGAGCACCGCATGTCTTTCAAACCACATCCATATATAATTCCCCAGTCCACTAAGTTGATCAAGTAAAATTAAAATGATCACAAAGTACTGAATGAATGACTGTGTTCTTTTGTAAACAAAGATCATTAACTCGAATTTTGTTTCTCCAAATACTTACAGATCCGTAGGAAGCAGTAAGACTTGAAAGGAAAATATCCGATCATGACCACCAATATTCCTAACCCAATCCCAGTGATTAACACAGAAGATGGCAATGACGACACTGATATCAATGATCCATGTGGCGAGGACAATGAGGATGATTCCAACACAAATGAACTTAGAGGTGGTGGTTATCAAACACATCACCTAGATCCACACAATCACAATACCTTATGGAAACCTAAAAACAAAATTAGCAATTGGGTGTTTTGTTTAGGCTCAACTGGCCTGTTTCTTGCCTTTGGAGGTGCTATTATGACAGTAACTGGCAATGTGGAGCCAGTTTTGCATCCAATGTTGGCTTATATAGGTCCACCTGCTTTAGTAATAGGTGTAGTAATGTTATGTTCGTCTTGCATGTATTGGATGTATGGTATGTGTACCAGATGGCGGAAAGACATTCCAATACGAGCATCGGATACCACTGCTTCAACTTCAGGTGGAGTTTCACCGACAGGTGCTTTAGATACCAAAGGACAATGTGAAATATTAATACCAACAATGTATTCGACTGGATCAGGTGCAAATGAAAACATCTCGGAAAGCCAATTTGGCTCTAGGAAAGATGGTCTCAACACTTCCACACAATCGTTGCCTACGCAAGACTGTGATGGCAAAAGGTATGTACAGTGATATATATTATTATATATATTAGGGTCTTCGTTGCAATTGTCTATATGATGGCAAATGATCAAGTAGAAAGAACCATAAAGGACTTTGTTAATTGTAAATAACATCCATTTCACATTGGCATAATTAAATTTAAGGTAAAGCTGGTATGTAAGGTTTGCCATTAGGAAGACCAGACATCTGGCACCATAGGCTTGATTGTTGACAATACATTGACCATCACTTATTTTAAAATATACTTTCTGTTAGTGTGGCTAACCGAGGTGGTTGGCTTTTTCCTGAAAATAATATCATTGAACTGAAATAAAAATGTGCGTCAATTTTCCTTTAATATGTTTATCAATTACAGCTTTCCTTATTTTCCTTTTCTAAAATAGGGAATATCGAGAAGGAGGCGGAGTAGGATCTTCTCAACCTCTTATGACAAAACCGAGATCATCAACAATGACCAATCCTGGTTCAGTAGAAGCTATATTGGAAGGATATATTTGAAACATTGTCTCAAAATATGACCAGATGTTATATATGTGTGTCACGCGTGATTTAAACATGTGAAATAGTTTATAACTCTTGTGATACAATGGAACTACTGTTGCACATTTCAGCTATTGTATGAGAAAAGTCTGGTGTCACATTTCAACTTTTGTGTGACACAAATATTGTGTCACTTGTGTTGCCTGTGCTGCTACTTTATTATCGCTTTAATGGATTTTCAAAATGTCACGATGTAAAGCCGTAAGAAAGTAAATCCAGTTGAAAGTGTCAACGTGAAACATCATCTTGAAGTGTCAACCGCGAGTGCTTTTCATTTCTTTATTATACGAATATACATATTTGAATTTTGAGTTCTTGTAATGTACTTATATGTCATCTTTGAAAAGGATTATAATAATTGGCGTCTCTCCTAATACAGGTGCACAAATATGGAGTAAGTTTACAATGGCCAGTAAAATGTCATCAATGTATTTTGTTACAAAGATTTTACAATCCAGGACGGTTCATGAACTTACGATATTTGAAGAGAAAGCTTTGTCAATAATCTGCTGTCCAGTCTGCATTATCTCGATGGAAACATATGAAAAATATCATCTATAATGAACGATTGAATCAGCAAAAAAAGTATTTAAAAGGAAAATCTAGGGAATTAAGTTAAATAATAAATCGTTCTTTTTTTACATTTGAATTGAGAAAACCCACAATGGGTATGGTAATTGAGACTCGCTCAATTTTGCTGCTAGCATCACCAATTAGTGCAAATGATTCATATAAATCTACACGAGCGTTGAACACATGGATTATTGCATCTGCAAAGACGATATTATTGAAGTTGAGGAAAATTATCAGTGCTTTACTGCTTTGCCTATTATAATCGTGCCAGCAATCATAATTTACCAGTCTGGGTTAATACAATGATGCTAAATACCAGAAAGAAAGAATGGGATAACCGTGTTGCAACAAATGGCGTTGAAATGTGTAAAATCACCGCAAATAATATGTATTTTCCTGCTTGCCTGATTAAGAAGGATCTTCCAACCCTTGAATAAGAGTGCTGTAGCAGTTATATGAAAAGGGTAGACATTGGGCTATCTTCCAAGAGCCAGAAGATTAAGGTCATGTCTTCCATAGGGGATGTATGGATTTCAACTGGAATAGCCCATTGCTTCTGAATAACCTATTGATGGTAGAAGATTCGATCACAAATAATCCACGTATGTCCCTGGAATATTGTCCCCCTTTCCCACCGTATGTGGTAAAATGTGGTAAAAACTTTTTTATAGTGTACTGTTATATGTAATAAAAACGATGAAAACAGTACACAGTTGAACTAGTCATCGAAATGTAAACAATGTCTTGTTGAAATCGTGAACTTTGTGATTACATCGTTTTGTTATTGTGTCCGTGTTTGTGGTATGCCATTTTCAATTACATTGTGTCAATGTGTCAACAGCATCTCGGTATTAAAGTGTGCGTGTTCTTTCCAACATGACGCATTGAACGGGTGTTTTAAAATACGTTTTCCTCAGTTCATTCACCTGACTCAGAGGTTTCGAATTTAATTGGACTGACTGTAGTAAAAATATTTGTATCAATGTTATTTTGTCTAGATTAAACAAAGACAGTATTGCATATTTCTACTTGCATATGCAATCTATATGTCTGGAAAATTTCCTATTATTAATAACTGGGACTTTCAAGTTTCACAAGTTTGGTATAAAAGAGAAAAGCAAGAGAGTTTCGGGCAGATCTTCAGATGAAATTAAGTGAGCTGTGATCTATATGAATTTAGTACAGCAATGTATATAGCAAAGTTGAGCACTTTGAATCAATCCATTTGGAGTCATAGAGAAGGTGCTATATATAACATATGTTCAGTCTGTGAACCAATAAGATATTTTAGATTACGCCAATAAAGCGCAGTCATCCCGAAAAGAGGAATTTATTTTGGCCTTCGAGTAAATAGTGAAAATAGCATCCTTTTCTGTGTCATCATAGCCAATTACAAAGTTGCACTGGTCATTATTTCAGAGAGCCGTCCAGAGCATTGAGTGTTTTTCAGTAAATTTGGTAGGATTGTTGAGATCATAGTCAAATCCAAGGAAAAACTACTCACGAATCTGAGCTTTCGCCATCTTGGCTGATGGCTTGATCACAGATGAACTGGTCCACTGCTTTTCCCGCGAGACTTGGTTGCTAACGACGCATCATCGTTACCCGGAAGTGATGTTGATTTTAGCAGTGGGTCATATACATGATCTAGAAAGTGTCCTCACTCGTGACGGTTGAAATAGTTCTTGCCTTTGTTTCTGATTTGTCGGATTTCTCAGATTCGTGAGTAGTTTTTCCTTGGATTTGGCTAACAAAAGTATTCGTTTATAATTGAGTGTTTTTGTTAACGTGTAAGAACTGTCACACGGTGTATTTATCCTTGATTCTTTCCGACTCAAAACAGTACGTCATATAATAGATAATTTGACAGTAAATAAAGTGGGTAACCGAATAAAAACAAAAGTATTTCAATAAATAAATAAATTTCCAAGGAAGTATAGTTGTTTATTAATGTTTCTAGGAGACAGTTATTTGGCAAGTGTCTTAGACAATCTCTAAGTGGATAAAATCATTTCCTAACATTTTAAAGTAGTAATTAAGATTTTAACGAGTTGTGTGTATACTCAAAATTTGTTAGTATTGCTTTGTAACCATGTTTTTTTCAGCAGCTGATTAAGGGTAGACGAGGTATTCTTGGTCGAAGCAGCCACCAAAAAAGTAACACTTTGATGCTTTGCGAAAGTTAATTCTACAAATCATATACTTTAACAACTTGCTTGATTTATTGTTCTCAATGAGTTATGTACGTTTTACAAGTGTTGTTGTTTCAGCCACCTTTACAACATTACTCAAGAACCAAATGATCTACAAACATATATCTGTGATATTTGAATTCTTCTACACACTCGCTATGAAATGATCGATTCAATTTTTGCCAAAGCTCACTACCATTCGCAAAATGCTGTGAACTACCAAATCGTAACAGTTTAAAATAGTTGCTAACTTTAAGTCTGCATGTACCTGAAGTATACGCATAAAGAACAACCAACTAGTTTGCGATTTTACAGGCTGTTTTATTTTATTTAAAAAGATATAATAAAAGTTGCATATCAATTTGTAAGCGCTCTTTAGCAAAGTCATAGTTCATTGAGTTTACAACCGTATGACAAAAATAACTTTTTGCACAAGATTGTAATTTAAAGAGAATTGGCAATTTCTCATTCTAATGAGGCAATATAAGTGTACTCTTTCGTTTAATGACATAATATTTGAAAAATATAGTAAGGAACACTCACTTTTGGCTTTTAACATTTTGGTCAAAAATTGTGCTGGGATAGGTCGTTTTCAACAGATTTACCACATTCGCCTTGCAATAAACATTGAATTGTGTTATCTGTTGACCTGATGAGAAACAGTGTTTTTAGGGGGAAGTGTTAGCTTTCGTTCGATATAAAAAAAATCTGATTAGATGAAGGGAACACTTGAGGTTTTGATAAAAACCAATCAGAGGCCTATTTTCCAGCTAGAAACTCGTAAAGCTCTTATGCTATGCACTCAACCGTGAAGTGTAATCAAAGACTGTGTACAGACAATTCACTGCTTGTATAGAAGCTCTTGGACGAAAATGTGTGCTCAGGTGTATCGAAGTGGAAACTGTGCATATATGGTTTATAAGAGAAATCGTTTTTGTATACAAACCTTTCCATATGAAGTATTTATGAATATTATCCATATGAAATTAATGGTACCAGTTCGCGTCTGACGTCACCTGTCAATCAAAGTCAGAGATGGTTGATTTTTCGTGATTATTGAAATTTCTGAACGAGGCAAAAGAACCCCAAACAAACAAACAAACAAACAAACAAACAAACAAACAAAAACAAACGAACAAAAAACAAAAACAAGAGCGTACCCTGTGATACTTAGTAATAAGAAACTTCCTTTGCTGAAAGCACCATGCCAAGTTGCTGTTAGCCTTCAATTCTCGAGATTCCTTTTCTCCGATTAAAGCACCAGATGCATCAACTTCCCTTTTATTTGCTACTGACCAATCACGGGACGTACTCTAGTTTCTTTAATTATAGGTTAATACATGCGTATCACTTGTTGGTTCGGGGTTCGTAAGTGATTCGCATTTATTAACCTATTTTATACACGAGAAAAAATGTGATTTTTGCATTTTTATAACAAAATTGTCACTAAAAATGTTGGAAAATGCAAGCAAAATAATATAAATGCATCAACATGATCAACCCGCAAGTAAAATGAACGCGTCCGAAAGCACTGCGCGTACTACGCGGAGTGTGCGCCTGTGCAATTGTACAACATTTATGCACGGCTAGTAATTTACTAACGTTTGCTGTGATTGGTTCTCACTGTGTATGAATCCTGGTTATTATAATACATCAAACGTAATCTTCCATTCAATGGAGGATTGTTTTGTATGTTTTTAGTCATAAAGGTTAATTAAACAACACATGTAGGGTAAATACGCCTATTCTCGGTCACTTAAGAAACAACCCGCTCTATTTCTTGCGTAAATGATTATAAAAGTTGATTGAAAACAACTTAAAAATACATATAATATAATACAGAGCCCAGCAAACACAAAACGCTTTACAGGTTAAAAGGTTATCATGTCGGGTTATATAAAGAGTATAAAACAGTTTTTTAAAACTGTTTTAAAAAACATTTGCCAATGAATTTGCCAATGAATATTTTGCAATAACATTTTGACAACATTTTTCATGTTGTTATAGTGTTTTTTCAAATAAGACGTTTTAAAAATGTTTTCACGACCTTTATATAACCCGACAATTAAATATTATTAAAATGTTTTGACAAAGGCAAAACGCGAATATAACGTTTCTAACGTTTTAAAAACATATTTTTTGTTGTTGGGAGTTTTTCCCAAGAATCTCGTAGTCCAAAAAATTTGGGCCAAAAATTTGACCTCACAGATGAATTCATTAAGTCGTGGCCATTCTAAATAATGCATACTTTTATATACTTTAGACCAACAATTTAGCAGTTGTGATGCCCAAAAGTTTCTGTGATTGCAGGGTTAAGACCACCCTTAATTATTGTATCACTTTGGGTTGGTAAACTGTTCTTTCCTTCTTATTGATTATATTCAGTTTCCTCTTGTAGCGAGCAATCGTTCACCATTGTGTTGTTCCTGTGCAAGTGTTCAACTTTGCTAATGCATTGCTGTACCCATTACCTACTTTAATTACTTTAATTACTTTACAGAGCTGCACGAAACGTTATATCCATATTATATAATTTAATGTACGCCATTGAGCCTTTACTTTATGGAATAGCTGGTTTAAAATCAGTAATATTGTTAAATTGTTACAAACACAAATAAAGCCAGAGTTATACCTTATTGTTCTTGCATTAATTTATCTTATTTACAACACATTTAATAATTAGATGCTAATTAACAATTAAAATCTAATTATCAAATGCTAATTAACAATTTCCGATTCCACAATAAACTAGTTTAAATTCGTTTAAGCTTTTGCAAAAATAAATACCTCGCCGCAAAAGTAGTAGCTTATGCAATCAGCGAGAAAATAGTTCACTCCTGTTTATACCAACCGTAAATGCTATAATTAGATATGGCTTTTCCCGAGGCACATCTCCAACCGTAATGTAATGTATAACTATTTTATATAAAAAGACTTTACTCATGTTACATTTGATTTACTAGCTTATTGGAAATATGATACAAAAAGGTATAAATAATACGTCAATGAGTGAACGAAATGTGTTAATTATACTCATACAGCCACATGCATTCTCGGCTTTCGTTTGAAGATTCTGAGTATGCAATTGCAACCAAAAAGAAGGAAATGTGCCTAAACCATTGAAATTGAATTGAATTAAAGTATTCTAATCAACAGTCAGGAAGAGAATCATTTGTGTTATGTAAGTTTTGTTTTACGCCCACCTCGTACAAATAAGCTGGGCTTTATTTGTCATCAATGTGACATACGTATGGGATACGCACCAATCAGAGTCCTATATAATTGGTAAAATGCGAAGAACATTTTTTTACGGTTAGAATCAAAAGTGCGATAAAATTTAAAACAATAACGCAAGTTTCTCGTTTTTTTGGTTTTCAATTTGTTTTTATCATCAAATGATAACAATCATATTAATTTTCATAATCAGAAATGTTCTCTTGTTACTTTGATTCGATATAAAATGGATTATATCGGATCCATATTTGGTGCACGCGTAAAGCCAAATAACATTTGCAGTTATGGCAGCTAATAGATTATTGCTAAGTAGGTCGCAGATTTGCTTGTAGTGTTTAAGTTACCTCGTATTTATGTTACATTTCTATAATATGAGCCGATGTGATTGAAACATAAGCGGGATACATTAAAATACGTTTTGTGCTATCTGAAACTCAATTCTCAAGTCAATTACATTAGTACACCAAGCATGGACTTGAGAAATACTTCAAGCTTGGTTTGGTTCCGGGGTTTGGTTGAGGCAATGTCCAAGAATCGGCTCCGTAGAGTGCAATAAACCATGATAAAGCTGAACACCTATCTAGCCTCATATCGTTGCTACGATAATTGTATTTTTGTTGTAATTTTGGGAACAATTACAAAATATGGTTCAAGCATGCATCAGTTACGTAATCACCCTAATCATTTCTCAGGTCCATGCTTCACATTGTCATCGTCCCGATATCTTCATGGCAGAAATCGCCATGGTAGGTTGAATCCACAGCCACGCATGGCCATTTTGTTCCGACCTTTGAGACGCATAATGAGCCGAGGGCATCTGACTAAGGCTACTGACAATAGCCCGGTAATTGACCTCTCTGTGTGCTTTTAGACTGCTTGCACGAGTGAGTGCAGCTAGCCTACGCTGCACTATAGTTCGGCACATATAAAATCAGAATATTGTTGTCAGTTTTTGAGTTCAAGACGCAATGGTTCTTTCTCAAGACGCAAGCTAACGACTATCATATCAGTTGAACACGTATATTCAAGTGCAAGGAACAAAATCTGGCTTCTTTAGACTAAATCAATTACGGGAGATATTCATCATTTTCTGCACCGGTATCCAAAGATTTATCGTCTGAATATCAAATCGTGAATAGCACATTCACGCGTATCGATCCCGGGTATTCATTTTAGTATCTCTGCTGTACCAAGTAATTATTAGCCAGGAGATGTCGGTGTGTGATTGGTGTACTAATATAATTGACTTGCGAATTAAGTTTCAGATAGCACCGAACGTATTTTAATGTGTCCCACTTATGTGTAAATCACATCGACTCATATTACAGAAATGTCTTGGTAACATAAATACTAGGTAAATTAAACACACCAAGCAACTCTGCGACCTACATAGCAATTCTATTAGCTGCCACAACTGCAAATGTTATTTAGCTTTACGCGTGCATCAAATTTGGATCCGTAGCGTAAACTAGTGTCAAATCGTATAACAGGTGCTTCTTAAATAGATGAGTTGACCTCAATGTTTATCAACAAAGGCAAGGGACTAGTATATCGATATACTTGAATGAATCCCATACAACCACTACACTGTGAAACACGAGCCCTGAACAAAATATGATGCGTGCGCATACTGCCAGGCAAAAAACAATGGAAATCGTGATGATGCGTGCGCATACTGCCAGGCATTATATAGGCATCTATAGGCTATATTACGATCTTCGATTAGATAATTTACAAAGAAAGACTTATTAATTATGACATCTGGATGCTAAATCGATTTTCAGCCGGTGATACTTTCTAACAGTCTGGATAGAGCATCGACAGTAATCTTTGATACGAAAATAATGTTAAAGTGATATTCTAACGTATATGTACAGGGTGTATTAAAATAAAATACAGTTTGAAAAATTAGATTAAAAAGTATGAGGTATTTCGTCAAAATGCTGAAATTGACAGATGAATTAACATTTTGTCTTCCCATAAAATCACTGGCATGTGACCTTGATGACAATTAATAAGGAATCAGTGGCTACTTCTGCGAGCCGATTAAAAATGCAGTTGCACGAATTCAATCAAAATCAGAGCAACATGAAAACCATAGGTTTCACCACTTTCTTTACAGTAATTACCAGTCTTCAGGTCTTAGTATTCCACATGGCCGTCAGGGCGTGGCCTCCATTCCTTTGCATGCAGATATCAGCTCTCCGCAAGATGGCATTCACATCACGTCTTAGGATTTTAGATAACCCCACAAGAAGAAATCCGGATTTATTATTGGGTCAGATGGGCCCGGGTTTCAAAATTGTCATGTGCATGTTCTTTTTAGCCAGAAAACTCCAAATCATGTTTTTGACCATAATTAGGGCCCTTTGCAGAGCAACATTCACCTTTATTCTGGGTTAAAATATTCAGAAATTGAAATGTGTTCGTCTCCATCTAAATTGTAATGCTGCCGTCACCACTGTTGATCTTATAGTCGGCCCCCTATCTGTAAACCAAAACTTAGCCACTTGAGTTGAGGGCACATGCCTTTGCGGTGAGTTTGGGGCCTCCAAAATTTGGCTTGTCCCAGGGCCACCAATAGGTAAATCCGGCCCTGGTGGTGTGGAGGTGGCATGTATGTGTGCAGGGGTGCGTGGGTACCGAGGTGTGTGTGGCTACGAGTGTAGTACATATTGCCTTTTTGTTGTGTCCATACAAAAAGTAAAAGTGTCACTTACTGGATATCTAACTTCAATACCATGTTTGCTTCATATCATGAAAGACAAACGAAACCCAGTGAACGCTATGAGATCGATGTAAAGGAATGATTATCAGTCGCTGCTGATCAAATTATCAGAAAGATAGCGATCCTTGACATTTCGTCTCGTCTTTAAACCGTTTGAGGATTTCAGTTGCCTAGGTTCAACAACAGTGCTCTAGAAATTCTAGTAGAAAGCCCCACATTCGCAACAGTGCTCTAGAAACAAAAAGCCTAACATGTTAAAACACTACAAGTTTACTTTAGCATGTAGAGAATGAAAATGAACCGATTTAAAAGCATCGCATCGGGTATAACATTATTAGGACAGTAAACTTCAGAATAACGTTGTAATTGAAGCACATTTTATGTAAAGAGCTTTCCGAGAAATCACATTCAATTTCAATACCACCTATGCTTGTAGCGAACGTGGACTTACTATATTGCCAAACATTTGCACAACATGATTATGTTTGTGTAGAGCTTGAGTAAATTGTGAAAGTAGGTGAAGGAGAAGACGTTATCCATATCTTTGTAATCATTATCTTTGTACATTTTACTTTAACTGCTGCTGTAAGACATTCTCAGCTTAGATATTCTTCAAGATTTGTATAGCTTGCAAGATTGAGGAGCAATTAGCGTTAAATGATAATTAAATCATAATGTCCCTGAGATATTATTAATTGAATTTTGCAAATTACCCTTAAAATCTACCAGACTGTGAGCCTGACTGTATCAACTATAAAGGCTCAAACTCAAACGGATGACAAAGGAAAACCCCAGTACATCAGCAAATCGACGCCTAGTGGGCAATGTCAATCTAGCATCTTAAGTCAAATGAGGGCACTATTCCCTTCTACAAACGATGGAAAATAAACTAGCTCAGGAAGAGGTTTGAGCAGATTGGAGCCAAAGAAGTCATGTTTTCTGTCGGACAGGTTAAAATGTCACATTATTTTCTAAAACAAAAGCTTTCGACCACAAAAAAGGTTTCATATCATCAGGGCAATACTGCCACATTAAAAAGGGAAACACGCCCTTTAAATTGCTGTGCCTGTATCTCATTTTAGAGTTTTATCAGATCTTTTTTTTAATTTTATTATTTTTGATTTATTTTAGACATGCTCTGCGTTGCCCCCATAAAAATAAAAGTCCAAGTTTTGGGATATTTGTTTACTCATTTTTATTCATTTGTCATGCTAATTCCAAATGTGACCGTACACCACGATTGAGCCGTAAAGTCGGCCCGGTCAATTTTGTTTTATTTCCTGTTTAGAAAATATATATCAAACGATATCCAGAACCGGGTTATGGTTTTTTGAAATTTGCTCCTTTAACAACATGGTACCCTTTTTAGGTTCTACATGTGTCTCTTTTTCCACATTGCTGGTAATAAATATCAAACAGTCATAAATGGCGGTCATTTCAAATCTTTCCCAAGTCAATGAGGTTCAGGAATGTCCTCTCATTGTTAATTGCTGGTTATACATACCTAGACATACAATGCTTTGTAACCCACCACTTGAACAGGATTTAGCCAAAGCAAACAAAGACTAGAGCTATTTAAAAATTCTATAGATAAAGGTAGAAGCTTATTTTCCTCTTCAACAATAAGATTATTGATTGGTTTAAAAGGTGTTTGACTGGCGCTATCAAAATGAGATACACGTAGAACCAAATTGAGATACCTATGAATACGACCTTCGTGCACATTTAACACTGTAACTCATAATACAATTGGCCGACTTTACGGCTCATTCGTGGTGTACGCTCACAAATATGGTTATGAAAATTTACAATTCTGAAATTTTCAAATTAAAAAACTTATCGACTGCAGTCGACACCCGCGTGGAGAGAGTTAAAGAGGATAGGCAAGATCGGTAACTAAGTATTTTATGCAAACAAGGGAAGAGGCTTACGCATCATACTCTGGAACATGGAAATATTACAAACTAGCGCACGATATACAATTATTGATGCTTAATTGTTATTCAAACGAGCACAATTAAACATGAATTTACAGATGGAAACATGACATGCATAGGCAGATATGCCAGAGTAAAAACTCCGGACATACCTGCCTGTGCAGGGACTTGAACCCATTTGAAACATACCTACTTGTTTAATTGTGCTAGTGTGCGATGCGTAATTCTTCTTTTATATTAATATGCACTCAAACAATGATATAACTTACGAACATAATGCGATTAATCGTTACACTTACAGCCAGAAAGAGGGTGAATAAATTCTCTAAATCTGCGATATTGTATTTTTGAATTGTAAAATGGTAAAATAATAGCCCGGGAATAATAGGACCAGCTAATGGGGGCACTATTTCATATTGCTGTAATCTGGGAATTGA
The DNA here is from genome assembly GCF_039555335.1 of Amphiura filiformis. Taxonomy (NCBI): domain Eukaryota; kingdom Metazoa; phylum Echinodermata; class Ophiuroidea; order Amphilepidida; family Amphiuridae; genus Amphiura; species Amphiura filiformis. Next base: position 91,374,063 of record NC_092628.1, on the reverse strand, counting down.
TGAACAATCGCTAGTCAGCAATTGATCTTTACCCCTTTGATTCATGCAAATGCAAACACAAATATGGCGAGTATGCAATCTAACTGATCATTTTATTAATTATCTTCAGCTGTCGTAATATTGATAAGCATTCATATAGCAAGTTCACGTTAATTTCAACGTTAGAGACAACATTGGTGATTCAATATCACAATGCAATATGGTGTGTTGAAATTATTAATGGAAATAGATAGCATGGTATATACTGCTCGTATTTTGCAACAAGTTATACATCCATTAATAAACAGGATTGGTTTCTTTTGCTACTGTGAAAATGGAGGCTTCCTTTGACTGTAAGTGGTAAGTTAATACGCTATTATGTTGAAATATGTATAGATACATTGCATGATGTTTACTATACTTGTCACATACAGTTTGCTACAATGAATGTGTGCATCACAAACATGTAATTTCACAATTTTATACGACCAAAAATGGTAACACTATTACAGTTAAGTTGGTCCGTGTACGCGGCGTTTGTCTGCGTCACGTCAATTTGACAATTTGACGCCAAGTATTTCCGGAATGGCGATTGGTCACATGTATAAAGTGACATCAAATTGGCATCTCTCGTAGAACGCTGCGTATATAGGATTAAAAATGTATTTATCTTATCATATTATTTAAACAAATTAATTATTTGTTGAATACCCATGATGAGCCTTGGTGGAGAACAGCTTGTTTTGGGGTTATATGTTATCTAATAATAGTCTTACACAGAACAATATTATCTGCAAGCTTTATCAGATATACAGTATTATAGTTAGTAAGCTAATTGTACAGGCAAACATGTTGATATTATTTGGTATGTGTCAAAACATGTTGAACAACATGTACAATATAGTCGCTAGTCCTGTGTGTTTCCCAGGCATTTTCTATGAACATAACTAGCAGCTGCATCAAGCCTTACTGCACTCAGGAAACAGCCATCAATAATACACAAGCCCTCTACCGTTTCTTGGAAACAATTTCTTTTTATCATCAACCACCTCCTGGATACCGTTTTCCTTTCCAGCGAGTACAATGAAAATTTAAATCAGTTGAAATATACCATAATAGTATATACTTTAATAACGCATACGATAAGATATAAAGTGAGCTCACTAAGTATAAATGGAAAGTAATGTTCAAACAGTTGCAACGGTATGCAGCAATAAAAACAAACATAAAGGTACCATAATAATTATCATGATATTCGCCATTATGACAAAAGTGTGAATTGCGACAATACTCAATCTTATCTGTTATGAGTAGTATAAAATCATTAAAGTTCATCATGTAATGAACATTAGTGTTAAACTTGAACGAACATGTAATGCAACTTACATGAACATCTTTTACAGATACCTGACGTCGTTATGACATTCTGCTAGTATCTTCTCAGCCCCTGTGGATACTTTCATGAAATGCCCCGAAACAGATATGGAAGGATCTTCCTCTGATCAACTCAACCACTTAAGGGACCATCACAGTGATCGACCACCAGGCGAGGATGCATACTCATTAACTTCATCAGCAAGACTAAGAGCAGTAAAATTGACCACACCAGGAAGTTTGTTACTCCTAAGTCTAATTCTTATAGGCTGTGGCATTGCAATGATCTTAGGCGGGATCACCCTTTGGTTCCACGATGGCAATGTAAAAGGAATAACTATTGCAGGAGTATTAATATTTTCAATTGGGATGGGAATAGGATTAGGAGCATGGTATGTTCGCAGGAAAGCGAGGTTTGAAAGAGAACATAGAATGCCTGTGGTAACTGTAAGTCTTAGCCAAACCCTTCACAGAGAGAATAGTGTGCTTGAAGGAGAGTATAATTCTGCCTTGGATGTGTCACCTACATATGCCATAGCAACGACTCCAACAGGATCAACAAATGCATGGCAACAGCCAGATGGTCGTCAGCATTCAAATGTCACGTATTATCATGATTATTCTGACGGTGGGACGTGAGTAATACACTTTTTTTTATTTATGGTAAGCTGAGACAAAGAAAGCAAGTCTCTGGAAGCTCAACTAGAACCAAAGCTGCTTATGGCATTTGGGTATCCATAGCAATGGGGACAAATTGTTCTGGATTTATTTGCATGATTTAAAAAATGTTAGATAAAATGTTAAATATGCAAAAGGTGGAACTATTTTTCGCTTAAAAAGGTAAAGAACAATAATGTTAGTCTGATTTAATTTAGCATGTTTATATCATATCTTTGCCAAACTAAGAATACTTCTTTTTCACAATCGCGGTGTACAAAGAGTGACAACTAAATAAAAAGAACGAGGGCGTCAATCCTGGGAGAACAGGAGGACATGTCCCCCTACACTTTTCAAAGAGGGGACATAATAGGATTCGTCAATTTAAGAATCCTTCTAGATGCAATGTTAGATATTAATAATTCGGGTAATATTACTACTCTAAATTTTGCAACGGTTAATGTAGTTGTGAACAAATGGTTGAACCGTTTGTTGCACTCTCTTGATGCTACGTAGGCTATACTTTAAATAGACCTGTGTACATGCAGTGCTTATATGATATAATGGCCATATGTGTCAAAGTTAGTCTTTTCGTAAAGGGCTCGTATTTGTTTGCTCTTGATACAAATTACACCATGTAATTTCGGGACAGCTATGTGTTAGTGCACTAACACATAGTTGTCCCGAAAGTATGCGTTTGTATTTTCAGGATAATTATGTGTTAGTACAATATAAATAGCAGAAAACAGAAAATTGACACCTATGGCTGTTTTATTGGATTTATAATAATATTGTCATATAGGCACTATATGTACGCAGGTCTATTCAAATTACGTAGCATCAAGACAGTGCAACAAACGGTTCAACATTTGTTCACAAATACAATATCCGTTGCAAAATTTAGAACATTTTACGCATTTTTGGACAATTACCAGATTACACCGTTGATACAATAATTAAGAACACCACATGTACCTAATAGTACAGCAAGATGGTATCGTTTATTTCTCATTGTTTGTATTGTAGGTCTCCAGGAGTCAGAGGTGCCGTTGTAAATATTCATATTCACAATTCAACATCAACGCCAAGTAACAAGATGTCAAAATCTCACTCCAACAGAATACACGGATCATTTCCTACATCGAGACAGCAACCTCCAATGCACTCAAGTACTCCTTCATTGACAAATAACGAAGGAAGGCGTAGCCTGTCAAACCAGCGTGGATATTCTGATTTTCCTGCGGCCACCTCGGAGTCTTCGACGATAGATGGCAGTGACCATAGTGACTACGAGACACTTCACCTACAGATGACCAAAGACGCCAGATATTCGCCAGTAATACATGCCTCGTCATCTGTGATGGATCATAATGCTAATGTTTCTATAGACTGCTCTAATGTACATCCGTCCATTGCATATGAACAGTATGAAGAAAACCCACCACCAACCTATTTTGAATGCGTTGAAGATAATCTTGACACCACAGTTGTTTAACAACAGGTTTTGTAAGCCTGAAATATGTTTGTTTATTGGTTACCACACCGGAAGCCGCGTACTGTTCTGTGGGCAACAATTATAATACACATTAATTGTCCTTTTTGAATCCAAACTGCCAGAGCAACTTAACTCAAAACTTGGAATAAGAATGTTCAGATGATGTACCACAATATGAGGTAGCAGAAAGATGTGTTACCACTCACCTTTAATATCGTATGTCTGAATTCCTCACGTTTTATGGGAGATTTCATCATACGTGACTCATGTCAAAAAAACTTTTGGGCAAGTTATTAATTTTGAGATTTTTACTTAATTATTTTTAATATATTTTGCTCCACAACGCCGTTTTCCCAAATGAAATCGGACATTCCTAAGCGAAGATATTGAGTTTATAAGTTATGGTATTACAAAATTGGAAATTGAGCTATCGGCCTTTAAAAATATTATTGACAATGTTGAGAGTAGGAATTACCTTGAAAAATGTCTCAGTAAATACAAGATGCCAGTTATATTTCGGTCTGAAACTATCAGACAATATTTTAAACATTAATAACATCACAAATTCGCTACAACCCCAAATTGTGAAAAATCACCCCGGGCAGACTTTTTGATATATCTCCATTTACGATCCTGCCCAAAAGTGTCTGGTTTCGATATAACGTCACATATTAGTTACAAACGTCGAGTTTAATATGTTTAAAGGTTCTACGAACGTTTCGATACTATTTTATATTGGATACTATCATTATGGGATGAGACATCAACAATCGAATTGGATTCTGAATACGAGGAATGTCCTTCTGATATCAAATAATTTGGATTTTTTGAAATTCGCGATAAATACATTTTCATGACAAATGATTAAAAATGTTTGATATTTAAAGTCCTTAAAGTAAACTTTCAAAAACCAACAAAGCGTATGAGCTGGGATGAAAAGAGCGATCAATTGAAAAATTGGAGCTTTTATATAAAAAGATATACATTGTTTTTTTGGAAAAATCAATACGACAGGTCAAAATTTTCAATTGATCGTGCTTTTCATACTAAATACACTTTAAAAGGGCATTTATGTGATCCACAGCCTCATCCCCCACTTTTCTCAAAAAATGTTGAGATTTTTATACCACTGGAAACCTCTGGCTACACGTTTATTTACAAAATCTTTCTTGCAGATTAATTCGTTTAGCAAAGATATCGTGAATTTTGAATTTCGTTCTGGTATACCAGAAGATTACAACACATTGTCTATGGAGATTGTCAGAATCGGAATCAACTGAAATTTTGGGAATACGTGGATATCTACTGAAAAATGTCATAAAAAGAGGTTCTAGGATCACGAAATACTCTTTAAGTACAAATTAAATTTTCGACTTTTTAAATATCAAAAATATCAAATTTCACGGTATAATCGAATCTCAAAATTTTATGACAAACATTAAAATTTGATATTTTTACATTTGGATATATAAAATATCAAGTCCGTTTCAAAATGCGAATTCAAAAAATCTCAGCATGGAAAAAAAGTCCAAACGATCACATTAAGGGGATCAATATTCTTGACTTTCAATATTAGAATTCGAAATTCCCAGAAATCAAGTTTATTTAAAAAATATTACTTTGGAATGCCAGACTACAATTTATGGAAAAGTACTGCGTATTACTCTGCTGTCTGAAGGTAATGTGTAGGCCGGCCGGGGGCTGGGGTGCGCGTGGGTGCTCTCGCGCAAATAGGTGATTTGTCACGCGAATTAATGAAAGCGACATTCACAGACATTATTTCCTTCTTGTTGCACCATGTTTCCTAATGTAGTAACCGGCCACTGAAATGAGTCGGGAAATGTATTTTGTATCAAGAGATAGAAAATATTAGATCTTGGAACTTATTTGTCCTATTCTGTGTATAATACAAGTAATCGAATTTCATTCACATTTATTTAAAATTAAAAAACCAGACAAAATACAAATTAATACATTGCTACTAGAAATATTATTATAATACAAAACAATTATGGAGGGATTTTGAAGACCAATAAGGCCAGCATCGACCATCTTTGTTGAAGCAAAATACAAACACTTAAAAAGTATGAAAAAGACTCATGAATCACAGCAATCTAAACCAGTTACTATTACTATAGTTACGTTACAATCAATTGAATACATGAATCCAAAAACCCAGTCCACAAAAAATAGATATATTTTTGGAATGCCACACAGTTACTATGTATGGTTACAATCAATTGAATACCGCCAAGATATTGAGTTCATGGGAAGTGATTTAAAAAAAACCTGTGTATCATTTTAAAAGTTAGATTTACAATATGGCAAGTTGTACGTGCAAAAGGGTGGGTTTAAATTAGGTGTGACAATTCATTTCAGGGACTTTGTGGGGTTCATTTTAAATTTGGCCTTGGGTGGTTTTTTTGAATCATATCAAAGACAATAATGTTGGAATGAGATTACCACTAGTAAGATAATACAAAATAAAGCACACAGGTATGTATAATGTTGATAAGAATTCTGCCATGTAATATAAACTACACACTTTCCTTTATTAAACCCATTTTTTGTTTAAAAGTCATTCTCCAGCAATGAAGAGGTTACAAGTGGACTTTTATACATACTAGATTTCAATCAATGTGTTACAAATAGAGATTCTTTCATACATGCTATTTTCACATGCTCAATAGACACAGAGGATTTTGAGTTGTTCTTTCATACATATGACAGGCCTATGGACCACTTAACTCAATGAGCCAAAGTATGGCACATCATGGACATTTATAAATAAACATTTGATTGTGACTAATTATTGCCCCCTAACAACTCAAGGAAAAGGAATGTTTCTGCTTACATCAATTATATTTGGCTTTTTTGAAATTGCGATATAATATGGATCACTATTTTATTATAAATTTTATTCAAATTTGATAATTATTGCCCCTCTAACAACTCAAGGAAAATTTTACCATTTAAATATTTGGGTCCTCAATGTAAATTTTAATTGTCGCACAATGACCCCAAATTAGTTTTGAGATTTCAGAACAAGCTAGGCAAGGCATTTTTTAAAATCAATATGAAATTTGCAATTTCAGTTAATTTATAGAGGTGTGTTTTAAACTTCTTTTTTGTTTGGACACTGATCAGTTCATTTACAAGAAACGTCTTGTTAAATCGTTCTTTTTGATCCTCTAGGATCCACGAAATGGACACAGCAATTGAAACAACATATATTGAAATACTTATATAAAGTTTACTTTTATATAAAATGTTCTCAAACAAATCCAAGAAAAGATCAATTTTGAATAGGCCCATAAAATGACGTTTTCAAAAGCACTTTCTCAAATTGAATGATCAGCTTTGACCTTTTTCGAATGTTGCTTCCTGTTGGTAGCTGACGTAGATGTGTTAGTAATGATCATAAATATGCTGTCCAAACGTTCATACCACATCACCTATAAGGAGGATCAATAAATAATCTTAGTCTCAAATGAAAATAATTAGAATTGAAATTCCAGAAATCAAGTTTATTTGAAAAATATTACTTTGTTGAATGGCCAGATCTACACATCAAAATGAACTTCTGTATTTTAGGTCCGTTGGTACTGCGTATTACCATGTGGTCTAAAGGTCAGAGGGTCTAGCGGAGATTCTTATTGATGACGGAGAGGAGTTCATATCTGCGCGATGGGTGCTCCTATTCACCAAATAGGTGACTTGAAGATCATCAGGAACGACGAATACAACTTTGAAAGAACGGACCATTAACATAGATAACATTACTTGAATTCGCCTCACCACGAAACATACTTTTCGTTTCGGGGCCAAATATATCAACAACGTTTTGGCACGGCGATGGGTTACCTAGGTCAAACCAATAGTAGTGAACTTGTACATGGAGTGGCTGAACAAGAAGCGCTTAATGTAGTAACCGCCACTTGAAATGCTATGTGGACGATGTTTGAAATCGTTATTTCCGCAGAATCTAACGAGCAGATAGAGAAAGAAGTATCAGATCTTGGAACTTATTTGAAAATCAGCTCATTCAGTGTATAATACAAGTAATCCTTGTTCATTCAATTCATTTATAAAAAAACCAGACATAATACAAATCTAATACACCAGCTACTACAAAAGCGTTATTCGGACTCAACACAAACTCCAGCGTTATTGGATAGAAAAACAAATGGAGAGGAGAAAGACAGAAGACCAAGGAAGGCCAGCATAAACCATCTTTGTAGATAGCCGGAGGTAAAGGCTTTCAAAACAGTTCAAAATACAAACAAAAGTCAAAAATATCTCAATCCAAAACGGGGTTTCGTGCCTCCCATATAAGCAGGGCCTCTCGGAAAAGAACAGGAGAATTTTCAAGAAACACGGCTATCAACGAATTTCAAACCTCAGTCTGAAATCCATCTTGTCACCCTAAGGATAAACGTGACACTAAACAACATCTGATTGCGTGTATGAAATTCCGTGCTTAGGATGCCCAAAATCATATATCGTCGAAACATCAACACTTTTCGGGATACGATGAATCAGCATAAACTGAAACCGATTTGGCATCGGAGAAACCACACTAGGGCCCAACGAAAAACATCATTTGAAAGGCTCCCAAGAAAACTCATGGACCATGTCTAAGACAATCATTTGGATAGACTGGGATGAAGTCAAAATAAGAGACATTAAATCCAACCAAAAGAAGTCACATAAAAGCCAATATGGATAAGAAAGAGGGGGTCTACAAACCAGGGATTTGGTCTAACACTTCCTTGCATATTTAGTCTACTCGCCAGATTGGTCTACTAACCGATTGGTCTACGTCAGCTACCAGCAGGAAGCGACAGAGAAAGGTCAAAGCTGATCAATTCATTTGAGAAAGTACTGTGATACAGTGAAACGTGTGAGGTATAGTCAACATCACCTTTTCTTGGTTGTTTAAGAGGACATTTCATAAACATTTGACAACTGAGGAATTTATAGGATCACTATCATGTACTTTATACAGGTGTGCTTTTAACTCTTTTGAACACCTTGACACCTTAACAAGAATCTTCTTCTTCCGTAGGTTTAATGTTCAGAAGGTAATACCAGGCCCATGACACTCGTATTCAATCCCTGTACAAAAAGTGATGCACCTGGCTATTTGATTTAACTAAGGCTTTCTTAGCCTAAATGTACATGTGTACTCAAGACTGTTGTACTTCTTCAAAAAAGTTGAGCTTATCCTGTATTAAATTACAGTTGCTGGGCATTTTTAGAGTTTATATAAGTTCCTACAAGGAAAGAAGTTACGTTGGTTTATAAATGCCCGTTTTCATCAAATGCGCTATTTGAGGAAAACTTTATTTCATTCTGTTGAATTTCATTCGTGAATTTGAAGAACTGAATTAAGGAATTGCCTTTAAACCCAACCTTTGTTGTATCAGCGGTTGACACGCGCGCAACAACGCAACAAATAAGCTGCTGCGTATCAAAAGGGAGAAACTTTCAACAATAGGATTAAATTTGTATAGAACTTGCAAACAGAAATGAGACATACGTAGCACCCGACTTCAAAGGTACCTTATTGCATAGGCTATAGGGTCATCGCAAAATCCCTGGAAACATATTTCAATGGTCAGCTAATGGCTTCCGAATATAACAGCAATGGAAAAAAAGTGCAAATGTTCGTCATTTATCAAGCTTAGATTTTTCCAAATCGAATTTGAATATGCATCAGTTATGAATCGGATTTCAGACATCACAACTTTAACGGGCATTGAGTTTTACCCGATGTTCACATGCTATAAGGTCTTATCCTAAATCATAAACTGCCAAAACATTCTACTGCATACAGATTCGATGAAAGTATACGAGAAATGTGGTTAACTTTAAACTGAATTGCCGGCCATTATTTCAATTTTAATACTTTCTCGTTTATAAATGACGATTTGAGTACTAACGATAAACTCAATACACCCTCATCTACAGGTAAGCAAATATGATCATCGTAAAAGCATGTTAGTCGACTCAAGAAAAACAGTTTTCTCATTTTTTATATTTTGGTCTATTTCCGATTTTGCATATCCGCTAAAATCTGGTAGGTTTGTTGTTGCCAGAGAAAAACTATCACTTTTACTACTCAGACGGCTTCAACATCTATGGCACGGGACGAATGTGCAGATTTAGGCGTACTTTGCAATACTATTAAAAAACGGTACACAGTCAAGTTGAATATGCCTTATATTCATTCAATTTCGTTTTTCCATAACGCTAAGTATATTTGGCCAATATGAAAGTATTAACTGTTGTTAAAAACCACTTTCGACTACCTTTTTTATCGTTGGCCTCAAGATTGGATCTACAAAAAACAAAATAAAATATTTTGAAAGAGCCAGTGCATTTTGCTATGATGTACCTATGTGATCTTTTTGCCAAAACTACTCACTTTTTGTGATTTTCGTTATAATTGATAAAACACAAGATAGCAGCAACTTTCATACCCATACAAATCTGTAGGCTTTTGTAAGATCATACTATTGATGTCTTGCCTTTCATTAAAATAGTACTTTTACATGTCGTTGTCCAGCATGAATAATTATAAATTGCACTTTTACTACTGTGCATGTCTTCCACAAACACACCTTATTAAAGATCGAGGAAAGGACAAATAGCACCGGCACACATGTCACTTTCACTCGACAGAATATTATACAATACCTGCAGGCTACATGTATTAGTTTTCATTTTTTGGATATATCAATCAGCCGTACTCAAAAGCACCGAATATTCAGTAGTAGACGAAATAGGCAATTTTTTGAAGAAAATTACTTGAAGGGATATCCTTAATAGACGAAATGGTATTAGTATAAATGGTTATTAGCAGCGCGATGCGATGGAGTATTGTACCTAATCGCGTTATGAAATTAAAATGTACATTTCAATTTAGACTAAATGGTCATTGATTTAAAAATATTCTGCATCTCCAAATGGTTATTAGACCTTCATTTCCAGTAGATCATACTGGATATTAGCGCGATGCCAGTTGAACAATATTAGACTCCATCGCGGACCCGGAAATTTCCAGCGCTATAGAATTATTAGACGTAAATGGCAATTTCCTTTTGGTAATAGACCAATTGAATATAGATCGAACAGGAATTAGAGTTTCCAAATTATTCAGACCAAACGGCAATAGACCCTTGACATTGATGCAGTTCATATGAAAAAGCAATTTTAAAAAATATATTAAACGAATCTTGTTTCTCAACAGCAGTAAAATTGCTCACCTTTTGTGTAGCTTTCTGTCTGCAATTCGCTAGACTTTCTTCAGCCCCAATAAACACGTGGGGACGCTGTTGGATCCACGCTATTGTTTTTATCCTCGGTTCTTCATAGTATTCTAAGAGCTGTGTGCTCATGAATCAGAGTTGCAATAGAAACACCAAAGTGTTATTGAAATACTAAACTAAAATATAAACAGTTACTATAAGTTGTCCTACAATCTATTATATTGACCGTGTTATAGAGTAATTTATTAATATTAGGTTCAAATTGTGATCTAATTATTGCCCCCTCTGACAACTCAAAAAAAAGAAGAAAAAAACACATTCCTTACCGTATAAAGATAGACACATTCGGTAAACACCGTTAGTTTGGATACAAAATCAGTAAAAAATTGTCGCGGGCTTAGCGCACCTACGAATACCCCTATGTGGATAAACTTTCACTTCGCAAATACCTAAAAAACTGGAAACTTTCGCGCACTAAACCAAACTAATGCTCACCGGGCAAAATGTTTTACTTTGCCAAAGGTCACGTACTCCACTTCTTCCGTTTATTATAGCAGACATGCACTGGCTGCTGGTTCAAGCGCGCACAATTCTTCATCTCATATTGTAGATCCAGAAAATAGGCCAACGACAAAATGAAGGTAGTCGTTTAAAGTTGATGGAAAAACGAAATTGAATGAATTATATATTGAAGAATGATTGGGATTATGTGATCTTTTGGCCAAGACTAGTCTTCCTCTTTAACAATATCTCTTGACGGTTTGTACGTTAGTAACGCTATTATGATAAAACACAAGATGCAGCAACTTTCATCACCACTCCATACAAAATAACTGAATAGGCTACTTTGTACCGATCAAAAATACTGATAACAACGTCCACTTCATTTTGCACTCTTCATTTTCCATAGTACACATGCGTTGTCCAGCATGAGACCGAATATAAATGCCTGGGGTATGCTCCCTGTAAGTAGAATTTTCCACAAATTAACAAATATATTAAGAGGAACAAACAAACGAACAAAACAAGCACCTTTTATAATAGATTATGCAAATAAACATGAATTTTTACAACATCCCATAACGAGAATACTGAATAAATATGGTTAACATGCACTAAAGTGACTTTAATTTTAATGCTTTACTCCACTATGGGATATAATAACTAGCACATTCTCTTGATTTGTCTATGGTCTATTATTATCTAAACTAGGCCAAATACTTGAAGAAATATTATTTGAAGGGATATCCTTAATCATCAAATGTAGTTTTAAGGTGTTTCTAGTATAATACCAGGGTCCATCCAGTTTCTGATCATCTGAGAAAGTTCGATTCAGACTCCACATCGCAGCGCGAATACGTCAAAAGGTTTGACTAATCAAAACGATTCTCTTAAGAAACCAGAAGGTCCTAAACTCCACATCGCAGCGCGATACGATGCTGCGATGCTATATCCCTTCTGTAATCTGAGCCTGATTTTTTTTCAAACGAGCTCAGCGGTGTACATAAAATTGTCATCGCGCGGTGGAAATTTCGGTCATTGACGATGAGTTGAACAATGTTCAACTTTTTCGCATCGGGCCTGCGATATCGCAGCCGTTTACACGCTTCTGATTGGCTGCTGGAAATTCAAGGTCAGGTAGAATGACCTTATTGAAAGGAGATGCAGACCCACATGCTTTTAAAATATCGCAACATCGCGCGATGAAATTAAAATGTACAGCTTTTAAATTTCATCGCGCGATGCTGCGATATTTTACCAAACCTACCTTTGTGCCATTTAGAATCGCGCTAAACACAATTAAAGATTCAGGATCAATGCATTTAGTAACATCAAAGCATTATCAACGCATTTACAGTTTCCACCTCGATATATCTAGTGTACACTGAAAAATTTCCAGGTAAGCGAGAATGAGCGAGTCTAGTCTCCACGCAGTCTGTATGTATACTACATGGTTGAGTGCATTGTATTCTAAGAGCTGTGTGAGATATCAGTGGAAAACAGACATCTGAAGTTGGTTTTGCCAAAAAATGTTCCCTTCATCTAATCAAACTTCCCTAAAACACTATACTTTGTCATTAGTCAACAGATGACGCGTCTTTTTATATGGCGCAACGCGAATGTCAAAAATCAATTGAAAATGATATGGTGTAATACGTGTTTCGAGGTAGGTGGCCCTGTCACATGAGTATACATGACTAGGTATATACGTTGTGATGTGCCTTGAGGAAATTATTTTCATTATTTATCTTTGTTTACAATTAAAATCTATTTCTCCCCTCTCATGCACCAAGTTGAGCAACAACAAATTGAATCATTTCTAATTTTGGATAGTTGGGAAATGGGAATTCCCTTTCTAAAATGTTTGGTGTATTGTACCATTATGGGAATCCCAGACAAGTGAGTATGACAACATGTTGGGGTTTAATGTGGCAGGATAATTGTTCTTTGGAATTTCCCAGATTACATCATGTGTCGTAAAATAGCAATTGGCCATTAATAATGGGATTTTCCAATGCGTGGTATATAAGAACATGTAAACATGATTCGACACAGTTACCAGTGTTGTATACGTATAACGTATACTTGCTCAAACTTACCCAGTGAGCGCACTATTAACGAGTTGAGAGCGTTGGCATAAGACCTTAGTCGATGAGGTACACATCTGTAATGAAAACAATAAATGTAATGCAACAAAAATTCAAACACTTTGTAAACATCTAAGGACATTTAGGAACAGTTTTCATCCAGTGAATTTGAGATTGTTGACTTACCTTAACAATACATTGGTCCTAGGTGCTCCCGTTAGTAAATAGAAAAATACAAGCCCACTAAGACACCCCGCAAAAATGTAAAATTGAACACAGCTCCCACCACACGCACCCGAGACAGCTGAATTAGGAAATGTCTGGTTCGTTGCTTCTGGAGTCACGGAAATACATGAGCAGTTAGAGTATTGGTTAGCCTATAAATTAATGATGATGATAATATAATAATAATAATAATAATAATAATAATAATAATAATAATAATAATAATAATAATAATAACAATAATAATAATAATAATAATAATAATAATAATAATAATAATAATAATAATAATAATAATAATAATAATAAATAATAATAATAATAATAAGTATAATAATAATAAGTATAATAATAATAGCAATAAAAGAAAACATTATTATTAAATTATTACCTCTTGGTCAAATACTTGACACCACTGCATGACACGCACTGAAGTATGTTATTCCTTCTGCGCTACACACCGGATTGAATTTAGTAGTAGAACAGTTGCAATAGGAATTACATGGGGCCTCTAAATCAAACAAGTTGTTGGATATTCTGTTTTATGAATTAGAAAAAGAAGACGGAAAAAGAAGATAATATTTGGTGCCTCTCACAAATACATCGCAATATACAGGGTGATTCAAAATGAAGTAAACTCATGTTTTTAGCGCTTTTATGCGAAATCTAGAAGGAACCCGCTATAATGAGAATATCATTGAAAAGAGCAGATTCTGAAAGTCTTTATTAAAAATTAATTGGTATGTTTGGTGTGTCTATTTATTAGGGGTCCAATGGTGTCCTGCCAAAATGAGCTTTTACGACCCATTTATCTTAAAATATCTACAAGATGTGCATGTACTTAAATTATCAAAATGAAGTACCCGGTAGGTGTATTTAACAGTAACAGCGACAGCGACATTTTACTTTGTCTTTGATTTATTTTATGACCTTTTTTTTTTATTTATTTTCAAATGGTGTGATATAAAAAATAGGCACATTTTGCAGAGTGCTACGTTCAATATTATGGTGTGTTGGGGTTCAAAATACTATTTTTATGTTAGCAGAAGGCTGAAACTTACTTTTTTAGCATAGAGTTACTATTAAGAAACGCAATTTCTTTTTGCACTATAAATTTCAAGTGAAAAATTTTGGTTTTGTGTCCACGTCCATACGACGCCTCAAAAACAGGAAAGAAAAACAAGGTATATTGCAAACTGTAAACATTGTTTTATTAAAAAGCTGTTATTTTCAGACCATCTGGATTACTTAAATAGTGTACTTTGCATAAAGTCCGAAGTAACTGGGACACAAACATTTTGGTGTCCCAGTTACACACGATGTAAAATACTCATATTTGGCGCATTTTCTGTAATTATGTAAGGTATGATGCAAAAAGTTACAAATGAACGGGTGTGTCAATTGCAACATATCATGAGCACTGCAAAATATAATGAATTTAAATGTATAACTTGATTTTAGTGCGGAACAGGTTAAAATGTAACTTTTTTGCTTGTTTTGAGGTTTTATGCATGCCTAAAATCTACATCAGCCATTTGAACAAATACGATATACTTGATTTTATTATTGAAAGTGGCCTCACAGCCAATTCTAAAATTGTATTTTTAGCAGTTAATTCAACAGTTTTCACCAGCTTCCTAAAACTTGAAAATGGTTTGGTGTCCCAGTAACATACAAGAAAAATATTCTGTGTTTGACAGCTTCTAATTTTCCCTTGTGTATTCTTAATGGGTAGATTTATTTAAATTCGGAAAAGAATCTTTATAGATCTAGATAGATCTAGATAGATCTCTCAGATCCACTTCAGTGTTTCAAGTCTAACTAAATTCTGTCAGACAGGAAAGTATAAAATCATGCAAACTAGGGAAATAGTTAGGAATTATAATGGATTAATGGGTATCACGAAACTGTGCATATTAGATATTAGTCGATCAGGATTTATGGAAGCACAGTGTCAGTATTAAAAAAGTTCAAGTATTTCTTTTACACATACAGCTCTGTAAGTAGCATGCAGGAGAAAGGTAAGGGCATGCAGGGAGAAAGAGGGGTTAGGTAGGGAGAGCAAAGCAAGGTTGGAGTTGCGCATCATGCAGCCATTTAACACCCATTTAACATTCAAACGATCATAAACTTACTGATATTCACCAGTATCATACGGCACACTAACACCAGCAAGAGGTATCTCAGGACAACGCATGAAGGTGGTGAATAGCAGGAATGCGCAGGCGATGTTACTTCCAAGACACAATTTTAACATTCCTCGGACTGTGAGGTCAAACTTCTTTATCAACCAACCGCCAAAAAACAAAGCAGTAACACCAAACACAGTCGCAATAATACCTTAGTGGGAAGAGAAAGAAAAAAGAAAACTAATTACATTTTAGAACGATATACTGTTGAATAAGTTGCAAGGAAGATTTGATGGATATATCTCACAGATCATCGGCATTCAATGGTATTTTTGACTAAATTAAAAATACGGCTTATTATTATTATTATTATTATTATTATTATTATTATTATTCAATACGACTTATTATTATTTCAAGTAGTAGCATACCTGTGGTAATAGCAGCGTCACCAGCGCTCTGAGCAAATTGCAGTTCAAGAAATTTGGGGAAGAAAATTTCAGCTCCAGCCAAGCACGATATATCAGAAATATTGGTAAATATTACAAACAGGTAAAGAGGGTTTCTAAATAGCACCAAAGTTGCTGCTGGTATATCACGAAAGGTAACACCAAACTCTGGCTGAGATGCTCTTTCCAATCCAGTCACATTCTGCTCCTGTCCCTGTCTTTCTTTGCAATAGATTTCAGAACCTGTGGAAATGTCACATATATAATAGAACACTCTTTAGAAAACCCACAAAGAATTTCATTAACTTAGCCACATTATTGGGTCATACTTTGTACAAGGAAACCAGTGTAGAAATATTTCATTTCCTGGTGTTCAAAACACATTATGGCTCCCTGGCTATTCTCAGAGAAAAATACACCCTAGGCTATCACAGTGGAACCCGGAATCTATCCTTTAGATTGGTCTTATGATATTGGATTCCAGACTCTTTATCACCAGGCAAAGAGAGTTGTGGAATTCAGGTTGAAATCCGTATTACTTGGAATTGTTTGGGAAGTAGGTATTACAATAAGTACGAACATTTAACATAACTCTCTATAATGCCACACTCCTTTTGGAATGCCATATTTTCCACTTGTAATATCCAATTATCTCTTCGAAGTATTCTTTCCAAATTCAGACGTTTTTTTTTTTTTTTTATATTGTTCGTTTTATAGTTAGTTGTTATTCTCATGCATGTCATAGTTCAAGTTATCATAGTTACCTGGCATTTGTGGTGGAAAACAACTGATGAAAATAGCAAACAGCAATGCTCCGGCTGCACAAAATAAAAAACCTAACCACCAGGCGCCTACCCACTGAGAATCCGAAGGATTCAAACCAAGGCTATATAGAATAAGAAATCAGAATGTCAAATCACGTAGAAATTAGGTTACCGTTAAGAAAACAGTGAAAACAAAGCTGTATTAGGGACCGTTCACAAACACTTGTGTGTGTATGGGGGGGTGATTACATTTAAGTTGCAATTTCAGCAATTTTCGATGGGAACGCATCGTTGTATTGCACACAAGCACCACGGGCCAATCCATAAATCACACAATGTATTATTATCGGTATTTTATTGTTCACATAACGTGGCCAAACGGCCAAATTACATTACTTTACTTTAAGAACTCTTAAAAGACATCAAAAATTGCATTGATAGGGAAAAAAGTATTAGATCAGGAAAGCACCATATTGCACACAAATATTAATTTAACCAAAATACTATTGCACTATGAAAAACATCAAAATATACTTAAATTCAAAACATGTCAAAAATATTATAACAGTTGCACCAGACTATAAAAAGCAATCATGGCAATGAAGAACAATCCCAAGAGGAGATTACTGATTTAAAAGATTAACAAAATATGGGATAGGGCTCAGCCGAAAGCGCTCAGTCCTGGCACGGAATTGGGAAAAATTGTGGGAGTTGCGTAAATTGCGACCATGACTCTCAAGTCTGGTAGGAGGGATTAATGACTGTGTTCGTTCATTTTAGGCAGCTCTTCAGCAAACCTACGACAGTGCACCACCCTCCTATCAGACAGGGAGTCAAGTTTACAACTAACCAGGTCATCATGATATGAACTGTAATCTCCTCCCAGGATTGTTCTACAGGCTCTCTTTTGGATAGACTCGAGTTCTTTGGATTGTTTAACAGAAATACTGGAATGCCACACAACACTGGCGTACTCAAGAATCGGTCTTACATAACCACTGTGAACGACACTCAGCTCTTCACTATCAAAGCCAAACCTCTTGAGGGACCTTAGCATAAACAACCTCTTATTGGCTTTTTAAGCATGTTATTAACCTGGATGTCCCACTTGAGGTTGTTCTGAAGATAAATGCCAAGGACCTTAGCCTCCGTGACGTATGACAGTGGTTCTGTACCGATTCGCAAGTCGCCAGCCTGGGGCTTGTTTTTACTGAAGCAAACCTGGATGGCCTGACATTTGGAGGGATTTAATTTGAGCAAATTATCCTTGGACCACTCAGTAAACTGATCAAGATCAGATTGTAAAAAGCTGGAGGGTTGTGATCCATTTACATTCTCTGCGAATGTCAGGTCATCCACGTATTTCCAACAACTAGAAGTGGAATTTTGAGCAGCATCATTTATGAGAATCTGAAAACCAATGGGGTCGAGTTTCGTGCCCTGAGGGACTCCTCCATGAAGTGAAACATAGTCTGAAAGAGTGTCATTAAAACGAACACATTGCTGCCTATCATGAAGGAAATCACAAATCCATGGAACGATGGACCCACGGACTCCCAAGCGGATTATCTTATGAACAAGGATGGTATGATCGACCAAGTCAAACGCTTTGGAAAAATCTGTTAGGACCACCGTTCCAACATTGTGATTTCCTTCCGCCTTGATTGATGCAGAAGAAGGCTAACAAGGTATTGGGATGTCGAGACACCTTTAACATTGCCAAATTGGCGTTTATCAATTTTATGCTGAATATCATCGAGGACCCACCCTGCAACAAAACCTTCCGCAACTTTAGCAAAAACAAAGGTGAGTGACACTGGTCTCAGTTTTTCAATAGTGGGGAGCAGTTGCTTAGGAATAGGCACAACTATTGCTTGTTTCCACTGTTTGGGAACCTGACCTATTCAATATATCAGTTAGGGGCACACTCAGTTCATAAGCGAACTCTTATGTCTAACAGACACAATTGAATAGTTAAAATTTCAACTTTTGATTTTGGGGTTTGAGGGTTTAGAGGTGCATATCTTGGTCAATTCTTGCTCGATTTTCACGAACAGGGTGTCAAATGAGAAAGCGAGAAAGCAAAGTCCAATTAGCAAATTGTATACTTCAGAATAATCCAAAATTATCAGGTTGTTGAACATCAAGAATGACTATAACTGACCAGTTTCTTTTTGTGCCTGTTATAGTAGGACTAACCATATGATAAAGGGGGTTGAGAGATTTCAGAATAGAGGGTGCTCTGTTTTTTTTCTTAAAAGGCCTTTGTTCATATGAACACTTGAAACATCCTAAAGACAATTATTATTTTGATTACAAAAATGGTAACAGCTGTTATTTACTACAATATAATTATTTAAAGAATATCATAATTTGGCCTACTTGTTAAACAAGCCGTGGGAAGGTCATTGAGTTTGTTTTCTAGTCCAAACATTTTCGTTACAAAAGGATATGAATATTTCCGTTCACGGGATAAGAAGCGTACCATGACTTTGTATGAACAAGTTCAATGGCATAACATTGAGCACCAAATAATTATAAACTTGAGTAAAACTTACATGATACAGATGAACGGGGGGGGGGTTCTTCACTACAAAGTGAGACTGGGAAACAATATGTGAATAAGCACCACCACAGGACAACAGGGTTATCCTAATTGACAGGATGTAAATGTCAAAAGGGTCAAATCAATCAATAGAAGTGGAAGAGAATGAATAGATAGGATAGGTGGACTAATGTCACTCAAAGATATTTAAAGTTTTTTTTGTCAGTTTGGTGTTGTTTGACTGCTATGTGCACAGTGATTTTCATCACTTTCAGTGTACTGTTTTCCTGACACTTTTGTGGGCTCTGGAATTGGCCATTTTTGGCCATCGAACTTTGCCTGTTTTTGTGCCTACTCTGGATGTTTGGTTTAGCATGTCTGTTTATATGCACAGTGATTTTCATCACTTGTTCTAGTGCAGTTTTGTATTACCAGTGATCCTTGTTGTTTTTGCAGGTTCAGCACTTCTGTGGGCCTTGGAACTGGTAATTTGTGGCTATCGAACTTTGTCTACTTCTTATGCCTATATTTGTTGTTTTTGTCCCCTGCGTACTGTCTAGTCTGCATTTTACTTGTTTCCCCACATCAAGTTGGTGTACCTTGCTTTTTTCTTTCCCATTATCAAATAGTTTTATATTTTTCCTTACGTTTTTGTGTCCAGATGCATGAAGTCCGTAAAAAGTACTTCCAGAATAATTCCGCCAGCAATAAATCCTATTGCAGCGGACAGGCTGAGCACTCCGCCATTAATACCTATAATAAAATTAGATAAGTCACGGCATCATCAATAAGTTAAATAAATAATATTATATTAAACGATAGCAATTTAAATTTAAACGATTTAAAACGAGGCAAATATGGCATCATTCAGACCTCATCGCATAGTTATTATTTCTCTAAGTAGATGTAGGCTAGATAGGCAAATATAGACGTCAAATTGGTAAAGATGGTCCAAAATGAGGACACGTACTAATTTTTCTAATTGTTTCAAATTGCAAAAAGAAAACTACTTAAACTAATTTACTTACCCAAATATATTCCTATGTTCTTTGCCTTGACACTCTCATCTAAGTAAACAGTCTGCAGTGCATTAGCAGGCGCATTGCCTATACCCATCAGAATTTGTCCTAACATGAAAACATAGAGATATTTGGATAGCCTTGATATATTTCTAGCTTCAGAAATCGACTCGTTGGCTTCACATGACGTTGCATTATTTTCGTTAGTACACAACATTACATTGGTGATATTGCCAACACTTGTTTCATACTCGTAGATTCCTGTTAAAAAATGTGGAAGCGCAAAGACAACGCAACCAACAGCGACGATAATTCCACCAGAAGCGATCCATCTTGGTTTGTTTCCATGAGCAAAGAAATACCCGAGAGTGATAATGAGAATTGATGAAGAAATTTCATACATAATTGGTATAAGAGCAGTTTGCGAGCTCGATAGTTCAAAACGTTTTTCAATGCTTGTAATGGATACATTGGTAAGGCCGTTAATACT
Organism: Amphiura filiformis; assembly: GCF_039555335.1. Classification (NCBI taxonomy): domain Eukaryota; kingdom Metazoa; phylum Echinodermata; class Ophiuroidea; order Amphilepidida; family Amphiuridae; genus Amphiura; species Amphiura filiformis. The sequence goes on along the minus strand of NC_092628.1, from coordinate 91,353,075 downwards.
CATGCCTGATGCCATGGTGAGACCACTGAGACAAAAAAGAAGCCATCGACTGTTGGTGCATGTTTTAAGAAATTTAGGACGCCATGACAGCCAGCCACAGGTGTGTTCATTTGCATACTCGTCCTCATTAGATGAACCGCCGTTGGTAACCTGAAATAACGTTAAACATACTGCAGTTACTGTCCGTTTTCCTCAACATGTATACACAATACGTAAAACAGTGCTTTTATTTCCCATTGACGCGTGACTATTTTAGGTCATTGTGTGAAATAGCCCTACGTTAACAGTATGGGGATATGACTAGTTAACGTCGCTGTGTGAAAAATAACCGGCCAATATTCAAAAAAGTACCAAGCGAACTTTCACAAAAGTTCTAGAAAATATAGTTTTTAACATGTCCTAAATTTTAGCTAATTTAGATGTTTGGAAATATTCGTAATTTTGGTGACTTTTAGTTCAAAATGTTATAGGTAATAGTACATTGCCTGAAGTTAACGTCGCTGTGTGAAAAATGTTCTGAATGCCAATATTAAAAGTAATCTTCTAAAATTCTAGACAATATAGTTTTGTAACATGTCCTAAATTTTTAGCAAATTTAGATGTTTGGAAATACTCGTACTTTGGTGTTTTAGGAAGGATATGTAAACGACAGATAACACCAAAAATATGAAGAAATTATTTCTAAACCGTGTTAAGTCAAAAATCATTATGTTGCTCATTTTCAAGAATGCTGGTTTACAAAAAGCACGACATTGTCTGATTTCGTGAACAAAGCCACACATAACATTGTTTCCTTTCGTTTCCTTTATAATCGGTTACCGAACTGAAGCTATGAATACCAGCTTTATTGCGATATCGCACATGAAAACAGTCACTTGTGCACAACCAGAGAAGATCCGATTTAATCAGTTGAGCTGTTTCAATGAGTGTTATCTTGGTTTAATAGCTTTTAATGGGGTTAAGATATCCTGCAAAGGTCGAGATGAATTTTACTGTAGACATGACTGCATCATGAATTTTATATTCTACATTCTTGTGAAGACCTGAGCGCAAGAAGACCGATCATGTATACACTGAAGTTACGTAAAGTTTCTTATGGGTTTTATAATACAAACATTTAATACATGTTCGCAAATAGATTCATCAGGATTGTCCATTAAAATTATACTAAAATGTTCTCAAACAAATCCAAATAAAGGTGATGTAAAAGCCTAAAAAGAATGCAACATACCTCAATGACGTTTCGTGCTGTAACACAAGCACTTTCTCAAATTGAATGACCAGCTTTGACCTTCCTGTTGGTAGCTGACGTAGGTGGTGCAATATTGATTCTTTGATGTGTCTCCTTTTCCATTTTTAGTTTCAATGTCTCTTATTTTGGCTTCTTCCCAGCCTATCACGTGATTGTCCTCGGCGACATGGTCCGTGAGAGCGGATTTCTTAGGGGCGCTGGCGACAGATGTTTTTCTGTGGGCCCTGGTATATAGTTTTTCTGAAGCCAGGTCCGATTCCGTTTTATGTTCTTTCATCCTTGTACCGAAAAGTCTGGAAGTCTCTCCGATATAGGATTTGGGGCAACCTAGGCAGGGAATTGCGTACACGCAATCTGCTGTTGTTTTGGTATCCCGTTTATCTTTGGGATGCACCAGGTGATTTCTAAGCGTTTTGTGTGGTTTAAAGTTCGCTTGGTAGCCGTGTTTTTTGAAAATTCTTCTAGTCTTTTAAAAGGTTCAGGTTCAAGGAAAACCGTTTTTGCCCAGTAAGCCAAAAGTCAATGACCAATCTCAAACCACCGGAAAAAAGTCGTGGCTTTGTGTGCCTCCCTTATAAGCAGGGCTTGTCATTAAAACTAACATGGGGAAAAGGAGACACATTGAAAGAATCAATATGGATAAGGAAGAGGGGCAGGCTAATACTCTCAACAGGGATTGTGAAGGAACTACTTTTTCCGCACATCTATGATCAGTTATTGGCAGCACCACCTACGTTAGCTATTTAAACCAACAGGAAGCAGCCGACGTCAATAAGGTCAAAGCTGGTCATTCAATTTGAGAAAGTGCTGTGTTACAAAATGGAAACGTCATTGAATGTTTTTAAGCACCTTTATTTGCTAAATTTGTTCACCCTCTGACGTACAATTTAGATATAAATTTAATACATGTTCCAGGATGAAAACATCACGAAAGGTTGTGAAAGATTTGTTTTGGCCTCTGAACATGTATAAAACATTACCAAACTATACGAAAATATACACAACTTTAGTGTATACATTTGAGGGTTCAAGTGGACTTACGGTCTTCTTGCCCTCAGGTCTTCATGTGTACCTCTGATTAGCCCAAATAAAGCGTATGTTTGGCCTCACTCCGAATATTTGAAAATCAACCATTTATGAGTGTTTTGTCTTCTTGAACAAATATATTTATGTATTAATTATAACAAATTTATGTAAAATAAATCATTTACTTTCAGATGAAGACTTCACACTTCAAAATAGTGGTATCCCATAAAAATTAGTTGCCTTTTCTCAAGTCTAGTGCATATCTGCCATTGATATCATGAACTTGCAAAATAGGCAAGCTTTGGTTGGTTATTTAAAGCCTGTTTTGCACAATATGCCAATGAGACAATGTGTAATGTTTCAAACTATAAAATTGGCATTTATATAAAAGAACTACTATTATAACCTAAAACATTACTGTTTCGTGGAGGTTACCATTTGCTTTATTCTTCTGTTGAATTCCATTTTAACAGTCTACTTCAAGCAATTCAATTGACCATGAATTGCTTAGAAGGACCAAAATAGGTAAACCATTCCTGCCACACACTACTTTCATTTTCACTGGTGATTTCCTCATACCCGATCGACTACGAATACATATAAACAGTACATAAACAACAAGATAAAAACAAGTCGTTAATTTGATTTGTCTCGATTTGATGTAGTTACTATATTTTCATTTAGTTTATTAGACTTTTGTACAAAAGTATAGTCATAACATTACCTTGGTCCATTGTAATGTCGTCTGCATCGTGTTCTGGTATGTCCTGTGTTGTCTTCCGATGAGATTTTTTGTCTGTAAACTATCTAAGTATAAACATATTAGTTAAATGAGACAAAATTTGATCAATCGCAGATTATTTCTCCGTAGGCCAAATTTCATGATTTTCCTTTTTGCATGTATTTGAATGATGAAAATATATTATAACTATATAAACTATAAATTTAAAAAGCATTTGTTTTCCAGTAGACAAAAATGTAGAAGAATGTGCGATACGATCACATGCATTAGTATTACTACCACGTGTGTCACAACTTTACGTCCTAAGATCGAGAATATGTGTCAACAAATTTTACTGACAAACACAGCGAATCTAATTAATTTATATATATTCAGTAGGGCGAATTGCAGTTTGCGATACATGATCAGTAACAAAAGAGGTAAAAAAAGCCAGGTAATTATTATTTTACTAACTTAGGCATATCAAGGGTTGAGAGCCATAAGGCCTCAACTCACAATTACTTGCTCCCATAAAATGAGCATAACGTCAACAATGGGGTTTTGTAGCTGCACATACACAGTTTTACTGTGCGTGTAGAATGTATTGATTGATATGGCGCTATATGGTGCTGCAGTTTTATGGATATCTCCTTGTAATGTTGTATAACCATGATAACTTTTATAACTCGTGTAATTCACAATCTTCTGGATGGTCCGACTTAAACTTGCTTGGGAAATGTTGCCCATTGAAGGGGTTACTTCTGGAGCTGCTGATCTTTCCAGGGTCTATATGCAATGCAACTCTAGCAATGTTTATTTGTGATCTAGCAGTTCGCGGTTCCGGACACTGAAGCTTTAGACTGCCGGTCATTAACATGTTTTGAAAGCTTGTCTACTAGTTTATTTTGAAAATGAAGTTTACATTCTGTATTGAAGAAACCCGGGTATTCGTAGGTAACAATGAACTTACAATATCTTATTGCTTACTTATTTATGAGTATACTTGTGTAGGAAACTGAAGACGAAAGAGACGATGAATTTACACACGGACTCTAGTTTCATTAAACGATTTTCGTCATAATTGAAGTGCCATAATGTACCATGCAGCTACCAAAATGGGTGGCTCTTTATTTCCAAATGAATAAATAACCTCAAATTTGATGCAGAAAGTAAATACAACCATTTTTTTTAATTTAGACGTTCAGAATCTGTTTTTGTTTGACAATGATATTTTCATTTACAGCCGGTTCCTTCTCAGATTTGTAGGTAAAAAGCGATATCCCCAAACATGAGCTTACTTCCTTTTGAATCACCCTGTAATGCAGTAAGCTACGTGTTTAATTCTTGTTCAATCGGTTGAAAAGGAACAGGAAACTCTAATTAAATCACGTGTTCCTTTAAAGCCACAATGTACGGTTTCTGTCAAATTTAGATTTTTTATTCATTAAGATACAAAATAGTGAAATAATATTAGTTATACAAAGTGACAAAGAAATCCAACTGGCAATTTTAACGAAAGTTTTCTTTCAAATGAGCAGACGTTTAGTTCTAAATTTTGATTGCTCTGTTGACAAACACATCGAATTTAATTAATTTCATATGCAGTGACAAAAAGATTCGCCTAATGGCGCTATATGCTACCTTTAGATAAGTTGAATTTTAGGCCCAACCAAAAAGTACCCTGCCCGTGGGCAAAATTCCCACCATTGCAAATAAGGGCACGGAATCTTACCAATTGTTGGGATTTCATGAATGGAGTGAAACTCTATATTTACCCCAAGCTATATGGAGTCCGAATATGTGCGTAATTAGGCAGAATCTTTACAGGTATTGAAGCTTGGAACATGAGTATTAATATTACTAAATATTCTCTCACTTTGTGGAAATGACAGAACATGTGTTCGGAGGTAAACAAATATGTGGGTTTTGGGTGACAGCGACGTCTGTAAAAGGGTCATATAACAGCCCTACATACGCGTCACTTTCAAAGTGGATGAAAAATTGGTAGGAAGTAAAAAATACCCTCAAAAATGGTCCAGGAAAAGTGAAAAATTGAAAAGGCAATCCTTACACACCTTTGGAAATCAATTGACAACCTTTCATCTGTTTTTTACGGCCATTGAGGTATAGCATGTTTTGTTCTCTGGGTTTCTCACGAATCTTTTATGTTATTATCAGCGGATATGGTGTGACAATATAAAAACGAATGTCAATTGATTAATACTTTTAAGTTATGGCCCTGAACATGCCGTGTACACTTTTCGTTGGATTCGACCATATACGTTTGCTATAATAGCTAGCCACGATGTAAATTGATAACACAGGGTGCATTGCCCATAATCAACTTGGTTTTCATTGGTTACTCTATTGTGGCAGTAAATTAAAACCTCTGAAACCTACCTTCCGCGCTGAATCGGACAGTCGTCTACAGCTTCAACACTCATCCGTGTGCTTTCTTCTCATCTCAGAGATAATAATCCTCTCACTGATATATAGTCTTATAATTTCACCGTATATTTTCCTTCAAACACCTATACAAAATGGCAGAAAAAAAGACATCCAAAGTAAATTGTTATCCAGTATGGCTAAAATAATATTATGACAATGCTTTCCACGGATTAATGATTCAAATGTAGGGCTGTCACACACTACATTATCCGTGTATGTGTGCATGTACATGTGGAAGCACTTTTCGGCACCGCATAGAGCAAGTTATGAATATTAATGAGATTCTTTGAGGGCCTTCGTGTCGGTTTTGATATCACCGTATGGCAAACCTGTGTAAGACTGTCTTACATGTAGAAAAATTTTGATATTGAGGATATTTGGTTTATTGATTGATTGATTGATTGATTGATGGATTGATTGATTGATTTACTTTTGGAATAAGTCTGTCATATGGCTCACTCACTCACTCACTCACTCACTCACTCACTCACTCACTCACTCACTCACTCACTCACTCAGTCAGTCACTCACTCACTCACTCCACTCACTCACTCACTCCACTCACTCACTCACTAGCCCAATTACCAATCAATTATTCAAGTACTCAATCAATCAATTCAATTAATCAATTATTATTCCATCCTTTTTCACACATTCACCTGGGTCATTCACCCACTCATCCCTCATTCATTTCACTCACTCATTTTACCGAACTCGTCTCAAATACTCGACCAATCACCCACTCAATGACTCGCCCTATCAATGAATCGCTTGATTAGGGGCCCGACTTTAGTAACTCAGAGCCCAATATAGTATTAATAGCCAGATATAGTAATTCGGGGCCCCAACTTAGTAACTCGGGCCCTGAGATAGTAACTCAGGGAGCCGACTTAGTAACTTAGGGCCCTGAGATAATAACTCTGGTTGGGGCCCTGAGTTACTATCATGGGTTCCAAGTTATTAAGTCTGGCCGCAAAGTTACTAAGTCGGGCCCCAAATTACTATCTTGGGGCCTTAATCTACTATATCGTGGCCCCGAGTTACCAACTTGTGGCCCCGAGTTATAATCTTGGGGCCCCAAGGTATTATATCGGGCCCGAGTTACTATCTTGGGGTCTAGAGTTACTAAGTAGGGCCCCGAGTTACTATTGTGCATGTTGAACTTATGAGAGCGCCTCTTACAATAAATAAAAATCCTTTAAAAGATGATGTGCTGAAATAGCTTGAAATGCAACCATTACTTTTGTAACATTATCATAGTAAACAAACACAGATTATGAAGTGCAGGGCGTTAGGTAATTATATGTACCCCAGGGTGGTAAATGTGGTCCGCCAAAATCGCTTGCCCCCCTTTGGCCGTGCCAAAAATCTTTTGACGTGCCAAAACCTTTGCTGCCCCCTTTTGACTTGCCAACAATCTTTGCCCCCTCCTTTACACAATAAGATTTTGGGGAACCCGAATTTAAAACCTTACATTGTCTTATAATAAATATAATGCGAGCGCAGCGAGCAGTCAACTTTTCATATTTGAACGCTTTCCTATACCTTTTTAGGGCGTAATATAGAAACGGTGCCAAAAATATCTGTGCCAAAAATCGCATGACCCCTAGCTTCGACCTGCCAAAAATCTCTTGACCCCCCTTTCAACCTGCCAAAAATGCTTGCGCCCCCCTTTGGCCTGCCAAAAAGGGGGAAGCGACTTTTGGCACAGATATTTTGGGCACCTTAAATCCGCATGCTTACTTATAGAGATAATAATCCTCACTGATATATCCTCAGAGTTAAAATACGCATATTTTCCTTCAAACACCCATACAAAATGGCAGAAAAACGACATCCAGAGTGAATAATTTTTCAGTATGGCTAACACAATGTCACAACAAAGCTTTCCACGCATTAATGATTAAAATGTAGGACTGCCACATACCACATTACCTTGATATATCCGTGTATGTGTGTACGTATAGGCTATATGTGTGCATGTTGCACCATGAACGTAGCCTCTTACAACGTCATCAACACATACTTGACCTGAAAAGGATTATAGACTGATGATATGTGACCGTACAGCACGAATGAGCCGTAAATTCCCTAAATTGTATTCTGAGTTACAGGGTAAAATGTGTACGAATGTCGTATTCAATGTCGTTGAAGGAGCAAAGTTTAACAAACTATAACCCCGCTTCTGGGTATCGTTTGAAGTCAAATGATATACCATTTTAAAGCTTATGATGTATATTTGTTAAACATGAAATAAAACAAAATTGACCGGGGGAGGAATTTACGGCTCATTCGCCGTGAACGGTCACATATATTGGAACACGGATGTGAGAGTTGGTATCTCTACCTCATTACATATAAATAATTTCACATTACACAGGCTAAACGGTAAAACAATACCCACGAAAAAGCCATTCGCAATATAGCAATACCCACTATATCAGCATACTAGCAGAGATGAGATACGTTCTCCTTCTCATCCTTCTATAATATATACTATATAGTCCGCCCCATATAGCTGTGTAGCACAATGATGAATTAACCCTGTGCCTTCTTTTCAATCAGTGAGAGCTCTTACCATGCTTACCATCCCTAATGTGAGAGCAGGGTAGTTCCCGCTAGACTGACTCATCCGATGTATTTTGGTGTCATGTATGTTAATCGCTTAGGGTTATATGGTCGAGGTTCTGCGTAGCACTGGGTACATACAGGGTGTCCCAGAATGATTTGTACCGTGTTTGCAAAAATAACTAAAAATAGAAGACGGGCAGTGTATCTATTTTTGATACCAGCATTATAATGTTGGACATGTCTCCTACTTATTCTGTTAATTTCAGCACGCTACCTTTATTTGTTTTGGCGTGGCATGCAATAATGCAAAATCGATGAAAAACGACTCGCATACCTTTGAAAAATGGCACGACACGATTAAATGAAGAACGTGGGATGTTTGGCACAGCAATTTCGACGACAACTACTGTTGGGGTTGCGCCTTAAAGCTTGCCGGACAGCTGCAATGTTCGCTCTAGTTCGTACAGTCTTACGAGCACCTGAAGATTCACACTGCCGATTCCTGACAGTTCCGTGCTCGTCAAATTTCTTTACGTTATACACTATCGTCTAATGAATCTTCTTTGCGTCTCAACATAGCTGCCGGTTTGCCAGTAAGTTTTTGAAAGAAATCCACGCTGCTGTACAGAAATTGAGGAGCCGCCTTTCAGTACCACAACCAGTTCGACCTCTGCAAGCATTTCAAATGATATGGACTCACACCACAATAACTATATTTAAAACTACCGCCAAAGAGAGAATGGGATTAGGCCACAAATCCTTAATTCCATATAATGATTGCTTCGTAATGTCATAAATAATAGATAGATATCGGCTATTTAGTGGAAATATGAGCAGGGCACAACTAAAATACCGCATAACTTTTTCCAAATAACTTCGTGCTGAACGGTTAGTAATGTTACAGATTTTCAAAATAGGTTGCGTTGTCAAAACTTAGAATTCACCATTTTTACGCAATCTTCTATAACTTCTACTAGAAACGTCCAATCTAAAAAATCTGAGGAAGCTAAATATATGTAGAACTTAAAATGCGAAACAATATGACCATTCAACATGCCCTTCATACCTAAAAAATTCCATCTTTCCCGGTATAGATCATTCTGGGACACCCTGTAGTATAGGTCGTATACATTATTTATAATTACAGTGCACAAAATGTGTAAAACCATAGACCATTTTAAATGGTCTATGGTAAAACATAGGTTACAACAACGCGTGTATACGACCTATATATATATTGCGTCTTTGGGCAAGACGCTTAATTCCCAATTGTTTCACTCCACCCAGGTGTAAAATGGGGAACTATCTAAGTCGGCTGAGAGCACCTGCGCATCAGTTGCGGACTTGTGGAAGCGGAAATGATTTTTATTTATCCTAATGGCAGAGGAATAATGGTTCAAGTGTGCTGATACTTATGTGTAGCGCACGTTAAATCACCGAAATTTATTTTATTTTATTTATCTAAATGTTAAGGATTACTTTTAGCAAGTTATAATCCGATTGAAGTAACTTCAAATATGGTTTGACTATTGACCTTGGATGACCTGTGGTTTTATACTTCCCAAATGACAGGGATCATTTTCCCCGAGCTACAGCCCAATTGGAGTAACTTTGAATTAGTCCTGACCCTTGGATGACCTTTCCGGTGTGATCATTTTCCGCAAGTTACAGCCTGATCGAAGTAACATTAAATTTGACCAGCTAATGTATTAACAGTGTTCCACCATTTCTTGCTGCTGAGGCTGCCATAAGAGAGTTCCTTCCTTAACTCGCCGTTATAGCTCTTTCTGACTACCTTCTCTGCACGATTATACTCTTTTCTAGCTTTTGTAAACTTATCCTTGTATTCCTTGGTGTTATTCTTTTTCAACTTCCTGAATAATCGGCGCTTCTTAGTTGCTGCTGTTTGCAGTGGTCATCAACCATACATTCTCGAGTCTTCTTGATAACGACCCAGCAAACACAAAAAAGTTTTTAAAACGTTTTAAATAAGTTATATTTTGGGTTTTGGTTTAGGTAAAAACGTTTTAATAACATTAAAATGTTGGGTTATATAAAGGTCGTGAAATCGTTTTAAAACGTTTTGTTTGAAAACACACTACAACAATATTTTTAAAATGTTTTCGAAATGTCATTGTAAACTATTTTTGCAAACATTTTTGGCCAAATATTTTGTCAACACTTAAATAACATTTAGACTATGCCATAGTCGATTTTTGATAAATAAAAATATGTTATTAATCATGATGAACGCATTCAGTTGAACTCGAAATTATACTGATATTTATTACATCAAAAATTAATATAAAATGATTATGAAAAAGTTTATATAATTATATTTGTGACAGTAAAAGTAAAGTATACGTAGGCTTATATTATTGAATGCAACATATCATAATGGCATAACTATGGTACTTCAATACTGAACAATTCTAATTTTAGAATCTGCCAGTTTATTAATCGCGAAAGCCCGAGTTAAAAATCGACTATGTACTTTGAATTTTAAACGGGACTTTGAACGGGCAAAGTCCCTAACACACACTGTCAATCATACTTGTTTATCAATCCAATTAAACCGCAAGCAAGTACAAGACGCTCTCATGCACCTACAGAGAGTTTAATGTTCCCGCCAACACAAAGGGCGGTATAGTTGTGTACCATGTAGTTATTAATGGTAATGGCAGGTGCCCGGAGGATTTAAACCATAACGAGATCTGGGCGACCAATCACAAGCCAGATCCATTTAAAGATGCATTACATCATGGCCCATTTTAGTAGGCCAGAAATCCGACAATCTCATAGTCAGTAGTCCACTTGGGAAGCTAACAAACAGAGGAAGTACGGCGACTGAAAAGATCAGATGTGAAAAACTATCAATTGTGCACAAATTAATTAAATCAGAGTTTTAAGCTTAAATGCAATAGCCAGAGTATGCACAATATTATTGGCAAGTGGACTACGGAGAAGTCTAAAATAACATTATGTTAAAATATTTGCACCCAGCAAACACAGAAATGTTCTTAAAATGTCGGGTTATATATATAAGGTCGTGAAAACATTTAAAAAATGTTATTGTAAATATTTTGGGCAAACATTTTTTGCAAAATATTTTTTCAACCCCAAAATAACATTCTGGTTAGAATGATTTGTACCAAGTTTTCAAAAATGTTTTTGGAATGTTATTAAAACGTTTTTATACCCTTTATATAACCCGACATTTTAATGTTTTCTGTAAAACATTTGTGTTTACTGTGCAGTAAATTACCAACAAATGTTATTTAATGTTATGAAAACGTTTTATACCATTAAGGGTAGGCGAGGTATTGTTGGTCGAAGCAACCTAAAAATCGATTTTCATTATCTAGATCAATATATTATTGAAAATTAACACCTTGATGTTTTGCAAAAGTTCATTCTATAAATTGTATACTTTGCAAACTTGCTTAATTTATTGTTGTTAATGAGTTATGTACGTTTTACAAAAGTATTGTTGTTTCAGCGCTCTTTACAACGTAACTCAAGAACCGCAGCACCTATAAAAGTATCTCTGTGATATTTTAATTCTTCTACACGCTCGCTATGAATTGAGCAATGCACTGATGATAGTGGTGATGTTGCTGCAAGCTTCTTCTGGGTCATCTCTCTTTCCCCAGCAGTCAGCCTTGTCGTACTGCCACACTTTGTGCTTGTAGGGTTTATCTCTGTACAGCGGCACGTACAGTTTAAAATGAACTGGACCGTAGTCTGAAGTACCTAGTCTTGCATGTACGGTGTAGGTGGCATCAAGATCAGTGATGACCAAGTCAAGAATCTAGTTTTCCCGGGTAGGTTCTCTTACCAATTGCGTTAGACCAAGAGCATTACACATCTCAAGTGTGTGACGTCCAGAAGCATCTGTTGTTCGGCTGCCAAGCCATTCTTCGTGGTGAACATTGAAGTTGCCAAGAAGAAATACTGAATGTGCATTGAATTCAGAAAGCTTTGATGATATCACTGTTAGCACTAGGTGGTCTATAAACAGCAGCAAAGAGTATTTTCTGTGACTTCCTTAAGAAATGTTAGTTAGAGAAATAACATCATATTTGTGTCTATGGTGACACTAATAATAGAGGATCAGAACATTGTACCAATTGTATGCCTGGTAACCATGGTAGTGACATATTAACCCCATTACTGACATGTATACAATGTTTGATGTAAAAAGTTATATAAATTCGTTTATTTCTAGTTGATAAATAAGACTTAGTGTTGGATTCTATATAAATAATTCTAAAAAACCCGTACCAAATCAAATAATCTACTACTATTTATCTCTATTCATAAGTGGCCTAATTTTAAGTCATATTAAGATGACCCAGTTTCCCAATTTGGAACTGCATAACAGCGTGGTTTTAATTTGAGAGAGACATAACATAAGACGTTTAACGATCAATTCTTAGCTCTCCAAGAAATTCGGACCCCGGTTGCTGGATTTTACATACGCGCCTGAAATGACTCACCAATCCCCAGTATAAACTTAAAATGTTTTCCAAAAAATGAAATAGGGAACAGACCCCGGGTACAAACCAATGATAATGTCAATAGAAGAAAGCAACTGCTTGGAGTTAATATGACAATATGAGTTTGTTTCAAAAAATTCAAATAAAACCACGAAATTTGTTCTTGATAATGAAGTTTCTCATATACGGCACAATGTTGTGATTGCTGGAGTCATCCTGTAAAAGCCCATTCAGTGATTTGCTCACCCGGACGATCGTAAAAATCATCAAAATTCAGATTTTGGTATATTGTCATTGTCATAGATGTGCTAACATAGCCTGCTAGGGGTACACGAGGTATTGTTTGTCGAAGCAGCCAAAAAAAAAAATCATTATCTTAATCAATATATTATTATCATTCTAAAAATTATATACCATGAAAACTTGTTCAATTTATTTTTGTTAATGAGTTATGTACGTTTTACAAAAGTGTTGTTGTCTCAGCCCTCTTTACAACATAACTCAAGAACCACAGGACCTACAAAAGTATATCTGTGATATTTGAACTCTTCTACACACTCGCTAAGAAATGATCAATGTAATTTTAGCCCAAAGTCACTACAATCCGCAATATGCTGTGAACAACCAAATGGCAACAGTTTCAATAGTCCCTAATCTTGGATTTGGATGATTTTTACGATTTTCCGAGTGAGCAAATCGCTGAAAAGGCCTTTAAATGAAATTGTGTCCAGCAGCGTAGTGCAACTGCACCAAGCAACAATACAAATATTGACCTCGGTGCATTCTGAAAAGAAAACCTTAACGTATTGGTACATGGTTAGTACTTACCTTACAGTTCGATCAGATAATATATGGAGAATACAGTGCTTCCTTCCTTCCATATACGTGCTTACCTCAACTGATTGAGTATCAACGCACGGGCTTTACGTGCACAGTTTTGCCTATGCACGATCCTGGAACCTAGGATTGATTGCAGATATCAGCTTGTTGTTATGTTATCAAGTAATTATGTTATCAAAACTGATAAAAATGCATTCTTCTGTGAATGTTTAAACAAATTAAATTAAAAAATACTTGTTTATAGCACCCATATTATTAAGGTCTAATGAAAGGTCAACGAAAGGCAACTGAAATTAATTAAACAGTAAATTGCATTGTAGCAAAAGCTAGCAAACACACAATAGGTAATCTAGTCCGCTTTCATTTATAAAAGAATATGATTAATATAATATTGGTCAGGTCAACTACGAAGATGCAGTCAGGCATTGTTGTTGTTTTGTATTTTGGTTACCATGGTTACGTACAATGGCGCAACTGGGCTCATTTGCCTTGGGGTAAAATTCATGTCCACTAAAAATCCCAACAAGAATTAAGGGTACGTGCCCTTATTTGCTAGTGGGATTTTTATGTGAGGGCACTTTGTGTCTAAAATTCCAGTTATGTTAAGGGAGCTCATAACTAATCAATAATTTAAGGTTTGCACATACAATGTCAAGAGTGTTGATGAAAAACCATTGTGTATTAATATTTAAACATGGGTCAAAATATTTGAGAAGTCTAATAGAGCTATCATGTTATTGCAGTCAAATATAATAAATTAGCCACACGCATGAAAAACCATTCAGTTGCGGGATTATATCTAAATTATCCTGATTTTGCTTCCAGGTTTTGGTTTTTTTTCCATTTCGAATACACCTTTTTGCTTGCTTCTTCCTTATTATCAAATTTGATTTACCAGCTGGTATGCTCAGTACAATTTCTTATTTTTAGAATCGATCTTACGGCAGCTAGTCTGCTCACATGAATTTGCCACCTCTCATGTTCATTATTAGTCCTTCTTTTAACAGCTGGTCTGTTCTGTGCAATCCCCCTAATCTCTTTTTTTGTTAGATATTTACTCGTAATGTGCAATAATTATTTAATGTTTTTCATGATATTTAAATGTTACCTGAGTGCAACCTTTTTTTATGTAATTTGATGTTTTTACTACTCTAATTGTTTCTTAAAATGTTATTTGTGGTTGTTCACTTAAATCATATTGTAAAAATCATGTAATCAGCCGATTGGCTGCAATGCGTTATTCAATAAAATAAACTATATACTATACTCTATACTATTTACGATAATTTGGATATTTTAGATATTTTGGTTATTATTAAGACTAATTAGGATAATTTGGATAATTCAGATCATTTGGATGTCATATCAATTTGTAAGCGCTCTTTAGCAAAGTCATAGTTCATTGAATTTACAACCGTATGACAAAACAGGCGAAAATAGAAAAAACCTTTTTGCACAAGATTTGCAATTTAAAGAAAATTGGTCATTGCTCATTCTAGTGACGCTAGTATATGGAGAATATAAGTGTGCTTTTTCATTTACATGTTTAATGACATAAAATTTGAAAAATATTGTAAGAAGCACTTGAGGTTTTGACTTTTAAAACCTACATTTTGGTCAAAAAATATGCATGGATAGGTAGTTTTCAACAGATTTTCCACATTCGCCTTGCTATAACATTGAATTGCTTTATCTGTTGACCTAGTGACGAAAAGTGTTTTGAGGGGGAAGTGTTAACTTTCGTTTGTTAAAAAATCATCTGATTGGATGAAGGGAACACCTGAGGTCTCGACAAAAACCAATCAAAGAGGCCCATTTTTCAGCTAGAAGCTCCACATCTCTTACATTGCTATACACTCAACCGTGTAATGTAATCAAAGTCTGCGCGGAGACAATTCACTGCTTGCTTGAGAGCTCTTGTACGCACATGTGTGCTCTGGTGTATCGAGGTGGAAGCTGTGCGCATGATGGTTTATAAGAGAATCGTTTTTGTATAGAAACCTTTCCATATGTCATAGGCCTAGTTAAGATAATTTGGATATTTTAGATAAATTGGATATTATTATGGCTACTTAGGATATTTTAGATATTTTATGCACATATAAGTGTATGCATCGTTCTTTAACAGTATAGTATTTTCCAACAACATCCATTGTCTAGAATATATGTATATTAGTGTATGCATCGTTCAGTCTTTTCCAACATGGTCTAGGATACTTTATGCATATTAGTGTATGCATCGTTCAGTCTTTTCCAACAACATCTATGGTCTAGAATACTTTATGCATATTAGTGTATGCATCGTTCTTTAACGGTCTTTTCCAACAACATACTTTATGCATAATAAGTGTACAGCCTGTCTCAAAAACAACGTTAACAACGAAAGGGTAAATTCACAATTGTGCCACTTTTAATAGGGAACAGGGCTGGACATGTAAATCAATGATAGCTGATGTTGATGCGTCTATTGCACTTCCCGGCTTCGGGGTTCGTGCATAAGACGCATCTACATCAGCGCATTATTTTGTCTAATTTTTCCAGAATACTTTATGCATATAAGTGTATGCATCTTTCTTTAACAGTCCTTTCCAACAACATCCATGGTCTAGGATATTTTAAGCACATATAAGTGTATGCATCGTTCTTTAACAGTATAGTATTTTCCAACAACATCCATTGTCTAGAATATATGTATATGGTCAATTCCAGCGAAAGCGGGACAAAATTCTCTCTATGTTAACTTTCCACTTTAAAATGTCATTAATAAAGGAAATCACGTTATTGATGGAGCATATCATGTCACGTCCAATGTGCTCTCTTTGTGCATATAGGCCTTTACTAGCAAGTCATACCAGGGGACAAGTTATGATAGCTTAAATGATTTGGCGTTACCCACGAATTCAAAGATAAAGCACCATATATGTCATTGAATGTCCTTAAATCAAAATGAAATTATTACCGTTAGAAAGACGTTTGCATGATCTCTCATCATATGTAAAACGATTGAATTCCACCAAAGTTTGTGGACTCTAGAGGCCATTAAGTCAATTTGGCTAATAATTTTGTTACCCGCGTATCCAAAATAAAATGATCGTTCTGAAAAATGTTAAGTGAATATGCCATAAATGACTATATCATGAAACGAAGTTTCGTTCTATAATTCTGAGGTCCAAGTGATTATTTTATGCAAATACGTTTTACCCATAAAATTCCATAAAATCAAATTTGACGTTACCCACGTATCAACTGTTACCCACGAGTCCAGCAAATATAATCGCCATAACTTAAATTAACATTTAATGACTTTGGACACTGAATTTAGTTTGACAAGCGCTTAAAATTGTAAATCGTAAAAATACGTTCACCGCTTTAAAAAAGAATCTACGACGGTTTAAACTTTTGTTACCCACGAATCCCGAATAGATGCTAACCTTGAAAAATAAGGAGATTGTTTATTTTAAGTTTAAATCAGCACATATTCAAGCCATGGGTATGCTATAATTTTGACAGTACTTACAGTTTATACACCTAAGAAACGCAAACCCCAAACGGTACTATAGTACTTATAGCTTTACCCACGAATTCGGCGTTACCCACGAATCCAAGGATTTACTCGTAAATTATATGTTTCTTATGCATCTTAACATTTTGAAAACATGCGAAATAGGTTCCAAAACAGTCCTGTTTAATAGCGTCCTCTTGAAGGTATACTGAAGCTGCATCATGAAGTTTTGATTGATTATCCTAAATTACCGTTTTTTGGGTAAATGCAATTAGTTAGAGAAACGGGAATCATTGAAACACAATGGAGGAATAACCGCATGGTGGTTTCCAACCTTCTGTAATAGTTTCTATTTTGCCGCTTACCAATACATACCTTCAAATATGTGTTACCCACGAACATTTTGGTTACCCACCAATCCCTACTTAAATTATAGTTAACAATGTATTGATAGTGTTTTAGTTCATAGGAACTGTCAAAAACGAGTTAATAGAATATTGCTGCATGAAAATATGGAATGATTTTACTAAAATAATAATATAAAACTGTTTGCTCTGTCTATTTGAATTTGGCAACTTCATTATTCTCAAAACTTTTATACCCAAAATGCCATAATGATCCATTCTAAATATTCCATGTAGTCTGTATTTTGATTAAAATTCATTTTAGTGCCATTGCAGCCTGAATTATTGACATACGGAAAAGTATTTTTTATTTTTATTCATAAAAATTAATAGGAATTGCTATTTTCCAGACGCTGTTACCCACGAATCCATCCGAGATCCTCATCCTGCGACGAGATACAAAATCTAACTTTATATTTATATGAAGCATTTATTCTAATCTTTCGAAATAATACAGTAATGTTAAATGACAGCCACTTTGGAAAGAGTTCGAAGAATTGACACAATCTTAACTGTACACCTGGTTCTTTCTTAAAATTTGTAATAACCAAAATATTTCTTTGTAGATATAAGTAATAAAATTCTATTTTACGTTCAAAGTCTTCACCGGTTTCTAGTGTATATGAGTCACACATAAAATATTGAAAGATATTAAAGAAAGTGAAATTTTATGGCGTACAACAGGTGAAAAATGCTTGAATTCGTGGGTAACATGCATATGCGCATTTAACACTTTATTTGGTCTAGCAAGAAAAGTTATTTTTCAATCCGATGGCACTTCCACCTGATGATTCACTAGACATGATCGTCTCATTTGATAAGTCTAGAATTGAAAAGGAAAACATTTTCAAAATGGCCCCCAGAGAGAATTTTGGCCCGCTTTGGCTGGAATTGACCATATATTCGTGTATGCATCGTTCAGCCTTTTCCAACAACATCCATGGTCTAGGATACTTTATGCATATTAGTGCATGCATCGTTCTTTAACAGTCTTTTCCAACAACATCCATGGTCTAGGATACTTTATGCATATAAGTGTACAGCCTGTCCCAAAAACAACGTTAACAACGAAAGGGTAAATTCACAATTGTGTCACTTTTAATAGGGAACAGGGCTGGACATGTAAATCAATGATAGCTGATGTTGATGCATCTATTGCACTTCCCGGCTTCGGGGTTCGTGCATAAGACGCATCAACATCAGCGCATTATTTTGTCTAATTTTTCTAGAATACTTTATGCATATAAGTATATGCATCGTTCTTTAACAGTCTTTTCCAACAACGTCTGTGGTCTAGGATATTTTATGCACATAAGTGTATGCATCGTTCTTTAACAGTCTTTTCCAACAACATCCATGGTCTAGGATATTTTATGCATATAAGTGTATGCATCGTTCTTTAACAGTCTTTTCCAACAACATCCATAGTCTAGGATATTTTATGCATATAAATGTATGCATCGTTCTTTAACAGTCTTTTCCAACAACATCCATGGTCTAGGATATTTTATGCACATACCGTATAAGTGTATGCATCGTTCTTTAACAGTGTAGTATTTTCCAACAACATCCATTGTCTAGAATATATGTATATTAGTGTATGCATCGTTCAGTCTTTTCCAACAACATCTATGGTCTAGGATACTTTATGCATATTAGTGCATGCATCGTTCTTTAACAGTCTTTTCCAACAACATCCATGGTCTAGGATACTTTATGCATATAAGTGTACAGCCTGTCTCAAAAACAACGTTAACAACGAAAGGGTAAATTCACAATAATGTGCCACTTTTAATAGGGAACAGGGCTGGACATGTAAATCAATGATAGCTGATGTTGATGCATCTATTGCACTTCCCGGCTTCGGGGTTCGTGCATAAGACGGATCAACCTCAGCGCGCGTGCATTATTTTGTTTAATTTTTCTAGAATACTTTATGCATATAAGTGTATGCATCGTTCTTTAACAGTCTTTTCCAACAACATCCATGGTCTAGGATATTTTATGCACATATAAGTGTATGCATCGTTCTTTAACAGTATAGTATTATCCAACAACATCCATTGTCTGGAATATATGTATATATTCGTGTATGCATCGTTCAGCCTTTTCCAACAACATCCATGGTCTAGGATACTTTATGCATATTAGTGTATGCATCGTTCTTTAACAGTCTTTTCCAACAATATCCATGGTTTAGGATACTTTATGCATATTAGTTCAGTTTTATTTCACCTTTAATAATTATTACAAAGTAAAGCAAAATCATATGGTAGGAGACCAAACAGAGCAGAGCTCGACCATTTTTGGCCACCCTTTACAGTATTAAGTTAAACATTCAGGACGAAACACAATCAAAAGACGTATCAGGACATAATTATGTGCAGACAAAGACCGGGCAGGACACGTGAGACAGACAATGTTGGCTATGGTTTAAGATTACCTATTATACATAATAGTAATAATAATTTTGAAATTACAAACTAACGATATAATAACTCAGATTTGTACTTATTTTTGAAGCTTGTCAGAGTAAGTGAATTTTTGGTATTTAAACTAATATTTTTCCATAGTATAGACTCTTGTCGTCTAACAGTGTTACGGGCTAGATCATTTTTAAAATGATGAGCTCTATACATTTCCGATGACCTAGTATAATACTATAATTTATATGCATGGATCGTACTAGCTTTAATAAAATAATTTGCAAAAATATCTGATAGAAGATCATTGTAAAATTTATACATGATAATTGCTTTCTGCAGTTTGTGGATTTCATAAACTGTGAGACTATTGAATGAAGCAAAAATTATTCGCTTTTGCTTAATGTGAATTTTGTTTAAGTTACAGTTATTTTGATCAGCCCAAATAATA
The DNA here is from genome assembly GCF_039555335.1 of Amphiura filiformis. NCBI lineage: Eukaryota > Metazoa > Echinodermata > Ophiuroidea > Amphilepidida > Amphiuridae > Amphiura > Amphiura filiformis. The sequence continues at coordinate 91,332,938 of NC_092628.1, read as the reverse complement.
TTACAATAATTAATGTGTGGCAAAACCAAACTTATATATAATGTAAACAATGTTTTTAAAGGTATGACATTAGTGTATGCATATAAGTGTACAGCCTGTCTAAAAAAAACCCCGTTAACAATGAAAGGGTAAAATCACCAATTGTGCCACTTTTAATAGGGAACAGGGCTGTACATGTAATTCAATGATAGCTGATGTTGATGCGTCTACTGCACTTCCCGGCTTCGGGGTTCGTGCATTAGATGCATCAACATCAGCGCGCGTGCATTATTTTGTCTAATTTTTTCTCCCAACAAGTAATACGCGTTCATTAATCTATAAGTGTGCAATATTTGTTTGTCATGGCGTGACAAAGAGAAAAGCATTTACCATGATAAAATCATTTACATTCACATGTATTTAATTTTACAGCAGAATGTGAAATATTTATTTATCTTTTAATCTGTTTTATGTGGAAAAAGAGAATCATCAATAAAATAGTAAGAACAATTTTGTTTTGTTGTGTAATGATGGCATGATGCATTCTTTTGATTTCACGAACATGACAAAGGAACACTTTATAAACTTTTGAGAGCTAAGACTATACCCTTGAAGTTAATGTAAGTATCATGTCACAACGGTATTTTCTAATTACCAAAGAGGACGCTTTTTACTTGCACAATTTTGGCTGTATGCATGTATTTTGCTCTGAGCTTGCTGTCTTATTTGCTACTGAGTTGTATTTGAACCTGCCTTCATTTGTTCAATTTGTTTTTAACCCACAGCATGTAGTTTTCGTTGTTTGCTTTTATATTTTGTTGTCTTTGTCTGGAGAAGAGCAGTTTATCTGCTCGAAACGTCTGTTGCTTTTTGTTTGTTTGTTTGTTTGTTTGTTTGTCTGTTTGGTTTGGTTTGACTGTTACGTGTATAGTGATTCTCCTCTGTGTACTTTTGTACTGTTATCCTGACTCTTATATGGGCTCTGGAATTGGCAATTTTTGACCATCGAACTTTGTCTGTTTTTGTGTCTACATAGGTTGTTTGATTTATCGTATATGTGTATGTGCACAGTGATTTCCATCACTTGTTCCAGTGTACTTTTGTATTCCCATTGATTCATGTTGTTTCTACAGGTTTAGCACTTCTGCGGGCCTTTGAACTGGACAACTGGTAATCTTTGGCTATCGAATTTTACCTTTTTCTAATGCCTACATTTGCTGTTTTTGGCCCCCCCGCGTACCACGTCTAGTCTGTATTTTACTTGTTTCCCCCTTGCTCTCTTTCTTTTGACTTATACTGCACTTTTAAGCAATTTATAAAAGTTTTTATATCGAACAAAAGATCGCGCAATTCAATGTTTATAGCAAAGCGGAACGTGGTAAATGTATTGAAAACGGCCTATTCACACACAATTTTTGTAGATGTAGGTTTTAAAAGTCAAAACCCGGTTGATCCTAACAATATTTGATTATGATTTGATATTATATGATTTTATTAACATCGTGGCCAAACGGCCGAATTGCTTTATACAAGAAACACATAGACCTATATATAAATTACAAGAGATATTACAACTTTATTCTGTTTATTTGCAGAAGATATCGAAAAATGCTGGCTACATAATTTGATAAAGGGTTAATAATTTATTTAACATTATTATATAGCCATGGTTGTTCTCTATTTACTATACAGTGATACCAAAATAAGTACAAATATTCCCCACATAATGTCGATATGACGTCATAAGTTGTGCACGCCTTCGCAAAATTGGGAAATTCTGGCTTTGTATAAAAGTATTGGCAAAACTGATTTTCGGCTAAATATCAAACGAACATAAGAGTTTCTGATAAATGTGAAAGTTTTAAATTAACCTTTTAGTTTAAAATGGTGGATGTCTTTAATGGTCGGTCCTACCTCCGGGTATAAGGTGGTGGGTAAACATTTTTATCACCGAAATGAGCGCAAAGGATGGATCTATGGTTAGCTTAAGGTTATTAATTATTTTAAACTGTTGTGATTGGGTAGTTCACAGCATCTTACGAATGGTAGTGAGCTTTGGCAAAAACTGCATTGCTCAATTCATAGCGAGCGTGTAGAAGAATTAAAATATCACAGATACACTTTTATAGGTGCTGCGGTTCTTGAGTTACGTTGTAAAGAGGGCTGAAACAACAACACTTTTGTAAAACGTACATAACTCATTAACAACAATAAATTAAGCAAGTTTGCAAAGTATATGATTTGTAGAATGAACTTTTGCAAAACATCAAGGCGTTAATTTTCAATAATATATTGATATAGATAATGAAAATCGATTTTTAGGTTGCTTCGACCAACAATACCTCGTCTACCCTTAAGTGGGTAAGTGTAATCACAAGCGTTTCCCCATTCAGTGATCCCAGCGAAAGCCATAACTTACAAATATCTCAAAAAGTCAATTGTCATATTATTCTACGGTGCTTAGTTCAAGAGTTATAAGGTCGAATAGGTCAAATGTCAAAACTTATATACACATAGGTGAAAATTAAAAAATGGTCCAATTTCATCGAAACTGGTGTCAAATTACTCCTCTTAACATAAGAAACCCCAAACATATACGTAATGCACAATTTTGGTGCAATTTGTATTGTCATGTCCCATTTCAGAGTTAATGCAGCCAAAGTCCAATAGAAATATGTCCATGCATAACCTTTGACCCATGATTTCATCAGATTCCGAGGTTACAAATTTCTCAAACAAATTGTTTTCCTATTTCGTTTGTCGAGAGCAGTAATTTGAGACAAAACGCGATTGAATCGGCGCATTTCAAAAATTCGGCATCTGTGCATGAGATATTTGACATTTGACCTAATTTACTCTATAACTCCTGAACTAAGCACCCTAGTACATTATGACAATTGCCTTTTTTGTATTCCTAACATTGAGAGGAATAATATGAGGTATATTGCAACATGATAGAACAATTTTAAATTTTGGGCCTATTATGACCTTCAACCCCTCGTGGGAATCATAGGGGTATTGAAAAAAATGGAACCAATTCTAGTTTTATCATTTGAGGTGTAAGGATGCCAAAAATCATTGGTTCCACTAATGTAGCAAAATCAAAATGCAAACCCAAATATCTCCGCAGAGTGCCCTGTACTATACTGTTTAATTCTACCGTACAGGGTACTTTTCTCCTACAACGTAGCCACACATGGTTCGTGAAGGATCCCTCAAATTGATGCATGGGGTACCTCTCAACGTCTCACGTCTGAATGGTTAGCAAAATTGCGCAGGACTCATCAACAAAATGTTCACACTATTGAAGCCACTATCAAAATATTGCTAAAACTCAGTCTTCCTCCTTAACTTCTCTTGAAGGTTTGTACGTTACTAACGCTCCAATAAAACATACAATGGCAACAACTTTCATGGCCACTCCATACAGAACAACTGAATAGGCCACTTTGAACCGATCATAATGATGACACCGACCTCTGACCCCGCATTCTTCATTCCACAGAACACATGAGTTGTCGAGAATGAGACCGAAGATAATTGCGCCCGGTATGCTACCTGTAAGCAGAACTTTCAGTAATTAAAACCCAATCAAACAACCAGGAAACACAACAACAAATGAACAAATAACGTTTAGTTCATCAAACGCACTTTTTGTATACTCTGACCCCTTAAGGGGGTACTACACCCCTGTCCAATTTTGTGCCTATTTTTGCATTTTTCTCAAAAATTATAGAGCATTGGTGACAAGTAAGATATGTATATTATAGGGGCAAGGACTACAACTACTGCACTGGAAATTTTATTTCAGCACAGACAACAGTTGTGGAGTTACAGTCAAAAATGAGGAAAACCAATATTTGATCAATAAATCAATAACTACTTGCCTTGAGTTGCTGAATTTTCAGTGCAGTAGTTGTAGTCCTTGCCCCTATAATATACATATCTTACTTGTCACCAATGCGCTATAATTTTGAGAAAAACGCAAAAATAAGCAAAAAATTGGCTAGGGGTGTAGTACCCCCTTAACCTGATCTATAAGCAATTGCAGTAAACGAGCGTTGACGAGCGCGTATTTTAAACAGACATCGCGTTATTATTACTGATTAATACCTGAATACAAAACCCACCCAAGTCGATACTTTGGCCAAATTGGCTTAAGCATGATGGGTAATTGTTGCTTATACATAGGCCTATCATAATATAAAACAACAATACAAAAACCGGCCACCTTTACGTGGATCTATGGAGCATGTATGAAAGAACAACAAAAGTCCAGGACTATTAACACACTCATTGCTGGAGAGTGACTTTTTGGACAACTCGGACTATGAGTATTAGGACTTTAGGAGACATGTGACACATTTATTGTAATCCAGCATGTATTAAAGAACAACCCAAGTCTAGGACTTGTAACACTCTCATTGCTGAAGAGCGAGCTTGACGGACATAAATAAAGACGTCGGACATAGCCGACTAATGTGGACGCGCTGAGGGATTAGCGGAAAAGTTTTAATTGCATCGGACATAAGCCATGAGTCGGTTTTGTATTCAGGTATTCATTTGTAACAGATGGAGCTAGCGTAGCATTTATAATCGCAAAAAGAAGAGCGTTCTTTTTATAAGCCCAAAATTAATCATGAAGAAAGCCACTATGAGGTATACAATAACGGAGAATCAAGTCGTGTTCACACTGTCGGACATAAGTGACTTATTACCGGTAATAGTGACTTATATCCGACCGTGTGAACACGACTTCAATATCTTATGGTCCAAACTTCGGTGGCAGTTGAGATTGGATTAAGCACTTCCTTTCTCTTGACCCAAAGGCTGACAGTAAAATTGTTAACTTGATTGTTTGGAGTGGCCTTCTTTTCCTTGTTCTTTGTCTTCAAATCTGTTTCTCACTTCTCTTTCCATACAGGCCAGCATGCTTATATAGGCTTTTTAGCCTGGCTAGAGCATTTTGCTTGAGCCTGGTCCCATCAGGACCCAAGCGTGTCTCCACACAGAGCGACCGTTTAAACAAACAAACAAACAACCCAGCAAACACAAAAACGTTTTAAAAACGTTTTAAATAAGTTATATTTTGGCTTTTGGTTTAGGTAAAAACGTTTTAATAACATTAAAATGTCGGGTTATATAAAGGTCATGATAACGTTTTAAAACGTTTTGTATGAAAACACACTACAACAATATTTTTAAATGTTTTCAAAAATGTTATCACAAACTATTTTTGCAAACATTTTTGCCAAATATTGTGTCAATACTTAAATAACATTATGTTAAAATATTTGAACCTAGCAAACACAGAAATGTTCTTAAAATGTTTTTTTCAAAACCTTTTAATAACATTTAAATGTCGGGTTATATAAAGGTCATGAAAATGTTTTTAAAACGTTATTGAAAATATTTTGGCCAAACATTTTTCGAAAAATATTTTTCAACCCCAAAATAACATTCTGTTTAGAATGTTTTGTATCAAGTTTTCAAGAATGTTTTTGGAATGTTATTAAAACGTTTTTATACCCTTTATATAACCCGACATTTAAACGATTTCTATAAAACATTTTTATTTGCTGAGCAGTAGATTATCAAAAAATGTTTTTTAAGGTTATGAAAACGTTTTATACTTTTAATATACCCTTTATATAACCCGACATTTAAACGTTTTCTGACAACCTTTTATAACCTTTTGCGAATGATGTCGAAAACGTTTTGTGTTTGCTGGGAAACTTACCTAGCATTCGCACAATCAGCGAGTTGAGAGCTGACGCAAAAGCCCGTAGTCGATGAGGTACACATCTGAAAACAACACCCGAAAAAATATCATGTAATTCACTGCGATACTAGCTGCTATGCATCAAAAACTCAAGAATTAGTACCCTCGTCAGCCCACCCGACAACCCGAATTTCATCCGAAATTTGACAAAATGTGCTCGTTTTTATAACAATGTTCATATACTATTACATTATACAAATTTCTCTTTACAAAATATGAGATTCAAATTGTCTTACCTTAACATGACGTTGGCCCTAGGTACTCCCGTTAGTAAATAGAAAAAAATAAGCGCACTAAGACACACCGCATAAATGTAAAATTGAACACAGCTCCCACCACACGTACCAGATACAGCTGCATTAGGCATTGTCTGGTTCAATACTTCTTGAGTCACGTAAATACACGAGCAATTAGAGTATTGGCTAGCCTAATAATAATAATAATAATAATAATAATAATAATAATAATAATAATAATAATAATAATAATAATAATAATAGTAATAATAATAATAATAATAATAATAATAATAATATAATAATAAATAATAATAAATATTTTTCGTCATTGAAATCTGGTGACAAAACATGATTATACTAGTACCTGTTGGTCAAAAACTTCACACCCTGCATGACACGCACTGAAGTATGTTATACCTTCTGAGCTACACACCGGATTGAATTTAGTAGTAGAACAGTTGCAATAGGAATTACATTGGGCCTCTAAATCAACCAGGTTGTTAGATATTCTGTATATAAATTAGAAAAACATAAAACGATAAGATGATTATTTGGTGCTCTACACCTATACCAGATAAGATCTTCATACCCTGCGCGTGAATGCAACATCGTGATCGTACACAATATTGTACGCCTATCATCGCCCTATCTATTCAAAATCCTCCTCCTATGACGGAGCTAGGCCGCATACCGTATTTAACCAGTATTGAAAATTCTACACGTGACGAAATGAACGTGCGGACAATGTTATCAAAAATCGACTATGGCATAGTCTACTGTACTGTCTGAACAACCGATGAAGTCACGTTCGTCGGCAACTAGGAGATTTTAGCCTAACATTTACATACGTCTACAGCCGGTAATGTTTCCCTACTGCCTCTATGAGTTTTTATGTTCACTACTGCACAACTGCATTGGCTGTCACGTACAGGTTAACATGGGCGTTGAAACTAATTTTATTTTATGAGCAGACCTAGCGATGTAGACGATGTCTACGTTGTCAACTTGTGGCTTCGGGGCTCGTGCATTATACGCATCAACATCAGCGCGCGTGCATTATTTTATCTAATTTATCTCCCAACAAGTATAAGCAAGAACACAATTCGCCGATCGCACGGTCATCTCAAAACGGGGTTCTACCTGAAAGTGCGTGCTGTGAGTGCGTACGCCTATCAAACGCATGGTTTAATTATCGCGTAAGCTTTCAAAAAGCCTTCTGGCGCGTTGCTAGAAAAGCGCGAGAAACAAACTACACATTTTGCCATGCGTGGCGATTGCAGGGATAACCTCGTTTTGGTAGCACGATGGTGAATCATTGCAAAGGGTGAATCTACTTCTTCAACAATACATCTCTGTCTATCAAAAACCTACTTACTGATATTCACCGGTATCATATTCACCGGTATCATACGGCACACTGAAACCAGCAAGAGGTATCTCAGGACAACGCAGGAAGGTGGTGAATAGCAGGAATGCACAGGCGATGTTACTTCCGAGACACACTTTTAACATTCCTCGGACTTTGAGGTCAAATTTCTTAATCAACCAACCGCCGAACAATAAAGCAATAGTGCCAAATACAGTCGCAATAACACCTAAATATCAGTGGGAAGAGAAAGAAATATAGTTCCATATGAGAGCGATATACTGTACAAAATCTGTGATTAGTTGTTTAGTTATTAAAAACTCCCTTCACCCAATGGAGTTTGGGGAGCTGCATAGATAATAGGTGGATATTACAATCTAAGTGCGGATGGGTTTGCGGGGCAGCAACCGGTCCTAGTTGATGCAATCTGAATGTGATGATTCACTATTCGCCAGCGAAGTGTTACATGTAATCCGATTATCACAATGCCAACTGAATCACGCTTTTGAGTTCTGCACCACGATCGAAATGATCGCAACACAACGTCTATGGCATGTACTACCAATTCCGAAAGGTGTGTGATCCAGTTACCAGAGAGTTACGTATCCACTTCGCTGGCGAGTAGTGGCAGCGATTATTACAGCGCTTTGAATCATCTGGAAAATTGCGCAATATAAATCATTTATCAATTTATTTTTATTTTTATTTATTTTATTTATGAATTCTTATTTATTGTATTTTATTTCTTTTATTTCTTTCATTTCATTTATTTATTCTATTTATTTTATCAATTTCATTTATTTTTTATTAACACTATATCCTCATTATAAAACCAAAATGGGACCATTTACAATGTCACATTTAACCCCATTTATCAATCATCGCTTAAAATCTGACCTAAAAATATCCGAAAAAAAGTTCGCATTTGAGATTTCTGTCGATAAACTCCAGCACAGCCGGTGATTGGGTTAATAGCGTAACTAGGACGGCATTAGGAAGGTACCTTTCCTACTTACGGGATTATTAACCAATCACGGGGTTTTGATTGACAGAATCGTCAGACGTGACGGTAGTCTTTTATGAATTCTTTTAAACTTATTTAAGAATTGGGTAAAATATTTCCATTGTCAAAGTATAACTAATATATTATTTTTTATTGTCACCAATACCACCAGATTTTTTATTTTTCATGAGATTCAATTTTGTGACTTTGGTTAGACTATGCTATAGTCGAAATTTGATAAATAAAAATATGTTATTATTAATCATGATGAACGCATTCCGTTGAACTCAAAATTGTACTGATGTTTATTAAAATTAAAGTGTGTGTTCAATAGTAAAATGGTCATAAAGAGTTCATATAATTAGTGACAATAAAAGTACTTGATAATTATAATGGCTTGCTTCAATACTCTTTCAATTCTGATTTTGGAATCTACCAGTTTATTGATCGCGAAAGCCCGAGTAAAAAATCTGATTATGTACTTTGGATTTTAAGCAGCACTTTACCCCGACACTATCAATCATACTTCTTTATCAATCCAATTTAATCGCAAGCACAAAGGGTGTAAGTAGAAGGCGCGCTAAACGTACGTCCTAGTCTCGGTCCCAGCCGGTTTGTGCTCCTTCGTCACTAAACAAACCGTGACGGAGGAACACAAACCGGCTGGGACCGAGACAACGTACGTCCTTGCACCAAGTAGGAGTTTAACTTTCACGCCAGCACAAACGTGCCACAAATTCCACAGATTGTTGTGTACGATGTAGTTAGTGGTAATGGCACGTGCACGGAGGATTTAAACCATAGCGAGATCTGGGCGACCAATCACAAATCAGATCCATTTAAAGATCCATTACATTATGGCCAATTTTAGTTACACAGAGACACGTGATAAGAATGTTAACCGTAATCCAAAGTAAGTAGTGCACTTGGGAAGCTAACAAACAGAGTGAGTATACAGTGACTGAAAATATCAGATATAAATCAGCGTTTTATGCTTAAATGTAATAGCCAGAGTATGCAAAATGGGCAAGTGGACTACGGAGAAGTCTAGAGGAGTTTGGTACATTACTTTACCTTTGTTTGTCAAATTAAATATAATTGAAAACACATTTAAAAATATAACCACATTCGTTGAAATCCGTGTTTTTATTATGACACTCCCCAGACCATAAAACAAAGTTTAATGAATATTGAGATTGCTTTAAGTTTATAATAATGTTGTTTCACCCGTTTCTGGATACATTTATCAAGAAATGTTCATGTAATTGTCCGTGATGAATATAATTACCTACTGTAATAGCGGCGTCACCAGCGCTGAGAGCAAATTGCAATTCAAGAAACTTGGGTAAAAATACTTCAGCTCCAGCCAGGAACGATATATCAGAAATATTGGTAAACATTATAAAAAGGTACAGAGGGTTTCTAAATAGCACCAAAGTTGCTGCTGGTATATCACGAAAGGTAATTCCAAACCCCGGTTGAGATGCTCTTTCCAACCCGGTCACCTTCTGCTCCTGCCCCTGTCTTTCTTTACGATAGATTTCAAAACCTGTGAAAAATGTAATCAAACATGTTAGCTAGCATTCATTTTGATACAAGCTGCACAGGAAATCAACACTGTCAGTGGTCTCCGCTTTATAAGCAAAAATGTCTTTTGGGTTAAAACACTACCAAGTGCTCCATTTTCAAGGCAACTGGTATCAAATTTTTCGTCATGTAAAGGTAAGTCGTAAAATGAATAGTTTCGCACCGTCTAGATTGCTTCAATATTGTTCATTACTATGGAAACATGGTTAGAAAGGACCACCCGTACCCCCATACAACCCAATACCTATGAACAATTTTGTGATTCTTAGTACTAGGTAACGCAGCATTCTAGCCGGTGCAAACCAATTTCGTTGACCCCTTTAGATCCTAAACTTTGACTTTTTACATTTTTGTCTGTTGTTGTTACCCTCTAAATTTGTGCACTTTTGACAATACAAGTTTGATCAAAGTACACTCTGGCTCTCTGTGTAGTTCCCCTCTAAATTTACCAATGGCACTCACGTATGCTTTGGAATGTCAGACGCTTTTGTAGCAATTTTCTTCCTGCTCTACGGGGGTGACATCGGATATTGTGCTTTGTTGTTTACAATTTCTTTTAACCTCGAAGTGATCATAGTTACCTGGCATTTGTGGTGGAAAACAACTGATGAAAATAGCAAACACCAAAGCTCCGGCTGCACAAAATAAAAAGCCTAACCACCAGGCGCCTACCCACTGAGGATCAGAGGGACTTAGACCAAGGCTATATAGAATAAGAAATCAAAATGTCAAATCACATTAGAAGCAGATTTCAATACATGTGTGCAAGTGGTGTGTTAGTGTGTTATTTGTGGAAGAGGTATTTTAAGCTGAAAATTGCGTTTTTGACCTCTGTGACATTTGATCTAGCGGGGGTCACGTGGCATATGTGGTCAAGGTCAGCCATTGGTGTGACCAAGTATAGTCAAAATCGATCAAAGTATGTCTGAGGCCCGGGGGGGGCACTCAATGTTTTTTTTGGTAGGGGTGTGCCACCGCCAGTTTCGAACTTGAGGTCTAAGGAACTGATCGGACAGCCAAAAAGGAGGGTCTAGGGAACTGATCGGCCGGTCAAAAAGGGGGGTCTTGGGAACTGATTGACCGACCAAAAGGGGGTCTTGGGAACTGATCGGCAGCCGAAATCCGAAAAATCTCGGAAACTAAACCCGCAGGCCAAACCAGGGTTCAATTTTGTTGCGTTTTTGCCACAGATTTTTGAAGGAATCGATTTCACTTTAAACTGTGCATTAAATTATTAATCAGGAAAACCATTAATGCAAAATAGGTCTGGTTTGGCCTATACGATGGAAACCTCAACAAAGCAAAACAGCATTGAAATCAAAAATGACTAGACCCTGTAGACCTACAATCTATGCTATAACCTACTAATAATTATAGCAGCAGCCCGCCATAAAAACAAACCCACAATAATTACCGGGAATAATTATTTTTTTCAGTGCCGAAAAGAAAAACATTTGGACAACATTGAACTGCCATGCTTAACATCGATGTGTGAGATGATTGAGTGAAGTGTGCAGAATTTGACAGCCATTCAACTCCCGATTTCACTAGACCAGTAGATCGTAAATTACCTTTTAATTCATTGTTTATGGAGAGCTGCAAGGATGTGTACATAATTATTTACGGTACTTTTCCTCATATTTGCAAGTTTATTCCCAAAAGAGATCTCAAAATCATTTATTTCTAGCTAAATGTTCACCAGCTGGAACTAAAGCATCGCGGTCTGCAAGCACTCGGCAGTGCTGCAATGTTTATGAACAGTCAACCAGTGTTGCCACTCTAAAAGGAGCCCAAAATCCCGCCCAAAGTTCACTTTACAATGTGTTTCAATGGGGAAGAAATAATTGGAAAATTCCCTTTGAAGTTTTTGGGCTCGCAAAAGTAGCTTTTGGGTCTGCTTTTGGGCTTGAAATAGTAGGACAGTAAACACGCCTCTCAAGATGCCGATGAGAGCGGAAATCGATGATCTGAGGGTCTATGGAACGGCTAGAAAAATTTTGGGGCTTCAGAGCGGGCAAACAATGAATTCAGAGGGTCTAAGGAACGGCCAGCGGCTCTGAAAAAGGGGGTCGTCGCCGCGGCACATACCCGTATAGCTGGGAAATGTGAGTGCCCCCCCCCCCGGGGTCTGAGGTAGGTCAAGTATAGTGATTGACAGAAGACGAAATTAAGATCCAACACACAGCGGCTGTGTATACGCACATAATAGTGTAGGATAAATCTTTATTTAGGTTAAAACAGCCATAACGTTTGATCTAAGGGACCGTTCACAAACACTTGTAAGGGGGGGGGGCTTGATGCAAAAAAATTGTATCGCAACATTTTTTCGGGCCGCCCCTTTACAGACCTCAAAAATTTCAGGGCCCCCCTTTTTGACATGAAAATTATCGATCAACCCCATAGAAAAGCATATAAACTCAATTTTCACAGAAAAATCTGTGGGTATTTTTTTTCAGGGCCTTAGGAGGGTCAAAATTTTTCAGGGCCCCTTTTTGCTTTTGTTCCCCCCCTTACAAGTGTTTGTGAACGGTCCCTAAATGTAATGTCCGATTTAAGTCCAATAAAAGCAAATGAAGACTACAATTACGTAGAATTTGAAATTAAAAAGAAAAGACAATGGTTAAAAACATAATTTTTTTCACTTTATGAAAATAATAATGCCTTCCAATAAATTGTCAGGAGCCGTTAATTGTTTTATTATTTAGAATATTTTTGTTTCACCTAGTAAAAATTGTCAAATTAGATGTAACTCATATATGTAAATTTAAAATTTCCTCTGATCAGTTTAAGGATAGACTTGCGATTTTCATTATCTAAATTAATATCTTATTCAAAAATAACGCTTTGATGTTTTGCAAAAGTTCATTCTACAAATCATACATTATACTTTAAACACTTGCTTGATTTATTGTTGTTAACGTACGTTTTACAAAAGTGTTGTTGTTTCAGCCCTCTTTACACCACAACTCAAGAACTATAGGACCGACAAAACCATGTAATATTTGAATTCTTCTACACACTCGCTTTGAAATGATCAATGTAATTTTTGCCAAAGCTCACTACCATTCGCAAGGTGCTCTGAACTACCAAATCGCAACAGTTTGGAAATAATTGCTAACCTTAAGTCATCATGAATAGTTTTAGGCTAGAATGCCGAATTCGGAACAGTTTCAAAGGCCTGCGTTTCCTGCGGAGGAAACATGCTGTATGAAGTCGGACCGGTTTGTTTATTCCCTTTTTATTTATTTATTCTCTAACCTTTTCGCAAAATTTATATAATATTAATGAATAATTTCTTACGTTTTGGTGTCCACATGTATGTAGTCCGTAAAAAGTACTTCCAGAATAATTCCTCCAGCAATAAATCCTATTGCAGAGGCCAGATTGGTCACAGCGCCTTGAATACCTGTAATACAAAAAATAATGAAGTTACGGAACTATGACATTCCCAGCATTACACAAAACGTTTTAAAACAACAGGTTATATTTTGGGTTTTGCATTTTGGGGTAAATTGCATTGATATGCCATTGAAATTCTCCAGCTTATAATATAAACCTCATTCCTATTGAATAAGCAGAAATAATTATGGTTTTTTTTAGCTTGAAAAACTGTGTTCCAGTCGAACTTAGCCTCTGTGTTGAGCTCAAATCTGTGACATCATCAGAACTGACTGTGCGGAGTATCCCACGCGCTAGTATGTTTTACCATACATGTGGACCAAGATAGGTCACAGAGTCAAGATAACAGTGTCCCCACAGACCTCTGGCTCACACTTAGTTTTTGTCCATTTTCTTGGTAAAGTTTTCATTATGAAAAAATGTTTTTTATTGTTATGAAAATGTTTTATTCTCTTTGTAGCCTACCCTTTACATAAACCAATATTTAAACGTTTTCTGGCAACCTTTTCAAACATTTCGCGAATGATGTCCAAAACGTTTGCTTGGTTATTATTCTAAACGGTATCAACAGTTAATAGTTTTGAAAGGCTCAGACGAGGCAAATATGGCGACATTGATATAGATACTTGGACATAAATTCCCTCATGGGAACAAGCTTATAGGCATGTCACGCCAAATTGGTGAAAGACGTAGCAAAATTGAAAACAACACATACTCAGTTTTTTTATGTTTCAGATTGCAAATAAAAAATACTCACCCAAATATATTCCTATGTTCTTTGCCTTGACACTCTCATCTAGGTAAACAGTCTGCAGTGCATTAGCAGGTGCATTGCCTACACCCATCAGAATTTGTCCTACCATGAAAACATAGAGATATTTGGATAGCCTTGATATACTTCTAGCTTCAGGAATCGACTCGTTGGCTTCACATGACGTTGCATTATTTTCGTTAGGACACAACATTACATTAGTGATGTTGCCACCGCTTCCCTCATACACGTAGATTCCTGTTAAAAAATGTGGAAGCGCAAAGACGAAGCAACCAACTGTGACGATAATTCCACCAGACGCGATCCATCTTGGTTTGTTTCCATGAGCAAAGAAATACCCGATAACAATAATAAGAACGGATGAAGATATTTCATACATAATTGGTATAAGAGCAGTTTGCGAGCTCGATAGTTCAAAACGTTTTTCAATGCTTGTAATGGCTACATTGGTAAGGCCGTTTATGCTGAGGCCTGATGATAGTGCAAGACCACTGAGATAAAGAGAAGCCATCGACTGTTGGTGCATGTTTGAAGCAATTTAGGACGCCATGACAGCCAACCACAGGTGTGTTCGTTGGTATTCTCGTCTTCATTTGATGAACCGCCGTTTAAAACCTGCAAGAAAGTTACAATGTTTTAATATTTTACGTCATTAATTCCTGGGATCAGAAACGTTACTTAAAGCAGTGATCTTGGTGATGAGGATCACTTTGCCTGACGCTTGCATTTTCACTTCAAAACTTGAGTTCCCCGAATTTCAAAAAGCGTTGGTCAAATCTTGTTAAAAACCATATTTATGTATTGCTCTCATCATAATAATTCAGAAAACGTATAGTTTGACTAGTCCCCGATATATAGTTCTTGAGTTATCGGAAATATGCTCCAATTTTAATCCAACGGGTCTAAAATTGTTCATTTGGCAAAAATAAATCAAAATCCGAAAAAATTACATTGTTTTAGATAGGTAACATCACAAAATAGGTCAAGGTCAACACGGCTCAATGGATTTCGATCTTCTTTGCCATGTTACTAAGGTAGCAAACCACCTGAGATATGACAAACTATTCTTTTTATAAAATGTTTTTCAATTTCTATCCTCTGTGGAATCAAAATTTTGACATTTGACCTTTCCCCCTATAGCTCAAGAAATGTACATCGGAGATAGGTCAAACTATACTTTTTCTGAATCTTCATGACAAGAGTATGACATTGGAATGATTTTTAACAAGATTTGACCAAATTTGAAATTTCACCCATTGCATAAGCGGCCATGATTTTCGATTTAGGCCAAATAGGCACTGTTGCACAACTCGGATTTTCGGGACTTTGAATACGTTTTTGTGTGAGCTTTTGGGAGATGGACGAATGCGATAAGTGGTGGGTGATCTTTTAACTGGCTTATTACATGAGCGGGGATTCCCATCTTTCATAAAATAGCTTTAAAATGTAAACAAAGTTCAATGATCAAATTAAATTACTCAGAGCACATCACACTTTACTCACAACTAATATGTTCTTGGAATCAAAAGCAGTACCACTATGGTCCGTAAACAAGTTCATCAAGATTGTCAGTATCATTTGTAAAATTTCATGTCAACAAATCCATTATTTGGTAAAATGATGTTAAACATACCTAACAATGACATTTCGTGCTACATCGTAGGATTTTCTCAAATCGACTAACCAATTCTAATTCTCCCAGTCCTCCTCGTTTGCTTCCTGTTGGAGCTTGACGTTGGTGGCGCTGGTTTGGGTATTAGGAGCTGGTCATAGATGTGCGGCAGGAAGTGATTCCCTTCATCCCGGTTTAGTGTGTTGGCCCCCGTTTTCCGAATCCAAATCGCTTCTTTTATGTGTCTTCTATTTTTGTTTTACTCTCTCTCTCTCTCTCTCTCTCCTTTATGCTTGCGTCATCCCAGTTGATCACATGATTGTCCTCCGCTGGGAGAATTGGTCAGTCGATTTGAGAAAGTGCTACGATGTAGCACAAAACATCATTGTAAGGTATGATTAACATCATTTTACCAAATAAGCTATTGGATTTGTTTACATGAAATTTTACAAATGAGTATCACTATGGTTATGGCAATTTTTGCAGTTTTATGTAAAGTATGTAATATATAATTTTCCACTGGTACGAATAATATAGACTGCATACAAATGAGAGAAAATACTTTATTGTGGTTTATCTCGATTTTATTTAGTTATTTTAAAGCCATAATATTTGATTTTAGTTAAATTTTAATTTTGCTACTCTTTGTCAAAAATGATTGCATACATTAATAATTGTAACGACTGTCAAGGAGGTTTTCTGATAATTTTAAGTTATAAAAGAATCGGTTAATAAATGCCGGTTGTATTATAAAATTTTACTGTAACTACAGCACTTCAGGCTTTCGCATGATATTTTAGTACATTATTTTGCATTACAATTATGCACAAAGTAGAAATTCGAGAAAAATGAGGGCATCGCTGTGACACATAATGGCTTTAATTCTTAATTTATTTAGTAGTCATAGAATTACCTTGGTTTGCTGTTGTAGCTCCATTTTGTCATTTGTTTCACGTTCTGGCATTTGCTATGCTGTTTTCTGTGAGATGTTTATCTGCAAAATATTAAATGTGCAAACATATCAAAAAACTGCACATATTATGGAGTAAATCTCAGAAGATCATTTCTCCTATACTCTGACATATATGAAAACACTGCCAACCATCTTAGCACATGTAATTACACAATTCCCAGTGTTCGCAGAGAGGCGTGTGTAAGTATCCATCAGCACTTATTATAGATTAAAGCAATTTCAGGAAAAACCTTGATTTAAAATGAAAAAGGGAATAGGCATTGGCATCTCTGTGTGTCCACATTCATTATTTTCTCGATAAACAAACTTGTTACGTGGCCCTCTCCTCTAATTATTAGCTAAATGCATTTTAAAAACCTTATACAATTGTTGCTGTAACTTTTAACCAATAATAACGGGTAGTGCTTTAAACAACTACCTGTTTAACACTTAAACCACCTGTTTACGCATCAGAATGTAACTTCTATGCAAAGGTGTTTCCATACAGATTTGACTGCCATGCTTTAGGTGAAATAATCACTGTTTCGGTTTGGAAAACAAGTCTAATACGTGTTCGCCTTTATAATGACTTAAACATCACTTATGTTGGAGATCAAAGATAAATTAATGAAAATTTTACCTGCTTTATACGACTCGCAAACAATCTTATAGCGATATAATGTTCCTTTTTGCTCGTTTGGCTACCAATGCCATGCACATTATATTGTTATACGGAAAACTTACATAAGCACAATAATTATGGTTGATTGCATTCTCCTCTCCAAAGGATCCCGCACACGAATAATTATGTAACTCAGTACAAAAGATCAAATTTCAAGTTCAGGGCAAAGTTCAAAGTGAAACTGGTGATCTGTACACTTTCTTTACGGTGTTCTTCTTTTTTATGAAACAGCGAATTGCAAAACGAGTAGAATGCAACGACAATAATAATCACCGATAAGGCTTAAGGCCTGGACAAACTTAATTTAAATTACTACTAAAAAGTAAAAAGTTGAGGTATTATTTGAGGCTGTTCCGGACCAGATATGACACAACAGAAACATATGTTCTTGCTCAAATCATTCTATGAATATGATGTATAATGTCGTTGGGAAACGTGCAATATTTGATGCTATTTATTGAATCGATTTATTCTGTTTTATTGCTAAAAAGAATTAAAGAATTGTATTTTTTTTCATATGAAAAGGTCTCTTTACCAAAACGATTTGATTTTGATTTGATTTGTTCGGGTTGTTGACAACCCTGGATAACCCAAGAAAGCCTCTATTGAAGCTTATTTCCATTGGGGTCCATTTGAACACCGGGACGGGTTGGGAACAGTCAGGGGTTAACACCCTACTGACTGCGAGATACATGTACAGGTATAGCTCTCTGTACACGGGACCGACGGCTTAACGTCCCCACCGAAGGACGGGGTACTTTCATGCTTCATTTACCCAATTCTAAATGAATCATGGGGAGAGCGGATGTCTGAATTTAATCTACAGATGTTGCCAATTAATTTCAGACATTTTTTTCCAAGTCAATATCCCAGCAAATCTCCACCGCCGGGAATTGAACCCGGGACCTCATGCACTAAAGGCAAGTACCCTAACCATTAGACCACGCTCTCCCACTATTAGACCACGCTATCCCACTAAACAATCTCTTATAAATAATCATGCGCACAGATTCCACCTCGATACACCTGAGCACACATTTTCGTCCAAGAGCTCTCAAGCAAGCAGTGAATTGTCTCCGCACAGTCTTTGATTACACTACACTGTTGAGTGCATAGCTGTGGAGCTTCTAGCTGAAAAATGGGCCTCTTCGATTGGTTTTTATCGAAACCTCAAGTGTTCCTTCATCCAATCAGAATTTTTATTATCAAACGGAAGCCAACATTTCCCCCTAAAAACACTTTTCGTTACTAGGTCAACAGATAAACGCAATTCAATGTTATAGCAAGGCGAATGTAGAAAATCTGTTGAAAACTACATATCCAAGCACATTTTTGACCAAAATGTAGGTTTTCAAAGTCAAAACCTCAAGTGCGCCTTACAATATTGTTCAAATTTTATGTCATTGAATTTAAAAGGAACACTTATATTGTGCATCTACTAGCGTCACTAGAATGAGCAATGGCCAATTTTCTTTGAATTGCAAATCTTGTGCAAAAAGTTACTAGTTTCGCCTGTTTTGTCATACGGTTGTAAATTCAATGAACTATGACTTTGCTAAAATTGATATGTTTTTGCAAATTAGGTACATTTTGTCTATTTTATCAAGTAATGTGGACAGGTCAAGATAACCTTGGTCAGGTCAAGATACTCTTGGTCATCTATTATACCAACTGTAGCAGGTAACCCTATACCTACCATAGATGCTCTTAGATTAGATACCGAGGGAGTTGAAAAGTTGCTTCATAAGGGACCGTTCACAAACACTTGTTAGGGGGCCTGATGCAAAAAAGGGGGGGGGCTAATTTTTTTGACCCTCCTAAGGGGGGAGGGCCCTGAAAAAATGACCACAAATTTTCCTAAGAAAATTGAGTTTATATGCTTTGAAAATTTTGAGGTCTGTAAAGGGGCCCCGAAAAATTTTCGCGGTGATTTTTTTTTGCATCTACCCCCCCCCCCCCACAAGTGTTTGTGAATGGTACCTAATATTAATTATAAAAAAAAGCAAGTGGCCCCGATGGTGTTCCGTCTGTGATCTTGAAAGAGTTAAGTAAAGAACTTGCACTAACGCTAAGTCACATTTTTCAACAATCCCTTGATACAGGTGATGTACCTGCCGACTGGCTCATAGCAAATATAACAGCTATTTTTAAGAAAGGTGACAAGAGTATTCCTGCCAACTATAGACCTGTATCGTTGAAATCAGTATCTTGTAAATTGTTCGAGCACATTCTATTTTCTCATATTATGTCCCACCTGGAGAAATTCCAAATATTATCCACTTTCCAGCACGGATTCAGAGCACAGCACTCTTGTGAGTCACAACTTGTCATCACTGTAGAAGACTTGGCTAGAAATCTTGACAACAAACTCCAAACTGATACATTAATATTAGACTTCCAAAAAGCTTTTGACACCGTTCCCCACCGGCGATTGATCCAGAAACTTGATTTTTATGGTATACGTGGCAACATCTTGAATTGGATAAAAAAATGGCTGACGACCCGAACACAACGGGTCGTTGTGGATGGAGAATGTTCAATACCAACTTCAGTCAAGTCAGGAGTATCCCAGGGAACGGTGTTGGGACCTTTGCTGTTTTTAATTTAAATTAATGATATAGCAAACAACCTTGATAGTTCTACGCAAATACGTCTCTTTGCAGACGACTGCTTGTTGTATAGGTCAATAACATCCGACTGCAGAAAGACCTCGATTCACTTGTTGAATGGTCTGACAAATGGCAGATGTCATTTAACTCACGTAAATGTAAGACATTGCGAGTAACTACTAAGAAAAATCCTATTATTCACACATATAGCATGGGCAATGATAATCTAGAAAGCGTATCTCATCACCCGTATCTAGGGGTTGAGCACAGTAGTAATATTAAATGCTCAAATCTGTGTACCGCACTCTTGCGAAGGGCATTAAAGCTAAACCACTTCACGGATATTGTTTGTACTTGCTGTCAATCAAGAATAATGAATACATTACATGTAGGCTAAACACTGAGTAGGTTGGGCATCTGCAAATGGTCGTACCTCCCTGATATGTAAATAACAGATAACACCAAAAAAATGAAGAAATTATTTCCAAACCGTGTTAAGTCTCAATCATTATGTTTTTCATTTTCAAGAATGCTGGTTAACAATATGCAGACTATTGTCTCATTTGGGAAACAAAGGCCCACTTGCGTTTGCTTCATAATCGTTCACCCAATTGAAACTGTCATACCAGCTCATTGCAATATTCCACAGGTAAAACAGAAACATGTGTAGTGTGGATAAAACCATAGTTGAGCTGTTTTCAATGAGTGTTATCTTGGTTTAATAGCTTTTAATGGGGTGTAAGTCCTGCAA
The DNA here is from genome assembly GCF_039555335.1 of Amphiura filiformis. Classification (NCBI taxonomy): domain Eukaryota; kingdom Metazoa; phylum Echinodermata; class Ophiuroidea; order Amphilepidida; family Amphiuridae; genus Amphiura; species Amphiura filiformis. Next base: position 91,312,205 of record NC_092628.1, on the reverse strand, counting down.
AGGTCGTGGTGAATTCTACTGTAGACATAACTGCATCATGAATAATTATTTGGATGGAACGATCAAACTATAGAGGGCTCTAATTTAGAATTGATATATCTTACACCATCATCGCTAAACTGAATATAATTATGCATGATTATGCATATCATACTTAAATATTTATAGTAAAGAATATTAAATGATACCTAAAACACCTCTATTGAATAATGCAAATAAGCTTGTATTGTGCCTCTTAAATCAGTCTTCAGTTGTCCCACCCAAAAGGTAGATTCACTAGCTACTAGGCAAAAAACCCGGGATACTACCAGACCAGGAATATTCGCTCTCATGCGCTACTCATTACAAGTCAAGAGGCTGGGAATGCAAAGCCTTACTGTAACCTACCTATAACGGGGAGTACAAAGTGAACACTGCGTTAGTGCGTTCGTCAAATGTCTGCTTATAAACATTTGTCTAAGATATAAATGTCATGGTGGTAAAACAGTACCAAATGTTGACAACTCTGTGAAATTTGCATTATTCATTAATCATTTAAAGAACAATACGTAATGTCTATCTGAGATACTATCGATACCATCGTTGGGTCCATTTAATGCTTGGGTTCAAAAGTTGATTCCGATTTTCTAAATGGCAATGAGTGTACGTTGCATCTTATTCGCAATTTTGTTACCTGAATTTTATTTCAATGTCACAAAGTTAAATTTTATGGTAGTCTATTGACAAAATTGACCACGCTAATTATTTTCTTTTTCAAAGGTTTCCATGGGTACCAGGTTCATGACGAATGTTCTCTGTTGTATTTTGTCACGATGATATGTATTTATTTTCATTATAATAATTCAATGAGCCGTGTTTTCAATGGTTTTCGTACAATGAGCCGTGTTATTTATTGTGTTCAATAGTTTTGGTAGGTACTGGCGCGGCGAGGGTGTGAGTTCATGTAAACATATTTCATCCTAATGATCCATTGATCAGTGTCTGAATTTTGTAGTCATCAAAACCCTGACAATTCATAGCTACGGATTGTAAGCCTGGGATCATGCAATAATAATACTACAAACAAATCAATTATCTGACAAACAAAATTCAATCAATTCACTTGCAAATGACTGCTCAGTGCGGCTCAATTAAATATTTAATAATTGGCAAATGTTATGAAAAGATAACCATTCAAAGAAGTACCAGTAGGGCAACACCAGTAGGACTCAATTGTGGTTCAAACTATTCTGTTGTAGAGTTCTTATGCAGAAAGAACCATTTGAGACAATTATCATAAAAATTTGAGCATATTTTCTATTTCAATATAAGGGAACGGAAAGCAACGTTTGCATAGTATTGTTTGTGTGACATGACACATCATACACATCAAATTGTATTCCGAATACGAGGAATGTGCTTCTGATATCAAATAATTTAGATTTTTTTTTTTAATCCGCGATATAATGCAAATTTTATGGAAAATTATTAAAAATAGATATTTTTGACATTTAACAGTCCTCGAAGTACATTTTGTAAATCTAATGATATGTACTTAAAGTGTATACAGCTGGTAGGTACACTCATAAAATGACTTGTTCGCCTTGTTGGCGCAATTCAAAAGGAGTAAGTTTGGACAACTCAAAAATAGTGTAAAAGTTGCCAAAACAAAATTCATTTTAGTTATCCGAACTTAAAAAATGCTGAAAAAGCTCAAAAAGTTCCGTCAACTAATCAACTCTGTTGGCATTACTTAAAAAGTTGATGTAAGTCGTTGCGTCAACTTTTTAAGTAATGCCTTCTGAATTCAAGTTCAGGGAACTTAGAAAAATAAACAAGGTTCAAAGAACCAATTAGTTGAGTTATTGTAACTCAACATGTAAGTTGATGTAACTCGTTCATATTAAGTTACTGGTACTTATTGTTTTGAGTTATTCCAATTTGGTACTTTGTTACGTAATTCACGTAATTGGATCATTTTCTGCACAATTAGCAGTATTCAAATATTTTGTAATCAGTGCAAAATTTTGTATACTATAGCACACCTCTAGAAAATTATGCTAGGCTAGTTTCATTTTCTGAGTTGTAACAACTCAATAAAGTAAGTGCAAATGAGTGCGACCAACATAATGATATCGAGTCAGCGTTACTCAAAATTGTACGCGTTGGCATTACTCGGAAAGTTGACGCAACGACTTACATCAACTTACTGAGTAATGCCAACGAACAATTTCTATGAGTGTAAAGCCGTCCATCATAATAATTTAGACCTGTCGTATCAAAACACAAAAAATGTCAGGTCTTTTGGGGAAAGAAAATGTATATCTTCAATACGAAACATAGGTTTGGATAAAATTAGACAAGGTTATTTTAAACACCCGTATAAACTTGGACTTTGAATATTTCGACTTGCCCCGGAATCTGATTTTGTACCACTCGTAGAACAACAATCCATAAACAAAAACACTATAACTGGCAAATCCATCCTACATTGGTCTGCCACCGTACTATAACTAAGCATGTGTACTAACTGAGCACCGAGTGTAATTTTTTCTCGTTTAAAGCCTTAATGTTTTCCTTCAAATGTTAAATTTGTTATTCTATACTCAAAATGCCGAAATAATACTAGTAATATTTGTAGGGAAATAAACCCTACTGGTTATTTTGGCCGTTTCTATAGGAGGACATAAAGTCATAATTTTATGAATTATAACTTTATGTCGAACTTTGCTCTGCTGAATGACAAACACAACAAATTTGGCTGATTCCATTAAGGTAAAAGTTGGGACATGTGTAAACATTGCAAATATGCCAAAAAACTTAAACTGAAACCAACAAATTAAGTTCCTTAAATTATACTAAAAGGTTACCTTTACCGTTAATGAACCTGTTTCCAGCGGGGTATAGTGCACTACACAAAGCTATATGATATCGGTAATTGTTGACTTGATCACAAATTGAAAGGAAACTTTGAACTTTTAGAGTATTGGTTGAATACTGAAACTTACCTTAACTTTCTACACCATTGGATATCAATTTGATAAGCATGATTAGAGATCCTATGGCAATTTCATTCAAAGCTCAATTAATTCGGCAATCATAATTGATATTATAAGGATAAAAGCTTATCTGAATGCCTAAGCTTGACATTGTTTTGAACTGTTTATGCACTTGTCAACTGTTGCACTTGTCTATCCGGATATTATTCATATCAAATGTCCTGAATGGTAGCAAAAGGCAACGTCAGTGAACAGTAAATTGCAAGAAATATCCATGACCGGTAGTGCATCAGCTAGCGCAGTCAGCTACAATCATGTCAGTGATCGAAATCCAGTCAGGTATCACAAGTCAAAAAAGTGGTAAATATTTATTGCCAACGCTCTCAGGACGGTGGTCAACCGATGCATATGATTGTTGTATAAGGCTTATTCAGTCATTTAATGAGGCAATACAAACGATCGAATTTGGTGTTGAAATGAGCAAAACCTTTTCAATGGAAAATTAATTTTCTCGGCCAAATGAAAAGAATGTCAGGGAAAAAATATAATGCTTGATACTGATTTTTTTTCAAATCCTGGTGTTAAACTTAGGCGAGAAATTTAGTCATTTAGTGTAAGATTTTCGATTTTGATAGGCTTCAACTTCGCCAGCGAGCTTTTTTTTGTTCAAACTTTTCGCTTTTCAAAGTAATATAGTTCGATAATGAAGAATATTCCCCAATTTTCTAAGGCACATCACCGTGAGCGTGAGCTATCATAGTTTTGTCAGAATTTCCGTTTTGATTTAACCATTTTTTACTTCCGGCTGACATTTATTCAAAATCAACACGTGAAATCTGAGCGGGCTATTACATTAGCATTGTGAATCGATATCCCTAGAGTTCCGTATAAAGAAAGTTATGGAAAAGCTATTATGGCTACAGTGTTCCAGAACTTCAACATGACAAGGAAATTCCCAGGCCTATGACACTTGACCCAAGCATGATGTCAGGTAAAGATCTTTTATCTTTCAGTTAATGAAAATGGTTTCAAAATATATTGTTATAATCGTTCAGAAAAGTGATTGTTTTCACTATCTACGATATTTCGTTACCATAGTAACACACTAAAAGGAGTTACTGCCCATTAGTCCAATTAAGGTTGACATATTTTCCCGCGTTACGTAGGTAACGAAATGTTGTGTATAGTGAAAATTAATCTTTTTCTGAATTATTATAACCAGACAAACATTTTGAGACCATTTTTATCCAAATCAGACAAACTTTATGTGTCTAACCCCTATGGAGCCCAAATTTCAACCTAATTATATGCAGACCCCTCTCAGCATGTTAGGCATAAACTTTAAACAACCTGAGAAAATGTTAGTGATACGCATCTTTACACTAAAGAGAGAAGAACAACTCGACTAAAAACCAGGCCATTCACACTGCCTCTTAGATTGTAGACCACACATGTGGAAAAGATATGTTGATGGCATTCTAGCAATAGTGAAGGAGGGCACGACGGACAGTCTTTACCGAGCATCTAAACAAAGTAGATCCCACAGCGAGCATAAAGTTTACTTATGAAACCGATACTGTGAAATTGCTCGTCTGCAGGAAACAAACGCACACAGATCAATACCTGTCTTTCTCATCTCATCACCACAAATTAGGTGTCATACGCACATTGCTAAACAAATGTGAAAAGATCATCACCGAGGATGAGGACAAAATCGCAGAAGAGAATCACATCAAGAACGCGTTAGAAAGGCGCGGTTACCCCAAGTGGACAATGGAAAAAGTTAAAACGGACAGAGCCAACAAAGTCAATAATAAACCAAACAAAAATAACAATCCAAACGCGGAAAGAACAAAGGACGTGTAGTGATCCCATACATAGCAGGCGTCTTGGAAAACACAACATCCCGACGGCCATGAAGCCCAATACTACCATCAAGAAGATGCTTGTTTATCCCAAGGACAAACAAGAAAAAGAAAGAACTGCCAAATTTATTTATGAAATCCCGTGCATAAGTTGCCCGAAACATACATCGGTGCAGGGAAGTGAGACAGATGAAAGCCGGTCAAAGAGTACATCAAAGTGAGTATCAGACTTACCGCGATGCTGAACAAAAGAAGTACAGGTGGGAGGGGAACAATTGAGCTAATGTGTAGCATGTCGAAAATCAAAGTTCCCGCTTAAAAATCAATAGCAGTACGAAGACATGCGCTACCCAAATGTTATGGTCTCCCCAAGATCCATAAAGCACATGCTCCATTGAGACCTATTGTTAGGGGCTGTGCAATAATTATGAGCCGGGGGGGGGGTAAAGTTTCCGAACGGCTCGTCAAAATCGCATGCCCCCCCTCTCGGCCCGTCAAAATCGCTTGCCCCCCCCCTCTCGGCCCGCCAAAAAATCTTAGCCCCCCTCCCCCTTGTACATGCCAAATTTTTGAGACCCCAATTTGCAAACCTTAAATGGTCTAAAATTTGCATGTTTAAGCGTTTCCGTGCGGTATTCCCAAGCCTTTTTAGAGCGTTTTATTTAAAAGGCACCCCAATAATGTGTGCCAAAAATCGCTTGCCCCCCTCTCGACTTGCCAAAAATTGCTTGCCCCCCCCCTTTCGGCTCACCAAAAATGTCTTGCCCCCTCCCAAATTTTACCCTCCCCATGGCTCATAATTATTGCACAGCCCCTTAGCAGTGTGAGCTCTGTCACCTATAATGGGCTATTCCAGAAAATAGATGCACACCCCCTATAGAGGAGTTTTTTTGTCCAGTCGTGACTGTTGGAAATCCAGACTTTAAAAGTGCCCAAAGGCAAAGAAATCCGGCAGAAAAATAGTTTAAAATCAGAAATCCTCAATATGAGAGCTCATTTTCAACATTTCCGTGATTTTTCCTTCATTTGATTGGATTTCCAAGCCTTTTCCAGTAACATTGGCAACTGGAAATCCAGTCGTTTTCAGAAAGCAAACTTGGAAATCCGGTCATTTCTTTGATTGAAAATTTACTCCTCTATAGGGGGATGTGCACCTATTTTCTGGAATAGCCCAATGTAGCTAAACGTATCGCGTACATTATTGGACCACTGGTTGGGAAATCACAACATCATATTGTCAACTCACAGGATTTCGTCAACAAAGTTCACGATATACGATATTTGGATGATAACGAGACTATAACCTCTTATGATGTGTCGGCGTTGTTCACGTGTGTACCACCGAAGGAAGCGATAGACTGTGTTCGCGAATTTCTACGAAAGGATACCACCTTCAATGAGCGCATAAAACTGAGTCCAGACCAAGTGGCAAATTTTACATACAACGCCATGGAAGCGCAATGGGTTCCCCGGTATTACCGATTGTTGTAAACCTGTTTATGGAACAGTTTGAACGGTTGGCACTTATATCATATACTGGTACCACCTACGCACTGGTTTCGATATGTCGACGACACTTGGGTGAAGATACGCAAGGATCAATTAGCCCCTTCTTCGATCACATAAATTGTGTCAACGAACATATCAAGTTCACACAGGAAGAACTTAGGAAGACAAACTATGTATAGAAAGGACGCACACACAGATCAGTACTTTGATTCTCATCATCATTTATTTGAATCTCATTATCCGATGATACACAAGCTCGGAGTAATACGGACTCTATTTCATAGAGCGGACACGATTCCGTCAAGCGAGGACGAAAAGGAACGGGAACATCTTCGGAAGGCCTTGAACTTTTGCGGATATCACGATTGGCCATTTCACAAATTAAGCACTCGCTCAAACCAAATCAACTGAAAAAGTCTCCACCGCACATGTGATACAAGGTGACGGTGAAATAAACGCGCAGTAAGAACGTTACTATAGGCTACCATACGTTTCTGGACTGTCAGAGAACCTCGCAGAATTTTTCGCGATCAAGGAATTCCAGTGTCATTCAAACCAAACACCTCGCTGGTCCACCTTAAGGACAAGCAACAAAAGGACAAACAAAGCAACATTATTGTGTACGCAATTCAGTGTACTGACAGTGGATACGATGACCTGTACATAGGGGAGACAAAACAAACTCTAGCGAAGCGCATGTACCAGCATAGGAGAGCTAGCACTGGTTGCGGAGACTATGCTAACTTCGCACTTAGATAGCACTATAATCATTCGTTTGACAACAAAGACGTCAAGATATTAGATAGTGAAAATATATGGTTAAGCGATTTATGTAAAACGGGAGGAGCCTTCACTTCCCTTAACAAGGGAGGCGGCCTACGTCACAACTTGGCAGGGGCCTATTTTTCAGTGATCAAGAAGATTCCTCAGAAGTTTGGCTCATCTTCGACCTGTGACACAACATCCGCTTCACATGTCAACAAACTTTTGACGTGCTAACATCAGTTGGCCTGATGATGCATCCGAGACACACCGACATCGCCTGGCTAATAATTATTTGATGCAGCAGAGATATTCAAATAAATACACGGGATCGATACACGTGAATTGCTATGCACGATTTTGATATCAGACGAAAATCTTCGGATACCGGGTTGGAAAATGATGAATATCTCCCGTAAATGATTTTTTCTCAAGAAACCAGATGTGGTCTCATACACTTGAAAATACGTGTCGAACAGATATGATAGTCGTTAGTTTGCGCTTTGAGAGCGTAGCTTGCGTCTTGAGCTGAAAAAGTGACCAAAATTCAAGATTTTAAATAGCGCAGCGTAGAACCTCGTGGAGGTAGTCTCAGGCCAGACTATATGTGGCTATCACGAACATACAGGATCGACGAGTGTCAGACCGACTGACACAAACTGGCTGTGTAGGAGACTATCATAGAGACAGTCTATAAGCATATGACAATGGCGAATGTATGCTCGCTGACCGTACAGAGGTCAGTCACAGGCTAATGTCATTAGCCTTAGTCGGATGTCCTTCAGCCTACTATGCATTTAAAAACTATTAAACAGGTGGGAATACAATGGCCATCCGTGGCTGTGGATTCAACCTACCATGGCATTTTCTGCCATGAAGATATCGGGCCGATATGTCACTGTGCGAGATAGGATGTGAAATATTGCCACTCACAAAAATGTAAGTCCAGTAGATCTGATTATAATTTCAAGTTCATACTCGTAGGTAAGTTTTTTGTATGTCTGGTTCCACACAGCATCATACATATGTGTATGTATTATGTACTAATTGCGAGGGGCGAGAAGCGTACGCGCTTCTTGCTCTTTCGCCTGAGTCTTGACCTACTTTTAAATTACAGTGTTGCAGAAAATATTCGTGCTGTCTATATACTCGGGAAATTACAAAGGCGATAGTGTACATTAAAATTTGTAATTATTACTTCATTTTGATACAGTGCTATAAAGTAATCTTAGGCATCAATGTGTTTGTATTAAATGAAATAATTGTTGTACAACTAGAATGAAGAGAACTACAATTAAAATTGCAACATATGTTTTCATTTCTTTATTTAATTAGCAGAATTGCCAGTTTTACATAAAGTTGGGCTACATTAATAGCCTCGTTTACCATGAGGGGGTAAACAAATAAATTTACCGTGCCCAGGCAGCGAGCGGCATGATAGAGAGAGACGGCAAAACCGCTCAGCAGTATGGCTATGGACGAAAGAGATTTGCATGTACACTATCTGTGATGTATACTAAGGTAGAAATGATGAACTGATTTAACAGGACAATTGCCATTAAAATCTATAGACCAATAACGTTTTTGTCCCATAACATACATGTATTAACTATTCATCACATATTTTACTTCTTGTACATCTTTTACTCACAGCCAAACAAGTTAGTACAAGTTCGGAGCAACTTTAATTTTTGACCCCCTTACTACTTGAAAATTGACCTTCGATCCTTTTGGCACATAATTCCGCAACCACAGGTTGTACACGCACTAAATTTATATTTTTGTGATCCTTACGACCAGACAATTATTTGATATGCTAATAAGTGAAGTCGGAGCATGTTTAATTTTTGATAATACCTACCATGGCATAACACTATGGGGTAACAAATGCACTACGATCAAATAGGTTGATGACAACATTTTATTGAATGGACTTCACTGCGCCATGATTACGGTGAAGTACACCGGTTCAAATCCTTTGTTCATGTTGTTTGGAGCCAATCGATAAAAGCATGTAGCGCCTCTATTGAATACCATTACGTGAAGTCACTATGCTTTCGTCTATATCAAGTGTGCCGCCAAAGTTGCCTGTTTATTAGCTATTAAATTCAAAATCAAGGCATCAAAATACATGCATGATAAGACAAAAAAAAGTTTGTAAAATCGCGAGATTTGAAAAAACTTGAAACTTTTTTCCTCTCAAAATACCATAAAAAGACCCAGATGTGTAATGGTTTTGGGGGCTGTGGTGACTACATGAAGGGGTGGTTTGGGGTTAGGGCGTATAGGCAAAGCACAAATTAGTCTGACTATAGGTAATTCCAGAAAATATGTGCACACCCCCTATAGAGGAGTAACTTTCCAATAAAAGAAATGTCTCATGGTCTCCCAAGTTTGATTTCTGAAATCGACTGGAACTTGCCAATGTTAGCTAATATTACTAGAAAAGGCTAAGAACTATTATTAAATGAATGAAAAATCATGGAATTGTTCAAAATGAACTCTCAAGTTGAGGATTTTTGATCATGTTGATTGTGTATTATTTTTGCCGGAATTTTTCGCCTTTGGACACTTTAAAAGTCTGGATTTCTAACAATCGTGACTGAACAAAATCATCCAGAAATCCAAACTCCTCTATAGGGGGTGTATATCTATTTTCTGGAATAGCCGTATGCAGCACTTAATTTCTTATATTTCAAGACTGTATTTCATGCTTCATTTTGCACAAAACCTAACCCAATCAAACAATTACAATCAACGTAAGTAGTTGCATAATTATCATAAAAAAAACAAAACAAAAAAAAACAAAAAAAACAAAAAACCTTTGGATAGTATAAATAGTCCAATATCATTTCGCAACTTGATTGCTCTCCTTGCCATTTACTCTAATTAGATAATGTCCAACACCAACCTCAATAGCACATCCAACAGCGCCCCCACGTGTTTATTGGGGCTGAAGAAAGTCTAGCGAATTGCAGACAGAAAGCTACCCAAAGGTGAGCTATTTTAGGTGTTTGAGAAAAAAGAACTGTTCAATACCAACCTGCCTAGTTCAATTATTTCGATCAAACTTTCACTCCTCTCCTAATGATGACAAATGGAAACCGAAGTAACGTTGTACATGTATTATCAATAATTAACTACACCAATATCCCCGGCCAATATCTTGACAGTTCCTCATTTGCTCGCTCTATTCCTTTTTAAAGGAATTTTTATTCTTTACAACATGTAAGCTCTTGTTTACCAACGATAGGCAAAGTTCGGTTACCTTCACTGATATCTTTGGTGACAAAGTTCAACACAAGTCGAGGTCAACCGTGCATTGTTATTGTGCGACGGTACTTGACTCACGTGATTTTGTATACATACATGATAGAAACCAACGCACTTTTCAACATGGTGTAGCTGTAGCTCGATGCCACTGGGAAACAATATTCTTATCACAAGTTCGCTTAATTTGTTAATTTCATAATTATCTTCATGTCGAGGTCCACATTGTTAGTATGCGTGTAATAATATATATTATGCGAACAAACTTAACAGCCTCTTCTGCCAGATCAATGTGTACATTGAAAAACCACTGCCGGAAACGTTCTGTGCCAAGCTGGCTATGCATGGCGATTCGGCAATTGCCACTGAGTTAGCAAAGTTGGTTGGATCGTTGTAAACACTGTGCGAGGTAAGTAAATTATGTTGTCTCTTCTATGTATATTTAAATAAGCTTATTAAAATAAGTAGGCCTACATAAATTAGAGGATGAATTTGGTTCACCTCAAACCCAAAATGAAATTGTTTCATGTTTTTAGAATGAAGATGTATTTAATGCTAATTTATTACACAGGCTAAGGAAACCTAATTAGTATTTTAAACTAGCCTAGAACTAGTTCTAGTTCCTCGAGGGGTGGGGCGGGGTGCGCGCGAAGCGCGCATGCGCGGCCAACGAGGCGCTTGCGCCGAGAGGACTGGTGGATTTTGTAATGTCAGAGAGGGGTTGTCATTGTTCGAAAATTTCTAACTTTCGTATGAACAACCGATAGCATCACAAGCTATCGGTTGTTCATACGAAAGTTAGAAATTTTCGAACAAGGTTGTCATGGTCCCATACAGGCACTGAACAACTGCTAAACTAGCCGAGTGGGAGGTTTGTTTTTTGAAATATTCAAGCATCCTATGTGTAAATGAATATATGATAACTAACTGTACATCATATATGACGATTCGTGGTACACAATCGTGGTCGATCTGGTTTTGAAGGTAGAGTATTTAATTTTAACTTTATAAACGCCAAAATATTTTATGAATTTAGTGAAAAAGAACACTGAAAAGTTGGAGAAAAAACTATATAAAAATTACACAAAATCCCGGTTCCACGCTAAAGATTACTGGTTCGTTTTTATGATAATCTAATCTTTTAATTTTTGAAACTAACTTTCTGGCACTGCAAACCGGGGACCTACGCTTAGTTCATAGCCATGTGTCACGAGTTGGGATCCTCTTTCGTGACGTACTGTTTTCATAGCTGAAGACATCAATTTTGAGATGAATGGTTATACTTTTTATGTACCAATTACATGTATGTACAAGTATACATTACTGGAAAGCATAAAGAACGGAGATTTACAATGACCCAAACCTGATGTCAATATTCAGGGTGTACTTTTCAATGAATATGTGGTGTAGTTTAGGGAGTCCCTGTTTCTTTTCAGAAGTATTTTCTCAATCTTAGGACCACAAACAGCTTGAAAACTGCCTTCAGTCATAAATAATGACTCCGAACCAGAAAGAAGACAATATCTCGTTGTTTGTCACTTAGACTAATTACTTGCAATTCTGAAAATTGACTGTTTTACATAGAAGCCTATGGGTAAAGGTATAGACGAGCTTGTAAACGTGCTCGTTAGTTGAATTAATGATATGAAAATACACAAAGTACATAATTGTTTTGTTGCTACAATTAATGACATCAAATTGGTACCAAATAATCATAGATTTTAGTTTTCAACTCAACATAAAAGAGGGGGAAAGTATGTCATCAAATTATTATGAACTTTTCCCATTGACTTTCTATGGCTCCGTGTCCACACCTTCGTATCTACACCTCCTCCAATCATAATCATAAAACTAATTAGAAGCAATGTATTAACGCATAAATGGTATCAAATTAAACATGTTAAAGAGGAAGAACCAGACTTTTTTACTTCAGACCACAACAATTTGTACACTATGTCATGTTCCTAAAAAAAGCCATTCAATTTCTCATACATAATATGTGATGCGATCAAGCAAAATCAGTCGGAACTCGGAAATGTTAAATTTTCAGTTTCTTATAGAATAGTAAAAAGCATTTACAAAGGAGCATTTTGCAGAAAACCCGATTGAAATTGAGCAGCCAGTTCCAAAGATATAAGCAATTAAAGAGTTCCCAAAACAAGAGGAATCCAAAAGGAAATAATTATTTCCTTTGTATAGCTATATCTCAGAATCAATATTTAGACTGATTTTGCTTGATCGCACCACATATCATCACACCTCCAACCTAATGGGGTACCCACCTTATGACGCATGGCCTTTTCTAATTATGTGCACCAGTGATTTTCATCACTTGTTGCACTTTTGTATTGGTTACTTGATTCTTGTTGTTTATGCAGGCTTTACAGTTCTGTGGGCTTTTGGAATTGGCAATATGCAGCTAGTCTTAGCTCTCAAATACCGTTTGTTCCGGTTCAATTTGCTCTTTTTAATATCGAGATATGTTTAGTTAACAACGAAAGGGCAAAATCCCAATTGTGCCACTTTTACTAGGGAAAAGGGCTGTACATGTAAATCAATGATAGCTGATGTTGATGCTTACATCAACGTCAAGGGCACAGTCTTAGCTCTCAAATACCGTTTGTTCTGTTCAATTTGCTCTTTTTAATATCGAGATATGTTTAGTTAACAACGAAAGGGCAAAATCCCAATTGTGCCACTTTTACTAGGGAATAGGGCTGTACATGTAAATCAATGATAGCTGATGTTGATGCGTCTAATGCACACCCCCCCCCCTTCGGGGCTCGTGCATTTACGCATCAACACCAGTGCGCGTGCATTTTGTTGTCTAATTTCATTAATTTGTCAAATTTCATGAACCTGTCAAAGTTCATTAACCTATATTAAAGTGTGCAATATTTGTTTGTCTTTTAACATGTCTTGAATGACAAAGAGAACAGTATCGACCATGGTAAAATCATTGACATGCACATGTATTTAATTTTACAGCAGAATGTGAAATATTTATTTCTGGTTTAATTTGTCGTAAGTGGAAAAAGAGAATCATTATACCTTTACCATGAAAACAAATTTGTATTGTTGTGTAATTGATGCATTCTTTTGATTTCACGAAGGAACTCTTGATAAACTTGATGCTATCATTGATTTACATGTACAGCCCTCTTCCCTAGTAAAAGTGGCACAATTGTGATTTACCCTTTCGTTGTTAAGTGTGCATATCTCGAGATTAAAACAAGCAAATTGAACAGACTAAACGGCATTCGAGAGCTAAGGCTATGCCCTTGACGCTGCTGTAAGCATTATGTCACAACGGTATTTTTTAATTGCCAAAGAGGGCGCTTTTCACTTGCACAATTGTTTTTGAGACAGGCTGTACATAGTACATAGTAGAGCATAATGCTCCTTTGCATAATGCTCCTTTGCATCGCCAAGCACATACTAGCTCACATTATGAATATTTCAATATTACGTATAAACAAACGTAATTGAACCCTCCATTGATGTTTGTTGAATACATGTAAAGTAATTTCATTTAATAGAATTAAGGTAGTACTATACCCTCTGATATATTTTGTCACTAATTTAGCATTTTTCTCAAAAATTAACTACACACTGGTAACAAAAGTTATGTATATTTTAGGGGCAAGGAATCCAATTACTTCACTGAAATTTCAATGATTCAAGACAAGTGGTTCATTATATATGTTAAGAAATGAGCTACATTCTAGCGGTACCTCTTTTCTTATCATAAATAACGTACCGCTTGTCTTGAGTCACTGCAATTCCAGTGTAGTAACCGGATTCTTTGCCCGTATAATATACATAACTTTTGTTACCAGTGTGTTATTATTTTTTGAGAAAAATGCAAAAATATTCAAAAATTTATCAAGGGGTGTAGTACCACCGTAAAGTATTGAGACAAGCAACAAACCTATATCTAAATCACGCTCTCGATATGTTCACCTTTGATCAAGGTACAAGAGCAGACCGCACCACTATTCTTGTTACTCCTGAGGCAGAAATCATTTGATACTTTTATTTTTACTCTTCTTTCCATTACAGGTTTCCAATGGTGGAGAGAGAATTAATTCGGAAAATTTGGCAAGACAATAAATATGGCCAGTTCGGACCCCTTGTTGCCTGCTTCACAACCACACCAATCCGTATACCATCCCGAGAATGAAGCATATCGAAATGGTCACACCGCCGTTAACCAATCAGAAGCACCAACTCTGGCATCAGGAGGTCCTCTTCATCAAACACCTGTACCTCAACAAGGATATGGCCCAATTCAACCACTAGAACACCCAAGATCTTATCAACATGATCGTTTGAAAGAGTTTGAAAGTTATCAAGGTCGTGAAGCATATAATAGAGGTTCGGTAAATTCTGAAATTCGGTCACAAAATCGCAACAGCTCGACACAATCACCAAAAAGTTTGACGATGTATGTCGAGGCGTTTAACAAAAGCATGAGTCCCGCAGCTTTCCTCTGGGGTTGGATTGGAGTCTTTGTTATTATTGGAGCCGTAGCGATGATAGTGTTAGCGTTTTTACATTCCAGTTCCGATTATGAACTGGCCATTGGATTGATGATTGGTGGTGTGTTTTGCTTGCTCTTTGGATGTATGGCTTTCATAAAAGGAACAGTAACTTGTTATAGGAATTATAAAGCAACAACTTATCCACAGACACAAAATTCATTGAGTCCATCGTCACCTCTGCTTAATTCCTGACCTTTCCACGAGAAAGAAGAACCAACCAAAAATAATTTTAAAAAAAAGCACAAATATAGGCTTCATGAGAGTAAAATCGTATAAATCAAGTGCAATTTATTTTTGATAACGTTTGTAACGTACCAAGCAGTTTTTATGTTTATTGACAAGCCTGCTATTTCCAAATGCAATATTGGGATTCTCTTGAAATAACCACAAGTAAACCTTTCATAACATTATGTGATGCGATCAAGCAAAATCAGTCGGAACTCGGAAATATTTAATTTTCAGTTTCTTATAGGATAGTAAAAAGCATTTACAAATCTGGATTTTGGAGAAAACACCATTCAAATCAAACAACCTGTTCCAAAGATATAAGCTATTCAAGAGTTTCCAAAACAACTGGAAACAAAAGGAAATATTTCCTTTGTATGCCTATATCTCAAAACCAATATTTCCGAGTTCCGACTGATTTTGCTTGATCGCATCACATATATCTACAAATTAGGTTCATCCTATGTTGCATTTTGATGTGTCGGTCTTGTCCATCCATAATCACTGGGAACTGATGGGTACGGATCATTTTGATACAGCCTGTATTTAATTGGCTTTGTTCAAGTTTTATCGTTAAAATGTGTATAGTTAACCAATGGATGTTTATTACTTATTTATGCATGTAATAGCATTCCATGAACATCAATAGCATATTAAGCGAAAATTAGTTACAAGACGTATTACAGGCTTGACATTAAGTATTTCTTCACGAAGTCCTAAGACTAATCTGAAAGGGGTCTGCATACACCGCACGGGTTAAATATTTATTGGGGGTGTGTATTGAGATTGTGTCAAGCAATTTTTGATAGAAAATGTGCTTTCCGTGAGTTTACATTATGGTGCTCATAATGTAGTGAATTAGCCTAAAATGGCGCAATTAAGTCCGTGAGACTGAATTTGAGGGGTTTTTTTTGGAGGGGGGGGGGGGTGGGGATTTCTCTGAATTTCTAAACATTGTTCTGATATTGTCAAATTGATTAAAGTTTGAGGTGATAAATAACATTAAGTGTTGATCAGAACTGAAATCACTTGTACTGTACAAGTTTTGAATGTGGGAAGAGCTTTTACAAAATGGCTCTTAGCAGCGATGCATACTCAGAAAAGTTTGAAAGGCCCCCTGAGCCAAGTTTTATAAACTTCCTGTACACGAATAAATTGCGCGGCGTGGGTTCATTGGACAACCAGAAATTCGCGCAGTTGCGTTTGAAGTATCAAGATTTTACAGCATCTCATCATCGCATTTAACCCGTGCGGTTTATGCAGATCCCTTCCAGATTAGCCTTGGCATTTCGTAAAGAAATATTCCATACTTAATGTCAAGTATGTACCTAGCTGTTCTTAGTTTATAAGAATTTCGAAAGTTGTGAGTTATAATACGGACACAACTATCTTCAGGTGCCAAAACATTCATAAAAGCTGTGTGGATCAATTTACGAACTATTCAACCGCAAAATGAACCAAAAATATAATTATTTTCCATTCTATGTTAAGCTGTTTTTTATTACTTAATATTTTCATTACAGCACAAATTGAATTGTCAGTATATTATAATCCACAGCGGCATTCGCCATACATAAATTCGCCCAGTCCCATTTCCCAAATATGAAATTTAAAAAAAGTGAATTTTCTGTTTGCCAGAGGTGGGCTTCGAACCCACACCGCAGCTAAATACAGAATCCCCAATTCCAGAGCGCTAATCCATTGGACATATTGGACCACATGAGTTGTTGGTAGCCAGATTGAATTTTAAACATTATAGGGTACGCCGTAGAAGTGACGTCATAATCGGATTAACTACCATAGCAATAGATGAATACAATTTTTAATAGATCGCTCTGCACTACAAGCAGATTGTACTAATCACCTGTGTATGTCAGCAAACATAGATTGAGCAGAATACTGGTCTTTGTAAAGATACTAATCTTACAGGTGCGAGTGATCAGCCTTTCTTTGACATCTGTGGTTCAATGCATTGGTACCGCGTGAACGTTGTAGTGCAGGGCGATATAGTCAAAATTGTATTAATCTATTGCTATGGTAGTTAATCCGATTAACTACGTCACTTCTACGGCGTATAGAGGCCCTGCATGAAATTATCGATTGGCTCCAAACAAAGGATTTGAGCCGGTGTCCTTCACCGTAGTTATGGCGGAGTGCAGTCCATTCAATCAAATGTTGTCATCAACCTATTTGATCGTAGTGCAGGGTTATGTGTGTGAGACGAACTGTCACGGTAGATTGCAATCATGCTTTTGTTGAATGCATTTGAGTAGTCCGCCATATTTACGGGATGATACATCACATGCAAGGCCTCTATAGGCAACTCCAACATTTCTCGGGTATAGAATAGAAATACAACAATGCGTGTATTGTGCTGCTCACAATAAATAATATCGATTTTGACTGCATCGTGCATAGTATATCGGGGCGTGCAACGTATAGGGAGTCTGCCATTTTCTTGTAGGCCTGTAGTCCCCGGGTATAGACGTTGGGTTTCCCCCCAGTTTATTCAAGGTTTTCGCACAGAACCCCCAAGATGTTTTAAGAAAATGGAAGATTAGATTATCATAAAAACGATACAGTAATCTTTATCGGGGTTCTATGTAAAAATTACATAGATTTTCATCATTTTTGAGCTTTTATTTTCACTGAAATTCAAAAAATATTTTGACGTATATAAAATTGAAATACAATTCTCCCCCCTCCTAAACAACACCAACTGTACCACAATTGGGTATCACGAATCATTTTACATGTTGTGCACATAATATTCATATATTCCTTTATACATAAGATGCTTCAGTGTTTACAACAAAATATTTCTGCGAAAACCCGCCCACTCGGCTATTTTATAAAGATAATCAGACTTCCCCAGAAAATGCAATAATTAGCATTAAAACCAAGTTGTTTTTTACGCATTTTAAAAACACTTTGGCCCTATGGCGAATGCCGCTGTGATTATAATCTTACCGCACCCTTTCATTATATATACCGATAAAGTAAACCGCTAAAATAGCAACACTTTATCAAGTAAAGAACAATCTACAGCATTTGAGATAGTTAATGCTGCAGTTGTATTTAAGGACAACTGCAGCATTAACTCGATAACAATTTGATTCTCAATTTTAAAATTATAGAATTATTTGGAAACAATGTAAAAAATTTTACCAAATTTGGGAGAAACATAACAATTTGCATTGTGCACCGACTAGTGATTGTTAGGGCATAAATTTGTATTATGGCAATTGTATCATATAAATTGAGGTTCAATGTCCAATAATGCGTGTTATACATTAACCTAACGTGCTACGTCATGTAGCCAAAATATAATTTGTTCAGTGCGAGTGTAAGAAAGGTTTTGTCTACATCATGTCAATGGTTAGGTAGAAAATTTAAATAACAAGCATATCCTTTTTCTGTACTTTCGTTTCACGCCATCTTTATTTGATTCATCAAATGACTTATAAAGTGAACCATATTTGACTGATAGTTATTAAAAATTTACCTTATATCTGCTTATTATGTACAAAGGTGAATATGATTTCATATATTATTTTATGATAAGGTATTTATAAAATTTTGGAGGGGGGGGGTGGGGATTTCTCTGAATTTCTAAACATTGTTCTGATATTGTCAAATTGATTAAAGTTTGAGGTGATAAATAACATTAAGTGTTGATCAGAACTGAAATCACTTGTACTGTACAAGTTTTGAATGTGGGAAGAGCTTTTACAAAATGGCTCTTAGCAGCGATGCATACTCAGAAAAGTTTGAAAGGCCCCTGAGCCAAGTTTTATAAACTTCCTGTACACGAATAAATTGCGCGGCGTGGGTTCATTGGACAACCAGAAATTCGCGCAGTTGCGTTTGAAGTATCAAGATTTTACAGCATCTCATCATCGCATTTAACCCGTGCGGTTTATGCAGATCCCTTCCAGATTAGCCTTGGCATTTCGTAAAGAAATATTCCATACTTAATGTCAAGTATGTACCTAGCTGTTCTTAGTTTATAAGAATTTCGAAAGTTGTGAGTTATAATACGGACACAACTATCTTCAGGTGCCAAAACATTCATAAAAGCTGTGTGGATCAATTTACGAACTATTCAACCGCAAAAATGAACCAAAAATATAATTATTTTCCATTCTATGTTAAGCTGTTTTTTTATTACTTAATATTTTCATTACAGCACAAATTGAATTGTCAGTATATTATAATCCACAGCGGCATTCGCCATACATAAATTCGCCCAGTCCCATTTCCCAAATATGAAATTTAAAAAAAAAGTGAATTTTCTGTTTGCCAGAGGTGGGCTTCGAACCCACACCGCAGCTAAATACAGAATCCCCAATTCCAGAGCGCTAATCCATTGGACATATTGGACCACATGAGTTGTTGGTAGCCAGATTGAATTTTAAACATTATAGGGTACGCCGTAGAAGTGACGTCATAATCGGATTAACTACCATAGCAATAGATGAATACAATTTTTTAATAGATCGCTCTGCACTACAAGCAGATTGTACTAATCACCTGTGTATGTCAGCAAACATAGATTGAGCACAATACTGGTCTTTGTAAAGATACTAATCTTACAGGTGCGAGTGATCAGCCTTTCTTTGACATCTGTGGTTCAATGCATTGGTACCGCGTGAACGTTGTAGTGCAGGGCGATATAGTCAAAATTGTATTAATCTATTGCTATGGTAGTTAATCCGATTAACTACGTCACTTCTACGGCGTATAGAGGCCCTGCATGAAATTATCGATTGGCTCCAAACAAAGGATTTGAGCCGGTGTCCTTCACCGTAGTTATGGCGGAGTGCAGTCCATTCAATCAAATGTTGTCATCAACCTATTTGATCGTAGTGCAGGGTTATGTGTGTGAGACGAACTGTCACGGTAGATTGCAATCATGCTTTTGTTGAATGCATTTGAGTAGTCCGCCATATTTACGGGATGATACATCACATGCAAGGCCTCTATAGGCAACTCCAACATTTCTCGGGTATAGAATAGAAATACAACAATGCGTGTATTGTGCTGCTCACAATAAATAATATCGATTTTGACTGCATCGTGCATAGTATATCGGGGCGTGCAACGTATAGGGAGTCTGCCATTTTCTTGTAGGCCTGTAGTCCCCGGGTATAGACGTTGGGTTTCCCCCCAGTTTATTCAAGGTTTTCGCACAGAACCCCCAAGATGTTTTAAGAAAATGGAAGATTAGATTATCATAAAAACGATACAGTAATCTTTATCGGGGTTCTATGTAAAAATTACATAGATTTTTCATCATTTTTTGAGCTTTTATTTTCACTGAAATTCAAAAAATATTTTGACGTATATAAAATTGAAATACAATTCTCCCCCCTCCTAAACAACACCAACTGTACCACAATTGGGTATCACGAATCATTTTACATGTTGTGCACATAATATTCATATATTCCTTTATACATAAGATGCTTCAGTGTTTACAACAAAATATTTCTGCGAAAACCCGCCCACTCGGCTATTTTATAAAGATAATCAGACTTCCCCAGAAAATGCAATAATTAGCATTAAAACCAAGTTGTTTTTACGCATTTTAAAAACACTTTGGCCCTATGGCGAATGCCGCTGTGATTATAATCTTACCGCACCCTTTCATTATATATACCGATAAAGTAAACCGCTAAAATAGCAACACTTTATCAAGTAAAGAACAATCTACAGCATTTTGAGACAGTTAATGCTGCAGTTGTATTTAAGGACAACTGCAGCATTAACTCGATAACAATTTGATTCTCAATTTTAAAATTATAGAATTATTTGGAAACAATGTAAAAAATTTTACCAAATTTGGGAGAAACATAACAATTTGCATTGTGCACCGACTAGTGATTGTTAGGGCATAAATTTGTATTATGGCAATTGTATCATATAAATTGAGGTTCAATGTCCAATAATGCGTGTTATACATTAACCTAACGTGCTACGTCATGTAGCCAAAATATAATTTGTTCAGTGCGAGTGTAAGAAAGGTTTTGTCTACATCATGTCAATGGTTAGGTAGAAAATTTAAATAACAAGCATATCCTTTTTTCTGTACTTTCGTTTCACGCCATCTTTATTTGATTCATCAAATGACTTATAAAGTGAACCATATTTGACTGATAGTTATTAAAAATTTACCTTATAATCTGCTTATTATGTACAAAGGTGAATATGATTTCATATATTATTTTATGATAAGGTATTTATAAAATTTTGGAGGGGGGGGGTGGGGATTTCTCTGAATTTCTAAACATTGTTCTGATATTGTCAAATTGATTAAAGTTTGAGGTGATAAATAACATTAAGTGTTGATCAGAACTGAAATCACTTGTACTGTACAAGTTTTGAATGTGGGAAGAGCTTTTACAAAATGGCTCTTAGCAGCGATGCATACTCAGAAAAGTTTGAAAGGCCCCCCCTGAGCCAAGTTTTATAAACTTCCTGTACACGAATAAATTGCGCGGCGTGGGTTCATTGGACAACCAGAAATTCGCGCAGTTGCGTTTGAAGTATCAAGATTTTACAGCATCTCATCATCGCATTTAACCCGTGCGGTTTATGCAGATCCCTTCCAGATTAGCCTTGGCATTTCGTAAAGAAATATTCCATACTTAATGTCAAGTATGTACCTAGCTGTTCTTAGTTTATAAGAATTTCGAAAGTTGTGAGTTATAATACGGACACAACTATCTTCAGGTGCCAAAACATTCATAAAAGCTGTGTGGATCAATTTACGAACTATTCAACCGCAAAAATGAACCAAAAATATAATTATTTTCCATTCTATGTTAAGCTGTTTTTTTATTACTTAATATTTTCATTACAGCACAAATTGAATTGTCAGTATATTATAATCCACAGCGGCATTCGCCATACATAAATTCGCCCAGTCCCATTTCCCAAATATGAAATTTAAAAAAGTGAATTTTCTGTTTGCCAGAGGTGGGCTTCGAACCCACACCGCAGCTAAATACAGAATCCCCAATTCCAGAGCGCTAATCCATTGGACATATTGGACCACATGAGTTGTTGGTAGCCAGATTGAATTTTAAACATTATAGGGTACGCCGTAGAAGTGACGTCATAATCGGATTAACTACCATAGCAATAGATGAATACAATTTTTAATAGATCGCTCTGCACTACAAGCAGATTGTACTAATCACCTGTGTATGTCAGCAAACATAGATTGAGCACAATACTGGTCTTTGTAAAGATACTAATCTTACAGGTGCGAGTGATCAGCCTTTCTTTGACATCTGTGGTTCAATGCATTGGTACCGCGTGAACGTTGTAGTGCAGGGCGATATAGTCAAAATTGTATTAATCTATTGCTATGGTAGTTAATCCGATTAACTACGTCACTTCTACGGCGTATAGAGGCCCTGCATGAAATTATCGATTGGCTCCAAACAAAGGATTTGAGCCGGTGTCCTTCACCGTAGTTATGGCGGAGTGCAGTCCATTCAATCAAATGTTGTCATCAACCTATTTGATCGTAGTGCAGGGTTTGTGTGTGAGACGAACTGTCACGGTAGATTGCAATCATGCTTTTGTTGAATGCATTTGAGTAGTCCGCCATATTTACGGGATGATACATCACATGCAAGGCCTCTATAGGCAACTCCAACATTTCTCGGGTATAGAATAGAAATACAACAATGCGTGTATTGTGCTGCTCACAATAAATAATATCGATTTTGACTGCATCGTGCATAGTATATCGGGGCGTGCAACGTAGAGGGAGTCTGCCATTTTCTTGTAGGCCTGTAGTCCCCGGGTATAGACGTTGGGTTTCCCCAGTTTATTCAAGGTTTTCGCACAGAACCCCAAGATGTTTTAAGAAAATGGAAGATTAGATTATCATAAAAACGATACAGTAATCTTTATCGGGGTTCTATGTAAAAATTACATAGATTTTTCATCATTTTTTGAGCTTTTATTTTCACTGAAATTCAAAAAATATTTTGACGTATATAAAATTGAAATACAATTCTCCCCCCTCCTAAACAACACCAACTGTACCACAATTGGGTATCACGAATCATTTTACATGTTGTGCACATAATATTCATATATTCCTTTATACATAAGATGCTTCAGTGTTTACAACAAAATATTTCTGCGAAAACCCGCCCACTCGGCTATTTTATAAAGATAATCAGACTTCCCCAGAAAATGCAATAATTAGCATTAAAACCAAGTTGTTTTTACGCATTTTAAAAACACTTTGGCCCTATGGCGAATGCCGCTGTGATTATAATCTTACCGCACCCTTTCATTATATATACCGATAAAGTAAACCGCTAAAATAGCAACACTTTATCAAGTAAAGAACAATCTACAGCATTTTGAGACAGTTAATGCTGCAGTTGTATTTAAGGACAACTGCAGCATTAACTCGATAACAATTTGATTCTCAATTTTAAAATTATAGAATTATTTGGAAACAATGTAAAAAATTTTACCAAATTTGGGAGAAACATAACAATTTGCATTGTGCACCGACTAGTGATTGTTAGGGCATAAATTTGTATTATGGCAATTGTATCATATAAATTGAGGTTCAATGTCCAATAATGCGTGTTATACATTAACCTAACGTGCTACGTCATGTAGCCAAAATATAATTTGTTCAGTGCGAGTGTAAGAAAGGTTTTGTCTACATCATGTCAATGGTTAGGTAGAAAATTTAAATAACAAGCATATCCTTTTTTCTGTACTTTCGTTTCACGCCATCTTTATTTGATTCATCAAATGACTTATAAAGTGAACCATATTTGACTGATAGTTATTAAAAATTTACCTTATATCTGCTTATTATGTACAAAGGTGAATATGATTTCATATATTATTTTATGATAAGGTATTTATAAAATGATATGCAAATAGTGTGTGATACGGTTGATATCAATGCAAATATAACACACCGCCAGTGTAGATTCGCCAAAGAATTACCAGCAATAAGCCTAAACAGAAATAATGTATGATGCGCGTGCGCAGATCGCATGGTTCGTATTATATTGACTGAAATGCTGATCCTATACTTTATTTCCGAAACTAGCCTACTGAATCTGATTCCCCGTATCGTATATGCACAGGAATTGAACGAACACTCAAATTTAGTAAGAGTGTACAGAACACTACTGAGCATCGACCCATAGGCTTTGCTTAACGCCGAATAAATAATGTCTTGGTTCTCGCTACCTCCCTCCTCAACTTCTGGAATTTGTCACATTTGTTTTTAGATTTTTCAAAACATTTAAGACTTTGGAATGCTATATGAAGGCTTTATACAGATAAAAATAAGTTTATTAGAGAACAAGGATCACTTCCAAGTCTTTTTGTGGTACTCTAGCGGGTCTCAGAATCTCACATTTGAGTACTCAAGCACTGTTGGGAAAGATCGAAAGCTACTAAACAATACTAATTTTACATTTGTGAAAAAATAATGAAAAAACCCTCCCTCATCAATTCATGAAAATCCGCCGGACGAGAACCAAAACATTAATTTTTTACGGTCTGATGTAGATGAACACATTTAGAAACGTTTTGTACTGTACTACTGGGTAAAAACACCGGGCTCATTAAACATTACGAGCCTACACTGACGGTGTGAAAATACGAAATCATTTGGCGCCAATTTGGTACCAGCTTCCACAAAGAACGACATCGTACACACCGTATCTCCGTAGATATATGCAGTACTGATGATTTCTTGTGAAATGAATGGATGTTGTGTACTTCTGCTTCATGCAAAAACTACAAATTGAATCGATCCATCAAAAGGTGAGTGATACTGTTACGAGTCGTTAGTGAATCAAGGCCAAAACACCCAAATTCACTTTAGAATGCACAACAAAACCCACTGTTTGATTAATAACAATATCTGAATCTTAATGAAAAGTAAAGTATGATGTATGATTTAACAATTTATGAGTGAACATAAATACATAAATTTATACAAATACACTTATCCGGTAGTCTTCTTTTGTTGATTACAAAGTTCTGTTGCATTCTATGACTGATGTATTCCGATTTACTTGTCCGGCGAAGATCACTGCTCAGCGAAATCCACTGAATGTTGGGTTATATAAAGGGAAATGCAATCGTTTTAATAACAGTCAAAAACATTTTTGAAACTTTCAAAACCAGAATATTATTTAAGTGTTGAAAAAATATTTTGCAAAAACGTTTGCCCAAAATATATTCCAATAACGTTTTAAAAACGTTTTCATTCCATTTATATTACCCGACATTTAAGGGGGTACTACACCCCTGGCCAATTTTATGCCTACTTTTGCATTTTTCTCAAAAATTATAGCGCATTGGTGACAAGTAAGATACGTATATTATAGGGGCAAGGACTACAACTACTGCACTGAAATTTCAGCAACTCAAGGCAAGTAGTTATTGATTTATTGATCAAATATTGGTTTTCCCTAATTTTTGACTGTAACTGCACAACTGTTGTCTGTGCTGAAATAAAATTTCCACTGCAGTAGTTGTAGTTCTTGCCCCTATAATATACATATCTTACTTGTCACCAATACGCTATAATTTTGAGAAAAATGCAAAAATAGGCACAAAATTGGGCAGGGGTGTAGTACCCCCTTAAATGTTATCAAAACCTTTTTAATAAACTTTTGAAAAACATTTTTGTGTTTGCTAGGGACTTGAAGTCATATATCATTTGCGTATAAAATCCTCGCACATTTGACAATCACCAAAATGGTGCTGCTTTCACAAATCACTCGCTATCTTTAAGGAACAGGCCGCAAATAAAAAGGTTTCTCCATATGTTCCCATTTACATTGACAGATGTGTTGTTTTATAAACTAGGCTTCAGCAAGTCGACAGAAGAATATATTTCCCTTTTGGGAAGAGAAGAGCACTTTGTTCCTCTTAAAATCTCCTTAATAATAGCACATTATTGGCTATGAAAATTGACTGGCTCACATGGGTACCTCTTTTTGAAGCACATTTACTTCCAACACATTATAGAGAGAGCCTATAAATTCTCTTAATGAAAACTGGAGAACTGAGGATTTCCAAAGATCCAAATAATATATTGACATATGATTGGACTTGTTTTTCTGATCAACTTGATTGTACAGGCTGTATCAAAATGTTTGGTACCCATCAGTTTTTGGTGTTTATTGACAGGCCTGCTTCTTCAATATGCAACATTGGATCCTATCCAAATGCCCATAATTTATAGTTTTATAACCTTTCATAACATTTACCTATAAATAGGGTAGCTTTGTCAAAATGTTGCATTTTGATGTGGTAGTCTTGTCCATATTCACTGGAAACTGATGGGTACCAATCATTTTGATACACCCTGTATGAGAGGGGATTCCCAAAATGTAATTACACGCCAGCTCTTTCTCTCATGAAATAGCTTTAAATTGTAAAGATAAATAATCAAATTAAATTACTCAGGACACATCACAATGCAATCATTTTCCTAAACTAATAGATCAAAGTTTGTATCCAACATATCATTACAACTGTATACGATTAATACAATTCTCCTGTATCTCTCAGTTCGATACATTGCAAAAATGTTATGAGGATAACGAACTACAATAAAATTACGCTTATTAATTTAATATCAACGAGGAAATACAAGACCATGATGAAATATGAAATAGTTTATACCTGGTTTATATGTATGTATTGAAGATACGTTAAGTTGTGCAGACGTGGAGTGGATATATATGGGAAATTAGATATCATTCAATATCTGATCGTCGTGTTAAGTACAAGTGTATCCCATATATTTACAGACGAAGAGTCCCCTTCAACATGGCTACAGCCGTAGGATCTGGTGGTGATCCCCGTAGTGATGATCTTGGCGCACATTTGCAACAACCCATTGAACAACAGGGAGGTCAGTTACGAAGATTTAAGATGATGGATCTTTTCGGTATAAAATCCCACAATTCCTGGCGGTTAGACCCCAAATGTCATTTGACGTCGTCACGCCGATGCACACATCGTTTAGCGAACATCGTTCCTCTGAATTGCAAGTCGGCCCCCGGGAAGTCGGCGTGACGTCAAATGACGAAATCTGGGGTCTAACCGCATGAATTATGGTATTTACCGAAAAGGTCAATTGTGATCTAGTTTTAAAACTGAACATGATAAAAAGATTCATCGTTTAAGTGACCTATAATAACTCCAGTAATTTATAATATGTTACGTAAACGTAGCGAGCCGGATATTGTGAGTTTTGATATGCTAATGAGTGAAGTCGGATAACGTTTAATTTTTGATCTCTGAGTGTATAACCATTTGGGATCATTTCTGGGGTCATTTTGAGGGTCATTGACTTAAAATTTCAGCAGGTCCTAGGTTATCAACGTTTACTCAAAAATGCTTCAAACAATACAAGCACATTGAGATTTTAATTTGGTCTGATTTATGAATTTCTTTGTATTCTTTAATATCATTTATCTGTTATTCAGGTGCAGCAGCTGCAGGCGAACTTCAATCGACATCAGCCCTCCCAGAACCCAATCAACATGTTGAACAGATTCGGGGGAAAAATATAAACATAGGGAACAATCAAACGGTGGTTGAGGGAGACCAGTATAACACATAATCAGAAGTAAGGAAGGTTAGTTGTATATGTAGATTAATAGTGACACTAAACATTTTTGACAGAGCTCTATATACCGGGTCAGCTCCTTTTATTCTCGAGGTACTTCCAGATTCTTTTCAGAATGATCTGGATTACAGATGTCTGGTCTTTCCCGAATTTCCCGAATTTCTTGTGCATCAGAATGGAATGGCATTCATACCTGGAACATATTTGTTCCTTATCTTCAACACGATCATGGATGGTGGTTCTGCTGCAAATATTGGCGTAATTGGAGAGTCATGTTGAGAACATGCTCAACCAAATTTAAGGTGTTAAGGTGGTACTACAGCCCCTGACAAATTTTGTGACTAATTTTGCCTTTTTCTCAAAAAATAACTACACACTGGTAAGAAAAGTTATGTATATTAGTTTTTGAGAAAGTAAATAGTCACAAATTTATCAAGGGGTGTAGTAATCTGACCATATTCTTGAAGAAATTCATCAGGTTTGTGTGATACAATTAACAGAAAGTTCTTTTTGCTGAAAACCAATTACATTTTACTGACCTGGCAGTTTCGGCCATCTTGGTCGAAGGCCATCATCGGAGTGATGGTACTTGATCCTTCCTTCTGGTTGATTGGTCGCTCAGAAGTGGATCGTATACGTGACTGAGAAAATGGCCCCTCATTCTCTGTTCATGGTATTAGGAGCTCTTTTTATTATCCACATGGATTCTGTGATGCGGCGTGCCCCGAATCACATTCCTTGTCGAGGATTTTATCTCTAAATATCTAGCCGAGGGCTTAGCGGAAGTCATAATAGAGGAGGGTGAGATTTTCAATTCTCACGATGTCGTCTCGCTGTTTACTAACACGCCGATTGATGAATCGTTAAATGTCATTAGAATCAGATTACAACAAGACAAGACTCTCAAAAACAGGACTTTGCTCGCGGTAGACGATGTTATCGACCTTTTACGGTTTGTACTCACCACCACATATTTCTTGTTTTGAGGGAAAATCTACAAACAAAGATTTGGTGCAGCGATGGGGAGCCCGATGTCCCCGGTGGTCACGAATTTATATATGGAGTTTTTAGAACAACAAGCCATTGCGACAGCCCCATTAGATTGTAAACTGCGGCTCTGGAAACGGTATGTTGATGACATTTTGGAGATTGTGAGGTTGATAATTTAACCACTCATCTGAATCAAACCGACCCTACGGACAATATTAAGTTCACATATGAGAAAGAACATGATGGGTCAATACCGTTTCTCGATACACTTATCGTCCGCCAACCCGATGTTTCTGTTAAGCTGCTGGTTTATAAGAAAGCAACGCACACAGACCAGTACCTCAATTTCACTCCGCATCACCCAATACATCATAAGCTAGATGTGGTCCGCACACAAGAATGATATAGAACAGGAAGGGGACATAATCAAACAAGAACAAGGGCTCCACAGAGAAGAACAAAGGACTTGTCATCATTCCTTATGTTGAGAAATTGTCTGAAGCGACCACTCGCACTTTTAGAAAGCATGGCATTGCCACCGCGATATGCCCTCATACTACCCATTGTTGGTGACCAATCAACCAGAAGGAAGGATCAAGTACCATCACTCCGATGATGGCCTTCGACCAAGATGGCCGAAACTGCCAGGTCAGTAAAATTTAATTGGTTTTGGCAAGAAGAACTTTCTGTTAATCTGATCATACTCGAGCTATAGGTGCAGCACGTGTCTTGAAGCCTGCGAAATTAAGGGTAGACGAGGTATTGTTGGTCGAAGCAACCTAAAAATCGATTTTCATTATCTATATCAATATATTATTGAAAATTATATTAACGCCTTGATGTTTCGCAAAAATTCATTCTACAAATCATATACTTTGCAAACTTGCTTAATTTATTGTTGTTTATGAGTTATGTACGTTTTACAAAAGTGTTGTTGTTTCAGCCCTCTTTACAACGTAACTCAAGAACCGCAGCACCTATAAAAGTGTATCTGTGATATTTTAATTCTTCTACACGTTCGCTATGAATTGAGCAATGCAGTTTTTGCCAAAGCTCACTACCATTTGTAAGATGCTGTGAACTACCAAATCACAACAGTTTAAAATAATTAATAACCTTAATAACAAATTTAATAAATTAATTAATATGTCATTTTCTAACGCATTTGGTATTTGATTTAATTTTAACAATGATAATGTTTGATATATAAACGGAAACAGGAGTTCTTCTAACGGTTATCAATTAAATGTCTTTTTTAATGATCGATGAAAAAATCTAAATATCATTTAGTTATTATTTATTTATATTATTTGTTTTGAAGATGCATTGTGTTCTTTGAAAGTATTAAACAGCATGCTTTTGTTTTGTTTTTTAGATGTTCCAAATTTCAATTTAGAATCTGTGAGAAGACAATTAAGGGCAGAATACCAAGAAACGAGAGGTAAGCTGCCGCTCCTTCCGGGATTGCCAGAAGAGTTTGCCAGGATGGAAGACATCTTCGTTGACATGAACATCGTCAAAGAAGAACAGAAACCAAGTGCGGTTATACCCAAACAACTACAATCATATGGTGACATTGTTTGTATAAAACGACCGGGAGAGACAGGTGAAAGTAATATTGAATACGTCAGACGTATTCTTGCAAGGGGCGGACCCGGGGCTGGAAAATCATCAACAGTATCCAAGTTAGCATATGATTGGGCATGTAATAAACAAGACTCACCTATTTCAAGATTTGAATTGTTGTTTGTAATCAAAATAAATGAGATTGGTGCACATACTGATTTAGTTAGTATCATACAAGATCAGCTGCTGCCCAAGGTTTCAAAAAAGGGTCTTGAAGAGTATCTTGAATCAAATGCTACCTCTGTAGTTATTTTGTTCGATGGGTATGATGAAGCCTCCGAACATTTCCACCAATCTATAGATATCAGAAATATATTGCGTAGTAAGTGGTTGCCAGAATCTTGCGTAATAGTAACCGCTAGATCTAATCAAGTTGGCACATTTTGTCACAACCACGGTCCATATCTCCAAGTTGAGATTCAGGGGTTTTCTGCCGATGGCCGAGAAAATTATGTGAAAAAGTTCATGGAGATTCAAGAGGAATGTGGCAATGTAAATAGCGAAGGTCATGGAGACGCTAAAAGAGCGCGGAAAGATACAGGGATATATGCTTCTACGTTTTTGCGCCAACTTTATAGCTTTCCAAGTTTGTCTCAGCTAGCAACCATACCTATCATTTTATCCATGTTGTGTTTGCTTTGTATTGAGGTTAAAAACCTGCCATCAAGTTTTTGGATTGAGGTTAAAAAATTTCCATCAACTATCACCGCCATTTACAAGGAGGTGATAATGCATTTAGCAAAACATAATTGGGTAAAATATTCTAGAGACGAACTAGATATAGACAAAGTTAAAGAATGGGTCAATGATATACTGTCCAATGTAGGAAAGGTAGCAATCGACGGTTTATTTGATGATAAATTAGTATTCGAAGCAACTGAGTTCGATGAAAAGAAACTCGAACAGGCATGTTCCATTGGCGTAGTCACTAAACAAAGAAAGAGATCTAGAGATACGGTGGTACACAGTGTAACATTCCTTCATAAAACATTTCAGGAAATGTGTGCTGCTTTTTACTTGGGAAAGTTGATAGAAATAGATACCGAAATGTTTGGTTGTTATTTGAATCGCATTGGTAGCAATAATGTTTTTCAGTTTGAATCTTTGCTGAGGTTTGCTTGTGGATTGAGTATGAAGGCTACTAAAAGAATCTTGCCACATGTTGTGCGAATTATGTGTGAGCATGAGTATTTGAAAGACCGGGAAGGCAATGTCGAAAATATCTTACAGAATATGTGCCAGCAGATGCCAATATTTCTTTTGCACGAAGCTGAAGTAAACAACCTAGAAAAGGGGCACAATTTGCTTCACACTGAATTAAGACCCTTGTGTAATACCGTATCTATTAGATCACTGAACGTAATGCGAATGTTTCCATTGGTCAAATATTGGTGGTCAACAACTGAATTTTTAAACATCCTCAATGAGTACATTTCTTTGCCTTGTAAAAAAGATGAAAATACTCAAGCACATTCTTGGTTAGATATTGTTAACCAAGTTCAAGTCGATAGCTTGGCAATAGTGCACTGCATGGCGAGCATGAAGTTGCTTTGTGCAATGTCTAGGATAGCGGTGTTGCATATAGGTAGTGGTTTTGATAATGCCATTCTAATGACTAAATTGGATGACATTACAGACTTTCTTAATGCCCTATTGACAGGTCAGTTCTCCAGCACTTCGCTCTCAGAGTTACATTTGCATCAGGTTCAATGTGATGCAAACCAGTTTTCACAATTTCTATCCCACGTTCCATCTCTTTCTAAACTTGAATTGTTTAGAGCACAATTCTATGGTGAGTTGACAAGTACACCGTCTCTTCCATCTCTGAAAGAATTGTGCGTTGATGTTGCCCCTCTATCTTATAGACATAAGCTACTATATTTCATAATATCCATTCCTTCTCTCACTACGCTCGTGTTGAGGAGCGTGTCATTGCATGGTGAAACGCATGTACTTGTCCTACCAGCACTAAAAGAATTGATCTGTGATATAAATGATGTTATTTCACGATATATTGATATCACATCAACATCATATAGGGCTATATTACGTGGGTATTTGCAGATAGTTAATATGATTGAGCGCCAAAATGCAGGTGGAACTCAGGATAGACGACAATCTGTCGATCTGAAGACTTGTCTGCCAGTAGAGACAATACAAATACGTCGTATCCCTCTTAAGCCTGATGATGTAAACAACCTTGCTAAGTCAATAAAGCACATGCAACGTCTCAGATGGTTGCGCTTAGAAGCTAATACATTGACCCAAGATGATTTTGACAAACTCTTTGATGCTGTAGTTGAAGCGTCAAAGAATATATCCAACTGCAATGATGATATGGTCAGTTCACATTTTAGAAATGATTGCGACATGAAACTCGAAGCGCTTGATGTGTCGTATAACAAAATACATGACTCGATCAAGAAATTTGGCATTGCATATTCCTATATGTCATCACATCTCAGGTACCTACGTTTGAGTTATGCGTCTTTGAAAGCCCATCATTGCGAGGAGCTATTAGACAGACTTCATGAAGAAGGTCAAAGAACAAAAGGTGGTTTAGCGCTTGAATACCTAGACCTCTCTGGTAATGAGATAGGTGATTCTGTAGGGAAACTTGTTCAAGTATACGTCATGTATATGACTCGTCTGAAAATGTTACAATTAAACGAGACGAATTTGAGCCCAATCCATTGTGATATGCTTTTTGATGGGTTTATTGAAGCCGCTAAAAGCTTTGAGCAGCATGATGGAGCAAGTCGCGATTCACAAGGTGATAAATGCTCGTCACAAATTGGTTTGGCTCTTGAAGTGCTGGAATTATCTGCCAATGAAATAGGTGATTCTATAGGAAAGCTTGCTAAGGCATATGAATGCATGACAAATTTGAAAAGTTTGAAACTGTCGAAAGCAAATTTGACCCAAACCCAATGTGCACAACTATTCAACGGGTTTCACAAAGCCGGAGAGATGAAAGAAATTCGGTACAAGAAAACCGAAGCATGTGTTATAGAGCTAGGTGTATTAAGGGGGCACGGTTTACCTCTTGAAGAATTAGACATGTCAAATAATGATATTCGTGATTCCCTAGAGACGTTCGTTCAGGCATATATCTCGTACATGGCCCGTCTGAAATTTCTAAACCTCAGTAGTACAAATCTGAACCAAAATCAGTGTTCTGTGCTATTTGATGGGTTCACTAGAGCTGGTGAATTACTAGCAAAACAAGGCGAGCATTTGAGCATAGAAACTTTGGGATTAAGCGAGAATGAAATAGGGCTAGATTACTCGGACCGTAAATTTCAAGAGGCACGAAAATATATGCCTT
Organism: Amphiura filiformis; assembly: GCF_039555335.1. Classification (NCBI taxonomy): domain Eukaryota; kingdom Metazoa; phylum Echinodermata; class Ophiuroidea; order Amphilepidida; family Amphiuridae; genus Amphiura; species Amphiura filiformis. The sequence continues at coordinate 91,278,453 of NC_092628.1, read as the reverse complement.
GTCTTAAAACGATTCAGCCAAATTTCTTGTTAATTGGGGGTACAAAGCTGTGAATGTACCTACAAAAAACATAAATAACGCCAAGGAGTGTTTTTAACCTTGTCAAGCATATTTCGTTGGTGACCCCCCCCCCCAGTCGTGCCATTTCCCTTACACAGAAAGTTAACAGTTACGTTCCATGATGTTATCCAAACAAAAAAAGAAGTGCGTCATGGTTACCTAGAGTAGTGTCATTGTTCAACAAATCGCTTATGTTGCGAAGTGCATCAGGCATCGGCGTCTTGGTAAATAAGGCTGCGACGTAATGATACCTTGTCCTATCGTGAGATTAGTGATTTGTCAACAAAACTAACTGAGTTCTTGAGGTGGTGGAGGTGGAGGGAGAGATCAAGGAAACCAATTTAATCGAGGAAGCGATATTCATTCATTCATTCATTCATTCATTCATTCATTCATTCATTCATTCATTCATTCATTCATTCATTCATTCATTTTTTATTTCCATAAAAATCAAGAACATTACATTACAGCAAAAAAATACAAACAAGATACATATGGAGGAAAAGGCTGGAAAACCAAAAAGGCCTGAAAGTTAGCCTTTCCCTAAAATCAAATGAAATTAGCAAAACAAAGCAACTTTACGAAACAAAACATCACATGATATGTCCCCGGATATGCCTATGATGACATGAGGCCTTATGGACGTTTTCTGTCTTTGCTTGTCACGTGGTAGGCCTATGTTAAAGTTGCGATTATATGGTCAAATAAGTTTCAAATCAGGTAGCCGAGCAGTCTAAGGCGCTAGGCTCATACAGAATCCATGATAGCTCCGCGGCGTGAGTTCGAGCCCCACCTCTGCCGAACTTAATTTACTTTTTTTAAATTTCATATTACGATTATTAGGGAAACGTGGCTGGGAGAATTTATGTATGGCGTAGGGAGGAGTGCCCTCTTCAGGTGTGGATGCGCTCCAATTGCCATTGAAACGGGTCGTACTCAGGTACAGAACCGAATTTGTAATATTTGTAATATGAATTGTATTGAAGATGAGTTCCATTGTTTTATAATTTGTTCAACATATAATGATATCAGATCCAATTTCGTTAATGACATGGTTAAATTTAACCCAAGTATTATTATGTTTATATCATTATATGTATTATTATGTGCTATGTTTTTATATTGTATATTATTAATAGTGTGTTGTCACTCAAAAGCCATAATTGGCTGGTCTCTATGTGAGAATATGACGTTAATAAAGATTAAACTAAACTATGAGGCCCAAAAGTTTCCATAATTCCAGGGTTAAGACCACTCTACTCAATTAAGTAATTACAGATATTAGCTACATGTGTTTAAATAGGGCTTCATCTTGATCAATACTGCTGTTTTGCCCAAACTTTCATTTAAAAAAATACCTAATGACAATTTGAATGACTTATCCTTCATTTACACTGAATGGGCCTTCAAATAATGTAATCAGATTAAATATGACTACAACTGCTACATCTGCATTAAAAACGGTGAAACTACTTCTATTGAAGCTGCCAATAAAGAGTCTTGTAAAAAGATTACATATTGTTCAGTATAAAATATAAAGTGATGCTAGTTAACACGATGTTGACATTATGTATAAGACTGAGATTTGTCAGATAATGGCAATCTTAAAACTTTGTTAATATTATTAAAATGTTATCAAGTAAACCTCAATATTAATGAGAAAGCAATGTTTTAATTTGAAGATTCGCCTAATGCTGTCATCATGGCTATGGGCTCACTTGACATAAGTGGACTTTTTAGCGCAACCTAAAAGTGCCCTCCCGTAAAATTCCCACCAGCAAATAAGGGCACGGAACCTTAATTCTTATTGTGAGTTCACAGAGGAGAGAGATCTCTATTTGCACATTAAATTACTCCACATCAAAGGAGCCCAAGTGCTCCATTAGGCGAATCTTTACGGTATAGTTCTCAAAAAAGAAGTATATTTGCTACACGTGTGAATAAAAAACACATTAATTGAAGGTATGAAGGGTTTATTTTAATATTCTGTTATTTCTTTTATCATTATTGTTAATAAACGATAGAAGGAGAAAACGAAACCTAGGATTAATCTATCTCTCCTTATCCTCAAATTATCCGCATGTTCACAAGAAGCCAAAAAATTATTGCATGTATTTTGTGCTATAGCCACTGGATATTTTCTATGTGATTTTAATAAAAATGTTTAATTGAATGGAAATGCATTCAGCTTAATGTCGACTTTGTTCAATTTCACTATACGGGTGTATCAAAATAAAGTATACAGTTCGAAAAAAGTCACTAGGTTAAAAAAGTATGAGGTATTTAGTCAACATACTTGAGTTGATAGCTGCATCGACATCCTGTCCTCCTACAACTGTAAAATAACTGGCGTATGACCATTAATAAGTACCCCGTAGCAATTTTTGTGAGCCGAGTAAAAATGCAGTTGCGCGAAATCAATCAAAATCAAAGCAACATGAAAATCACATGTTTAACCACTTTCTTTACAGTAATTAACAGTCTTAGTTTTCCACGTGGTCACCAGGGCATGACCACCATTCCTTTGTATGCAGATTTCAACATGGCATTCACACCACGTCTTATGAGAGGTCTGTCCTGCCTGGGGAGGTCAACTTGTGCAATTATGTATCGCTGGAGTTCATCAAGGTCTGCAGGAAGAATTGTGAAAACCATTGCTTTTAGATAGCCCCACAAGCATGACAAGAAGAAATCCAGAGGTATACGATCATAGTTGATCATGAGATCTTAAAAGCCATTCCACTTGGTGCTTCAAATGAATCACACGATTGCCAAACAATTCTTTAAGGTGTTCTGTCAATTACTGTAAGGAAAGTGGTGAAACTGTGATTTACATGTTATATTATTTTAATTGACTTCGCGCAACTGTATTTTTACACTGCTCACAACAATAACCATTGAGTCATTATTAATGGTCACACGCCGGTGATTTTACAGTTGTGGGAGGACAAGATGCTGATTCAGCTCCTTGAATTCTGACTATTTGTAACAAAAGAAAAGCATCAACAACAGGTGAAAAAATAAATTGGAGGACAGAAAATGAGTCAAACTCCTGAGAAAAGTGTCATCGTAAATGCCATCCAGATTGTGTATTACGCTTCTTTCCTCAGAGATATTTATTGGCCATGTGGTTATCGAATGGAACGTCTAGTTAGTTTCAGAAAAAAATACAATTTCATCACCCAAGAAATTCAAAAATATCACAGAAACACCTCGGTATTCGATTTTGTATCTCATACTAGCAGTTTGGAAGGGGTCAGCTACATGTTGGTATACTAATATTTCGGATAATAGGTTGGTAAAATTAGTGTCATTTAATCGGTTATGTTTTATTCGCTTGTTTTATGAAATTAATGAGGATTATTCCGAAACTTCCGTATGCTCTAGCAAGCGAAGCCTTACTGTTTGTTCGAGCGCCATCTACTTTTAGAATCATTGTAAGCTGCAAGATCTATCTTGCCTGTTGTCAGTAAAATTATTGAGAGGGCCGTTCACAATCATGTGTATTCTTATGTATCGCAGCATGGAATTCTTAATGAGCACGCACCAGTCTGGTTTTCGTCCTGGGCATTTAACAGAATCAGCCCTTGTTAATATGGTGGACGACTGGCTCTCTAATATCAATTCTGGTAAAATGACGGGTATGGCCCTTATTGATTTAAGGAAGGCGTTCGATACCGTGAATCATGATATCCTGATTAATAAACTTCACGATATTGGAGCATCAAACAACACCCTCAATTGGTTTAAATCCTATCTGAGTGGCAGAATGCAAAGAGTATCGTTTAACGGAGTTGTTTCAGATACATTACCCATTAATACAGGTGTTCCACAAGGCAGTATCTTAAAAGCAGTTTTAAAAATATTATTGATGATCGAGACACTGAATGACGAATACGATTGCAAAAGATGCGAGTAAAATGCAGCAGGTTGTGATGGTTTAGTGGTTAACGCCGTGGTTTGAATTGCGAGAGGTTGAAGGTTCGAACCCTACCGTAGCATTTTGATTTTTTTCTCTCTTATTCTGTTAGGCCTACACTGCAAATTGGCCAGAACACATGGAACGTGGTGTTCAGAAGAATTCCCATGAGATCCGAGAGTTTTCACCTAAGGCAAGCCCAATGCTCGAACCCTCGCCGATCGTATCTCCCGGCTGACAGCGCAACGCCTATATAACCGCTCGGCCATCTCGCCTTTGTGTCTCTCCGATGCTTGTTCATCGCTGTCAACAGATATACGGACTCCCAAAGTTGTCCTGAATTTCATTCTTCCCTAAATCCTTCGAATTTACTCTCACTATCATCCCATTTGTCTTGAAAAAGACAGTTTGGAATAGCGTTTCCACGTTGCATCGCCATTGTTGTTGTAGTCACTTATATCCCTCCTTCGAAGGAGCACCGTGTATTTCTCGCTGACACGTCGCAGCTCTCCAACGCCTCTATCTGCTCATCCACATCGGTATCATTACCTCATGCGTTCCATTTTGAACACCAGTATTCAATATAATCATTCAGAACACTTGTGACACGTCTGATCAATACTGTGTGTTCTACATTATACTAAAAGAACACTAATGTGCTAGGCTTATCATATTTTCAAAAACACTAGTGTTCTAAAGAGACAATTATGAACACCCCGGACGCGTCTGAGAAGCGTCATGTGTTCGGGAAAATTTGCAGTGTATGAGGGTGTAGGGGGCCTATGTGTGTAGGCCGGTCAGTATTATGATCATTTGGAAATATTATATGCAACAAGTTTGTTTTGCCACGGTCTTCCCTGCAATGTTTTTCTTTATCTATCAAATAATGAGATGTACGAATTTCAAACCTGATTTTTTGGCATATTTGTAAATTTTACAAAATTTGTCTAGAGCAACTTTGATGATCTCCATAGAAACCCACAGTTAAGCGGTCAAGATAAAAAAAAATGCTTTCTTTCATTTTACCTCATTATTTCTACTTCAAATAACCAGAAACCCTTCCTGAAAGTTGTTTACTAATATCATAAATATTTTCATTTAAAAAAAAAAATCAAAACGATATGGTAGGGTTCGAACTCTCAACCTCCCGCACTACAGGCACGGCCCTAGTCACTGGACCATCACAACCTGCTACCTTATTTACAAGTTACTTGGCTCTTGAGCCTTGCAAGTATAAGTTTAAGCATGGAAGTACTAGAAGTACTTCAATGGTTTAGGCTATAATATGATGTTATTAGTGGTTTCATATGCATTTAACAGTGTATTTATACATAGAGATGTTCATTTGTTTGGTTTTTTTGGTGAAATAATTGTTCCTCTAGTTGGTGCTATATTATTTTGTCATACTGGTTTGATTTGATATGTGTTAATAATTTTGTTGTATTATATGTAATTTTAAATTTCTGTTGTGCAATTGTTATATGATGCAGGGCCCCGTGTAAGAACAGCATTTTTGCTGATCGGGTTACCCTGGGTAAATATGATGTAATAAAAAAAAATGTAACTACAATTAGCGTTTATTTCCAATAATTGAGCTCAGTGTTTCCAATGGTCTCAGTTTTTGTTTTGTCATTTCTCCAATGCAGGAGCTATACCCATCACTGCCCGTTGGAAATAAACTTGCAAATTCAACCAGACTTTATCATGTTTATGTGTCATCCTTTCTTTTCGAATTTTGTATGTCTGTGTAAAGTAATTTATATCTAACTGATGAGTGATGATTTATTGCTGTATTGGTTTTGTCAGACATTAAATAAAGAACCACATTGTCAAAAACCCAATTTACCCAATGCTAATGAGGTGACATCCCGCTATCTCTAAGGTCCGCTATCTCTAAGGTTCGCTATCTCTAAGGTTCGCTATCACTAACGTGTAAAGTCTATGGAGATCCCGCTATCTCTAATAGAGAAAAAGGTTCGCTATACCTAAAAAAGGGTCCGCTACTTCTAAGGTTCGATATCACTAATTTAGAATAAGGTTCGCTAGTTCTAAGGTTCGATTTCACTCATTTTAAATAAGGTTCGCTATCACTAATTTAAAATAAGGTTCGCTATTACTAATTTTGAATAAGGTCCGCTATCACTAATTTATTGAAGGTTCGCTATCTCTAAGGTTCGTTATCACTAATTCCAATAAAGGTCCGCTATACCTAAGGTTCGCTATCACTAATTTTGTTTAAGGTTCGCTATCCCTAATTAATTAAGGTTCGCTATCTCTAAGGTTCGTTATCACTAATTTCGATTAAGGTTCGCTATACCTAAGGTTCGTTATCACTAATCGTAAATAAGGTCCACTATCTCTAATTTTAAATGAGGTCCGCTATCTCTAATTTCAAATAAGGTCCGCTATTTCTAATTTTAAATAAGGACCGCTATAGCCAACCTTATTTGAAATTAGAGATAGCGAACCTTATTTAAAATTAGAGATAGCGAACCTTATTTAAAATTAGAGATAGCGAACCTTATTTTAAATTAGTGATAGCGAACCTTAGAGATAGCGAACCTTAGAGATAGCGAACCTTAGAGATAGCGGACCTTATTTAAAATTAGAGATAGCGAACCTTAGGGATACCGGGATTGTTAAAATTAGAGATAGCGGACCTTATTTTAAATTAGTGATAGCGAACCTTAGAGATAGCGAACCTTCAATAAATTAGTGATAGCGGACCTTATTTAAAATTAGAGATAGCGAACCTTATTTAAAATTAGTGATATCGAACCTTAGAAATACCGAACCTTTTTCAAAATTAGTGATATCGAACCTTAGGTATAGCGGACCTATTTCGTAATTAGTGATAACGAACCTTAGAGATAGCGAACCTTAGAGATAGCGAACCTTAGAGATAGCGAACCGTAACCGCTAATGAAAGTACATAATCATATTTCATCGAATGAGGCGAACTACCCTTCGTCCCGTCCAGCTGCATAGACCATGTAGACGGTCAATACAAACACTTCCACCTGCCATTATAGGTCACGGGTTCAACCATCTCTAAGTTCTACCCACTAATTGCTCTTTCAAATTTTTATACTTCCATCACGAAAACTCGACAAAGTATTCGCGATGTCATTGTGCACCCCACACTTTTTTGACCGAGGGCCTGCCTTCCACACTCACACTTTATAATAAAACCCATAAGAACCCATAAAAAATGTTATGCCTCAAAGCGCCCGCGCGCGTTCGTTTTTCTTAGCGCGTCCATGTCAGCTGAAACGGGAAATTCTTTTTTTTAATATAGTTTTTACCGTTAAAGGAGGATTTCGTGATCCTAGCATCCTCTTTTTATGACATTTGTCAGTACATATCCACACAAAAAGCCTATTCCCAAAATTTCAGTTGATTCCGATTTTGCGTTTGTGAGTTATGCATGATTATGTGTATTACACTGCTCCATAGACAATGCGTTGTAATTTCGTTCTGGTGCACCAGAACGAAATTCAAATTTCACGATATCTTTGCAAAACGAATTAATCTGCAAGAAATATTTTGTACATAAACATTATGTAGCCAGAGGTTTCCAGTGATATAAAAATCTCAACTTTTTAAAGAAAAGTGGGGGGGCGAGGCTGTGGATCACGAAATGCCCTTTAAGTCATGAAATTTTGAAATTTTGAGACAAATTTGGAAGAAAAGTTACTTGATTCGATACTCGTATTGTTTAGGTATAAAACAATTGATATTTGTACTTCAATTGTGTAAATCAACCACAATTTTATGCTGTGTACTTTTGAACACTCAAAAATGACATCTTAATTCAAAATTTATTTTAAAAAAAATCTTATTAAAAAAAACCCCTCATTCCGCATTCGTTTTTGAAACTGCCATGGGCTTTGAGACAACAATTCTTTTTAGCCTAATGTGCTGTGTGTCACATTATGTGGGTGAACATAAACAATTATTCTCTATTCTAGACTCTGAAAGTGTAAAAATTATGCACCAAATGGCTTTAATCGAACCTTCATTTTGCAAGATTGTCCAATGCCCATCCCTTTCCACTTCTGCGTTGGACGCCCAACTCTCTATGTTTAAAGCACCTTGACCTATGTTGTTCACTCCAACATGGGGTTGAGTGGTGGCATCTGTTCCACAATGGTCCTATATTTCTGCCTGCTTATGGATTGGTGCCCAGCTGCCACCACAGGCCTCATGTTTAATTCGGTGCAGTCAGCTAAATGGTAATGGTCACGGCCATTCTATGGATATGCCCAAACTAGCAGAGTCTTTTTCAGTTACCCTATCGACAACAGATTGCTCGATACCTAGGCGCTTCCTGAATGCTGTTTTTCGCAAAAATGTATACAATAATAGTGAAAATTTGTCCACGAATGACGAATAGCTTCAATTTGGGCCTTCATGTAACCCATTTTCGGATTTTTTTCAAACTAAAATTGTACACAATAATAATGCCAAGTTCCTCACTTTTCAAGGGGAAACCTCCCCTGCGTCGCGCATTTATACAATTATTAATAGTGAGAATTTTGGATAAAGAAATCTTCAAAAACTACCGACCTACTATATCCAATCTCAAATTTCTTGGAAAGACAATTGAAAGAATTGTTTCTAACAGAATTTCAAACCATATAAATAAATTTTCCCTATCAGATCCCTATCAATCAGCTTATAAACACTACCACGGAACAGAAACTGCTCTTCTTCGAGTTAATAATGACATTCTCACATCACTTGACAATGGTCAAATCACAGCTTTGATTCTTCTCGATTTAAGTGCTGCATTTGACACTGTTGACCATAATATTCTTCTCTCCCGTCTTCACTATTATCTTGGCATTCAAGATCTTGCCCTAGACTGGTGTAAATCATATCTTACAAATACTAAAGTAGGCCGCAATACCGTATGTTCGCATTGGCAATGCTACTTCTCATTCTACCATTCTTGATTACTCTGTGCCTCAAGGCTCTGTACTTGGACCTCAGTGGTTTACCATTTACACCTACCCTGTACGGGATATCATTCTTCGCCATCAATTGAATTATCATGTTTATGCGGACGACACGCAACTTTATTTATCATTTGAATCTTCTCAACATAGTGCTAATTCTGCAATTGCTTCTCTTGAAATTTGTATCAGTGAAATCCGTAATTGGATGAAATCAAACTTCTTGAAGTTAAATGATGATAAAACAGAATTTCTTCTGTTCGGATCCCACCAACAGCTCTCTAAAATCAACATTGAAAATGTTTGCATCGGTGACTCTGCAATTGCCTTATCTTCCAAAGCACGCAATTTAGGTGCATTTTTTGACACTCACATGACCATGCAACCTCATATCTCTAATGTCATTCGTTGTTCAGCGCTTCAACTACGTAACATCAGCCGAATCTGCAAATACCTAAGTCGCGATGCTACTGAACAAATTATTCACTCATTCGTCTCTTCTCGTTTGGATAACAACAATGCACTTCTTTATGGATTACCAGCAAATCAACTCTATCGCCTTCAGAAAATTCAAAACACTGCCGCTCGAATTCTTACTTTCACCAGAAAATATTGCCATATCACGCCAATCCTAAAGGAACTGCATTGGCTTCCTATTACACAAAGAATTGTTTTTGAACTTATGTTGATTGTATATAAATGTATTAATGAGATTGCTCCGTCATATTTATCTGAACTCCTTTCACATTATGTTCCAACCCGTACGCTTCGATCTGGAAACATGCAACTTCTTCAAGAAAGAAAATCCAATCGCACATGGGGTGACAGATCATTTGCAATCGCAGCTCCACGTCTATGGAATGAACTGCCTATTTATATTAGAACTGCTAAAAATGTAACTGTGTTTAAAAAGTCTTATCTTATCTCATCTTATGTCAGAGACATTCTGTAATTCTTAAGTTATGTTTCTTAATTTACTTCCAGTTTTCTTTGTCTATTGTTAGTTTTTACAAGCCGACGACGGATGTCGGCTTGTTCTGTCTTCTTCCAATTCTTACCTAGCCGGGACACCGGCTAGGTCTTGTGATGCTATCGGATCTTTCTTTACCTAGCCGGGACACCGGCTAGGTCTTGAAATGCTACCGGATCTTTCTTTCTTACCTAGCCGGGACACCGGCTAGGTCTTGTGATGCTATCGGATCTTTCTTCTTTCTGGCAACACGTGCGTGACTTGCCACGTTTCGCCCTAGCTCTGTTATGCTTTGACAGTTTTTGACCATACTTGGTCACAAACACCACTGACCATGTCCCCACATGTGACATGACATTGAACTCCATTTGACCTTTGACCTGCTCACAATGGCAAAAATGTGATTTTTACTCTAAAATGCTTCTTCTTCCACAAATAACATGTGATGGTGACATGCTTAGGTCATGTGACTTGACTTTGGTCGGTGTCTATAACTTATTCACAGAATTTGGGTCAAAGGTCATTAAGGGGGTCATTTCCGGTCTGAGAGCTAAAAATATTCAAAAAATCACTGTTTGTACAAATTACATAGCAGAATGCTGTCATTAGCACACATGCATTGCTACTAACCAAGGTCTTTGGGGTGTCTACAGTTTTGGGGTCAAAGGTCATTAAGGGGTCGCTTCCGGTCAAAACCCAAAAATCATCAAATATGTTCATTTTTTTTTATCTCAAAACGTAACCAGACCAGAGTGACATAAACTTCATATATGCATTAGTGTTACCCGATGTATGCACAGTATTTTTATTTTTTTGGTCAAAGGTCATTTAGACGTCATTTCCGGTTTTAAGTTAAATAACTTCAAGAATTTTTATCTCCATAACTAAACATAGTAGATTTTTTTAATTTAAACTGTAACAATGCATTTTCTCGATGTAAATGAGGTTTTTTTATATTGGGGTCAAAGGTCATTAAGGAGGTCAAAACGTCAAATTTGCAAAAAATGTTTAAAATTACGGAAAAGTAGCTGTATCTCAGCATATGGAAGACAGATAAAGCCCCTACATGATACAGTGATGCACCATTAATGGTGTGAGATGTCCATAATAGCCGGTCAAAGGTCAAACTTTAAGTTAAGGCTGGCATTTCCGGCCCCGGCTAGGTCCAGATCTGTAACCAGATCTAGTTATTTCTTCTTTCTGGCAACAAATTTCAAAATGCTTCTTCTCTTACATGTTACATCGTACAATAACGTCACTTGCACATATGCATCGGCTATATCCAGTGTCTATAGGGTGTTCACAAATTTGGGGTCAAAGGTCATTAAGGGGTCATTTCCGGTATAAAACCAAATATCTTCAAAATGCTTCTTCTTCCACAAATTACATGTGATGGTGACATGCTTAGGTCATGTGACTTGACTTTGGTCGGTGTCTATAGGGTGTTCACAGATAAGGGGTCAAAGGTCATTAAGGGGGTCATTTCCGGTCTGAATGCTTAAAATATTCAAAAAATCACTGTTTTTACAAATTACATAGCAGAGTATTGTCATTAGCACACATGCATTGCTACTAACCAGGGTCTTTGGGGTGTCGACAGTTTTGGGGTCAAAGGTCATTATGGGGTCGCTTCCGGTCAAAAACCAAAAATCATCAAATATGTTCATTTTTTTATATCTCAAAACATAACCAGACCAGAGTGACATAAATTTCATATATGCATTAGTGTGACATTACTCAAGGTATGCACGGTATTTTTATTTTTTTGGTCAAAGGTCATTTAGACGTCATTTCCGGTTTTAAGCTAAATAACTTTAAGAATTTTTATCTCCATAACTAAGCATAGTAGATTTTTTTAATTTAAACTGTAACAATGCATTTTCTCGGTGTATATGAGGGTTTTTTTATATTGGGGTCAAAGGTCATTAAGGAGGTCAAAACGTCAAATTTGCAAAAAAATTCAAAATTACGGAAAAGTAGCTGTGTCTCAGCTTATGGAAGACGGATAAAGCCCCAACATGCTAAAGTGATGCACCATTAATGGTGCGAGATGTCCATAATAGCCGGTCAAAGGTCAAACTTAAAGTTAAGGCTGGCATTTCCGGCCCCGGCTAGGTCCAGATCTGTAACCAGATCTAGTTCTTCTTTCTTCTTCTGGCAACATTTTTCAAAATGCTTCTTCACCTACATGTTACATCCTACAATGACGTCACTTGCACATATGCATCGTCTATATTCAGTGTCTATATGGTGTTCACAGATTTGGGGTCAAAGGTCATTAAGGGGTCATTTCCGGTATAAAACCAAATATCTTCAAAATGCTTCTTCTTCCACAAATTACATGTGATGGTAACATGCTTAGGTCATGTGAATTGACTTCAGACGGTGTCTATAGGGTGTTCACAGATAAGGGGTCAAAGGTCATTAAAGGGGTCATTTCCGGTCTGAAAGCTAAAAATATTCAAAAAACCACTGTTTTTACAAATTACATAGCAGAGTATTGTCATTAGCACACATGCATTGCTACTAACCAGGGTCTTTGGGGTGTCAACAGTTTTGGGGTCAAAGGTCATTAAGGGTCGCTTCCGGTCAAAAACCAAAAATCATCAAATATGTTCATTTATTTTATCTCAAAACGTAACCAGACCAGAGTGACATTAACTTCATATATGCATAGGTGTTACTCGATGTATGCACGGTATTTTTATTATTTAGGTCAAAGGTCATTTAGACGTCATTTCCGGTTTGAAGCTAAATAACTTCAAGAATTTTTATCTCCATAACTAAGCATAGTAATTTTTTTAAATTTAAACTGTAACAATGCATTTTCTCGGTCTATATCAGGTTCTTTTTATATTGGGATCAAAGGTCATTAAGGAGGTCAAAACGTCAAATTTGCAAAAAAATGTTTAAAATTACGGAAAAGTAGCTGTATCTCAGCATATGGAAGACGGGTAAAGCCCTACATGCTACAGTGATTCACCATTAATGGTGTGAGATGTCCATAATAGCCGGTCAAAGGTCAAACTTTAAGTTAAGACTGGCATTTCCGGCCCGGCTAGGTCCAGATCTGTAACCAGATCTAGTTACCTAGCCGGGACACCGGCTAGGTCTTGTGATGCTATCGGATCTTTCTTTCTTCTTCTGGCAACAAAGCGTGACATTTTGCGTGACTTGCCACGTTTCGCCCTAGCTCTCTTATGCTTTGACAGATTTCAACCATACTTGAGCCAAATGACCACTGGACTAGGCCAAACCTTACATTTGACTTTAACCTGACTGTGACCTTTGACCTTGACCTTATGGTCAAAAATGTTGATTTCACAAAAAATGCTTCTCTTTCCACAAATTACATGCAATGATCATGTGACTCATGCATATGAATCAACATGTGGCAGTGCTTAAAACCTATTTAAAAAATTGAGGTCAAAGGTCATTAAGGGGTCATTTCGGTAAAGTCTGAAAAATTTGTAAAAAATAATAAAAAAATCACTGTCTTTACAAATTATATAGCAGAGAGTCGCCATTAGCACACATGCATCGCTACTAGCCAGGGTCTTTAGGATGCCTACAGTTCTGGGGTCAAAGGTCATTAAGGGTTACTTCCTGTCAAAACCAAAATTATCAAAAATGTTCAAAAATTTTTATCTCAAAATGTAAACAGACCAGAGTGACATAAACTTCATATATGCATTAGTGTTACCCAATGTATGCACGATATTTTTATTTTTTTTGTCAAAGGTCATTTAGACGTCATTTCCGGTTTTAAGCTAAATAACTTCAAGAATTTTTATCTCCATAACTAAGCATAGCAGATTTTTTTAATTTAAACTGTAACAATGCATTTTCGCGGTGTATATGAGGTTTTTTTATATTGGGGTCAAAGGTCATTAAGGAGGTCAAAACGTCAAATTTGCAAAAGAATGTTTAAAATTACGGAACAGTAGCTGTATCTCAGCCTATGGAAGACGGATAAAGCCCCTACATGCTACAGTGAAGCACCATTAATGGTGTGAGATGTCCGTAATAGCCGGTCAAAGGTCAAACTTTAAGTTAAGACTGGCATTTCCGGCCCTGGCTAGGTCCAGATCTGTAACCAGATCTAGTTACCTAGCCGGGACACCGGCTAGGTCTTGTGATGCTATCGGATCTTTTTCTTCTTCTTTCTTCTTCTGGCAACAGATTTCAAAATGCTTCTTCTCCTACATGTTACATCCTACAATGACGTCACTTGCACATAAGCACCGGCTATATCCAGTGTCTATAGGATATTCACAAATTTGGGGTCAAAGGTCATTAAGGGTCATTTCCGGTATAAAAGCAAATATCTTCAAAATGCTTCTTCTGCCACAAATTACATAGTACGATGATGTCACTTACACATATGCATCGGCTATTACAGGTACACAAAAGTTATTCTCCGATTTTGGGTCAAAGGTCATTAAGGGGTCATTTCCGGTCTGAAAGCTAAAAATATTCAAAAAATCACTGTTTTTACAAATTACATAGCAGAGTGTTGTCATTAGCACACATGCATTGCTACCAACCAGGGTCTTTGGGGTGTCTACAGTTTTGGGGTCAAAGGTCATTAAGGGGTCGCTTCCGGTCAAAAACCAAAAATCATCAAATATGTTCATTTTTTTTATCTTAAAACGGAACCAGACCAGAGTGATATAAACTTCATATATGCATTAGTGTTACCCGATGTATGCACGGTATTTTTATTTTTTTGGTCAAAGGTCATTTAGTCGTCATTTCCGGTTTCAAGCTAAATAACTTCAAGAATTTTTATCTCCATAACTAAGCATAGTAGATTTTTAAATTTAAACTGTAACAATGCATTTTCCCGGTGTATATGAGGTTTTTTTTATATTGGGGTCAAAGGTCATTAAGGAGGTCAAAACGTCAAATTTGCAACAAAAAAAATTAAAATTACGGAAAAGTAGCTGTATCTCAGCCTATGGAAGACGGATAAAGCCCCTACATGCTACAGTGATGCACCATTAATGGTGTGAGATGTCCATAATAGCCGGTCAAAGGTCAAACTTTAAGTTAAGACTGGCATTTCCGGCCCCGGCTAGGTCCAGATCTGTAACCAGATCTAGTTACCTAGCCGGGACACCGGCTAGGTCTTGTGATGCTATCGGATCTTTCTTTCTTCTTTCTGCTTCTTTCTTCTGGCAACAAATTTCAAAATGCTTCTTCTCCTACATGTTACATCCTACAATGACGTCACTTGCACATATGCATCGGCTATATCCAGTGCCTATAAATTATTCACAAATTTGGGGTCAAAGGTCATTAAGGGGTCATTTCCGGTATAAAACCAAATATCTTCAAAATGCTTCTTCTGCCACAAATTACATAGTACGATGATGTCACTTGCACATATGCATTGGCTATATACAGTGCCTATAAATTATTCACAGAATTTGGGTCAAAGGTCATTAAGGGGTCATTTCCGGTCTGAAAGCTAAAAATATTCAAAAATCACTGTTTTTACAAATTACATAGCAGAGTGTTGTCATTAGCACACATGCATTGCTACTAACCAGGGTCTTTGGGGTGTCTACAGTTTCGGGGTCAAAGGTCATTAAGGGTCGCTTCCGGTCAAAAACCAAAAATCATCAAATATGTTCATTTTTTAAATCTCAAAACGTAACCAGACCAGAGTGACATAAACTTCATATATGCATTAGTGTTACCCGATGTATGCACAGTATTTTTTTATTTTTTGGTCAAAGGTCATGTAAACGTCATTTCCGGTTTTAAGCTAAATAACTTCAAAAATTTTTATCTCCAGAACTAAGCATACTAGATTTTTTTAATTTAAACTGTAACAATGCATTTTCGTGGTGTATATGAAGTTTTTTTTTATATCGGGGTCAAAGGTCATTAAGGAGGCCAAAACGTCAAATTTGCAAAAAATGTTTAAAATTACGGAAAAGTAGCTGTATCTCAGCCTATGGAAGACGGATAAAGCCCCTACATGCTACAGTGATGCACCATTAATGGTGTGAGATGTCCATAAACTTTAAGACTGGCATTTCCGGCCCCGGCTAGGTCCAGATCTGTAACCAGATCTAGTTCTTCTTTCTTTCTGGCAACCAGCTCTAGCTCCGCAAGGCATTGACAGATTTCAACCACATTTGACCCAAGTGACCACTGGGCTAGTCCAAAACTTCCATTTCACTTTGACCTGGCTGTGACCTTTGACCTAGCTACAATGGTCAAAAACGTGATTTTTTCCCTTTTTCTTGGCAAAACGTGACATTTTGCGTGACTTGCCACGTTTCGCCCTAGCTCTCTTATGCTTTGACAGATTTCAACCATACTTGAGCCAAATGACCACTGGACTAGGCCAAACCTTACATTTGACTTTGACCTGACTGTGACCTTTGACCTTGACCTTATGGCCAAAAATGTTGATTTCACAAAAAATGCTACTCCTTCCACAAATTACATGCAATGATCATGTGACTCATGCATATGAATCAAAATGTGGCAGTGCTTAAAACTTATTAAAAAGAATTGAGGTCAAAGGTCATTAAAGGGTCATTTCCGGTAAAAATCTGAAAAATTTGTAAAAAATATTTAAAAAATCACTGTCTTTACAAATTATATAGCAGAGAGTCGCTATTAGCACACATGCATTGCTACTAGCCAGGGTCTTTAGGATGCCTACAGTTTTGGGGTCAAAGGTCATTAAGGGGTTACTTCCGGTCAAAAACCAAAATTATCAAAAATGTTCAAAAATTTTTTATCTCAAAATGTAAACAGACCAGAATAATATAACCAACATACATGAATTAGTGTTCCCTGATGTATGCATGGTATTTTTATTTTGGGGGTCAAAGGTCATTAAGGGGTCACTTCCTGTTTTTAGCTGAATAACTTTAAGAATTTTTATCTCAAGAACTAAACATGTTAGAATTTTTTAATTAAAATTAGAACAAAGCATTTTGTCGGTGTACATAAGGTTTTTTTTACATTGAGGTCAAAGGTCATTAAAGGGGTCAAAAGTCAATCAAAATTTTCAAAAAATCAAAATCCATGTATAAGTTCCGATTAAGCTGAAATTAACCAGGAATATTTCTTATGACATCCTAAGCACAGTGCAAGAGCAGTTGACCCCATCCGTAACCCAGGGGTCAAGTTATAGGGGTCAAATTGCGGCTTGTATTCAGCGTCTGTTGACTCTAGTTGTTTTTGTTTTAGTGCCTTGAGCGCTCTTAATTGAGTGGATATGTGCCTTGTCGCTATTATTATTATTATTATTTGTCCACGAATGGCTTTAATTCGGCTTTCATTTCAACAATTTGGGCTCTTTTAAACTAAAATTATACAAATAGTACCAAAATGGCCAACAAATATTATATATTATTATTCGTATCTTATTTAATCACGTATCGTGGCCAAAGGGCCAAATTACATGCAAAATTACAAAGTGATTATACATATTAAAACATTACAAGTTTGAACACTTAAAGAAATCTAAAAGACATCAAAAACAAATTGCACACAAAATATTAACTTTGACCAAATATTGGACATGTTTTGGAAAAAATACAAAAGTATACAAAATTTCAAAACAATTATAAATATAGACAAAATGAACAATTACAAATATTATGATAGCTGCACTAGAACATAATAAAAATTCCCTTTAAAAGGGAAGGCCAGCCTCAATGCAGAAGAGGTCTTGTAAATAGTTTGGGTCACCGTGAAAGGCATTTTTAGGATCACGCTTACATCCATGTTACATGACAGTTCACCAAACCATCAATGCTGAGAACATGCACACTGAAACAGCAAAAAGCATTAACTCCTAGATAGATAGATAGATAGATAGATAGATAGATTTATTATTATCTTTTCACTCATTACATGATACAAGAAAAATACATAAGAATAATACATTATAAAGATATAAATAATAATGCAAATATAATAATTATGGAAATGCATAATACAACGATAACTCCTGTCAACTCTTAATTCATTACTCCAAATTGTTCTGTATTTTTGTCTTTACTGCTTTTTACCCATGCTTATTATTAAAATCAAGAAATACACTGCAGTTGTTAGTTAATTCGCTATGTAAACTCAACTTACATGCACATGTTATTTTAAAATGATTTTATATTATTTCGCAATGTATAGTTTGCTATAAAGTAGATAGTGGCAAGCACATGATAAAAGGACTGATTATTCACTACAATCTTCACTTTTAAACTGTATTTTTTGAATGTGTTGATTGTTAGTCCGAAACTCCTGCAAAGCTATGGACATGGCATCTTACCTACTCCATTCTGTAATAGTCTGCATTGTGTGTTTTCTCAGTCTTCAATCATTTTGTTGAGTGTAATTTTA
Source organism: Amphiura filiformis (assembly GCF_039555335.1). Taxonomy (NCBI): domain Eukaryota; kingdom Metazoa; phylum Echinodermata; class Ophiuroidea; order Amphilepidida; family Amphiuridae; genus Amphiura; species Amphiura filiformis. The sequence continues at coordinate 91,260,173 of NC_092628.1, read as the reverse complement.
TGAATCAAATAAAAAAGTTATGTGTCATTTTACAGTATTTATAATTTATAAAGTAAGACAATAATTTATTTATTTTCTATAAGTGCATGCCAAAATATGGGATTTATTGTTCAATATTATAGCTAACCCCTAAAAACTTTATTTTTAATCGGATTTTCCCGTTGAAAAGACAAAACTAATGTTAAAGATAGCAATAATATCATCAATAACATTTTGAGTCAATTTTATCCATAAAACGATACAGGATAGGATAGATAATTACTTTGACTTCAATGTGGTCTATATAATGAAGATTTTGATTCTACAACATTATTAGATCTGTTATCAATAGGTAACCCCTAAAAACTTTATTTTCCATCGGATTTTTCCCGTTGAAAAGACAAAACTAATGTTAAAGATAGCAATTATATCATCAATAAAATTTTGAGTCAATTTTATCCATAAAACGATACAGGATAGGATAGATAATTACTTTGACTTCAATGTGGTCCATATAATGAAGATTTTGATTCTACAACATTATTAGATCTGTTATCAACATCAATAGTGCACTCACAGGCAACCAAACATCATGCTATGCTCAGTAGTCCACTGATATGACCTTGTTCCAGTGATCATTCCCCGCTAATTACTAATTGTTGACCATGTCATATTTTTTATATGCTGATTGCTGAACAAGTTTATGTTTATATGTGTAGGCCTAACCTATGATAACTTTTTAAGTCATAATTAATTCAAACATAACTTTGGCAATACTCAATCGTTTTCGTTCGTTGAAACGGCAAAACATACCTTCTTTTCCTTGCAAATCGAATTAGCAGACATCACAAACATTTCCACCACAAGAAGTAAAAAAAAATTCATACCAATAGAAGAAGGCTATAATCTTAGCTAATCTTTAGTGTACACAAATCCCATCTCAGAATTAGGTACCAGCCCTATGGGCTGGCGAAAACAGCATTCATGGCACTGAAGAACAATCTTAAGAGGAGATTACTGATTTTAAAAAGATCAACAAAATATGGGATAGGACTCAGCCGAAAGCGCTCGGTCCTGGCAAGGAATTGGGAAAAATTGTGGGAATTACGCAAATTGCGACAATGGCTCTGAAGTCTGGTAGGAGGGAGAAATACCTTCATTTCGCAACAGATTTTCACTTCTTAGTGGTCACGTCCCCCCTCATACACCCCAGCGACGCGTTACATTACTGCCGTTGTTATATATTCTTTTTTTGAAATAACAAAGCCAATTAGAACTAGAAATGTTCGAGGCTTATTTTGGCTCTTACCCAAGACCTCATATTTATTTTATATTTTGCTCTCACCGAATGGCCTACACCTATATCCATTTCATATTGAAGTACCTCACCCCCCCCCCCTTACAACGGTAAGCTTTACGTGTATCCAGTTATGGTATATTTGCACCGATCGCGATAAATATTACGATCTCCTGGTGGAAAAATTGGTATTTTGGTGGTTCAATATCAATAGAGAGTTCACATTTGAAAGCCTCTGTGTTACGTAATCGGATTAACTTTGCTTCACAGCATGCAGTGAATTGCCTTAGCAACTTGCTGACTGAAAAATTTTATACCAACTTACCTATATTTTGATCATTTTCTCATTTAGCATTAATTTCATCAAGGAATTATGTGTAACGACATTTTGTGTGCGAGTATATCTGCTTCGTGATTTATTACACAGAAAAGGTTAACGAATTAATGTTTCTAACGAGCTAATGAAAACAGTGATCAAGTTTCTCCGTTTGGATTGATACCGCCGGATGTTCTATATGATTGACATCCAGGTAAGAAATAAAATTAAAGTCTACTTAACAGTCTTCACCTCTCACGTACATTTATATAACCAGGGTTTTAAAACATCAGGAGTCTACTTTACCAGTTTAGAAATCATGTGAGCACAGCACATGCGCAGTGCTTAGATAAACTGAAACTAGTTGGCGGTACGCCTGCTGTATTCTCTGGTTAAATTACCATGATTGACAGAGAGATGAAAGATGTACTTGGGCGTAGAGATGTTCAACATCCGAGCTCATCATATATACCCTATTTTACATAAACATACTCCCATTGGCTGTTTAAGTGTGATAACATAGGATATACAAACAGTATTACTAATTGTCATATTCTGCTGGTGGAAAGAAGTTCTGACTGTATTTGATTTTGGAAACTAAATGTTACGTGAACTTTCGTGCCTGATGACATCGTGTGAAGAACCAATGATTGGCTTCATTTCCACTATAAACAAGCGTTATATATTAAGGTAAGTGTCGTTGGTCTTTACCTGGTCTACGTAACAGTTAAAGTATAAGTACATAATATGACTTTTATATGCGTAATGTTGTATGCTATTTAATGTAGCTAATATTTTCTGTAAAATATCTGGCAAAAGTTCATCGCGTGAAATATTACATGCGATCTAAAGTATATAGTTGAGTATAAGGTCGTAGTGTTATTTGAGATATGCGAGATCGCGGTACGATGTAAGTTCATATTGCAAGGCTCAAGAGCCAAGTATAATTAATCCACAGCACTGAAGCAAGCCTAACACAAGATAAACATGAATTTGTTTTCCTTGATTAAGATCGAAATGCTTATAAAGCTTACTTGCTTATATCTTTTCATATTAGAAACAAAACTAATAACGAGTCAAATTTGATAAGAATTTTAACAGTTCTTAAAAGAGGTACCTGAAATGTTACCTAATTAATTCAGCACACCACATACAAATTTATCTTTTGATCTATCTTAAACTGCATACAAACTCTATTTGCACTCTAAATCATTGTAAAAGCTTACTCTGGTACTTAATTAACTAAACTCGGACCTTAAAATTTTAATTTTCTTAAGAGCATGTCCGCGACACCAATTTCAAATATATGATTATATTATGGGGCTATATTTGGAGGCAGGAGGAGGAGGTCAGTTGCATGCGTGCATACGGGTTTAAAGGGTAATTGTGCATGGACAGTAGGTCGGTGTGTATGGCCGACAAGGATTAGGTGCAATCTTTAATTGGAATCAGGAGATGTGTGAAACGCGGGGCTTATTGGCGTCACCATGTATCGATTTTATCTCGTGGAAAAATATTAAAACAAAAAATATTTGTAGTAAAAGAAAAGTAAATAATAACATCGTCCACTTGAACAACTTTCTTGGAATGCCTTAATTCATAATTGGGCCACTTCTCCTCTTTCATCACCTTTTTGTTTCGTTATAGTTATTATTCTTTTCAAACATGCTAACCCAACATGTGCATGTGCTGTGAAAATCTAAGCTTCAAATGACTTGTCCGTGACATATTCTGAACAGCGTCGGTAGGCTATATCTGAGATATTCTTGCCTCAAACTTTTCGACCAAGAAATCGTGTAAATATTTTATATATAGCCTACATGAGGATGAAAAATGCGACCCAAATTACGTTGCAGTTCTTTCAATTAAATTTGATGTAACATAGGTTTGATAAATATTAAATAATATGCAACCCTCTTTCCTAAACAAGATTATTTGATTGGTATTTCTGGAGCATACAATGATTTATCCGCGGGAAATTCCAAGCGGGAAATCTTTTATTCAAGAATCCATATTAATATTACGTTCCATCAATTTTTACTTAAACAGTGTATTGGTGTAGTGTGTATCCAAACGAACAACAAAATAAAATCTGAAATACAAATTAGACCAAAACATGACCTAAACATGAAATAATGTTAACACATATTCCTTACCATTGAATGAATTATTGATATGTAAGTTTCCAGCCAAAATTATTATCCATTAAAATTCTAACCATATGCAAACTAAAGCGATGACGCGAGTACGCCAGACAACGCCAACTGGAATTTGAATGCAATTTCTTCACGAAATAAATGATTTATTGTGGAGGAGATGGGAGTGACACATTTTCTTGCATCACACGTACTTCCCAAGAATTAATGCCATACTAGAACACGTGCAATCTGCATCAAGTCAAATTGATTTGTTTTCGTCTCATATACGTAGAAAGCTAGTCAGTCGATGGCTATTGTTTTTAAACAAGACCCACTCAGCGCTTGAAACGATCGAGCGTTTTGGGGGTTCAACGATTTTGCGTTTTTGAAGTTTAAGTTTATGGTACAATATAATGCGCGAAGATGTTACCATATTGAAGCTAAAATGGTAAAGTATGGTGCAAAGTATGGTGCAAAGGTGGAACAAATTCGCGCGAAGAGTGCAAAAAAATTGCACTTTTTAGACCCAATTGCCAAATATACAGCCGACAACATGGGGTTGTATGGAGCATTCCCCCTTTATCTGTTTTTATCAAAATATTGGGGGATTTATTTACCCCTTATCACCCCAGGGGTTTACGCCTATGATTATTGATGAAAATAATCCATAAACAGGTTATTATTTCTGAACCCAAGACCAAATAACGTCAATTCTATGCAAGGAACAATGTTAAACTGAATATACCAGCATAGCCTAAAACGCAGCGACGTTTTCATCATTACACTATTAAGTAGATATACAGATCACTTATTCTTAAAACCAAAATTGTCAGCAATGCTTTTTCAAGTATAGGATGTATAATGAACGATCAGTTTGCAAGATCACAGATGGTGTGTATGTAACCACCTCAGGGAGATGCGTTTTTGTATGGTCAACGGTGTAAAGGCGTGGGATCTGATAAAGGCAGATAGATTGATCCTTAAGGCTTTTTGATTCAGCTTTTATAAATTAAATTGAGGATAAAATGTAATAAACCTATTTCTACATATTATTATTACCTGGCTTATATCCGTCCAGAGAAGTGCAGTGATTGTCTTCATGGGTTAATAAAAAACGGGATGGAAGTATAAGAATTGGAAATTCAATTGGTGGAATTTTAGATGATGGTTGAACCTGGGACCTCTGTATTACTCGTTAACCATTAGTGAAGTTTGACATTAGTTTATTTCTTTTTTTCTACATACAGGCTAGCATGCTTAGAAGCTTTTCAGCTTGAGTAGAGGGTTTGCTTGAGCCTGGTCCCATCAGGACCCAAAGTGTGTGCACCAGGACCGACTGTTTGGCTATTTGCGTAACTACGTAGTTAACTGAAATATATGTACTTTAATTATCATTGAGTTGGATTATATGGTTCCCTTACTGTTTGTGACAATGTGGATGTGTAATCCTGATTATAATGTGGATATGTAAATCTTGTATATATTTCGGTTTATCTCTTTTTTTCTTCCTTTTGTAAAACATTTGAAAGTAAACAAATATATAAATCTTATCTAATAATTTAGATCTTGGTGATTAGCTTTGGTTTGGGTAATCTTTTGTATGCTTCTCAGCTGACAAAAGAATACCCAAATCAAAGCACGCCCTTTCCTATTGTGCCCGCCATATTTCAAAAAGGCTAATGCGTAAGATTAGGCAAATGTTCAATGGAGGGGTATGAAAAATAGCGCTACACCCGGCAATAGTGTTATATTGATTTTTTCAAAATAAAATGCTGATACCTGCTGCTATACATCCAAATGTCCAGGAAAATGAATGAGGTGCCACTGACGGACATCAGGTACAATGTTTTTCGTGTGAGAAGCAGTTTGTGTTAAACTCGAGGTGCATATATAATAGTCTGTATTGAACAAATTATCGCATATTAGTGTCATATTGCTCATTTTCAAAGTGAAATGCTGATACCTGCAACAATACATCTAAAGGTCCAGGGAAATTAATGAGGTGAGCCATTCCATGTCAACTCCAGGGATGTGCACCGCAGCACCTCTTCAATTGTTTTCTTTTTCTGTGTGGTGGTAGATATTGATGAGAAAGTAAAATCATGAAAATTTGAGCTTCATACTCCATTTCGTTTTCCCGTGGCATCAATTTGAAATTTAGGGGGGTCAACGTTAAAAAATGTATCGTAACGCGAAAGACGATGTTTGGAGGTCCATAAAAGGGAACCACCTACAACTTTAAAAAGTATGCATCCTGGGGTACTCTTTTGTGTAGAATTCATATCTGGCATCAGAAAACTCCTTTACTTTAAAAGATATAGGGCCCTCAAAGGGGGGTCAGTTCTCCAAAAGTAAAAATAATTTTACCGTCCATTTTTTTTGCCAGTCAGAGCCCTTTGGTAGGACATTACTCTTATCCAATATTGAGCCTATTAGAATACTTTTAGCTGAGATATTACCCATGCAAAACTCCAATTGTACATTTTTTGTACATTTTGACCCCCCCTGCTACTGGAGCTGGAATAGATAACAACTGCACTTACATTTCTACCACCATGTTAGTTTTCCTTTAAACGGACATTGGGTGACATATGATTGTATTATAAAAAAAACACATTATTAACCTGACTAATAATGTATTAATCTGGTTCAATTGAATCATAATTCATTTAGACAGAGACACACTACGAGATGAAAAAGACAGCTTCCACTCAATGACTGCGGTACTTATGAATGCTGTTTTATTGACCAACATTACCATGTACTTTACTCCATATAGAAGAATAGTGAGGCCAACCCCATCAATGGGTCATAATTAAAAGCCTATAGTTGGCCGACCTCACGGCACTGGGGGCTGCTCACAGGAACTAGCAACCCGAATTCATCCAGTGCTTACTCCAATCCAGGTCCGTGCCAAACTCCTGAATTGGTTACTTTACACCAATAATGTTTTAAAGCATCATATTGCTTTTTCAAATATACTTTCGAATATACTTTCGAATATACTTTCCTGTACTACAACCCACAAGGAAAAACAAGGCCTACATCTACGATCTTATGGGCCTTATAAAGCATCATATTGCTTTTTCAAATATACTTTCGAATATACTTTCGAATATACTTTCCTGTACTACAACCCACAAGGAAAAACAAGGCCTACATCTACGATCTTATGGGCCTTATGAGATTACGACTCCTGCACATTGCTCAAGGAGAATATACCAATTTCTACAATCTGAAATGGTGCACGGACATGGTATATACATGTCAATAAATTGTTTACATTTTGAGACTGTACTTAAACTCCAGTCTTCGATCTGCCTACCCTATACGATCTGAGGGGGGCTATAATTTCTGAATACATTTTATGAGAACAATTTGATTTTTTAGGAACTATACGTACGCCCTGCTTCTCGAAGCTTCCATGCAATGGAATTTAGATTAAGTTGGGCGGGAGGGTTGGGATTTTAAATTTAAAGATTGATAAGATAAAAATGCTGGTCACAAAAATACCAAGTTGACAGCTTGGAGATCATAAGCAAAAGGAAAGAACCACATGCTGCAGCATGCAGGCAAGTGCACTGAGAAGGAGCCCTCCATTGGCCACATGAGGAGAGGGAGAGAAACCAAAGGGAAGCTGTCTGCTGCCCTCACAGGTGGAGGCCAGGGGGGGCCAAGCATGCTCCTTCTAAACCCAATTAAAGTTTTAATTAAAACTCTAATTGGTCTTAGACAGAGACACACTACGAGATGAAAAAGACAGCTTCCACTCAATGACTGCGGTACTTATGAATGCTATTTTATTGACCAACATTACCATGTACTTTACTCCATATAGAAGAATAGTGAGGCCAACCCCATCAATGGGTCATAATTAAAAGCCTATAGTTGGCCGACCTCACGGCACTGGGGGCTGCTCACAGGAACTAGCAACCCGAATTCATCCAGTGCTTACTCCAATCCAGGTCCGTGCCAAACTCCTGAATTGGTTACTTTACACCAATAATGTTTTAAAGCATCATATTGCTTTTTCAAATATACTTTCGAATATACTTTCGAATATACTTTCCTGTACTACAACCCACAAGGAAAAACAAGGCCTACATCTACGATCTTATGGGCCTTATAAAGCATCATATTGCTTTTTCAAATATACTTTCGAATATACTTTCGAATATACTTTCCTGTACTACAACCCACAAGGAAAAACAAGGCCTACATCTACGATCTTATGGGCCTTATGAGATTACGACTCCTGCACATTGCTCAAGGAGAATATACCAATTTCTACAATCTGAAATGGTGCACGGACATGGTATATACATGTCAATAAATTGTTTACATTTTGAGACTGTGCTTAAACTCCAGTCTTCGATCTGCCTACCCTATACGATCTGAGGGGGCTATAATTTCTGAATACATTTTATGAGAACAATTTGATTTTTTAGGAACTATACGCCCAACCATGCAAAGCATGGCCCACATCAAATTGGATTATTTTGGGACTACGCCCAACCATGCAAAAGCATGGCCCACGCAAAATGACTTACACATTGAATATTTAGGGACTACGCCCCAACATGCCTAGTATGGCCCACACAAACCCAACCACAAGCATAGTGATTTTCGGTGCTTACTTGTTTTTCATGCCTGCGCCTCGGAATAGTTCTACTAGATTGATGGCGCCTTACAAATGCTTATTATTATTATTATAAACACACCCAGCGGATTGCCCGAGGGAGATATGATCATATTATTGACCTGACCCAGGATCCTATAGGAATTAAGAAAATTTTGATTTGAACTTCGAACTTGAATTTTAGTATAAAACATTAGTCAAATTATTTACTTTTTTCATGAGTGATAGCCACCTTCATGAAACCTGAGCCCATATTTGAAAACTGGCTCTTTGGGCTTAAAATTTGCCTTAAAAACATCCGCAATTGTTTTGGCCCAAAAAACAGGGCATACATCAAGTTGCGATGAATATGAAGTCCATATGAATATATTGGGGAGAAAAGCCTGCCAAAATGCAATGGGCTGTGTTACTGTATGATGGAACCAAGGAATGGGGCTACATACTACGTCGTTTGTAACTAGATACAATAAAACATAAGAATGGGTGGAGGGCCCGTCTCTGACCTGTCCAGAAAATACTGGATCAAATTAGTCACAGACCCCAGTGATGCCCCACGGCAACACTTCCATGTTATCCTCAAATTCGCTGGTTCAAAGCCTGAGTTGAGCCCTCTCGCTGCAGGCTGTGGTGGGCTAAGATCACACATAAGTTGGAGGCATAGACTCTGAAAACATGGAGGACGGTCATAAACTGAGAGGAAACAAACAATTATCAAGTGCTAAAATAATTAATTAAATTTAACGCATAATAAACTGGGAATTCAAATGTATTTAGTATGAACGCCAACGACCCAACATCTGGATGTCACTGTCTGACGGACTGCACATTCGAGCTGTTGTGGCAGCACCTATTCTGAATGAGAAGATTTATAAAGTTCAAGATGTGGGAAGGTGCAAAATTAACTGCACGATTGAGCATTGCTTTAAATTGAAACTTGTCGCAGGTGGACCATCGAAAATTGGCAAATGGCACTGCACAGCCTGTTGATCGCTACGAATAGGCGAGCAATGCTTGTAACTGGCAAAAACCACTATTGCCTTCTCTTTAGGACAACGGAACCAAGTAACGCCACTGTATGGTACAAACAAAATTTTACTGGAAAACTAAAACTTGATACCTTGTGAGAACAACGATCATATGGATTCCTCAGAGGAATGCACGACGATAAATGAAAACACATAACATTTGTGGCTAATGGTATATGACATGGTCAATACAATTGTAATCTGCTGGCACTTGTGTGCGGTCTTCCAGAATTTAATTATGAATATTAATGTTGCTGTGCGCTGCAAATTGCAGGCTGATATCTATATAACGAATTTAATTGCAACTTAGATTAATGATTTGCAAGGATCCAATTCAATCAAAGGCATGTTGTTGATAACTTGCTCGATGCCAATAACCTCGATGTGCCAAATCAAACCAACCAATTTGCTGGAAATGCAAATTTTGTAATTATTCATATATTTATCACTACCATGTGAATTTACCTCATTATGATATTGATATTTTCACTCACTGATTAGAGGCATGATCAGTTATCTTGTGGATAGTTGGAGATGCTCAAAGGGTGAGTATTTTAAATGTTAAATACAAAAAATTTCACCAAAATTACTACATGGACAAAAACAAACTCAACCACCAACTTCTTATTCCTTTTTGTACGTTTTGGCAATTACTGTTGCCTTTTACACCACAGGCCAGTATCGGTCACATAGTGTAATCACTATAAGGATCTTCTGTAATTACCACGCTGCAAGGATAAAAGGGATATATGTAAACAACGTGTAAAAAAAAAAATTAGCCATCAAGCTTCATATTATCTTGTGTACGTTTAGGCAATTACTGTTGTCTTTTACACCACAGGCCAGTATCTGTCACCTAGTGTAATCACTAAAAGGAACTGCTGTAATTACCACGCTGCAAGGATAAAAAGGATAAATGTAAACAGCATGTAAAAATCAGCCAACAAGCTTCTTATTATCTTGTGTACGTTTAGGCAATTACTGTTGCCTTTTACACCACAGGCCAGTATCTGTCCCTAATGTAATCACTAAAAGGATCTGCTGTAATTACCACGCTGCAAGGATAAAAGGGATATATGTAAACAGCATGTAAAAATCAGCCAACAAGCTTCTTATTATCTTGTGTACGATTTGGGCAATTACTGTTGCCTTCTACACCACAGGCCAGTATCTGTCACATAGTGTAATCACTAAAAGGATCTGCTGTAAATACCACGCTGCAAAGATAAAAGGGATATGCCTATAAAAAAACTTTTTATAACCAACAAGCTTTTTATTATCTTGTGAACGGTTTGGCAATTACTGTTGCCATTTGCACTGCAGGACGTGTCTCTCACATAATGTAAATACCACAAAGCTGCTGTAATTACCATGCTGCAAAGAAAAAAGGGGATATATGCAAATTGCATGAAAAACTCCACCAACAAGCTTCTTATTATCTTGTGGCCGATCTGGCAAATAATGCCGTCTTTTACACCACTGTCTGTGTTTGTCACATACTGTCGTCACTAAGGATCGCACTACAACAACAGAGAAGCTGGTAATTACCATGCTGCAAAGATAAAGGGATCTGTAATTAGCATGTGAAACTCAAGCAAGTTTAAAACCTGTGAGAAACCCTGGCTAATGACTTTGCCAGAGGCGCTGGAGAGCTTGTCTGCTGGAGGCTGGTTGGAAACAGGGACATTTGTGAGCAAAACTGCATGGTTTCCTGAACCATTTGCCTTTGTTGAACCTGTTGAAACTTGAGTGCAAGGTGCTGTGGGATTGCCACGAAAGGGCAAGTTGGAAAAGACTGGCATATTTGCCATCTTCTCGAGGAAGAGGACTGGGTCATGTAGCCCACGGGCGTGATGGATCTTGGGCTGGTCTATTAAAGACCATTTCATCACTGGTGAGGCGTTAATCCCGCTCGTATGGATCTATAACCACTACCGCCATACGGTGATGGCGTCAAGTTGTATTTGATCAAATTTCTTTACAGTCTTCAATTACGATTTGTGCTTTACTGCACTACCTTCACGTGTTTCTATTTTTATTCATTTATTTATTTATTTGTTTATGATTTATTATTATTTGCTTTACCTTTCCTAAATTTTTTTATCAGCAATCTATATTTTATCTTCAACATTTTGATTGGTTGTAAATTGTAATCCGCGGTTACAACAAGTTAATCAGGGATTTGGACAAGCTTTATTTCTTGCCACATCTGCTCACTCTCTCATCTCAGTAATCGCTAACCGGGCGTCCAAGGTACCAAGGCAACGCATACACCAGTTAGAAAGGTACAAATAGCTAATGCATTAACACATACACCCGTTACAAAGGTACCAATAGCTAAGGTAACACATACTCCAATTACAAAGGTACCAACGGCTAAGGAAACACATGCTCCAGATACAAAGGTACCAACGGCTAAGGCAACACATACTCCAATTACAAAGGTACCAACGGCTAAGGCAACACATACTCCAATTACAAAGGTACCAACGGCTAAGGCAACACATACTCTATTTACAAAAGTACTAATAGCTAAGGCAACACGTACGCCAGTTTCAAAGCTACCAACAGCTAAATCAACACATCCTGCAATTACAAAGGTACCAATAGCTAAGGCAACACATACTCCAGTTACAAAGGTACGGACAGCTAAGGCAACATATACGCCAGTTACAAAGTACCAACAGCTATGGCAACACCTGCTCCAGTTACAAAGGTACCAACAGCTAAGGCAACACATACGCCAGTTACAAAGGTACCAACAGCTAAGGCAACACATACTCCAATTACAAAGGTAGTAAAGGTACCAACAGCTAAGGCAACACGTACTCCAGTTACAAAGGTACCAACAGCTAAGGCAATATATACGCCAGTTACAAAGGTACCAACAGCTAAGGCAACACATACTCCAATTACAAAGGTAGTAAAGGTACCAACAGCTAAGGCAACACATATGCCAGTTACAAAGCTACCAACAGCTAAGGCAACACATACTCCAGTTACAAAAGTACCAACCGCTAAGGCAACACTTATATGCCAGTTGAAAAGGTACCAACAGCTAAGGCAACACATACATCACTTACAAAGGTACCAACAGCTAAAGCAACACATACGCCAGTTACAACCAACGGCTAAGGCAACACATACACCAGTTGCAAAGGAACCAATAGCTAAGGCAACACATACGCCAGTTACGAATGTACCAACAGCTAAGGCAACACATACTCCGGTATAAGGATTGAAAACTGACCGCCGGCGAGAGTAGGCCTACTAACCACTGCACCGCACAGCCCTCGTGATCAGAACGTACATGCACCTATGTGTGCACTTTATAATTTATATTAATATTGTTAATCCAATCACTAACTCAATTTACAAATTCGCATGTCATTTTTTTTTTTTTTTTTTTTTTGTTGTTGTTGTTATGATGACGATGATTAGGCCTATAATTTATACTGATTTCCAGAATCGTTAATTTATAAGTTTAATATCAATGTAATAATTTTATCATGATTATCAATATTATTAATTAGGCCAACCGAGACAGCCTCTGGCAGCTGCTGACAAACTGAAATTAGCATTGCTAATATTTTACATGCCTAGATATAGGCCTGTGTTACGGTTATTGTGAGCGAAATTGCTATGCTGGCCCGCAATGCTGTACAGCATTTTAATAAATGCCGCATGAAACATCGTAAGGATCGAAGCATGACTTAAGTTCTAAACTTACTAATTTTATCGTGATTATCCATATTTATTAATTAAGGCCAACCAAGGCAGCCTCTGGCAGCTGTCTGCTGACAAACTGAAATTAGCGTTGCTAATTGTTTTAAATAAAATAAATAATTACATACCTAGGTATAATAGGCCTATGCATGTATGGTTATTATCCTTACCAATATTGTGAGTGAACTTGCTATGGCAATCCGAATGCTGTACAGGATTTGATAAAAGCCAAAAATTAGTAAGGGTCGAAGCATGACTTAAGTTAGAATTGTCATGGTTGTTAGGCCAAAACATGCAGTAATGCTGTATAAAATAATTATTGCCTCACATGGTCTCAATCCACTGAGCCAATAAAAATGTAAAGTCCACTCACTACAAGTAGGCCTACAGTACATACAAAGGTAAATTCTTAGAGCCTAGCCTATTTTTAAATTTAAAGATTGATAAGATAAAAATGCTGGTCACAAAAATACCAAGTTGACAGCTTGGAGATCATAAGCAAAAGGAAAGAACCACATGCTGCAGCATGCAGGCAAGTGCACTGAGAAGGAGCCCTCCATTGGCCACATGAGGAGAGGGAGAGAAACCAAAGGGAAGCTGTCTGCTGCCCTCACAGGTGGAGGCCAGGGGGGGCCAAGCATGCTCCTTCTAAACCCAATTAAAGTTTTAATTAAAACTCTAATTGGTCTTATAGCCCATAACTTCAGGTTCATTAGGCATTATAAGAATGTTATACTCACCCTTATGATAACGTAATAAGATAGGCTTATTATGTGCTACACGCCAAGCTTGTTTGAAATAACTTAGGGCCTCAGGTACAATGTTTTTCATGCGAGAAACCCAGTTTGTGTTAACCCAAACAAAACAGGAATCCACACTACAAACTGCATTCACTTCAGTATTGGTCTTGGTGTTTAATGCCAGCGTACGAACAGTAGATTTAACAGTTTACAATTTAAATATTAAACTCGAGGTCCATAATGTTATTTTGTATTAAACATATTATTGCATAAGGTTATGACCACGGCATAACCTTTAAATCAAAACAATTGAGGCAATTTTTTTAAAGATATATCCCAACGGCAAGTTTTGTTAAGATGCCTTGTTTTAAGGTCAGTTTTCAGTCACAGGATACAGAGTTCGAAATATTGTAAATATCTATAGTCAATAAAGTAATATAATTACGAACATATTATGTCATACGATCACCAAGATTTGTCTTATATTTGACAAAAAATTGGATTTCATTTTAATTTTCTTTCTTTCTATCAGAAAAAGTACAAATAAAGAACATTATCATACATTGTACCACGCACGAAATTTGGATATTCATAACTCGGAGCATTCACTGAAATTGGGTTACGGGGATTTCGCCCAATTTTTCAACTCCCTCTCACCCAATGACCTCCTTGTTTGTTTTGCTGGTCCCTCGGATGACCCTTTTTAAATAGTGAAAAGCTTGATTCATCTTTATGTTTATACGATTTGCAAAAAAAGGGTTAGGGTTAATCAGTTAGAATACGAAAGTGGCAATTTGAAAGCCTTCCGTTTATCTATCTTGTCACGAGCTTATCTATAACAGCTTAGACTGAGCCCAGCACCAAATAACGTCAATTATATGAATGGAACAATGTTAAACTAAATATACCAGTATAGCCTAAAACGCAGCGATGTTTTCATCATTACAATAAGCAGATGTTTACAGATCACAAAATCTTAAAACCAAAATGCTGCAATACTTATATCGGGTAGAGCTACGAGTATTAATTCAGTTTGCAAGATCACGGATGGTGTTTATGTAACCACCTCAGGGAGATGCGTTCTATGTATGGTCAACGGTGTCAAGGCTTTGTGTCAGATAAAAGGTAGATAGATTGATCCTTAAGGCTTTTGGATTCAGCTTTTTATAAATTAAATTGAGGATAAAATGTAATAAACATATTTCTAAGTATTAATACTTGGCTTATATCCACCAAGAGAAGTGCAGTGAATTGTCTTCATGTGTTAATAAAAGGGGTGACGGGAGGATAAGAATTGCAAAGGGCAATCAATGGTGGAACTTAGATGATGATTGAACCTGGGACCTCTGTATGGCTCGTTAACTATCGTGAAGTAAGATGTGTCAGAGACATGTAGTGGCCAGCATGGTTAGAAGCTTTTTAACTTGACTTGAGTAGTTTGCTTGACCCTGGTCCCATCAGGACCCAAAGCGTGTGTCCACCCGAACCGACTGGTTAAACAAATAACTGGAATTTTGACCGTCTATGCAGAAAGCGTAACTTATTAAATTTAATATAATACTTATGTACTTTAATTAGCATTATGAGCGTTATGGTTCTGATACTGTTTTTCACTTTTTGACAATGCTGGTTTGTCCCTTTTTTCCTTTTTTGTAAAACATTTGTTTTGCCACATAAACAATGATTTTGGTGAACACCTCCTCTACTAACTACACGTCCATTTCTCCCACCATGTTAGCTTCCCTTTAATGTATAAAAATTACATTGGATGTACATGTAAAACAATAATGTATATTAGTCTGACTAATTATGTGTTAAGGGGAGGGGTAAACCATTTTTTTTTTTGCATTTTACATCCTATTTTGGTCCCCTTATGGTTAATGGGTACTTATGTGAAGACGACATAAAATTTCAAGGTCAAAGGTCATCTCATTTGCATAATAATGGGCGGCCATCTTGAATTTGGGGTACATGTAAATCCCCCGGAGTTTCCTGGGAAAATGATAAGCTATTTGAATGATTTTTTTCTTCAATACATACAATAAAGTATGCTACAGTGCGTAACAGAGCCCTTTTTTGAGATTTTAACACTTCAAGTAGCTTCAAGTGTCATTTTGAGGTGCAAAATCCAAAATTGACATTTTGGCCAAAATCGGTCAAAATTTCAAAACATATCGTACCGCCACAAACAAATGGAGTACAAATTGCAAAAAAGGGCTCTGTTACGCACTGTAGTATGGTTACAGATTACAGCCTCCTACTACTTTCCGTTAACGAGAAAAACCCTGGGATTTGTCGTCAAACAGCCATTTGAGAAAAACGCCTTTAAAACCTAGAAACACCTAATTTGCATATTATGCAAATTATTTCATGCATCAATACAATTTTGCATACTGATTCCTAAGGTACTTGAATTTATTTTAATGTTGACACTGTTTCTAGACCTGTAATGTGTTCCTTTGATGAGTTATTGAATTTTAAAGGAGAAAATGTTAAATATAGCCGGGTGAAAAACAGTAAAAAACAAAAGAAATTACAAGATCTTATTTTCTTTGTTTTTTGATTGTTTTAAGACTTGCATTTGCGTAAATTGACTATAAATTTGGAAGCCAATGTCCGATTTGAGTGGAACAAAAAGCATATGAGAGAGAAAAATTTGCTTTTTCACCTCAATGTAAGTGCCAAAAGACACCATTTCTATAATATTTGGCTTACCCTCCCCTTAATCTGATTCAACTGAATCACAGTCATAACCACTCTATGATACCATAATCTAGGCTCGGCTAGGCTCTTATATGAACGTATTATTGTGCACAACAGGCTTCTGGAATAACTTAGAGCCTCGGGTATACTGTTTTCTTCCTGTGAAGACACGCCGTTTGTGTTTATACCCAAACCAACTAGTAACCAATATTGCAACAAACTTTACGATAGAAAGAGCCATCGATACCTATTGGGGCATCGATAGCGTGATAGGACTAAATTAGACATATTGCCTTGCCTCAATTATTCCTCTCAACCCAGGTGTATAAATGTGTAGCGGCATTCTTTAATACTTGGAATGTAGGAGGTGTAGAAATCCCCTACAGCAATATTACATGGGGGATTCTGGCCCAGGCCCAATCGGCAATTAAAAAGAGATGGACACTCCTTTTACTGTTTATATATAGCTTAGCTTCCTTCATTAGGAAACGAATTTGGAGAAAACCTTCTGTTAATAAAATACTATGCTGAGCCACCATCCTGGGTGGCGCACGCTCCAGTAATTTCAGATGATTGAGCTCAGTAATACATCAAAGAATGTCTTCCAATTCGTGAAAACAATTAGATAATCAGTTTATCGGATTAAAAGCTTAGAGGGAAGGTCTTGCTGCTCAGCGAGTGTTTGTAATTATCAGAATGTTTTCTCCATATTTATTCTCTAATGTTTAGTGTTCCTTTTCTTAAAATACCATAATATACTTTACTAATCTAATATTTATCATTGATATCACTCCAATGGACATTTTTACCTGTGCCACTCTAGATTTACAGTTTGACACAAAAAATGGTAACTCAATCAGTTGCAATTAAAAAGTCTTCTGTTTATCTATCTTGTCACACCAAATAACGTCAATTATTTGCACGGAACAATGTTTAAATAAATATACCATAAAACGCAGAGATTTTTGTCATCAGTACACTAATAAGAAGATGTATGTATACATATCACATAATCTTAAGACCAAAATTGGATTGCAGCAATACTTTATTAAGTAGAACTGTATAATGAACTTTCAGTTGCAAGATCAGGGATGGTGTTTATGTAACCACCTCAGGGAGATGCGTTCTATGTATGGTCAACGGTGTCAAGGCGTATCTGATAAAGGCAGATAGATTGATTGATCCTTAAGGCTTTTTTATTCAGCTTTTATGAATTAAATTGAGGATAAAATGTAATAAATCTGGCTGTCATTTATGTATGTGAAGACTTGTGTTAAAAAAACCTTTCTCAGTAATAACTCTATTTCTACATAAATGATTTTTGATTTAATGCTACGCTACGATTTGTTCAAATTTCTCTCGTCTATGTATTTATTTGTCGAACAAATCATTACTTCACAAACTTCTCTCGTAAAATAAATAAATAAATAAATAAATAAATAAATAAATAAATAAATAAATAAATAAATAAATAAATAAATAAATAAATAAGATATAAGGGCTCTCTTTGTTAACCGACCTACCCTAATTTTTTTTAATGTTACGCCAATCAAACAATTTTTTAGGTCTTAGCGTGGTGTGATCAAAAACCTCTTGAATTGCATATAGCTCAATGTATCTCTGATGCACACAACATCATGCTACAAACCACCAAAGAAAACAAAGAAATAATGTTTGCAATATCCCTTTTCTTTATATGACAGAAGTTAGACAGTATGATTGTGATTGACATGTATTTATATCTATAAATGCGCTTTAATAAATACGCATGTGACCCATGGGCACGACATACCAAGACCAGCAAGCGTGACCAAATCCTCATGCATTGACCACTACACAGAAAGGGATAGGAACTCTGTTGATAAATATCATCAAACTTAAGTATTAATTGAATTGCAAAATTATTACACATTTTGCAATTCCGAATTTGTAATATGTTATCAAAAACAACATTTTGAAAGTATTTGACGACGGAAAAAAATATTCAACAACGGAAACCTTTGCAATATGATCACAAAGTTGAACAAAATAGACAAACATTTGCTGCACAGCAGTCTCATGTTGTTCCGTCTTTGCATTCAAATGTATAGAAAGACCACTCGCTATGTAGAAGGTCACTTCGAGACTTACTGTCTATAAACTGTTATGGCAGCGCGGAGGTGGTCACGTGCGTATTTATAAAAGCGCATTTAATAACCGAAGTACACTGTATATAGTTCACAATAAGGTAATAGCAGTTACTAGATACCATGGATACGACTAAAGCTCATAATTATCTCGCTTTAATATAAGTCTACAGGACATGCAAGGGACTTTATGGTTGAATTTTTTGTTGCTTAAAAGCATTAACAAGGAACATAGCGCAAAATAACAACCAAAATCAATACAAAATAACTAAACAGTAACTTGATTAAAGAGTTTAACTTCAACACTACACTATTTTTCGCTCACCAGGAACGTTTTCACTAGTTCGACTAGCGTCTTTAGCAGATGGTGAAGCTGTGATGGTGATGGTGCAGCTGATCACCATCTGCTGAAGACGCTAGTCGAACTAGTGAAAACGCTCCAGGTGAGCGAAAAATAGTGTAGTGTTGAAGTTAAACTCTTTAATCATTTTATCTACCACTACGAATGGATATCCACTCGTAAACTAAACAGTTATTGCTGAAAAATGTGTCTTGAGGTGTGATTTGAAAACCTTCCGTGATGTTGCAAAGACGTTTAAGCCCATTCCCATAAGCCTTTGCGAGTAAACCTGAGATATCGTCATTTGACGTCATGCCGATGTATACAAATGTTTAGCTAACATACTGCGCATTGCTAGTCGGCGTGACGTCAAATGACGACATTTCAGGTCTAACAACAATAATTTATGGGATTTACCGAAAAGGTAAATCGAAAACAACTCAACATGACTTCGTCTTAACCGTTCAAATCGTTTAAATTTATTTTTCTTTTCATTTCAATTTTTCACAAATTACAGAATTATTTCGAAGAGCCTGATCTATTCGAACTCACTCACGTCAAGGGACGAAGATCACCACAATGTATAGTGCACAAGCTGTAGGCTGTGAGGTCAGATCTTATAATCGACACCCAAGTAGTGCTTCAAGACAGACGTCCAGGGATCAGAATCATAATAAGCATAATAAGACTCTGTGCGATAATAAGTATTACGCCGATCACGGTATCAACATCGATCGTTTCGGACATCCTCTAATGGCAGCAAGACATACGGCGTATTTTTCAACAAGTTCAAAAAATAAAAACAGTGCCACTGTCAAGTGCTGCATTATATTGTAAAAGTGTATATTTACGCTGCAAACTTTCGAATATTGAATGCGATTTGGAAGGCAATCGTCTTAAATTTGCAAAAAGGCTTGACACACTTTATGATATTTATTTTATCTTTCACTCACCGGTGCTGTCAAAGGAAATATTCATAAAAACATATAATTTTAATCATGTATTCCGGGGGACAATTTAGTAAGGCTTTGGACAAGAAAGAAAGAAAGGAAAGTAACGCATGTCATGGTGGTCATGGAAGCAGCGGTGCCCGAAAATTAGCGCAGCAAAACCGCGCCAAACATAGAGCAGAGTTTGAGATGCAGACGGGAAAATCTCCCCATCCAATCAAACCTGTACCCAGAGCTACCTCGCACCATTCTGGCTCATCTATATCCCAGCAACAATATTCCAACAGGAGACGAAGAAGTGGATCTGGCAGAGGTGTTGCCTATATTTGTTTAGGACTCCTAGGCGGATTTTTTATTGTCACTGGTGCTCTTCTAATGGCATTTGGTTTTACCTCTGAAGAATTTTCGTGGACTAACCTCTCCGTGGGAATGATCTTAGCATATTGTGGAATAGGTATTTCAGTGATTGGATTGCTATTTATATTCATCTGTATTATTATGTGTTGTACTGATAGAAGAAGAAAAAAAGCAGACGTAGAATCATTAGATGGTTCTCATGACAGTGAGCAAAGGATGATTGAGAAACAGTATGATACTCAACCGCAGAAGGAAAATGGAAAACGCGATTCTGAACAACAGAATAGGTAAGTGCAAAGAGTCATTTGTGTTATTGCCGTTGTAGTTTCTAACAGACTCGAGCGTATCTGCGCGATCGTCGTCCTTGAAATTAACTATAGGGTGCTCACCTACAAGCTATCCATAGAGTTTTGCATAAAATGCCCGCACAGTTGGTCAACTTTAAGGTTTACTATTTTCAACCGTTGCGATTTGGTTGTTGGCAGCATCCTGCGAAAATGTCATTGATCATTTCATAGTGAGCGCGTAGAAGGATTCAAATATCACAGATATACTTTGTGGGTCCTGTGGTTCTTGTATTATGTTGTAAAGAGGGCCGAAATCACATCACCGTTGCAAAACGTATTATAACAATAAATTAAGCAAGTTTTCAGAGTACCGTATATGATTTGTAGATTGAACATTTAAGGTGTTATTTTTCAATAATAATTATATTGACTTAGACAATGAAAATCAATCCTTTTGTCTGCTTCGACCAACAATACCCAGTCAGACCAATTATTTTCGTTGAGTGCAAGATCGCTTTCTATTCTATTGACCCTTTGCATGGCCATCTCGAAACAAGGTTCTACCCGCAAAGTGCAAATGGTGTTGTATGTGCGTACGCGTATCAAACGCCTGCTTTAATTACCGCGTACACTTTGCAAAAGCCTTTTTATTCAATAATATTATGAGATTAACGGTGTCAAACGCTTCTGATAAATCTATAAAGATCCAAAGACAGTGTTTTTTGTTTGTGGTGTTTTCGTAGATTTCTAGCATAAATAGAAGTTCCTGGGTTTGAAAACTACAGAACCAACAAAAACAAGGTAGTGTCTATAAGGCCTCGTATCCATAGGCTGTTCCCTTGTGGCGTGTGCCCTTGTTCCTTGTTTACTTTTTCCCATGTGACCTGCCACACAGACAACGAACCTTTGTTTTGCTTAGTGGCCGCTACGGTTCGTTGTCTGTGTGGCAGGTCACATGGGAAAAAGTAAACAAGGAACAAGGGCACACGCCACAAGGGAACAGCCTATGGATACGAGGCCTTATGTGCCTTTGATCTGTAATATTGATGGTGAGTTTTTTTCCAATTTCAATTCACTTATTAATTTTTACTTTACAGCAAGTCTTCACTATCCGATGGAACTCCACGAAGTGCTGAGAGAAAGAATACTGATGGTCGTCCGCTTCCAAAAACGCCGTCCTATTCAGGATCATACACAACAACATGAGAAATACTTCTATATAGACCAGTGGTTCAAGTCTTTGAGGAATTCAAGAAGATCCTGATATTGTGAATGGATGGCGGGATAACGATGTTGTCAAAAAAGATGACGAAGATGCAGAAGTTACTATTAATGGAATACAGAATGGCTGAGAAAGACAACATGGTTTGAAATGGTCGGAAGACGAACACTGCCTTTAATTTAAGGTGTTGCAGTAGTTGATGGTGGTGATGCAGCTGTGACATGAGATGGGGACGGGGTGCAGGTGATGTAATTGCTACCAATTGAAAGGTGACATGCGATACGTCTAGAAATGAATGTCAAGAAAAATCGTTGTTCATTGTCAGGTGCCTCTCAAGAATAATCAAACAGGAGATGATATTTTGTTTTGTCAAACAAGCCAACAACGTATATATTACTTTTAACCAATATATCGGTTTTCATTTATTTTATTGTTGTTTTGAATGTATTTTAGTTGTACAAAGTTATTGATTGTACATATTTGGTGCATCGCTAGGGTACAATGCAATTTTGTTCAATATGAGGTTAACTATTAACTTTTTTCGATTTTTATTAGGTACATATATTTCTTTAAAAGCATAATTCTTTTTTCAAGCGCATATTACCTTAAATTTAGATGAAAAACTCTGATTACTTTTGACATTTCAGAAGAAGATAAACATCAATTTGATCTCTTCTTATAGTACGGTCTTACAAACGATTGGTTTATTTTATTTTACAAGATACCTCAAACCTTTTATGCTTGTACATAAATACCATAATCTTTACAGTGCATACTATTTTGGTAGAGTAACAAAATAATTATGATTTGATTAATTTATCCAAACAGTCTTTACAACCAGTTGTTCCATAACCGTAACGTTTCCTATCCCAGCTGTGTTATACTTTACAGAATCTACTATATCAAATTCTAGCAAAACGACCATTCAAATCCAGCTGCTTAACTACACCCGCTACCCGTCGAGTGTCAAACGTGTAACGTATAATAAAAAGTGGAATAGATTTTTCAGGCTAATATCAAGTTCATGTACGTCGATACTTTTCACACATTATTACTATTGGGTAATTTGACTTCTGTGAACGATGCTATTCAGCAGCCCCCATTGACGTCACTAAGAAAGGCGGGGACGCGTGCCGAAACAGCGTGATGTCGTGGTCTTTGCTGTTAGGGAGGTGTTATATGTCGCACAGAAAAATTGTTTAGAAAATATTATGGGTAGGTAAGGATACGAGGAACTCTTGCTATGATATATGTTAAATAAGTAACGTATACATACATACATACTATTACATACTACCTTTGGTGTAAAGAACTTTGACAGTTATGTAACAGCTATACGATGCGTTTGTAGTATGTTACGCAGATGATGGACTTTTCCAATATTTATTCCAAAAATCTAATTAATTGAATTTTCGGTAAATCTGAACATGTTGAAATATGTAATATAATTCAGTTTGATTTCAATTCTGTTTAATTGAAATCGATGTGTGATTCCATAGAACAAACACATACATAAAACATTATGTACATAAAACATTAAACAACATCAACATCGATTGATATGTTAAAATGTTTTGCCAAAACAATTTACTGTACAAGAATAGTAATGGGAGAGGAAGGGTCAATAAGGCCGGAGAAAGACATTCCTAAAAATGTCAGTTACGCAAACCGTACACGTCAAGACACAATATAGTTGTTCCCAGAATATTTTACTAAATATCGATTCAGATTAATTATTCTTTTTATCTTCATTGCAGTGTCACGTGACTTAATTATTTGGATATTCACATTATCATACAAATAAACCGAACTGCTTGGGGTTTACAGGGGCAACATTTGAAATACTTTAGAAACATTACTGTTTGCTATATAGTTTTATACATCATTTTTACGATCTTTACAAATGAAGCTTCAATGTGGTCTTGCCCTATAAGCGGGAACATAATGATAACATATATGAAATAGGATTGACCAAATTTATGACGCGCGTCTTATTTCTGTCCTTTTTCATGTTTTTAATGATTTAAATTAATGCACATTTTATACTATTATTCATTTGTCCAGTTTTATTAATAAAACTATCCTTAATACTGATAATAATATCACGATATTAAATTATCATTTTAATGAATAGGAATATTTTTAATACTATTCTTTCACATTTGCAACATAAATCCATTAAGGCACATAACGTTGGTCATGTTTTATTTTCATCCTCTATTTATATACTGCAGGTCGGTATGAGATATATACTAGAAATAATTCAAAATAACTGTTAGAATAATTGTTTGCGCTTGCTGCTAACCCGTATAATGACATTTGACTACGCAACTTTTATATACATTGTCAAAATCCGTCTCTACCGAGGTTTGTCGATAAGTTATACATATGCAAAATAAACATAGATTCATTTGGCGATAATTGGTTTGAAGGAAATGTTTTGAAGTATCCCCTTGCTTGTTTGTCTGTATCAACTTGTATATTTGTGGTTTTAGTATAATATTCTGATATTTAGAATAATTTATGATTTAGCGTTTCTTCGGGTCAATTTATGGAGGCTAGGGCATAAACTTTGGATAAGATAATTGAAGTGTTGGATTCTCGCTTTGTTAAAATATAACTACATTATAATACACCTAATACAAACATTCCCAACATAATGTCGCTATGACGTCATAATGTGAGGGCGCCCATGCAAATTCAGGACATTCTAGCTATGTAAAATTGATTTTCGGCAAAAAATTATACAAAAATGCGATTTGCACCGAATTTTCTCCTAAATATAAAAAGAAATGCCAGTAGCTCTTGGAATAATTTCACAAAAGCGAAATTAAAATCATTAGGGCCTCACCACCATCCCCCCCTCTATGGTCATCTTTGATGGCCGGTCCTACCCCCTCAGTCTACTCAAAATTTTATCACTAGAATGAGCGCAAAGGATGGATCTACGATTAGCTAAGGTCGTTTGGGAGTAAATGCGTGCTTTTTTTTATGACGGATAAAAATTGTAGGGACTGCCCCTCGTAGTTCTAGGGTTAGAGGACCTATTTATTGATGTAGATTACAATCCTTAGAAAAGTGTCCAAATTGTATTAATGACATGAATTAACCCAATTGGATCAGCTTGGTTTCCTCTTAGATTTACTCCTTTTCCTCTTTTTCTTTTTCTTTTTCTTTTTCTTCTTCTTCTTCTTCTTCTTCTTCTTCCTCTTCTTTTTTTCTTCTTCTTATTCTTCTTCTTCTTCTTCTTCTTCTTCTTCTCCTTTTCTTCTTCTTCTGCTTCTTCTTCTTCTTCTTCGTTTTCCTCTTTTTATCATTTTATTCCTCCTCCTTCTTCTTCTCTTCTTATTCTTCATGAGAATATAATACTGACGGCGTGTATTTAAGTTCCTTACACAAAATCACATTGTGATTAAATATACTTAAGTCTAGAATGATTCAAGTTTGTTGCAGTCGAGTAAAGATGACTAATGCATTCCAGTCTAAGTCATGACGCGAGCACTTTAGAGTGATATATTGAGTATGTGATGCCCTTATATAATCTGGTATTGGCACTGCAATGTTTGGATTTTCTTCTTTTTCTACTAACGGTATCATCTTCATTAATTGATCAAGTTTAAATGAAATATAGATCATGACATGTCTAACCGAGTTTTTGACCTTGAAACAAAGTAAAACTAGAAACTGGAGCTGTAGAGTGCCATCTCTTTTTTCTAAAGTCTTGTGATAAGCATATGTTACGGACATGCACGCGTACTACATTCCGAGAATTATAGAAATTAATTGACAAGAATCTATTCTACAGCGTATCGGATTAGAAGGTTTTTGAATCAGGTATTACAGACATCTGAGTAAATTTACGGAGTTACCAAAATGGCTACATCAGAGGTGTCAATTTGCGATTTCAGAACGGTGTACAGTTACCTGTGTACTACAAATGTATCTGCAATCTAAACTGAATTTCTATTGCTTTTTTTATGATAGTAATAAATATAAAGCAAAGGCTAACAGACAAGCGTGGTTCAAATTTATCGACTTTTTGTTTACATAATGGGAGGAATTCCATTTCCAAAAATGGATTTGGGTTTGAAACATTACTGTTTTAAGTTTGAATTTATACTTCATAGCTTTGGCAATACGGACTTAGCATGCGAACGTCTCGTTTCAGTATTACGCAAAGCGACGTGGCCTTTTAAAATAGAGATTAGAGACGTTGATTGTCTAGCATAACCATGATCTTTTGTTTTCCAAAGTTAAATCTCAATTCCCAGTTCGCAAAAAACAAAACACTCGAAAGATTGGTAACTTAAATCAAATATATTGGATGTCATCCTGGGGTTGGGGTAAGTCAGGTACCAATATATTTTAAGCAGCCGCCTAACATTT
Organism: Amphiura filiformis; assembly: GCF_039555335.1. NCBI lineage: Eukaryota > Metazoa > Echinodermata > Ophiuroidea > Amphilepidida > Amphiuridae > Amphiura > Amphiura filiformis. The sequence goes on along the minus strand of NC_092628.1, from coordinate 91,233,942 downwards.
GCTTAAGAGCGACTGGTCGATGTTGCAAAGGCGATCGAATTATAAACTCTTTACAAGCCCTTGGAGTTTTCAACCATATAGTGCATGACATATCACATACTAATGTCTAGGCTGTAAATATCAGCGTTGACGTTCATAAATGACACTCACAGTTGCCGTAGATTTATAACTTTGATGATTGAAGCTGTATAACTTCTGAAGATTGTAAATGCGCTTACTGACTATGCTGTGAGAGTTGAGAAAAGTTAAGCCAGCTTTGGTAGTATGGTTTGAAACAATCCTTTAAGTTTAAAGGGGCATTTCGTGATCCACAGCCTCATCCCCCCACTTTTCCCAAAAAAAGTTGAGATTTTTACAACACTGGATACCTCTGACTACATAATGTTTTATGTACCAAATATTTCTTGCAGATTAATTCGTTTAGCAAAAATATAGCCAAATTTGAATTTCGTTCTGGTGCACCAGAATGAAATTACAACACATTGTCTATGGAGCGGTGTAATACACATAATCATGCATAACTCGCAAACGCAAAATCGGAATCAACTGAAATTTTGGAAATAAGCTTTTTTCGTGGATATCAGCTGAAAACTGTCATAAAAAGAGGATGCTAGGATCACGAAATCCTCCTTTAAGCCATTCAAGGTGAACAAGCGTAAGGACACGTTATACTCGTAGGATATTAAAAATTCTACAAAAAACTAAAACAACTAACCATTATAATCCATTACACCTGGGAAATGGTGCTAGAATACTCAACTAAAAACTTTACTCCATGACACATGTTTTCTTCCACAGTGTTTTCTTCTCTACACACAAGATATAGTTTTTCCTTCCATCTGATTACTTTTCAAGTTGAATGAGTTGGTAACTATTTAGCAACCATCTAGCCTAATGTACTTAACGGTATTGTTAATGCGCAACAACATTATTCTATAATCTGTTTCTGCTATGTGCAGTGACGCCCTGTGTACAGAATGAATCAAAATAACGTATACAGTTTAAAAAAATTTTTTACAGAACACCTTTGCTTTGAAGCTTTGATTGCTTTGAAGCATCAAGTAGAATGGTAAAGATCTCCTGATCTTACACCTTTGAAGTTCTTCTTGTGGGGCTATCTGAAATCAAAGTCCTCCTGCAAAGTCCTCATGAACTCCAGAGACACATAGTTGCACAAGTTGAAACTCCCAGGCTAGACGTCTCTCATAAGACATGCGCGAATGCCATGTTGAGGAGGGCTGATATCTGCATACAGAGGAATGTTGGCCATCCATGCTCTGGTGGAAGACTAAGACTGTCAATTTACTGTAACTAAAGTGGTTAAACATGTGATTTTTATGTTGCTTTGATTTGACTTCAACTGCATTTTTACTCAGCTCGCAAAAATATTAATGGTCAAACGCCAGTGATATTACAGTTATAGGAGGACAAGATGCTGATTCAGTTGTCAACAATAGCATTTTGACCAAATGCCTCATACTGTTTTAATCTAGTGGTATTTTTTTAAACGATATACTTTATTTTGTCATGGGTATGGTATTCACGGAAGGGGAACACGTGCCTATGTTGAATGTTATTACCCAGCCCTGAAGCCGAGGTATATTCATTTTAGAAATAAAAGCCTATAACCTTTTTCAATACATCCAAAGGTCCATAGAATCTGACGAGATGACACGGTGGCTGAAAAAGACGATAGAAGAGACGTCTTAGACATTTTTAAATTTTTTTTATTATACCTTGTTTTGTATCTATTCTGCTGTATTGTTTGATATACCTTATGCGGTAAATGGAATTACAGCATTTTACACATGCGCTTGATCCTTATGATATTTTTAAAAAATCACTGCCAACACTATTATTTATTACCACTGATTGCAATAAATAATGTGTTTCGTGGGCTGAGTTTTGCAACTTTAATTGAGCACTGACATTTCTATTTAAATTTATATTTAACTCTAAATATTGTATATACTTTTTACGACACATAGAAAGTGTACCATATATTTCTGAGAACAGTACGAATAACATGAAATCTGACGAAATTGTCGAGCACGCAATAGCATCTTGATGACAACTACGTATATACATGTAGTAACTTAAAACCTGTGGCCTGTTAACTTCGTTGGAAATCTTAATGACAATGTTACTAGTACTGTACGTTTTACCGCTACCTGGAATACCGCCCAAACAAACAAATGATGTGACACAGATGTGGCAACCAGGCCCGTACGCAGGATTTTTTTGGGGGGTGCTGATTTTGAAAAAGTGGACTTTTTTCCCAAAGGGGGGGCGATTTTGTGAAAAGTGGACTTTTTCCCCCAAATTTTGACCTTTTTTGACCAAAAAAACGTAAAAAACATGAATTTTTTGCTCGCTACGCTCCCAAATTCTTAGATTTTGGAACTTTTTGAATACTTTTGCAAATTTGGGGAGGTGCAGTCGCACCCCCGCACCCCCCCTGCGTACGGGCCTGGTGGCAACTATTCTAAGAACCAACACATCCCAAATCTTGTAATCTGTACTGACATACAAACTACGAGCAGCATCATGCCGTAATTTGTTTCAGCAAACTCTTCCTTCCACACGGATGAATTATTTACATTTCATAATAGTGTAATTTTATCGTGACCAGATGTCGATTTCAGAGAATATAGGTTGGCAAAACTGGTTAACAGTCACCATAGGAATGTTTCTGTGTATTAATGTGAACCAATTTGCACCTGTCTTTTACCGACTTACTCGACTTACTCGCAGTAAGTATAATCATAATCCAATCAATGACACGACACTCTATACCTTTTTGTATTTTATTGATTTTAATTTGTCTTACTCTATATTTGGATCCCATTGTGGTGACCTACTTATAATACGCTGTATGGAATCGGTCTCAATTAAAGTACAATTTTAACACATGTACAAATATTATTACGGAGAATATTTATGAATATGAGAAGGAGAATCATTCTTTTAACATAATGAGGAAAGTGTACAATATTCTTGATGCAAACCTGTTGTCACGTATTGTTACGCAACATTATTAGGTAATTGTTTCAGCGATGATGCAGACGTACCACATGTTTGTACCATGTGTTAAAAGATGTACAATGTATTTTTCTGTAACTCGTACAATAATTTGCTAGCATGGTAATCTCTATATTATTACGATGCAGAGTGATCGATCCATGTTGTGCAATTTTAATAGTGAAAATGGGGTGATCGTAGTATTTGTAATGTTCAAAAAATTGGTATATTGACACTCTTGAAGTAACAGTGTTATGGCCGCTTCACTTTTCATTATACGTATTTAATTTGGAGCGAATTTTAAAAGCACGCAATCCTTTTAAGTTTATGCGTTCGGGACTTCGGGTCCTTATATTGTGCGTAAGGGTAAGGGTCAGAGTCAGCCTCGAAACGAGCCAGAAAAATCAAGATTGGTGGAACTACAGGGTGTAACAATAAAGTTTATACAATTGCATTTTGACTTCTCAGGAAAAAACTAAAAGAGTTATGGCACAAATGTTATATGCAATACAATTAGTAATATCTTGGCTAAAAGAAGACGTTTAGTTGGTTTCTTTACTAGCTTGGGTTCAAAAGTTATGTCCAATTAATTAAATTGTCCAGAAAACGTGTTGGGCCACTTTTGACATGTTTGAGCATTTAAAGTTGAACCGAATAGATATGCTTATCGTGTATTACACATCAAATAACTGACACAAAAGAGTTATAAGTGGTGTTTCTTCATATACTTAACATGAACTTAATAATGATATGATATTTCTTTAAAATAAAAGAAGTAATGACATTTCTTTCAAATAATTTTATAAAGTAATTTCTCATATCCCTGATATATCATTGGTAAAACTGAGAAAAGTACAAAACAATAAAATTTTGAAATTAAGTTCAGCTGGGCTTCTAGCTGTTCTGGGGCGACCACTATTGCCAGCGTTTCTGTTAACAAATTCTACATACTTCTCATAGTTCTATGTAATTGTATGTCTTGATGGAAGACGTGAGTTTGGAAAATGAGCTATAAACAATCGTATGGTTTCTGCTTGACGCCATGTGCTACCGAATGTCACAAAAATACGCTCTCCCAACGTGAATTGGGGTTGAAGTTGTTGAGCTGCAGCCACAATTACTAGTGCTTAGTTGTGACTTTCAAAAACTCAAGGAGATATTCTATTATGTAATCATTTCTACCACTTCGAATACCCCATTGTTCAAAACTACCTATCATAAGAGCACCGCCCAACTGGTCCATGGTTCAACTCTATTCAGTCACTTTTGTCCAAGCGGTTTTAAGACATAATTGGTCATATCTTCACTTGCATACCATCGATTTTATTGGAACAAAGCTTATCTGGTGGCTAAAGAAATGATCTTGATAGACATATAAATATCAAACCAAAAAGTAAGCGGCATACTTGTATCATTCTATTATCAAAAATTTATTGTTACACCCTGTACTCTACCATTTATATAAAGTTATTATCCCAACTAAGTTCTAACTCTTGAAAGCCAAATCGTCCCAATTATAACTAGAAGCACTAGAACAATAACCTTCTACGGATCGATCACGCAGCAGCGGGAATATACAAAGATAATGATTTTAGACTTCGATTGACTTGGAAATATAGACTACATTAGTAAAGCTACATATTACATTACATTACAAATATAAATATGGTATTTTTATTATTATTATTGTTCATTGTTTTAATTTATTTTTTTCTTTATGTCACGAATTCTAGTAATTAATAATAGATTATTGAGATGTTGGTATAGTGTTCCGGGGTACGGTTGAGCTAATTCAAGATCAGATGTATAGCGTATTTTCTTTTGATATTTTCGCAGAATAATGTCCTTTTCTAATTGCATGGCTTACCAGTGGATTCTTATCTTTAATACACATTTGAAGCTTGTTTTATTTTCTTTCTTTTAACAAAGAAGCTAATGACGCAAATGTCAATATCATAATGGGGAATTCCAAGCTATATTTCAGAAGAGCTTGATCCTTGTTTTGTGATTTATTGTAATCCTTCTTAACATTTTCTTGATATTTATTTAATCAGTATAACACTACTGAAGGTTGGGTATTTTCTAACTGTAAATTTAAAAATGACTTCTGCCTTTTCATAATCATGATAGTTATGGTGAGTAGTATATATGATTTATCATATTGATATGAATCTATAGAATTATGTTTCTCACATTAAAAGCAGAGTATAATTTCAATAAACGTTAAATGATTTGATAATCAGTTTCAAAATAAATTGACAGAAGATAACATTGACGTGTATAATATATTCTCTTGTAGATATTTGTAAGCTTTGTATAGAACATTCTGTTTGTCATGTATAGAATCTTTCTTGCAGTCAATTGAAATAAATAAATGTTTAAATGATTAACAAATTGCCTATTTTACCACAGATTGTGTTATTGGTATGATTGTCCTTCAATACATAGTATTATATTTTCAGAATTGAGAAAAGAAGTTAAATTATTTCTATACGGAGTAGAAGTTTCAAGTGGGTCACATCAATGTTTACAAATTATACCAAATTGTTACACCTAACAATGTAGACGATGAACAGAGAAATTACGTGGATTATTAATTCAAACATTTCCCTAGGCAAATCCAATGTAAAAGTAATTCACTACTTTAGCTTTCGCCATCTGGGCTGATGGTTTCATCACAAGTGTCTTGATCCACTGCTTTTCCCGCGAAACGCCTTGTTAACATTTCCCGGAAGTGACGATGTTTTTGTTTTGAGCAGTGTGGATCGTATGCGTGATCGAGAGAGATTATACCTTCTTGATGACTCAAACGCATTCACCGGAAGAATAGAGGAAGGAACTACTGCGACGAAGGTATCACGATCCACTGCTGAACATCATCACTTCAGAGAAATGTCAACAAGTACAGTAGTTTCGCGGGAAAAGCAGTGGACCAAGACACTTGTGATCAAGAAGTCAGCCCAGATGGCGAAAGCTCAAGTAGTGAGTTACTTTTTCATTGGCTTTTCCAAGCAAAATGTTTGAAATATTTATCTACAATCCAACAAATGCATCCATTTACTTAGATTATTGTTTTAAGGATAGCTTTGGAAATAACAACTTTTAAGATTGAAAACGCACGTGATCTAAAACGAGTCTTTATCTATTTCGGCTACAGTGATATATTGGGGTGATAATTTTAATTGTTGATTTGTTTTTTGTCTTTACATATTTTTTATTTCAGGATTTCAATATATCGAATAAGAATACAACAAAATGTTAAGAAAAGTCAAGCTGTAGTACTATATATATATATGAATAAACAGCCAAAAAACCAATAAGGCTTCCAAATCACAAAGAATAAACTTCGGCAAGTTAGACATTGTACTCAATAATTGTATTTATTAGTAAAAAACAAAAGTGATATGTTTGACTGTTCGATGCTCACCACCATTTTAAGAAAAAGTTCCACTGGTTCTACATACAGGACAGCTGGGGCTCTAGTAAATTACAAGAACCCGAAAATGGTTCTTTCTAGCCTTTAACAGAACTTTGTTATTCTTTCTGGCCTTTTTAGAACATTTTTAGTTCTTTGTAGAACTATATAAAGTTCTGCATACAGGACAGCACAAGAACCTTATACTTGGAATCTTTTTTCTTCTTCTAAGAGTGTAGGGTATAAGTAAAGTGTTGAGGCATGAGAACATTAAATGATGCATTAAAATTGTGTCAGGGCACAACTTGCCACTGGCGGTAAACCAATGCCATGCAGTCAGAGATCACAAGACAAGACAAATTAATCAACTTCTTAATCGGTATTCTGCATCAATGTTGAGAGATCACATCATCACATGCCTCAAGTAAAACAGTCAACAGTTACTGACCAGGGCCTGACGGTGTGCGAGTAAAAAAATGCAACTTGCACTATACTGGAATAAATGGCACTTTGAGTAGAATTGCGCGGATAAAACAAGTATATTGCCATCGTGATGGAATTACTAAAATTAGTCAATTCGTCGGTCGCAACACATAGTGGCGTACGTGAAGGACAAAATACGTTTCCGAACAAACCGTTTTTGAAGGATATGCTACTAGTAACGGGGTCTATACTTCTCCACTGTTATCTCTCAGTGGCCCGATTCCATTTGAAATTGAAGTTTAAGGTTCAAACTATTAAACTATGTCTTTAATAGTTAACAAGGAATAACTGTTATAGGATAATAGTTAGCTCTAAAGCTATACGCCACTATGTGAAACGGAAAGTTTGGAAAATCACTCTACGCCACTATGTGTTGCGACCGACGAATTGCGTGAAACAAAAATAGTTTATTCTTGAAACGTGAACATTGTATGTGATTAAGATGAATGAATATCAATATCATATGAGGCTTTTAGAAATGTTTTATTGCTAAATCAATGCACATAATAAGGTATACCTAAAAAAAGAAACTATAAATATTTGCCAAAAAGTGACATGAAAATGGAAATGCGTGGACCGAAAAAAATGACAGGTGCTAAAAAAATCTATAATTATGGGCAACAACCAATCACACGAATTAAGTCTCTCGGGATTTTATATTCGCAAATCGTTTGACCCAGCCTCCTCTTTGCTAGTATACTGCTGATATAAAAACAAATGAAGCATTTGAATGTTAAAGAACAGTGTATGAACTTTATAGCAAATGTTAAGAATGTTAAAGGCGTTTAAAGAGAGGAGCAGACAGCTTGCATATGTTGTGTGCGACATCCGATATAAGAATGATAGAGGCCAACAATATGACGAAACGCTGTCACAGTGAGTGACCCTTAAAAAGTGGAGCATCAAGCACGTTTCGTTAGTTTGCACAACTCATCAGCTCAACTCGGACTGTTTGATAATAGTCAAAACTTGAAAGTTGTACGATATTTTGAATGACTTGTTTTATTTCATCCCACTTAGTGACGCATCATAATATTTCCAGGGGTGGACTAGAAGGTATTGAAAAAGAAAATTACCCATCAAATTTTTTTTTTAAAGCACCTGGCAAATACCTAATCCCGACCCTCTTTAATTCTGTGTCCTGACCTTACCTCCCAGTCCCCTGGAAGTCAAATAGTGCGTCCCAATGTTTTACTTGTACTTTAACTGACCTTAAGAGAACTTGATATTTAATCATAGCCTGGTATTTACGACTCAACGGGAGTCCGACATACTGCTTATGTTTTCTTTTGCAATAAATCTGTGTCATTCCCAAAGCAGGCTAAGTAAGTATTCTTATTTATAAAGTAAGTAAAGTCCCGATTGCTCTAAATCCATTATATTTATTTATCAATTTAGATATTTTTCATGAATTATATCTGTAATTTCATTAATACCACGCAAAATGGTGTTCAAGTTTGGTGAATTAGAATATAAGATAACAAACATTAGTTGTTTCAAATTGTATTAGTGATTGTTTGTTTTGACATTGGAATGTGCGAGGTAAACAACCATCGTCATAGTCAAATGATAGGAATGACGAATGATTGGTTTGACCCATAGCCCGTTTGACCTGTATGGAGCATTGATATTTAACAAGCTGCATAATTGGATGACCTGAAACTAAATTGAAGACACCATTATCAAGAATTAAATAAATAAACTTATAATTTGATCAAAGTATTGGTTTTGCCATGTTAATATTTTTCTTAACATTCAAAGAAGCAATATTGAACGTAGGTCCACGATGTTAGCATTTTATGATGTAGATTGTACCGAACTCAAAAAGTGCGCTAATAAAAGTCACGCCGTAAAGTTTAATGATAGGTGATATGTATTTTCTAAAAGTTTAAACTGACTTTCAGTACAAAAATTCAACTAACCTTGAATTTTCGATGTGTGACACAGTTTCATCAGAAGAAGTCATGTACGATGTTGTGATGGACTTGCAACGTCACAGGACTTCTTCTGATGAAGATGTGTGTCACACATAGAAACTTCAAGGTTAGTTAAATTTTTATGCTGAAAGTCAGTTTAAACTTGTAGAAATTGTATATCACAACACTGTAAAATATGTACCAAGTTGAGAGCTCCGCCGTATGAAATCAGGTCAAATCCTACAGCATGTCCGCCATGAAGTTGATAATAAGGTCCTGGTTCTATCATATTTTCTGTATGCAGTGAGAAACACACAATTAACAACAAAATATTGTCAATATACTAGCCATACACATAATGTTGATAATATTTAATTCTATACACGGTAAGTTATGTATATAAGTTAAGGTTTCAAGGCGGCTACGTAAGAATCGATGGCCAACTGGTTTGTGCGCACACGTGTACTATTAACCTGGTAGTATTTCGAAAGCGGTAATGTGCGGCATGGGTTTGAGCCCCACCTCAGCCAAGTGTAACTTTTGAAAATTTCAGGAAATGGGACTAGGCGAATTTATGAATGGCGTAAAGAGGATTGCTTTACAGGAATACGCCATCGAGGCAGATAAGGATAGAGCGCTCTGCTTCCCAAACCAATGAGTCGTCTGCTCAAGATTGCTTGTTGCCGGTTCGTTATAAATCAAACCATGAATACCCGCTATGAAATAACAAAGCGTTCCAAAAGCAGCATCAAATCTTACCAATTTAGACAAGAGATCTACTCTTTTGTGTAAAGATAGACGAATTTGAACAAATTATATATTTAAACGCATTAAATTTCCTAGTGGATTCTTATTTTATGTAATTATTGCTAAATTAAAGGAATGTGCGTACATCCTCTAAATCTAGTGTAATGTAGGTTTCGTCAGTGTAGCCCGATCATCTGGACTACTTTGCGACATTTTCGTCTTCATTTCCATAAGTAGTCTAGATGATCGGGCAACAGGACGAATGAACTAGATTTAGGAGTGTGCTTATCTTTATTTACACGTGTGGCCGAGTGGACAAGGCGCTCGATTCATAATCCATAGGTTGGTTCGAACCCCACTCATGTCAACGTGTTGTGTCCCCGGGCAAGGCACATTATCCTCATTGCCTACGATTGGTGGGGTTGGATGTTTGTATAGTTGCTTGTTTCAATGTTGCGATATTGGCGCTGATTAAGCTGCTCCTTGCAATGGGTCACCATTAGTGTTTGAAACAAACCTTACTTTTTTACAACAGTTGCACGCTAAAATATTGGTGCACAGTAAAGTTGAATATGCTAATATAATTATGATATTCATTTAAATTCATTTATCCATACATACTAAAGTAAATTCAGCTACCACTTTAATAGTATTTGGTGCTGTTTTTGTTAAGTCCCTGCATTTCGTAACGGGTTGCTCAGTGTGTGATTTTCAATGAAACGGCAACGTACCAGCTCGAGCTCAGCTATCTATGTTTATCTAAGCCATTGGAATATACAGGGTACACAAGCTTACACATCCAATGGTGGAAGAAACTTAACAATGCATAATGCGGCCACTCCTCTCAGCCATATTTCCCTATTATGTAGGAAATTAAAATAAAAAGGAAAGTATGACAGAGGTGGGGTTCGAACCTACGCGGTGCCGCTATCAATTACCATACAGCATCGGCCTACTTCCAGCGCCTTGGACCGCTCAGCTACCAAATTTGATGGTAGCCATCTTGAAGCTTATTTGAACATATACATGATATAATCGCAATATACCACAAAGAAGCAAAGACAGAAAACGTACCATATTTTATCCGCTTAAAAACATTAATGTGTATTATAGCGCTAAATTGTTGATAATTGTGTGTTCCACATACATAAATTTGACAATACATGACCTATATACATGCACAATACATTATCGATTTTGACTCTACAGACTGCCCGGGCGGACTCACCTCACCTCACCTAACCTAGGCTGTTTCATCCTCTGTAGTATGAAGCCCTCTTCAAGAATCTTCCATTTCTGTCGTCTTGCGCATCCCTTGCCTAAGTGGTGCCTCTATATGCTGTCGTCTCGCCATCTTCGTCTTTGTCTTACTCTTCTACGCTTTCCTGTTCTTGGTTGGCACTCGGTGACTCTTTTTGTCCATCTGTTTTTTCTTGCCACATGTCCTGCCCATCTCCATTTTGCTTCACCGATCCTTTCCATGATGTCTTTGACTCCAGTTTTACTTCTTAGGTCACTGTTTCTGATTCTGATTATGTTCAGCATACGTCTTTCCATGGCTTGCTGTGTCGTGGTGAGTTTTTGTTCTAGATCTTTAGTTGTCGACCAGGTTTCAGCGCCGTAAGTCATGGTGGGTAACACACATTGATCACACATACGCCTCCTCAATGCCATTGGTAGCTTTTTATCACAAAAGATGTCTTTGTACCTGCCAAAACAACACCAGCCAGCCTTGATTCTCAGTAAGACTTCCTCTCTTGTGTTGTCCTCCATTTTGACTGTCTTGCCCAGATACTATCTATCTACTTTCTCTATCGGTTCATTGTCAATTTCAATGGACTCTCTATTGTCAAAGTTGGTCATGTATTTCGTTTCCCCTTGTGTGTATTTTTAGTCCAATTTTCCTGCTCTCAGTGTTCAAACTATTTAGCTGAACTTCCAAGTCTTTGACGGATGGTGATGTAAGGGCTACATCATCTGCAAACCTCAGGTCATCGATGTTAATACCTCTTTCTTCTAAATCTAGTTGTTTGAAAATTGGTTCCATGGCAGCTGTGAATATATTTGGAGAGATTGGGTCCCCTTGCCGTACTCCCCTCTGTATGTGGATAGGCTTGAAGACATCCTTATCTATGTGGATTGTAGCTGTGGCGTTTGTGTAAATGTCTTCTAGAATCTTAACATACCCTTTGTTAACTCCAATCATTCTAAAGGCTGCAAATAAATCACTATGTTCCACCGAATCAAAAGATTTTTCCCATAATCTATATAGCCTATACAAAGCTTCAGCTGATACTCATTTGCTTTCTCAATCAGTTGGTTCAAAGCATGCAGATGATCAGTTGTTGAAAAGCCAGGGGCGTAGCCAGCTTACGGGGGCAGGGGGGGGAGGATAAATTTTTGGGAAAAAAAAAAAAAAAAATTGCAGTTGTATCATACAATACATAGAGACTGTATGTCTTCGAGATTCCCGAAAAGGGCCTTATTGGGATGATGTGCGAGAGTAGCGCGAAGAAAATGGTATTTTATACTATTTTCGCCCATTGTCCGGCTAAAAAAGGGCTTTATTGTTACAATGTGCGCGCGTAGCGCGGAAAATTTTTGTATTTTACACTATTTGGGCCCTGAATTTTGCTAGAAAAGGGGCTCCTTGCCCTTTTTCTTTTACTTTGCCCTCCTAATTTTCTCTTTCATTTTTTTGTCAGAGGGGCACTTTTTCTTTCATTTTTTGCCCCCCCCCCCCGCTGGCTACGCTACTGTGAAAAGCCCTCTCTGAAACCTGCCTGCTCTCTAGGCGGACTGCACGTGGCTATATAGATCAGTATTTTCCTTGTATAGACGTTGCTGGATTTTTCGATTTATATAGAAAATCCACATTAGACCCCAAAGTTTATTTCAGAAAATTAAAGATTAGATTACCATAAAACCGGTGTCTAATGTAATTTTTACATATAATTTTCAACATTTTTCTGTCTTATTTTTTACTAAATTAAAATAATATTTTGACGTATACAAAATTAAAGTTAAATTCTCTGCCTCCTAAACTACATAAACTGTAGCACGCTTTGGTACCACGAATCGTTATATATAATGTACAGTCAATATTCATATATTCTTTTATACATAGGATGCTTCAGGTTTTACACACAAAACCTTGAAATCCTCGGCTATTTCAAAAAGGTAATCAGGCTTCCCTAGAATGTGCAATAAATTAGCATTAAAAAATTTCTTATTTGGTACAGTATTCAACCAGACGTTCGTGTTAAAAGTAAAGCTGAGCAAAAAATTCATGTGCAGACAGTTGCTGTTAAATTTGAAGCAAATTTTCAAACTTTATTTCGCAAAATCTCTACTTACTACTGTCAATGATGTTCCAGCACATTCAGATTAACGTTGAGTGCAATTTGACTTTTAACATGCTTTAGAGTACAGTGACTACGGCTGCAGCACACTAAACACTGAAACGTAACTTTGAGATACACAAAATCTGTTCTTTTAAAGTGGTACTACACCCCCTGATACATTTTGTGACTAATTTTGCATTTTTCTCATAAATTAACTACACACTGATAACAAAAGTTATGTATAGGGGCAAGGAAATCAATTACTTCACTGCAATTTCAGTGATTCAAGACAAGTGGTTCACTAGCGGTACCTCTTTTTTTTATCATAAATAACGTACCGCTTGTCTTGGGTCACTGAAATTCCAGTGTAGTTACCAGTGTGTTATTACTTCTTGAGAAAAATGCAAAAATAGTCACAAATTTATCAAGGGGTGTAGTACCACCTGAATCCAGCGTTTCAGACATTGGTCAGCACCATTTACAGGAATGTGTAAGTCAGTGAGTTTCGGAAAATGCGCCTTTAATGACCTCATCGTAGGAAGGTGGCGGAGGTAAGTCTTCTTCCTTGACATCAATGCCGTCACCATGTGTCGATATGAAAGACGGATTGTATTCTGCAGCTGGAGGAGCACTTGGTCTGAAAGAAAATGGAATAAAAATGTCAATGTCAACATTTACTATGAAATATCATATAAATGCTTAGTTTATGCTAACATGTTGACGATAAGTGGACTACAGTTTACATCAACATGATTTCTATAATTGTGTACAATATAGGCATACGGGTACGCGATGCTTATTTTCACTTCAAAATCCAACCCGGGATCCACGTAAAATGGTCTTCATCTTGTACGCAAATACTTTTCATCAAACAAAACCTATTTGTGATTTTGATTTAAACTTTTCATCCAAACACAAGGAATTAAGGGGTGGGGTATGAACGTTTGGTCAGTATTTATTGTGGGACATTAGAGCACATCAGACATATCGAATTGCATTCTGAATACGAAGAATGTCCTTCTGATATTAAATAATTTTGATTTTTGAAATTCGCAATGTAATACACATTTTATGGCAAATGATTAAAAATTGATATTTTTGATATTTAACAGAACTTGAAGTAATCTTTATAAATCTGATGATTTATACTTAAAGTGTGTGTAGGTCGTATGAAAAGCCGACGATCAATTGAAAATGTTGACCTTTCGTATTGAAGATATGGATTTTTTTCCCAAAACACAAAAAAAATAGGTCTTTTGGGAAAAAATCCATATCTTCAATATGAAAGGTCAACATTTTCAATTGATCGTCGGCTTTTCCTCCCAGCTACATACACTTTAAGAACATGTCATTAAATTTATAAAATTTACTTCGAGGACTGTGAAAAAAGTCAAAATGTGAAAAATATCAAATTTTAATAATTTGTCATAAAATTTGTATTATATCGTGAATTTCAAAAATGAAAATTATTTGATATCAGAAAGACATTCTTCGTATTCAGAATGCAATTCGATATGTCTTATGTGCTCTCATGTCCCACAAAAAATACTGTCGAAACGCTCAAAACGCTCATTCCAGATCCTTAATTCCTACCTCGAATTTTCAGATGGTACTCCATCTTTCATCAGCGAGTGAGTGACTGTATCAGGTCGTGATTTTGACCTGATAACAGACTCGTAGACTCCTGAAAGCTTGAACCGGCCCCCGTCTTTGTTGAGAGATGGTTGGTTGGCTTTGATGTGAACTGCTTCTTTGACTCCACGTTCTTCTTTGACTTCTCTTAACAAATACGGGGGCCGGTTCAAGCTTTCAGGAGTCTACGAGTCTGTTATCAGGTCAAAGGTCAAGAAAATCACGACCTGATACAGTCACTCACTCGCTGATGAAAGATGGAGTACCATCTGAAAATTCCGAGGTAGGAATTAATTCCTTGTGTTTGGATCAAAAGTTTAAATCAAAATCATGATTTATACCAACACAGATGAACTTTCATGAACGAAAACCTATTTGTGGTTTCAAGTGGATCGAATATTATTTTCTTTTCATATTAAGATTTTCAATGCTAATATTGCAAAATGGTGGATAACTATTTTGACACAGATTGTTTTCAATATTCACATAAAGCCCGGGGCCACTCAAGGTACCGTTTTTGATCAAGTACACAGTCCCCTGTGGTTGTTGTTTTTATCATTTTCTAATTTTTGTAATGTTTGGGTGATGGTCCTGGTACAAATCAGGGGTCCATTTTACTCAACTTTACGAAGCTTCGTAAGTCTCGAAATCGTTCGTTACTTACGACTAGTCGTAAGTGGTACTTTACTAAACTTACTTACGAAGGTACCCTTCGTAAGTAATAGGGATTTACTACAGAGAGGGACCCTTTGTGAAGTTACGTATTCATACGGGTATTCGTAACTTTACGAATGGTTACAGTATAATTACGATAGACCAGTGCCCTCTGGGGCTAGATGTCGTGTCTTGACCTTTGACACGACATCTAATTTCCGTCTTGTGTTTTCCCTGCGTAAAATCGCCACTTCATCTTGTTTCACGTCAGATGGTGTAAACCAGCTAGCATCAGAATTAGCGGCTATTAAGGGGCAAAACAATAGTGCACAAAATCGCGGTGGTCAATCGCAGCGCCCTCATTTCTATGGTAGTTATAGGAGGCATACATGTAGAGGTAGGGGCAGATGTTTTAGTAACAGTTACCATAGGCAACGGACGGACGGATGTGTTCCATGATTTGTCAGGTTCTGGTTATCCTCCATCTAAATAAAGGCACTGATTAATCAAATGCCGTTGTCAAATTTTGATAAATGGAACGAAATTGGGGCCTCCAAAACTGTTATTAATTGGATTGAAAATGCTGTCCTGCTTCCATTTACCAAATTGCCTGAACCTTCGGAACTACCAGACCAAAAAATCTTGTGAATTCTGGTATTATCAAAAGTGTTAAGAAAAAACCTATTGTTGTTTCACCATATTCACCTTTGAATGTTGTGCCAAAAAAAGGGCAAAAACCAATAGCGTTTAATTATTGATCTTCGGAAGATCAATTCTTGTATTGATGCTCTAAAATTTTCCAATGAGAAAATTAATGTGATTTCTTCTCATGAAAATGATTTGTTTGTTACGCCTGATCTCAAAAATGGGTTTTATCACGTTCCAGTGGCTCTAAAGGGGGGCTGCTCTATAATCCGATGCTTCTACAATCCGAAGCTTCTTTAGTCCGAAGGTTCGCTAGTCCGAACATGGGTTCATAACATTCGCTAATCCGAATTTTAAAAGAGGTTCTCTAGTCCGAAAAAAATTTGAAAAGAGGTTCTTTATTCCGACGGTTCTTTATTTCAAAGTTTCTATAGTCCGAATTTTAAAAACGGTTCTTTAGTCCGAATATGAAAATAGGCTCTATAGTCCGAATTAAAAAAAAAAAGTTGCTCTACTGATAGAAAACACTCTGAACCTGTGATATGTATTCCCCAAGACAGGATTCATAAGGTTCGCAAAGATATTGTGAGGGCGCTGCGCAAAACATGTATAAGCAAAGGCATTGGCCCAAATAGCCTGACAGTGTGTTTCAATGGCAGAGGTGATAATGCCAGAAAATTTACTTCTGAGAAATGTGTATCGGGTATTAGCACTCAAAAACTCTTGGTACGACATGTTAACACAGACATAATCAGCACGCGAAGATTTGAAATGGAACAATCGATCCCTTCACAAGCGTCCAATAAAAATGCAAATGTTCACAGATGCATCATTAAGCGGCTCGGGAGCATGACTCCAGGACCTACAAGCGGCTGGTTTCTGGAACAAAAGACTTCAAAACATGCCTTCGAATTACAGAGAACCGACGGCAGTGCTAATGGGCCTGCACTTCTTTATGCCAGTCATAAAGGGAAAATCTGTTCAAGTAACATTTCAACAGGAGGTGCAGCCCAGGATCTTTTGAACATGGCAAAAGCCATTTGGTCCCTCGCGTTCCACCACGGTATTCAAATATCCGCTCGCTATTTAGCGGGCAAAGAAAATGTGCTGGCGGATCAACTCTCCTGACTGAGCTTAAAGTACGAATGGAGACTGCACCCAATGGATCGACAAAATATAGCATCCACAGCATCGACCGCTTTGCCACCATGACCAACACACAACTACCGCGATACAACAGTCGCTTCTTCGACCCAAAATCAGAGGGTGTGGGCGCTCTAGCGCAACAAAATTGGACAATAGAAAACAATTTTGTCAATCCCCCATTTCGACTTATTCCGCAGGTCATCGAACTTTTGAAACAACAAAAAGCAACAGCAACAGTGATCACCCCTCATTGGCCAGGTCAGTTCTGGTTTCAGACTCTAAAAAGCATGGCCTTCGCAAAACCAATCATGCTTCACACAGACCATCGAACAATGTGGTCTGCAGGACCAATACCAGAACCTCTCAGGAACCCCTAGTGGAAACTTATTGCCTGGAGAATATCTGGCGCGAACATTTAAACCAGCTGCACATGATGCAGTCATGTCTACAGTAGAATTCATCTCGACCTTTGCAGGACTTAAACCCCATTAAAAGCTATTAAACCAAGATAACACTCATTGAAACAGCTCAACTGATTAAATCGGATCTTCTCTGGTTGTGCACATGTGTCTGTTTTACATGTGCGATATCACAATAAAGCTGGTATTATAGCTTCAGTTGGGTAACCGATTATAAAGGAAACGGAAGGAAACAATGGTATGTGGACCTTTGTTCACGAAATGAGACAATGGCCTGCTTTTTGTTAACCAGCATTCTTGAAAATGAGCAACATAATGATTGTTGACTTAACACGGTTTGGAAATAATTTCTTCATATTTTTGGTGTTATCTGTCGTTTACATATCCTTCCTAAAACACAAAAGTGCGACCCTCTCCAAACACCTAAATTAGCTAAAAATTTAGGACATGTTACAAAACTATATTTTCTAGAATTTCATAGAATAGTTTAAATGTAGCTTGTACTGTTTTTTTTTGTGGCATCCTTCAGAACGGAGCGGTCCGTTACCAATATAATATAGCTCAATATTTTCGGTCAAATCTCCATTCAATTAACACGGGGAGTTGGCTAGCTATGAGCTAGCTATGCTTTGCCCTCACTCATATTCTACGAAAGTGCGACCCCTTCTGAACATCTAACCTAGCTGTAATTTTAGGTCATGTTAGAGAAATATATTTGCTAGAAGTTTGGAGAATAGTTTAAATATTGGCCGGTTATTTTTCACACAGTGATGTTAACTAGGCAAATGCAATATACTTCTAACATACACTATTTGTAAAGGTCGCGCGTCAATGGTGAGAGCACTGTGTATTGTGTATAGGAAAACGGACAGTAACTGCAGTATGAATGGCCCGTGCGTGCACAGATACAATGCACTTAAAGTTGGGCTCCGTCTACAGTTCAAAATTACAACCGCCATCTACAAAAGTTGAACGAGTTTTTTAAAAGTAAGCAAATTGACTTTCCACCTCGTAACTCTGGGAGAGTTGCAGAATATCTGTGTAATATAGCAGATTTATCATAATCAAAGCCAAGGTCAATGTTAAGGTGTACAATATCAGCAATGACAGCCATGTACCAGGTGTCTGATGGTGTAAATCCGATGGACTGTGTTCAGATCAAGAGACTGATAACTGCTCTTGAAAAAACAAATACGCAGGAGCCCATGACACGCTCGTCGGTTATGCCAGTGCAACCATTTGTGACATTATTTCAGTCTTGGGGTGAGAATAATAATCTGGAATTAAAACGGTTGCGTCTAAAAGCCACTCGCTATTATGGCTCGGCCCTCAGATCTTGCACCAAAAGGAGTGTATTTTTCTTCGGAAGGATCAGTGAAACCGATGGTATTATCGCGAAAATGGAAATTTATCTATTCAACTTTTCGGCATAAAGAACGATTTGCACCGAAAAGGCTATGTGGTGACAATTCCCCCAGCAGAGAACAAATTTGTTGACCCTGTTGACTGTCTACGGGTCTATTATTCAGAAGTCTATGCCACATAGATAATAATGTGACAACAACCCTTTGTTTGTTTCATTGAGACCACCGTTTGGAGCAATTTCAGCAGGAACTGACGCGGATCAATTATATAACGCGATAAATTTAGCAGGTTTGGACAATCAGGGTTTTTCTGCAAAGTCGTTCCGCCCTACAGCAGCAACTATTGTCATTGAATCCGGTTGTGATCAGGCCATTGCACGAAAGATTGGACGATGGGAATGCCCCTCGGTGTTTTATGACTATTAGGTGCACTCGCGAACCCCTATAAATAAGTAAATAAGCTTTTTGAGCAGAATTGACAGGAACTTGAAAGCTGAACTTCATTTGTAAATGAGTTTTTGTGCAAACTGCACGGTGAAAATGAAATGTGAACATCATTGTGTCATGCACTTTGAGTAAATTTTCTCTATGGGGCACTTGTTAAAATAAACAATTTATTTTCTGTGTGCTGGTCTATCAGTAATGTATGTTTCTCAAAACAATAATTACGATAGACCAGTGCCCTCTGGGGCTAGATGTCGTGTCTTGACCTTTGACACAACATCTAACTTCCGTCTTCTGTTTTCCCTGTTTAGCCTTTCTGCATCTAACATGTCTAATTGCCTCATGTATGAGCCAGAGGAGGTTTTGTGTAGGGTATCAAGATAAGGCACTTGTTAAAAGAAAACATTTATTTTCTGTTTATCACAAATTTATGTGTGCCGGTCTATCTATCAGTAATGTATGTTTCCCAAAATTTGAGTTACGAAGGGTTAAAGGTTTAGTGAAATGGACCCCAGAAAACATAAACTTGAAAAGGCTCCTCGAGTGCCTCCGGACATAACGCTTTAATAGATATAGAACACAATATACAAATCATTTACAAATTATCTTTGAATGTCAGTTATTGTCTGCATTACGTCTGTGTTACTTGGGGCTATCATTTGCTTCGAAAGGACAGGAGGGTCTCAAATATACGTGGGGTCATAAAAGTTTTGATAACCAAAATGTAGGGAGTCACAAGATGACCACAGGTAGTGTTTTTATTGTATTAAAAAAGACTGATTTTAACACTATTTTAGCCTGTTTATGGGTAATGTGTAAGAAAATGGTAACCCCTCAATACAAAAAAACTACCGAAGAAATCCATCTGCAAAGAAATATTATCATGATTATTCCTCTTAATGAGTGTTTTTGACAAAAGAGACGAAAGACAAATTAATAAATTACATTAATACTTGCTTGTACAGCTGCTTGTATTGGTAATTAATTTGCTGAAAGCCCAAATTAATATTGTCATTTTGTGGACGGCGTCTGTATTAGCTTGCCTTTCGTCTCTTTTGTCACAAACATTCTTTAAAAGGCATATGCTTATAGATTATTCTACGGTATATCATGACATTATCACTTACGTATTGCCCGATAAGCCTGGGTGGAAATCTGCAGAAGGCATAGGCACTGCCTGGACATAGTTAGGTAAATCACCTGTTGGTCCTGTTGGTGGCTGCATATCTGATGTTATTGTGAACTCTGTAGGTGGATAAGCAGGGTCCGCACTATGTGGTGGGTAGGAAGGATTGGGATTGAAGAGGGTCCCAATCGGCATCGGGTTTGTTCCTGAAGATGTTATGTTGACATTTTGTGTATTATCAGTTGCGAATGTTGTCTGTCCCAATTCAGCAACGACCGTACTTTGTTCCTGGGGTGTCTGGTTTGTAGGCCTGCTACAAATACAGGTAAGCACGGCGATTCCTAAAAGACATGCACCTGCTATGCCTAATGTAGACCCATAAGGCGGATTTGTGAAGCCTACAGCGGTCATAATAATTCCACAAAGAAAGCACATTCCAGATATGCGATAAATGGCGCCTCGAACTTGAGTTGAATCGCTACACAGACGTGTAATAACAGAAATAATGAGCAATGAGCCTCCAGTTGTCAGGCAAACGGCCCCGAGTACTCCACAGCTTAAGCGATAGGGATCATAGTAACTTTTTATCCAACCAACACAAGAATAACAAATACCGGGAACAAGCAATGCCCAACCCATAACGTCAAGATCATCAGGTATTGTCGCCTCCTCGGAATCTTCTTCACTGGTATGGCCAGGATTAGGGTTGCTTTCAGTATTGTTAGGAAGTGATCCTGTTCCTGTTTCGCTAGAACTTGTGTTTGCAGTGCTTGGATTATCTGTAGAATTATGATCTTCATCTTTCTCAATGCTTCCATATCTTGATATTAATAATCCAAATACCAATAATAACAATCCAAATCCGAAGACAGAACACCCCATTATAACCAAGATAGTCGCGTAGGTTCCAAACCCGACACATGCTAGGACTAAACCCATTAACTCAAACATAAAATTTAGAGCTCTAAAATCATTTCGTATTCGCTCATTCCAGCTGGTCGAATTTGGAGTATTGCCTTTCCAATCTTTCCAAAATCCTATTGCAACTGAACTCAAGATCAGTGTGCTTCCAATTCCAAGAAGTATAGGTCCAGCAATTCTCATGCCTAAGCTCAAATAGAAACAATATGCAAAGCATGTTATGAATATACCGGCAAAGGTTATCATTACACCGATCATGAATCCACGATTGCGAGCACCCGAGTTTTGTCCAGACGCACAAGTATTCATCGTCTGCGAAGATGTTTGTTGACCAGTACTGAAGATAACGAGCCTATTTACTTGCCGTCCATGGTGTCCTGTTCTATGCCTTGCTCTATGGTGATGGTGGATATGATTGCGGCGTCGACGGGCCCTTGCTCTTCTTCTGCGGCCAGCACGACCACCTCTTCTGAGTCCGACACCCATTTATTATAAGTTGATGTTGGTATGCTTCAACATTAAGTGCCAACACTTACAAAAACAAAGATCTGAAAAGGCAAGTATTAGAAATGAAACATCACTACAACTTAAAAGCATCTTACGATCTTAAACAATGCTCTCACCCTCCCTCCCCTCTCTCCCTCCCCCCTTTTTCTCTCCCTCTCCCTCCCTCTCTCTCTCCCTCACTTTATCTCTCTCTTTCTCCATCGCTCTCCTTTTTCTCTCCATCTCCCTCGTGTCTCTTCCCCTCCCCTCTCTCTGTCTCTCTCAAATATCAAAGGAAATTACAATTTTAACCCAACCACCAAGTTTAAAGTCCAATATAAATAATTTCTCAAAAGCAAAATAAAACTCATGTGATAGTCAAATTACCCCCGGATAAGGTGCTGGTTTAATATTTTATTATATTTTTCAATCACTTTTTTTTAATGAAACCGTATATTTTGACAGTATCAATGACATTTTGTATTTGTTATTCACTCATGTTATTCACTACATGCATATTTGATTAAAAACAAGAAATATTTCCATTTAATTTATCCACAAAAGCACAATGTTTTACCGTAAAATGTAGGAAGAGCCCATAAAAAAAGAGGATAGACGTACCGACCCTCCAAAATTTTGTCTTGAGATCGAGGGCAATCATAAAAAAAAATTGCCTAACGCAATGAGCGCAAAGGATATATCTACAATTAAAAAGTCCCATCATATGAAAAGTTTGACCAGATATACAATTTTTCCCCAAAAAGGACAAATATGTATCTTCAAACTTCAATACGAAAGGTCAACATTTTAATATGATGACTTTTCTTCATAGCTGCATATACTTTAAGTACATATCATTAGATTTATTATAAAGTTTACTTCGAGGACTGTTAGCAGCGTAATTTATGCATAATCATGCATAACTCGCAAAATTGGAATAAACTGAAATTTTGGGAATTATCTTTATTCGTGGTATCTGTTGAATAGGATACTAGAATCAGACAAACTCTTTTAACGTCATAAAACTGGTAATACTTCTTCCTGTATATGATGGAGGCGTAGACCCCACAGCTATCCCTTGGTACATGTACTAAAAATAGAACAGCGCATGCAGAGTTCCTCGTGTGGTGTTGCCGTATTGATACCCCCCCCCCCCCCCGTAATAATAATAAAAAAATACATTTAGTATAAAGTCAAGACAAAAACGCTACCCTATCCTTCTATACACAGTTCATACGGTTCCTATAGCCTTATGTGAGCTCATATGCGACGTAGGCCGAGTATATTTGCAATGTTTAGCTGGCTTAAATATCCAGTAACATTAAAATTAAACTTACCAAAATAAGAAGACCAATGAGTCCAGAACATTGGCGAGATATATCCAAAGCCAGTATGAATAATAGCTGAAGTTATATAGCTTAGCTACATATCAACAAAATTGCTTGTTGTTCCAAACACAATACTTGCAATGCTTACCTTAAGCATATTTACTTTATGTACTGTGTAATTAGCTGACCCGAATGACTGTACTTCTTGAGATTTACTGAGTCAAGCACAACGCAAACAAATTACGTAATTACTTTAAGTCTAAAAATATTTTAATGTTGAATCAGTACATTTATTTATATGGTCCTGCATTAACATATGTGACCAGCTCCAACAAAATCCGGAACAAGTCGCCAGGCATGTTTTTGAATAGGCTTTTAAAGATTTAAATTTAATTTTGGAATTTTTAAAATTACTTATTAAAAAGAGAATTATTTAATCAATAATTAACAGTTGAACTATGATAATCCCTATTCAATCCTGTGTAAAGCAGGAAACTAATGAGCCCATATCCAGACTCCGTTCGGCAATTATATCAAGGTATCATTTACAAAATTATCCATATCTCGAAAAGTATAGATGCTATGTATATAATTTTGGTATCATTTTGAAGCTTATTGTCCCGTGCTTACATTTGAATTAAAAACTTGAAATATCAAAAATACGACTTGTTTTTGGTTTTGTCAGAACGGGTCACATATCATTTTAATAACGAACATTGCTTTTATGATAGTGATAACCAAAATGGGAACCCAAATCCAGTGTTTGAACACAGGGTCTGTGATTTGAAATAGGATAAATGCCCAACATCTTGAATTAGTTCATCCAATTTTCATTTTGGTATTCCGGCGAAATAGTATGGGCTTCTGAAACCTCATCTTAACATATTTTGGGTCCGTTTTAACTAATGGTCCAAAATATAGGTTGTGGCGCTATAACTTTTTGGAGTCTTAATCAACTGATGGGACTACAGAACACACATATCATCCGTACCACCACATTTTTATGTCAGTGCCCCCCACCCGATAAATACATGCGTACGTATCAGAATTATACATTTATCCCCTTTCAGCTTGTGATCCCGAAATAGTGATTCCGTGATGCAAATCATATACCAAAATAAATTATTACTTCGCTAACGAGTCAGCCCATTATCATCAAAGGGTAGCAAATGTATGCGTTTTAGATATACATTCAAAGTGCGATAAACCTGTGAACGAAAGGGACGGTGTTGATTTTATTTTGCATTTGTGATGTGTGGGAGAACGTGGAGAATATGTTTCAAAATATGAAACCCTTTTCTGAAAAGGCAGACAATAGTAAAAAAAAATGGCTAAACGCCTAACGTGTTTAAAAAGTGTAACAGCTAGGGATTTACATGTCATTTCATTTTTCGCGAGCGAAACAGCCGAATCTGACATTTGGTAGGGGAGATTGCACGGAGAAACAAATTCGCAGACCATTGCGGGATTTCGCACCACGAAAGGTCCTATAAACGATTATTCCTGAACTGGTCAAGGAAGCAAATAAGTCCATTTATCATTCACCGGGTCTTAATTACAGTTCTTGAGTATGGAAACAATACAACCCATAGCATTCCTCTTGTGTGCCAGCTTTATTAGTCTCAATATATGAGTTCAAACACCTCAGACTAAAAAGGCGCCTTAATAATGACCTTATCGTAGTAGGGTGGCGGAGGTAAATCTTCTTTGACATCACCAACGTCACCAGGCATGCCAGGTGTCGCTACGAAAGATGGACTGTAATCTTCAGTTGTTCTGAATGAAAATGGAATAACAATGTCAACAGAATTTACTGCGAAATGTTGTTTAGATGATGCTACACATGATAAATGTTTTTACATTATAAGGCGCTTTATAAATTTTATTTATTATTATTATTATTAAATGTGACTAATTTATATAAACATTGGTGTCAACGCCCGGGGCTCACTTTGACAATAAGAGGCATTCGGTGAGAGCAAAATATTAAAAAAATATGGGTCATTGGGTGAGAGCACAATTTGGGCATTGGGAGAGAGCAAAATGTACAAAAAATGAGGTCAATGAGTGAGAGACGGACCGTTTGTACCTAAATTAGGGGGCATTGGGTGAGAATAATGCTTTTTTTTTAATGGGATCTTTGGGTGAGAGCCAAAAAAGACTCAATAGATGGAACAGTCCATGTTTCATCTCATGAAAATATTCTTACAATTGTACTCATAAACATTCAATATTTGTATACTGATCACTTATGTATTGCTCGACAAGCATGATAAGCTTGACTGGAAATCTGGGGTAGGCACTGACTGGGTATACTTGGTAGATCATCTGTTGGCCCTGTTGATGGTGACATAACCGATCTCGTTGTGAATATTGGTGGATAACCAGGGTCTGCATATGGTGGGTTAGAAGTGGTGGAGGTAGCTCGGGACCTGAAAAAAGTCTGCCATATGCACAGAAGCATATCCAGTACATGTTAAGAATATACCTGGAAAGCTACACATTGCACCGCACAAGCATCCACAAATGTAATTACCGACTAGATGGTTGTTAACCGTTTCATGTGCGGCCATGGTGGTATATATTGTGTGTCCTGTGCAGTGTCCAACACCCATTTTTAATCAGTTGTTGTTAGGGTGCTCAAACTTTTGTATTGTCCACACTTTAAATCAAAAAGATCTGAAATGGCAAATATGAATATCAAACATTCTGAATTATGTTAAACTAATATAAGTTCTCTCTCTCCCACAAGATGATCTTTCAAACCATGAATACTCCCGGGGAATACTCTCCTCGACAGAGATTAAAAAACTCTTTCTATTTGTGACTTCCCAATCAATCTCAGCAATGATTTTGCTCATTTCATTAAGCAGGAAATAACAAGAATACTTGCCAAGGTATTACTGAATACACAGATAATCCCAGTTGTCCTTTTCAAACTGCAAGAAACTGAAATCAAGTAAACTACAACTAAACAAACGGAAAACAGAATTATTCTGGTTGCTTCAAACCAAAACACTCAGTCCCTCTCTGAGTCTGACATCACCATGTTAACAGTTGGGGATGTAACCACTATAGCATCCGCAACCTCTGTGCTGTTTGTTTTTGTTGCTGAAATGATGTTTCCATCATGTCTCAACAATCTCAAACGCGAACACACTTCCCCATGTTGTCCGATCTCCACTCATCGGCTGCGGATCAGGCGACTACAAGCTTTCTCCAACTAATGCGATCTTGGGCAAGCGAAACAATTTTGTTCGGCTGCAGCATCCCTTCAGTATCTATGTAAGTACAGTGTGCGCGGCCGTCCCGGTTTCCTCTTCCCATGTGGTGGAATATAAAGCGCATATTCTTTCACAGGCTCGCCATCTTCAAGACGCAGTATAGTATATGGCCGAGAAATTTGAGTTGATGAATCTTGACTTTGGCAACCAGTGGAGTGCTGTTGGTCAGGTTGTAGATGTTTCATTGGAATCCGATCCACACGCTTGATGTTTAACATGACTCTGTAGCAAGATGTTGCAAATGCATTGATCTTGTTTTCCATGTCCTTGGTAATTAGGCCGTATAAAATTAATGTTTTGGTTCTCGTCCAGAGGATTTTCATGAATTGATGAGGGAGGGAGGTGTTTTTGTTTGTTTGTTTTTTCCAATGTAAAATTAGCATTGTCAGTAGTTTTCGGTCTTCTCCAACAGTGCTCGAGGAAACGATGAGGCCTTTTTTTTTTTTTTTTTTTTTTTTTCAAATGTGAGATTCTGAGGATAAACCCCTAGAGTACCACAAAAGACTTGGAAGTGATGCTTGTTCTCTAATAAACTTATTTATATCATGGAAGAAAGAGATGAGAAGGAACCACAACGACTTCGATCGGCCAAGTTTTAATCCGCTTATCTATTGACGCATGAAAAGAAAAGCTATCAATGGTACTTACTTTCATGTATGATCCATTTACCGCGATTGATGCTTGGCAAAATCATTACTGGAAAAATTTTATAACAAACCCATCCACGAACAAACAAACGCTACCCAGAAGTAAGATTATGGAATTTCACTGATGCTCTGAACATGTATAGTAGCTTTGTTTTGGGATCTACAGTCAAACTGTTTTCTTGATCGTGTTGTGTAGAAAATGTCCTATAAAACATCGAAAAGGTAATCAAAATCGGCCGTGTTTTTGCTGAGTTTCATCTTTAGCAAATAAGGTAAGATTTTGGTGACTTTTTCGATGAAAAATAGATGTAAAATGTTCTTAAATAATGCACAATGTTCCGGTTGAGTCCGGTACATAAAACCTATTTAATTTAATAGTTTATATGTGTATAATCGTAACTAGCTAACTCGTTTCAGTGCCAAAGACTGCCAACTCTGAGAAAAAAGTCATCAAAGTTCGGAAAAATTGGGCAAAATGGAAGAAAAAGATGTAGGCCATCAATGACCGATGATCACGTCACCAAAGAAAATCCTATAGGGTGCTTGCACGGAAGGTCATTAGTTCAAATCATCCTTCACACACGCTCCAGAAGACATGCAAATACATGGAATACAATACCAATCACCTATTTAACGCGGGGTATTGATCAAAGTAAATCCTCATGAATAACAATGTCAACTAAATGTCGGTAAAGGGAGTGGACAAAGTGAATGCGTTCGTTGTGGTTCCTTCTTATCTCTTTCTTCCATGTTTATATGTATGAAGATCTCATAAATCATTCCAAAGTCTAAAAAAATTGAAAATCTAAAAAAAAAAAAAAATCTGACAAATCCCAGAAATTGAGGAGGGAGGGACGAGAACCAAAATATTAATTTTACACGGCCTTACCCATGACTCGCACCTGAAACATTTTGTTTCGATTGACACTGGTTGCCGGTAAAGGAAAGAATAACTACATTGTCCAAAACAAAAGTGGAAGTAAGTAAACCCAATGCTATAGCTAAAATAATTAATTCTCTATCATGAGAGCCAACTTGGGTACGCACAGTTATTTGCGTCGAGCGTAATACGCAAAGACCGGCGCTTACGGCGCAAACACAGCTTTTGAGAATTTACCAATCACGCGGTCGTTGCTAGGCAAGGTCAAGGTTCGGTCATGCAGGTCGCGCGATCGTGTTATTCTATGAAAAATACGCTGACGCAGAAGGTACATCCTCTCATGATCGAGAATTTGTAATTTTGGCTATAACTAAAGTACAGATATCCTTTTAGTGGCCTAGCCTTTCTGCATAGGCGATCAATACAAATATTTCCAATTACATGTTCCTGAACATGTCCCGACAATACATGACTCGACAATACCTATATCTAGCAATACAGAGGTCCTAGGTCCAACCGTCATCGTCACGAAATTCCACCCACCGATTGCTCTTTTAAACTCTTACTTCCATTACGTCTTTACTTAAAAGGGCATTTCGTGATCCACAGCCTCACCCCCCCCCCCGCCACTTTTCTCAAAAAAAGTTGAGATTTTTATATCACTGGAATACTCTGGCTACATAATGATGTACAAAATATTTCTTGCAGATTAATTCGTTTAGCAAGGATATCGCGAAATTTGACGACGTATTGTCTATGGAGCAGTGTAATACACATAATCATGCATAGCTCGCAAACGCAAAATCGGAATCAACTGGAATTTTGGGAATATGCTTTTTTCGTGGATATGTACTGAAAAATGTCATAAAAAGAGGATGCTAGGATCACGAAATCTCCTTTAAGACAAATTTTCATCCCTTTCTCACTTATCAGGTTCGCAATCTTAGGACTATTTTCGGTACTGACCGGGATACTGACATGTCTTAAAATGGTCATATAGGCTTAATAATCTCAAAAGCATCTTCGTTTACTATTCGATATTGGTCTCATCTAGTGTTATTTCAATGCATTGGAATAGGAATTGAATTGAATTTGATTTTGGCCATTTTTCAATTCAATTCAGTGAATTGAATCGAAATGTTTGGGTTTTTCATTTCAATTCAATTCATTAAATCGAAATGTTTTTATTCTTTCATTTCAATTCAATGCATTGAATCAAAATGTGTTTTTTGTTCATTTCAATTCAATTCATTAAATCGAAAATGCATGCAGCATGTATTTTGATTCTGTCATTTCACCTGTACTGTCAGCTTATCAGTTAGAATAAACTTTCGCCCTGAACTGCTTTTAGCCAAATGCCCGGTAAAATGTATCAGTGTTTGTTATAAGAATTGAATTAGAATATAAATTGAATTCAAATACTGTCAATTGGAATTGAAATTGGTTAGCAGTTAATTTCAATTCATTGAATTGGAATTGAATCAAAATGATTTAAATCAGAGAAGAATTGAATTGAAATTGCATCAAAAAGATTTTATAAAATAAGAATTGAATCTGAATTGAATTGAAATTCATTATCTGAATCGAAATAACACTAGCTCATCCATAAGTATGCTACAAAACAGCGTATTCATGCTTGCCTCCGAAGCATAGCTACAATGATAATTAAACTCGGACTGAACATGATCGGATGAGAGAACATGAAAACACAAGTTTTAATAGACCTTCAATGGCTTTCACTTGAATGCAAAATAATATTGTTATCAAAATACTTCTTTATGTTAACATGGTTAATATAGTTATCAAGATAAATTATCTTGCCATCATTTCAAATATCATGTGAATATCGGCACCTTTCTCGTTTACTGTATGCAGCTCAAAAAATTGAACTCACCAATTTCAATACATTCAGAACATCGGCGAAATATGCAGATATCAACAACACGTAAAATTACGCTTGTTACTTGTTCCAAAACCTACGCCTCTTTCATATTTTTGTGTTGCCCTAATGTAGATTTGTCACGTCAAATCATATAATTGGCAACATATGTTCACACATTAGTAATATTAATACAGTAATGATCTTGTAGTTTAGTTTGAAACATGTGCACGTATTACTCATCTAATGTATATCACACACTACATGCAATGCTCACGATTAACATATTTACATGTCTACATGAAACAAGTGTTATTACTGTTCACAATAAACAAAATGGGCTCATTTTCCATTTCAATCATTAAAAAGTTCAGAGTCTTTCTAAGTTCCAGTTTGTTGCAGTGTTGAAAACCCACCCTCGGAAAACAGACTTGTCTGAAAATTTGAAAAAAATATTCTGTGAGAAATTTAGTTCGAAAGCATTTGACCTCGATCATCCCTCACTCTGTGTAACGGTCATTTGAGCTTCGGTCATTTGAAATGAACGGTTGCGTTACAGGCCAAAACCGCCCTAGTAACTTGCTGATTGGGATTAAGTTCCCGTATAAATGGTCTGGTTTTACTGGAGCGAGCAGTGTGGCACACTTCTGGAAGAGTATAGTAGGTGCATATAATAATAGAACATGTCATTGGTTGTGTCTGGAAAGAAAGGGATTAGTGAGAAGGAGAGGGAGGGCATTGGAAGTGGAGGGACAGCTCCCCCATGGGACATCTTGTCCTCATACTTTACCCTCCCTCTGCGGGTGCCTCTGTTGGATGCTGGCCGCCGTGATATTTTACATTTTAGGCCTTTTTGCCCATATATGTCAATTATGTTTCTCCTTGAAAGTAACCTCCCCCACTCCCTCCTAAAAGAAAAACCCTGTCACCCTGACAACACCATTGGGGAAGGGGAAACTGGAGTGCCCTGGAGTGGGAGTTTATTATAGAGGGAGTAAAGTTTGAGAGAGCGAGGATAGATGGAGAGGAGGGGAGAGAATATCGGAAAGGAAGGGGGTGGAGATGCAGGAGGGGAAGGGGAAAGAGATTGAGAAGGGGAAATTTTTAAAAAAAATTGGTGTTTCATTACGCTTTCTGTTGTCAAATGGAAATATGAAATTGTCAAAGCTGAGGTTAAATAATTAAGCATTTATTGAATAATACAGATCAACTATCGTAAGAATATTAATTGAAACATATAGCTAGTTTACAAATAATATGATAAAGAGATTAGCGTTGGTTCCGGACAAGAAGCTGGGTCCCTGTTAAGAAGCTCATCGCCTTGCGAGTTCATTCATGTTCATTCAAACGACGCCCCTAAGCTACGGTCTTTTGTGTTCAAGTGTCAGCAATAACCCACTTGACCAGACAAACGGGAGAAAGTTTGATGCAATCCGGGGATGCAGTCGCTAACATTTGCCCTTCTTTTGATCTCCCATTGAAACACATGTTCCGAGTTAAACCGACAAGGCGCTGTTGGTGCAGTAACCAATCAGACATTCGCGTTGAAGTAAATCTGAATAAGATATTCAATCGATATATTTGAAGTTTCTGTGGAAGTTAAAGTAAATTTTCAAACTTCATTTCGCAAACTTTACACTGCCCCTTTTTATATACATTTGCGTTAGCAATAGTACATCGGCGTATGCGCTTATTCCGTAAGTAATACTTCGTATGATAAACGACCGTCATTTAGCCAGAACGACTCGTGTGGCATAGTGGTGCACTCTCTTGACCAGTGGTGTAGATTTCTTTTTGAAATTGGGGGATGGGGTTGGAAAAAATTTCTTGGTGTATAGTGAATCCAGCACCTTTTGCGTCCAAATAAGTTAATGGTACAAACGGCGCGCGAACATTTTTGCCATATTGAAATTAAAATTATGAATATGGTGCAAAAGTAGAATATATTCGCGCGAAGCGCGCAAAAATTGGCACTTTTGGGGCTAAAATGGCCAAATATGAGGTTAAGTTGGTCAGAAACCCAAATACAGGCAATGACAATGACGCAACACTGTTGCTTCATTGTCAAGAGAGTGCAACACTATGCCACACGAGTCGCCAACAGATTGGGAGCTCGAACCCTGGACTTCTGCTTAGTCCACTTGCCCGTTTTGCATACTCTGGGTATTACATTTAAGCATGAAACTCTGATCTTTTCAGTCACCGTACTCCCTCTGTTTGTTAGCTTCCAAAGTGGACCACTTACTTTGGATTGCGGTTGACATTCTTAACACGGGTCTCAATGGCCATGATGTAATGCATCTTTAAATGGATCTGACTTGTGATTGGTCGCCCAGATCTCGCTATGGTTTAATCCCTCCTGGCACGTGCCATTACCATTCACTACATCATCCACAACAATATGTGAAAGTGCTGGCGCGAAAGTTAAACTCTCATTTGGTGCATGGATGTACATTTAGCGTATTTTACTTTTACTGTCACTGATTATATAAACTCTTTATGACCATTTTACTATTGAACACTTTAATTTTGATAAACATCAGTAAAATTTTGAGTTCAACGGAATGCGTTCATCATGATTAATATTAATAACACATTTTTGTTTATCAAAAATCGACAATGGCATAGTCTAGTTCGAACCCTGGTTTGAACAACTCGAGGGCTGAGAGCCAGAAAGCCATAACTCACAAAGGATTCCTTTGTGATTTATAAAGGCTTTCTGGTTCTCAACTCTCGAAACCCTGTTTGCAACAGAAGTTAATTCAGAAAAGAAAAGCGTAACATTTTGTATATTACGAGTACTGTTGTACATACACTGTTACAACCATATAAGAGAGCCACTAAACCAGGGTCCAGGGAACTACTATTACTATCCGGGAAGGGCGAGTGACAAAAAGTCACGCATTCCTAAGTGGTATACCAAGTCTATATGAGGCTGAATAGGACAGTCCTACCGAGCATAAGTGCCATTTTGTCTCCTACATGATACTATTCATGTGTTGTAATTCTTAAGATATATTTTTACACATTATGAATATATATTCTTTAGTAATTCAATAGGATTTGACAGTGATACCTAGGTTATCAACTTTGACTAAGAAATGCCGTATGAAAGCTGAATTATAGATATTTTGTCTAGATTATGAAGGTGTCGACTGTTCAGTTCAGTTTATTTCCTGTCAAATGACGTGAAAAAGGTTTTTTTATGTGCTAAGTAAAATAATTATAGTTCTTAAAGCCACCACTTGAAACACCAGAATGTGAACTGAGAAATAGTGGTTTTAAACATGCAGACTACGACTTTGTGACGTCAAAGGCGCCTGCAGTGACCTCATCGTAGGAAGGTGGCGGAGGTAAGTCTTCTTCCTTGACATCGCCGCCGTCACCAGGTGGCGCTATGAAAGACGGATTGTAGTCTGCTACTGGAGGAGCACTTGGTCTAAAAGAAAATGGAATATAAAATGTCAATGTCAACATTTACTATGAAATATCATATAAATGGCTGTTCAGTTAATAATGAACATGATGAATGGTTATAACGCAATGTTTCTCTCACTTTAATGCACAACAACTGGATCAACCTGAAATAGCCATCATCGTTAACGCAACAAAGCTCACTAGATTTCTAGAAATCATGTCAAATTTGACTAGAAATCATGTTAAATTCGACTAAAAATCAGAGTGTGTGAGATCTTATATATTATGAGAAAGATTTGTAACACAAGTCTCCACACATATAAATTACAGATAGCCAGTGTAAAAAATCACTGATCATATACGTTACTAGGAAAGTGGTCACTTGTCTTCTATCACACGAAACTTGTTTCTTGTTTAAAGTAGATCAACTGAGATTTTTTGTCATTTTCCATCTTGTCAATGCTAATTTAATTATGCGAAATGCTTTTTTTTTTACCTACAGATTGTTTTCAACATTCATAAAAAGCTAGCTATATCATGGATATATAGAAAACAATATACAAAACTGACCATTTGGAACAGCATAGTAAATGGGGTGACAAAATCCACACCCTGGGTACCTTTCCCGGAACGAGGGCAGGGTATAACAAAAACAGCACCTCACCCAAACCACCCCGACAGGGTTACATGTAGGGTTTATGTGCAAAGCAACTAAATTACGAAGTTCACTTACGTATTGCCCGATAGGCCTGACTGGAATTCTGGGGTAGGCATAGGCACTGACTGGGCATAGCTTGGTAGATCACCTGTTGGTGGTGGTATATCTGACGGTACTGTAAACGTTGGTGGATAAGCAGGGTGTGTACTGTGTGTTGGGTTAGAGGTGAAGAGTGTCGTAAACGGGCTTGCTCCTGAGGGGGCCCCGTTGGCATTTTGTGTATTAAAAGTTACGAATGTTGTTTGCCCTGCACTGTGTGTCGCGTTGGATGTGAAGAGGGTAGCAACCGGGTTTGTTCCTGAAGTTGTAATGTTGGCATTTTGTGTATTAAAAGTTGTTTGTCCAAGTTCAGCATCGCCTGGACTTGGTTCAGGGAAAGTCTGGCATGTAGGCCTATTACAAATACAGGTAAGTACCGCGATACCTAAAAGACATGCACCTGCTACGCCTAGTGCGAATCCATACGGCTGATGTGTGAAACCTACAGCGGTCATAATAATTCCACAAACAAAGCACATTCCAAAAATGCGATAAAGAGCACCTCGATTTAGAGTTGAATCGCTACACAGACGTGTAATAGTAGAAATAATGAGCAATAAGCCACCTGATGTCAGGCAAACAGCACCGAGAATTCCACATCTTAAACGATAGGGATCATCGTAACTTTTTGTCCACCCAATACATGAAAAACATATACCGGGAACAAACAATGCCCAACCGATAACGTCCAAATCATTGGGCAATGTTGTCTCCTCGGAATCTTCTATATCAGGATTTGATGTTGGGTTAGGGGTAGGATCAGGATCAGGGTTGACTGCGCTATCGGTAGGAAGTGATTCTGTTCCTGTTTCGCTAGTGGGAACGGTGTTTGTAGCGCTTGGATTATCTGTAGTATTAAGATCATCATCTTCCTCGAAGCTTCCATATCGTGATATTAATAATCCAAATACCAATAATAACAATCCAAATCCGAAAAGAGAACACCCAGTTATAATCAAGATGATCGCGTTGGTCCCAAACCCTACACATGCTAGGACTAAACCCATTAGTTCAAAAATAATATTCAGGGCTCTAAAATCATTTCGTATTCGCTGATTCCAGCTGGTAGAATTTGGAGTGTTGCCTTTCCAGTCTTTCCTAAATCCTATTACAGCTGAACTCAAGATCAATGTGCTTCCAAGCCCAAGAAGAACGGGACCAGCAATTCTCATACCCGAGCTTAACAGTTCAGAAGAATATCCAAAACATGTTAAGAATATACCAGGAAAGCAACAAAATATACCGAATATGAATCCACAAATGCGAGCACCCGCGTTTTGTCCAGACGCACTAGTATTCAGCGTCTGCGAAGATGTTTGTTGACCAGTACGGAAGATAACGAGTCCTCTGTTTCCTGTGCGACCATGGTGTCTTGTTCGGTGGTTATGCCGGCGGTGATGATGATGGACATGATGGCGACGTCGACGGGCCCTTGCCCCGGCCCTTCTTCTGTGGCCAGCACGACCACGTCTTCTAAGTCCGACACCCATTTCTACTTATTAGTGTACAATGGTGTAAGTACGTCAAATTTGGTAGTGCCAACACTTTCATCAAAGATCTGAAAAGGTAAATATTAAAATACGAAACACCATTATAGGCCAGCAACTTTAAAGCACCAAAGCGTACCATTTGGCTTTCAGGGGGGAAGGCTGGAAGTTGGGTAGGGTGATTTATGTTTTTTGGACTAGGTATTGGCCCGCTGTCTTGTTTCATTATTATTGTATACACAGTTAGGTGGGGATTTGTTGGTTAAGTGGGAAAAAAATCTTTGTTTTTGGCACATCTCGTAGTGGGAGAAGTTTCTTCAAAAACTTCAGCCCAACCTGGCAGTCAAATGGTGCAGAGTTTTATGCTTAATTGTAATAGCCAGAGTATGCAAAATGGGCAAGTGGACTACGGAGAAGTCTAGGTAAGTGAAAGCGTATGCAGCTACAAAAATGGGTGTTTTTATTTAAATGAGTATAACATCTGCTTTTTCAATGATCTCTTCACTTACAGTGGATTCCTTCTAGATTTCGTACAAAAATGCCATAAACATGAGTTTACTTCATTTTGATTCACCCTGTATGTAGCTATCAACAAAATTATTGCGTTTTTGGTCATACAAAACCTGTCATTATAATAGCCTTGTTATGTGGACTATGATCTGAATAACCGAACTTAGAGATTTGCCAAGTTAAGTACAACGCAAACAAATTGCATAATACCAGTTTACTCGTAGTCGGTAAAATATTTAATGTTGATTCAGTAAGTAATACGGTCCTGCATCGAACACTACTTCTACAGGTATTAACTTGATTAATAGCCATGACTCTATACGGGTCAATACTATATAGCTGTGAATTTTGTTCATTTTGAACAATTCCAATTAAAATGAAGATGTATGACTCACTTAATAACATTTCTACACTACATAGTGGCTCCTGTTGCCCATAAAAGGAAGTAGTCTGGTGTGATAACTAATTAGTTGCAAGTGTGTTGAAAATCACTAAGTGTAGTGGTGCTGAAACATAATTCACAGAGTTCAACATTGCTAATGAACTTGTTCCAAGAATACTATTCAGAATTTATATAGCACTTAAAATTGATAGAAATCACAATATCCAGCAGCATTAAAATCTGAAATAGTGTAATCATGGAAGAAAGAGATAAGAGTGGTGTAGTCAGCTTACAACTTGTGATCTCGGAAAGGAATTTCCGTATTGCAGAATACCAAAATAATCGGGCAACAGCCTATATCAAAGTGCAAAAGCGTGGAGAATTTGTTGGCACAGTAACATTAGTTTGTATAGAATTGCTTTATGCTGGTTGCGCATTTCCTTTTATGTGGTCACTGACACGGAAAATCCTGGTAACTGTAGTTTGCAATACAAATTCCTAGATCCTTTAAAAAGATTTATATTTCGTCATTAAACTGTTATTTTCTTCAGAAGTGGGAAGTCATGAATATAATGGAGGTCATAGAATTTTTATACCAAAAACAGGGGGTGGATAAAAAAATTATTAGGGCTGTGATTAAAATATTTTGGCGAACTGCGCCTTTTAACTTAGTTCCAACAATGAATAATTTGTGAGTGCGTGTGGGGCGAAAAAAACGGGGGGGGGATGGTTCAATCCGAGATGGAGGAGTCATAAAAGATTTTAGCTCGCGATATCTGGTCTAAATTGACCACCCTAAAGCAGAAAATGACAACCTCACGCTATCATTGAATGAGTTTACAACAAAACAGTGACTAACTAACGACGCAGGGATATACGTAATACCGATATTTAGGTAATACTAATATTTATATATTTGCACCAAATATTCGACGACATAGGCCTAATTGTTTTTTGTTAACAAAATGTAGTAAGAAAAAAAAGAAAAAAGAAAGAAAAAGAATTGATCTGATTTGTACTGGTTGTATTAAATATTCGACGTCGCCGAATAGAATACAAACTAATTTGGTAAGCTTTAGTTAAACCCTCTTAGTTAAACCTATATTCTCACCAAGAGCTACCAAGCAGAATTCGGATACCAGTCAAGTTGTCGCATTATCAGCTGATGTCCCACACTGTCGATTCGACTGATGTATAATTATTTTCTGCGATTATCATGTCAACGTTGTTTTGTCACACAGGGCGTTGGCGTCGATCATCGCGATGTTGTTTTCCGGCGGCATGTCCGGGTTTGTTTTGATAGAACATCAACCATTACTTTGACCTTCACCTTTGACCGAAAGCAACACGACGCAATGAAAAAAATAAATGGAGGCGCACTAACCTACACGTTGACCGTCGTTTACAGGACTAGTGTGCGGCACGAATTTACTAGATTTAGGGACTTTCCATTTACAAATTGATACGAAGGCATAATTTTGTGATTGTCGGAGTGTTCTTTTAAAGCATATTATATTCTCTCAACGCGACCTATGGTCCGGGCCTATGGTTCAGAAGTTACCGGGAGAAATTATGTGCCGCAACAGGTTAAGGGTCAATTTCTAGTTAGGGGCTGTGCAATAATTATGAGCCCTGGGGGAGGGTAAAATTGGGGGGGCAAGAAATTTTGGCGAGACGAAAGGGGGGGGGCAAGCAATTTTGGCAAGCCGAGAGGGGGCAAGCGATTTTTGGCACGCATTCACGGGGCACCTTTTTAATAAAATGCTTTAAAAAGGCTTAGGAAAACGGTACGGAATTACGGAAACGCTTAAATATGCAAATTTTCCTGCTCGCTGCGCTCGCAACATACATCTAGACCATTTAAAGTTTGAATTTGGGATCCCAAAATTTGGCATGTTCAAGGGGGGGGCAAAGAATTTTGGCGGGCCGAGAGGGGGGGGCAAGCGATTTTGGCGGGCCGAGAGGGGGGGCACGCGATTTTTGGCGAGCCGTTCGGAAATGTTACCCCCCCGGGGGGCTGATAATTATTGCACAGCCCCTTAAATTAAATTATTTTTATAACAGTTGTAGAAACTTGTTCATCTACCAAAAGGAATTCAGAAACATAATAGTTTGCACTATCTACAATGGAGGGGACGCTGAGCCGTAGAGATTTTTGACCCCTATGCAAACTGGAAATTGACCCTTGACCCGTTGTGGCATATTATTTTTGAACCCGGGGAGTGGGTTACTCCCATTTTGGCCTGTACACCATCCGCGATAATAAAAACGCGTAAAAAGGGTAGTTTTTCGTGGGTAGGCACGATACGCGCGTATCGTGTTTAGGGTGTCAAAAACATGAAAAATTGGAAAAAAGGGTAGCAAAATTGCAATTGCTAAATCCGCGGAAATGAAATTTAGGATATGAAATTTGATAAAATAAAAATCCTGTTTAGGATGTGAAAACAGGTACGTGTTACCTTATCGTTTTAGCCAAGGGTTAAATCCTTGTTTAGGGTGCTTTTCAAAAGTTGATTATCGCGGATGGTGTACAGGCCACAATGGGAGTGACCACCTTGGTCTTTTGAACCACATATCAATTTGTAAGCGCTCTTTAGCAAAATCACTAGTTCATTGAATTTACAACCAAATGACAAAACAGACAAAAATAGTAAATTTTTGCACAAGTATTTTAAAGAGAATTGGCCATTGCTTATTGAAATGAAGCTAGTAATAGTATATGGACAATATATGGACAATATAAATGTGCTCTTTCAAATAATTTTCATAAAATTTGACATAAATTGACATAAAATTTGACTTTTAAAACCTACATTTTGGTCAAAAATTGTGCTGGGATAGGTCGTTCAACAGATTTACCTCGTTCCGACACCTTGCTATAAACATTGATTCCATTATCTGTTGACGTAATGAAAAAAGTGTTTTCAGAGGGAAGTGTTAGCTTTCGTTCGATATAAAAAAAAAATATGATTGGGTGAAGGGAACACTTGAGGTTTTGACAAAAACCAATCACTGATGAATATTTTCCACCAGATCTCACACAGCTCTTATGATGCTATGTACTCAACCGTGTAGTAACGGACTGCGTAGCGGCTAGACTCGATGTGCTTGCATTTTTTTAAAAAGGGAATCGTTTTGTAGCCAAACCTTTTCATATGAAGGTCGTATTGAGAAAAAATTACATATTTGTAATACTTTGGCGTAGACGAATAACTTGATATTCTTTGAAGTGATATTTGAACACTTATTTGACAGGGTGGCACCGCCAGATTCTGAATAGGTAGGTCTCAGAGATATAGAAAACACAATCAAACATTGTGCTGACGCTACTTTCAGGTTTTTGGCTTAGGCACCAGACTATTGAAATGGGTTCATGCAAGGAAGATCTGCGCGGATATTGGACAGTCAGGTATTTTATGCGCGCTAATATCTACTGATGGCGGCTTAGCGTCCCTCCGAATGGTCCCAAATTTATACAATCTATGTACGATGAGGAGAGTGAGTATAAAATCCGTCTATTTTTTTTCTTTATACCTCAGTGAGCTTGGCGAAACGCCTTTATTTTATTTAGTTTATATATCAAGCTCAAAAACTTGCTATTCCACAATATTGCGGCTCAAAAGCCACGACATGTAAATTAACATTATCAAAACATTATGTATAACTTATTACAGTATATTCAAATGAACCTTAAGTTCATCCCAGACATTTTGATTTTCTTTTATAATTGTTGGCACATTTTCTGCATTTGTTGTTATTTCATTCAATCTTTCTACTTCATTAATAAAGAGCAGTGGTATAGGAGTAAATATATTGGTTTCACTATATCTTATTTTGGCCTTGTATTTAAGTTGTAAACTGAAAACGATGCTATAATTAAGAGCAGGTTTACAAAATCAAAATGTGAGTCTTTCTTGTTCCAACCATAAATAATATGTTCTAGAGACACGTTCAAATGTGTGTGTGTTGTAATTAACACGCATTCTTTAAAGAAAATCCAAAATGATGTATTTTTCCTGCATGATATGAAAAAGTGTTCATAGTCCTCACGACAATTGCAGAAACAGCATTCGTCCGAATTACTAATCTTCCATTTCAATAGGTTTGAAAATCCGTCTATGCTATCTTGTTAATTTCTACCTATAGCTTGTTATTAGTTTTCCCCCAGGCCACTGTCCCCGAGCAAGTTGACACCGCCTGCAATTGAACCAGGTACCTTGCAATGTACGGTACCGTACCCTATTCACTGCACCACATGCACTGTCCATTATTGTTTTTGTTTTTTTCGTTTTGTTTTAAATTTATTTCACACATTATCCAGGACATAGTTATTGAGTTATGCATATTACTTTTGTGTTTATAAAACATTAGAAAATGTATAAACAATGGTTCGCCATTACACAAAGAACTACATTAAACAGTTACGTTCTTAAAATAGTATTTTATTGTAATTCTGGGTTGTTTTATTTAGGAATGGAATGTTTTGATGTCTACAGATATCTTGTATAATACTACTCAAAACCAAAGTTGATTGTTGC
The DNA here is from genome assembly GCF_039555335.1 of Amphiura filiformis. Taxonomy (NCBI): domain Eukaryota; kingdom Metazoa; phylum Echinodermata; class Ophiuroidea; order Amphilepidida; family Amphiuridae; genus Amphiura; species Amphiura filiformis. Next base: position 91,193,070 of record NC_092628.1, on the reverse strand, counting down.
CTGTCGGTAGTAGACAGAAAGATATGATCGCGTTCCGAGTAAGACCAAATTGAAAGTCTCAACCAATCACAAATTGGCGACAGCACATTCAATTAGCGCGTGGCTATAAACGATACCGCCGCGTTAATCTTTACTAAACTTGGCGTCAACTGCATCGAATATGCGTTCAAATCGCCAGAAATTGATTCTTTGAATAGGTTTTGAACTTTTGATGGTCTCACATGATCGGTAATTTCGTAAAGGTGCTCCTGAAAAGTGTTATTATCGAAAGCCGTTGCAAAAGAAACCAAGACTCGTCATCGTCGATGCGCAGATCGTTACTACTCTAACTACTGCGCAGTTCAACCTGCGAAGTAACGATCTGCGCATCGACGAAGAAGCTTTTGTTTTTATTTGCAAAGGACTCTGGGAATTACCCAAAGGTGACTGATGGGCTTCATGATTATTTCATTCCATTCACTGTTGTTTTCCTGTTCTAAACTTCTAAACGTATCATAACATAATTCATAAGTTACGTAGATATGTAGTGCACCCTTTGATCCGTTTTATTCCATTCCAGATTAAATAGAATAGTAGAATATACTGGATCCAATGTGATCTTGAATAAGCAAATATTTGATTTTCAATAAGTCATTGAACTCAAAGGAATATTTTGTGATCCTAACATACTCTTTATTATAGCATTTGTCTGTAGATATCCGCGAAAGAAAACTTATTCCCAAAATTTTCAGTTGATTCCGATTTTGCGATTGCGAGTTATGCATGATTATGTGTATTACACTGCTCTGTAGGCTAGTGTTGTAATTTCGTTCTGGTGTAACAGAATGTAAATCAAATTTGGCGATAATTTTGCTAAACGAATTAAGCTGCAAGAAAATGTTTGTACAGAAACATTATGTAGTCAGAGGTTTGCAGTGGTATAAAAACAGAAAAGTGGGGGATGGATCACGAAATGTCCTTTTAAGGTACAGTTATAGACAGCCACTTAAAACACACCCGGTATAAGTCTATGGGGAACCCGAGACGTGTATTCATCCCAAACCTTGCCATACTTAGCTTTACATCTATGCTCATCTCGAATACATCTATGTGTCAATAGTATAAACATAAATACTAAATAGAAATATGGCAAAATATGATCGAACCCACAGGCCAGACAGTAGGCACAACAACCCATCAAATCTCCGGTATAGTTCATATGACGCGTAACTCCCCACCATCCAGATAAAAGCAGCTTACTCTTCCTCTGTTTGCCGTCACCGCTGTAGTATCTGGCTTCTAGGTACTCTGGCTTCTTACCCCAGATCAGACCTTCTCCGTTAGTACGTCTGAAGTAATCTTTCTGATGGTTGACGGCTCGGAAGATGAAGTATCCAGCTAAACCGAGGGCCATTATTCCCAAAGCAACAGGTTGTGGAAGATCAACTGGCTTATACGCAAGATAGAACCCCTGTTTAAAAGGTAAAGGTAATATGATAAATTAAATGACTAGTTTTTCTAATACAGAAATTACTGGAAATGTGCTTTAAATTACTAATTCATAATATGAAAAAGCGATTGCTATACTCTGACAAACAACATAATGTGACAAAACATTCATGAAAATTATCGATTTTTGATTACATTTTAAGTAGGAAGAAACAAAAATGAATTTTTATTGTTTGTATCTAATCAGGAGCAATGAAAGAGTTGAAAGAGTTGAGAACAAAAATCAATAAACAGAGGTATATCTACACAACATGACAACCAACATTAGTTTTCATATATCACATCAAATTGACTCACTTGAAGAGTGTACATCCATGGTAGCCACACACAATCACCCCAAGCCAAATACCATCCAAAATGATCATGATGAATATCGATTGTATTCAGATACCAAGCCTCATTCCAGAAGAAATCCACAACATACATTGCGTGTAGAATGTTCACAATCCACATCGAGTTGGTCACATAACCGTAAGTATGATACTGATAGAACGCATAGGACATATTGATGATAGTCCACGCTGCAATTCCAGGTCTACCGTTGAAGAACAATTTGAAATCAAACCATTTTCCAATGCGAGGATTGAATTCGATGCCCATCATGAAGTCGTAAAATATGTTATTAGAGAATTTACAATCCTTTGCTCCAGATGGAAAGTTGTAAGCTTTGATAAAGACAAAGATGGCGACAACGTAACCAAGGATATTGGCAACCCAGAGCATCTCTCCCCAGTGATCAAAAATGATGGTTGAAGGAAACCAGTTGAAGTACAACCCGTTGGCAAGAAACAAACCTGCAATTATAGCATACAAACATATGTATCATTATTCAATGTCTTCTTGATTTATATTAAAGTAACAATACAAAAGCAAACAATATAAAAGTTTCCGAATTATTGACACTTTAAATGATTTACAAGTATAGTTATAACACATTTTAAACAATATAACCGAAATGGTCCGATTTTGTGGTAGATTTAATAAGCCAAATCGGCATTGGAAGTTTGCAAAGCATTGTGGGACAGTTTTTGCAGTTTTGGGACACTTTGCCCTCTGACCTATTGGGAAAATTCAGAAAACTGGTTTTTGTGCGTACAAAATATAATCTAAAATGTTTTACAAGAAAGAAAACAAACCCAAAAAATTTTATTATTGAATAAATGAAATATTCAAGTATTTTTAATGATATTCATTATGACAATAATAAATTAATTAATAATAATTACTGCAATTTCCCAGATATGTCAGAGGTCAAAGTGTCCCAAAACTGCTCTCAAATACCGAAAGTTATAATGGCGATTGGGCTTATTAGTCCACAGATTGTACTAACCATTTGAGATTGCCCAAGCCTGCAATCCATTGACCTGGTACTGTAGCTGAACACCTGATGGAGTGATAGCTCCAGGACATATACCACCGACGTAACCAGGTAAGACATAATGCAGGAGATCGGGAACATAGTAAAGAAACACCTACAACAAACAAAATATATGAGAAGTTGAAGACTTTTAGCCCATCGCTTGGACAAACGAAAATGCAGATTGAACGAAAATTTGAAGCAATAATACTCATGCACTCATGTGTCTGAAATTAATCTACAAGCCAACCTTATCAAGTATCTACCGCTGGGGTTGGACATGGAACCTCATGCACCAGATGAGAGTACCATAACCACTCAGTGTGCCACGCTCTCATACATATATTAAAAAGCATGGACCGATATTTTGAAAATGAAATAGACAAGCGTTAACTTTGTCAACACAATCTTTTCACATGTCAACCAATTGCCGACATATCAACAGTCGGCCTGCAAATGCACGTAGGATAAGGTACGATATCGTAGCCACTCAAAGGCCCAATTGCACAAACATTTAATAAGTTAGTTGTTAAAACTCTATTATCAAATCTCCTCACGGAATGGTTTTGAATTTTTTTTCAAGCATCTATATCTCAGTGACATACTTATATCGTGTTGCATATCATTGGACAGGTAATTTGTTCCCCTTTACATTGATACCATATTTGAAACAATCACCTTTTCACGGCTGCGTACACGTCTTGTGAATGTAGTTGGGTCTCAAACAGAATGTCAAATTAATCAATATTCTGTGCTCAAACAACACAAGTAGCTAATCTCAATAAAAAAACATACATAGCCACAAAAGCCTGGCACCTCTTCCTCATACTGCGCACCAACCTGGTCACACGTTGCTGTGTGATTGCATCTCATTTTTTGTTCAGGATTCGTCGCAAGGTCATTCCATGAGGTTGCATTGGCTACTTTGACACGACCAAGCTGGTCCCACATGTGTTCAATCGCGTCTGGGCTGATAGTAAGCCATTCCATTTTCTCTAGCTCTCTATATATTCTGTAGGTAGTCGTTGATTACCCTGGCCCTGTTGGGGCGAGCGTTGTCATCTTGAAGGATTGCATTAGGTCCCAGATTGCGATGATATGGAATTGCAGCTTGCTGCACAGAATAATGGTCAATTTGGCACATTCTGTTTGAGACCCATTACATTCACAAGACGTGTGCTCAGTCGTGTAAAAGGTGATTGTTTCAAAAGCGGTGTCATTGTAAAGGGGAATAAGTAAACGGTTAATTGATATGCAACATGATATGAACATGTCACAAAATGATATAGATGCTTGAAAAAACTTTCCAAACTTTTGTCTAGGAGTTTATTTTCAATTTATGTTCCTCCTACTGATTTGAGAGAGGTATTATTAAACTGATTTATACCTAGCTCCAAATCTACCTGAAGAAAATCTTGGTCTGTAGTATTATCTTACCTGGAACGCAACCCAGGGAAGCACGATTTGAAAACCATCAAGTGTGACAGGCGGTAGTTGGTTGAAGAAGTCAGTTAATGTGATGTCTCCTTTGAAGAGACCTAATATTGGTGACGACAAGGCACAGTCGTAATGAGTACAGGCGACATGAAAGTAGAATACCATCAGTGGGCAGGTTGTAAGGAGGGTGATAACAGAGACTATGCTGAATACATCAATATCCCTGTAAAGAGAAATACAAAACGTTCGAAGGAGACTAATAATTATCAGAAAAAATTATTTGATTTACTTAAAACTAATGTGCTCTTCGCAGAATCTGCAAGAAACCGGGGTCTTTTCTTGAGCTAACTGACATGATCATGAATGTCAAGAGAAAAACTGTAGGCCTTATAAAGAACGATAATACAATATACAGGGGAAAGAGGAACTACGCATAGCACACTAGCACATTTAAACATGAATTTACAAATGGAGACATGACTTGCATAGGCAGATATACCAGCGTAAAAGCTTCGGACATGCCCCTGCCTGCCTGTGCGAATGAGTTGAACCCCAAACCTCTCGCTTGTCGGGCGAGCGCTCTAACCACTGAGCTACACAGACTGTCCTTGATAAACAGGACCCAATTAAGTCTGGTTCTTATGGATATGAGCAGTCAGGGAAAACAGTACAAACAGCACATTACATACCAGTGTTACATGTACGAGATCAATTAAAGGAGTATTTCGTGATCCTAGCATCCTCTATTTATGTCATTTTTCATTAGCTATCCACGAAAAAAAACCTATTCCCAAAATTTCAGTTGATTCCGATTTTGCGTTCGCGAGTTATGCATGATTATGTGTATTCATGGAAGAAAGAGATAAGAAGGAACCACAACGAACGCATTCACTTTGTCCACTCCCTTTACCGACATTTAGTTGACATTGTTATTCATGAGGATTTACTTTGATCAATACCCCGCGTTAAATAGGTGATTGGTATTGTATTCCATGTATTTGCATGTCTTCTGGAGCGTGTGTGAAGGATGATTTGAACTAATGACCTTCCGGTCATTGATGGCTTACATCTTTTTCTTCCATTTTGCCCAATTTTTCCGAACTTTGATGACTTTTTTCTCAGAGTTGGCAGTCTTTGGCACTGAAACGAGTTGGCTAGTTACGATTATACACATATAAACTATTAAATTAAACAGGTTTTATGTACCGGACTCAACCGGAACATTGTGCATTATTTAAGAACATTTTACATCTATTTTTCATCGAAAAAGTCACCAAAATCTTACCTTATTTGCTAAAGATGAAACTCAGCAAAAAAACGGCCGATTTTGATTACCTTTTCGATGTTTTATAGGACATTTTCTACACAACACGATCAAGAAAACAGTTTGACTGTAGATCCCAAAACAAAGCTACTATACATGTTCAGAGCATCAGTGAAATTCCATAATATTACTTCTGGGTAGCGTTTGTTTGTTCGTGGATGGGTTTGTTATAAAAATTTTCCAGTAATGATTTTGCCAAGCATCGATCGCGGTAAATGGATCATACATGAAAGTAAGTACCATTGATAGCTTTTCTTTTCATGTGTCAATAGATAAGCGGATTAAAACTTGGCCGATCGAAGTCGTTGTGGTTCCTTCTCATCTCTTTCTTCCATGGTGTATTACACTGCTCCATAGACAATGCGTTGTAATTTCGTTCTGGTGCACCAGAACGAAATTCAAATTTCACGATATCTTTGCTAAACGAATTAATCTGCAAGAAATATTTTGTACATAAACATTATGTAGCCAGAGGTTTCCAGTGATATAACAATCTCAACTTTTTTTGAGAAAAGTGGGGGAATGAGGCTGTGGATCACGAAATGCATGATGCAGTCATGTCTACAGTAGAATTCATATCGACCTTTGCAGGACTTAACCCCATTAAAAGCTATTAAACCAAGATAACACTCATTGAAACAGCTCAACTGATTAAATCGGATCTTCTCTGGTTGTGCACAAGTGACTGTTTTCATGTGCGATATCGCAATAAAGCTGGTATTCATAGCTTCAGTTGGGTAACCGATTATAAAGGAAACGAAAGGAAACAATGTTATGTGTGGCTTTGTTCACGAAATCAGACAATGTCGTGCTTTTTGTAAACCAGCATTCTTGAAAATGAGCAACATAATGATTTTTGACTTAACACGGTTTAGAAATAATTTCTTCATATTTTTGGTGTTATCTGTCGTTTACATGTCCTTCCTAAAACACAAAAGTACGACCCTCTCCAAACACCTAAATTAGCTAAAAATTTAGGACATGTTACAAAACTTTATTTTCTAGAACCTATTTAGAATAATTTAAATGTAGCTTTTACCGGTTTTTTGTGGCATCCTTCAGAAGTGAGCGGTCCGATACCAATATTTTCGGTCAAATCTCCATTCAAATAACACGGGGAGTTGGCTAGCTATGCCTTGCCCTCACTCATATTTTACAAAAGTACGACCATTTCTGAACATCTAACCTAGCTGTAATTTTAGGTCATGTTAGAGAAATATATTTGCTAGAAGTTTTGGAGAATAAATAAAATATTGGCTGGTTATTTTTCACACAGTGATGTTAACTAGGCAAGTGTCCATTCTCCCAACATACATCATTTGTAGGGGTCACGCGTCAATGGTGAGAGCACTGTGTATTGTGTATAGGAAAACGGACAGTAACTGCAGTATGGCCCTTTTAATATAATCAAACAAACAAGAGAAGAGGCTTACGCATTATACACCGGAACATGGAAACATTCAAACAATGCAGACTAGCGCACGAGATAATGGTAAATACAAGACGACAAGCTGAAAATAGTTATGCTGACAAGAATGCAAGATGAAGGAATTTTTGGAATCAAAAACCAAAATGATAATGTCATGTCGTTTTTTACTCCCTTACCATGCTCGTCCCCATTCCCCAGCTTTACGTCCGTCATCAAGGTTACCATTTGTATCGGCGTCGCGTTTTGATTTCACGGTTCCTCGCTTTGTCGCTTTGGAATGCGTCGCGGTCGCCTTGGAACGTGCCATGCTTGATTCTGTAAGCTTCTGTATGTGACAAATATATTCCAATTTAGTGGACATGAACAGGCAGTATTATATAGTTTAAACTCAATAGGTCAGATCGCAAAAGAGATATTTATCTAACTTACTGATAACAATGGCAGGAGACAAAAGTGAATTATTTGTTTAGGTTATCTTCTTTCGATAGGTAGTACTAAAATAAAACAACTTACTATATCGGGAATATCAAAAAGGGTCGTTACATCAGGTGCGATAATAATTATAGACATGTATCGTGTAATTAATAGAATACTAGTAGCATAGAAGCCACCCATTTTAATACCATTTTCAAATTAACAGGAGCTGTAAAATAAGAAATAGACCCTAAAAGAGAATATTAGGACACTCGATCGTTGAGAACTTTTTTTTTTTGCGTTTTTTAACTTTAATTAGCACAAATAGAGCACATGGATGTATATACTTAGGTTTTTCATCTAAATTAAACGCAAAAGGAAAATAATAATGATATATCTTGGTCCTATTTCATAAATCTTTATGAAATATTTATCTCCCCGTTAATATAGGTACACGGTCTGTAGCACAAAATTGCTTACCTTATTTATCAGCGGATTATCGCATGCGCAGCCTACAGGTACCACTCCACCATATCAGGTCTGAAGTACAGTCTGTTTTATTGATGCTAGTAACACCAGAATGCATGATGGACTGCGTTGTGCATGGAAACGTGTACTTTTGACGCTTATCAAGATATAATTTTTGACGCTTATCAAGCAAAATTAAAAATGCTAAGGTCTACAAAAATATATACGGTACGATATGTCAAAAAAATATGACGGTGTTAGATTTCACCAAATATTTTACAATAACATTTTGACAACATTTGTGTGACTCGGCAGCACAAATGAGCCGTAAATTCCCTAAATTGTATTCTGAGTTACGGTGTAAAATGTGTACGAAGGTCATATTCATCGGTAACTTAAGCTGGCCCGACATCCGTCTCATTTCGATAGTGAAAAACTAATCAATAATCCTATTGTTGAAGTGGATAATAAGCTTCTACCTTAGATGGCTATAGAACTTTTAATAGCTCTGGTCTTTGTTTGCTTATATTGCTAAATCCTGTTCAAGTGGTGGGTTACCAGGCATTGTATTTTGTACAGGTATGCATAACCAACAATTAACAATGAGAGAACTTTCTTAAACCTCGTTGACTTGGGGATGATTTGAAATGACCGCCAATTTATTTATGACTGTTTGATATTTATTGCCAACAATGTGGAAAAAGAGACATATGTAAAAACGTAAAAAGCTATAATTTTGTTGAAGGAGCAAAGTTTAACAAACCATAACCCCGCTTCTGGATATCGTTTGAAGTCAAATGATATACCATTTTTAAGTTTATGATGTTCATTTTTTAAACACGAAATAAAACAAAATTGACCGGGGGAGGAATTTACGGCTCATTCGCCGTGGACGGTCACAAATGCTCTTGCAGTGGTTGTTTTTTCGTATAAAACGTTTTCTAAATGCTTTTATGACCATATAACCCGACATTTAAATGTTATTTAATATTTTGACCAAAACCAAAACGTATAGGCCCTATAACACGTTAATAACACTTTAAAAACATTTTGGTGTTTGCTGACTAGTTGATGCTGTTGCATACTTGTCAAAACACCTCACCGAGCACTGCCCTATCCCTATCAATTTACCATTAATTCTTGGGTTCGTCACGACAGTAAAACTGCAAAATGAATTGAATCAGTAAACTATATAGTTCATATATTTATGCGATCTTGGCCTTGTGTGTATGCAAAATAAATTCACCCAGATTCTGTTTCATTTATTTCAAACGATTTTATTCAAACAGTATAAATGGTCAACAATACAAAGCACATAATTTTTTTTTAAAGTAATGCCCATGGTTTTGAAAGATTACAACATAAACAATAAGCTATAACTTCAATAACCACACGCCACATAACATTACAAACATACCCAAAACATGTGGATTAGTTTCAGTTTCGAATTATACATTAATATCGGATGAAATGTATGATAATTATACATTAAATCATTCTCGTCAACTACTACTAGTTTAAATACCAGTGTAAAGTGATAAATGCAATTTTAATATATGCAAATACGCCGACTCTAAAACATTTGAATTTATCTTACACATTTTCAAGCAACTGATATAATGCTGAAAAATATACTTTAGTATAATAGACAAGGTCATAAAGTAACAAGAAAAAATGGGAAGCATTCAGACGCGACAACAAAAATATTGCACTAAACACACGAATGTTTCTCTTTCTTTTGATGGAAAGACATTTCAAGTTAACATGGTTAACATATGGTTAATATGCCTTTCACAACGGAAACGGTTATTTTAGAGACTTAAAGTACAAGTTGTTGTTAGCATCTGTCATCCATCTAGAGTGTCTTATCAAGTTATCACATCATTATAACAACGTGGCCGAAGACTGGTGTAAACATCGTAAAGGTACCATCATTTTATATGAGGCAAACCGGATAAAATATAAGTATGAGAACACAACCCATTCTCACTCTACTGGGGCCGACCCACTCTGGCTCCATCATGTTATATGAAACAATAGATACACGACAGAGACAAACCGGATAAAATAGGTATGAGAACACAAACCAGCCTCACTCTACTGGAGCCGACCTACTCTGGCTCCATCATGTTATATGAAACAATAGATACACGACAGAAGCAAACCGGATGAAATAGGTATGAGAACACAACCCAGTCTCACTCTACTGGGGCTGACCTACTCTGGCTCCATCATGTTATATGAAACTATAGATGCACGACAGAAGCAAACCGGATAAAATAGGTATGAGAACACAACCCATTCTCACTCTACTGGGGCCGACCTACTCTGGCCCCATCATGTTATATGAAACAATAGATACACGACAGAAGCAAACCGGATAAAATAGGTATGAGAACACAAACCAGCCTCACTCTATTGGGGCCGACCCACTCTGGCTCCATCATGATATGAAACAATAGATACACGACAGAAGCAAACCGGATACAATAGGTATGAGAACACAAACCAGCCTCACTCTACTGGAGCCGACCCACTCTGGCTCCATCATGTTATATGAAACAATAGATACACGACAGAGGCTTATCGGATAAAATAGGTGGAGAACACAAACCAGCCTCACTCTACTGGGGCCGACCCATTCTGGCTCCATCATGTTATATGAAACAATAGATACACGACAGAGGCTTATCGGATAAAATAGGTATGAGAACACAAACCAGCCTCACTCTACTGGGGCCGACCCACTCTGGCTCCATCATGTTATATGAAACAATAGATACACGACAGAGGCAAACCGGATAAAATAGGTATGAGAACACAAACCAGTCTCACTCTACTGGGGCCGACCTACTCTGGCCCCATCATGTTATATGAAACAATAGATACACGACAGAAGCAAACCGGATAAAATAGGTATGAGAACACAAACCAGTCTCACTCTACTGGGGCCGACCCATTCTGGCTCCACTTAAATCTGGTAGATATTTACAAACCCAATTTAGAGGAAACATCTTTGGCCATGCCAACTAGCCAGGGAGTTGGCAGTATCAATTACTAAATGTTTGTACTAGGATATGGGTAGGTGACCTTGTCCTAACATATCACAATGTTCTTTGACAATGGTCTGGACCTTGGCAAGTTGGACATTTCAATTATTATGGATTATGCATCGCCATAAATTGGTGAGAAATATAAGAGACTTTATGAATAAATCCAGATACGTTGTTTCCTCTTTAAACAGTATTTACTTAAGTGAAATGATACCTGCGTTCCAACACCAATTGACCCACTCTGGCCGCAGCAGGTCCCAGTTTGGCCTCACCCTGGGTGGTACTAATATATTGACGACTGCGGCCTCACCCTGGGTGGTACTAATATATTGATGACTGCGGCCGGAGTGTGTCCAATTACCTATTTCCATTTAAAATTGAAATTGCAATGTTGATCTGAACGATTCATTATTCATAGGCAAGAAGGTATTGTTGTTTTTGTCAATCATTAACTCATGCATATTTGTTTTATAAAACAGCTTAACAGTTCAATATTTCCAACAAGACAATTGCATTACTGTTAATAAATTATACAAATGTTATAAAAAGTCATCACTGTTAATATTAAAGAATGCCATAACTCTTAATTTTATAAAATGTCATTACTGTTAAAGTTATAAAATGTCATTACTGTTAATGTAATAAAATGTCATAAAATGTCATGTTAGAAAGCATTCCCATCAGTGTTAGAAATAAGGCGAGGAAGCCCAAACAAAATCTCGTCGTGAAATTTTGTTGAGTTGCATTGAAATCATCCACTGTTTGTTTGTACCAATTTTGCAATTTTAGTTCGGCCGCTGAGATAATCAAACCCAAGGGCTTGATTGGCCCTGGAAATCTTTCTTATTTCTAACAATGATAACCATGATTAGGCTACTACTTTTAATCTGTTTAAAATACTCCTGGTATGAGTCTGCGCGGTACTTTTGTCATGTACTCATCCCAAACCTTGCCATACTTTGCTTTACAACGGGCTTCGTCACGAATACATCGATGGGTCAACAAAATAAACATAAACACTATGTAAAAATATGGCAAGATATCCCCCTCAAAACCACAGGCCAGGCAATATGCGGCAGAACCCATCAAATCTCCAGTATAGTTCATATGACGCGTGACTCCCCACCATCCGGATAAGAGGAGTTTACTCTTCCTCTCCGTGCCGTCACTGCTGTAGTAGGTGGCTTCTAGGTACTTCGGTTTAGCACCCCAGATGAGTCCTTGGCCGTTAGTACGACGGAAGTAATCTTTTTGGGCATTCACAGCGCGGAAGATGAAGTAACCAGCCAATCCCAGGGCAAGAACTGCGGCTGCTACAGGCAGTGGAAGATCAACCGGCTTGTAAGCCAAGTAAAAACCCTAAAGAAAAAAGAAAGCAAATGAACAATTCGACAGAATTTAGTAATGAGCTTGTGTATGATTAGGAGTAAATATGATTTTAGACCCCAACGCATGGAAAAGAGCGTTCGAGAATAAAATTGTTATAACTTAAGAACATTGCCTACTGAAGTACTTGATATTTGAGGGGTTCAAATGGTTCCTATACACAATAAATATGAGTGCATGTATCTGTACCCATCGAACTATAATAAAAGACAAAGATAAAAAGACTAGTTTGCGTCTGACGTCATCTGTCAATCAAAGTCGAGCACGGGCCTCAAGGAAGAACAGATGATTAATTGTGTTTTCAACTGATTGAGTGTCCCAGGTTAAAGAAGAAATAAAACAAACAAACAAACAAACAAACAAACAAACAAACGGTTTGTTAACAAGTGTCGTAATGATATGAGTTGCTGAACACGGCGCACAGTGTCATCGACCCTATATCTTCATAGCAGAAATCGCCATGGTAGGTTGAATCCACAGCCACGACTGGCCATTTGGTTCAGACCTTTGAAGCTCTTTGAGACGAATAATTAGTCGAGGGACATGACTAAGGCTACTCACAATAGCCGGGTAATTGATCTTGGTTGTGCGTGAATAAGCTTGTGTACCCCATTGAGGTCAATGGTCATCGACTTTTATACTGCCCAGTAGTGAGTGCAGCTGTACTACACGATGTAGTCCATACAGGACCAACGCAATATAAAATTAGAGTTTTGGTCCGATTTTGAGTTCAAAGCGCACGGCCAATTTTCAAAGCGCATTCTAGCGACCATCATATCTGTTCAACACGTATTTTCAAGTGTATGAGACCACATCTGGTTTCTTGAGAAAAATTCATTTACGGGAGATATTCATCATTTTCTAACCCGGTATCCGAAGATTTTCGTCTGATATCAAAATCGTGCATAGCAATTCACGTGTATCGATCCCGTGTATTCATTTTAGTGTCTCTGCTGCACCAAATAATTATTAGCCAGGCGGTGTCGGTGTGCGGCGGTAAAACCGGGCGCCTTATTGTTAATTTTGCACCTTCAAACATACAAAGCTATACAAACCATCTCAAAAGTTAGGTCTTTATACTAGGAAACTTTCTTTCGCGAAGGCACCATGTCAACAATGCCTATAAAAGTTGCTTTTTGCCTTGTAAAAGTACGTAATTTTTCGCCATTCACTGCTATTCCTTTTCTCCGATCAGCACCAGATAAATAGACCTTCCTTTTACGCGCTAATTAACCAATCAAGGATCGTACAGAATTTGATTGACAGTGACGTCAGACGCAAACTAGTCTTTTTATCTTTGTCTTCAATTATATAATACAACCCTGCGTCGACGCGTCCCAACATTTAGCCGTGGTGAATGTGTGTATGTGAAGTATTATCGAAAAGCAAAACTTACCTGTAACGTATACATCCATGGCAACCACACGCAGTCTCCCCATCCCAGCATCCAGCCAAAATGATCATGGTGAATATCGATGGTATTCAAGTACCAAGCTTCATTCCAGAAATAGTCAACCACGTACATTGCCTGTTAATTGGGTTAAACACATTAATAACACATGAACTATGCAGCAATTGATCTCCTTTTCTTAGATTTGGGCATTACCCATTACCAGATTAGTTTGGTACTATGGTTTAATGGAGTTTTCATAAAGATTCCTAATCTCCTTTTATAATAAATAAAATGAAATGAAGGCCGAATTAAAGCCATTCGTGGACAACTTCTCACTATTATGATTATTAATTGTATAAATCATTGCTATAAACATTAACCCTAGAACTACGATTCGATTGTTTATCAGTCATAAAAAACGCACGCGTTTACGCCCCCCCCCCCCGCGGTTACGCCCAAACGCCAAGCGACCTTAGCTAATCGTAGATCCATCCTTTGCGGTCATGTTAGTGGTAAAATTTTTACCTGAGCACCTTACCCGTGGGTAGGATTAGCCATCAAAGATGACCATAGAGGGGGGGGGGTGTTGAGGCCCAAATGATTTTCATTTCGCTCTTGTGAAATTGTTCCAAGAGCTACTGACCTTTTACTTCTAAGTTAGGTGAAAATAGTCATTTTCTTATATATTTAGGGGAAAATTCGGTGAAAATCAATTTTGCCTATACTTTTGATAGCCAGAATTTGCATTGGCGCCCTCACATAATGACGTCATGTCGACATTATGTGCACATCCATATGACCCCGCGAGAAAACCTCATTTGAACCCATCTCGCTCAGTCAGTGTTGCCGATACCTTACAAGCAGTGGAAGAAGCACAAAAGTGACTATCCCAGGAATATTTTTTGAGTAAAAAACGTGCCTATTTTGAAAAATATATCTTCTTATTGCCCATCAATCCAAAAATTTGTATTATCATTACGTCGATTTTAAAACAAATGTTCGGGACTTTTGGCTGTTTTGGCTAAATTCAACCTGTACTAAACTTGATATATGAAAACATAAAACATTAACAATGTTATTTTGTCAACACTTAAATACCATTATGTTCGAATATTTGCAGTAAGTTATCAAAAAACGGTTTTGAATGTTATGAAAACGTTTTATACCCTTTATATACCCTTTGTATAACCCGACATTTAAACGTTTTCTGGGAAACTTTTCTAGCCTTTTGCGAATGATGTCGAAACTGTTTTGTGTTTGCTGGGTTAGTACCAAATATAACATTTAGAATTGAAAATTAGGGGAGTGCAAAAACACCCCTCTTCGTAGTTTGTGTTAAAAAAATATGGCTCAGTAGTTCTAGGGTTATAGGTGTCGGCTTTCCAAAGCAGAAACAAAAGGGCGAATAAAAAATAAAAGAAAATAAAAAAAACCCTAATTGAAGCCATTTGGTGGACCATTTTGACAATGTTATTGTGTATAATTTTAGTTTGAAAAATCCGAAAATAGGTAAAATGAAAGTCCAAATTGAAGCCATTCGTGGACAAGTTTTCGCAAAAAATTATTGCTTTAAACATTTTAGTTTTGGGTGTTCAGAGCAGAAGCAAAACGGGATTTGTTTATCCATACACAGGGTTTGAAAAATTTGCAAAATGAAGGTCCAATTGAAGGTTTATCCTTCATGTCCTTAGTGTAAGAGAGCACGAAATACTAATAGGATTAGAGTTAGGGTTAGGATTAAGGGTTAAGGTTAGGGTAAGGGTTAGGGTAGGATTAGGGTTAAGGTTTGGGTTAGAATTAGAGTTGTGATTTGTTTGGTATTCTCTCACACGAAGGATACACCCAATTGAAGCCATTTGGTGCATCAATTTACATTTATTTCAGGGTTTAGAATAGAGATTTAATTATTTATGTGACATACATCACATTGTGGATTGTGACTTTAATTAAAGTGGGAGCCAAGCTCCCGGTCGAAAAAGTGGAAGGGACACTGGTCCCCCTGCCCCCACCACCCCAACCCACCCCCTCCTGATATGTTGCGATTGAGTCATACGCAGTCTGGGCCCGAGATTAACTGAGATGCATGTGGACAAATCAAAGTGAATCATCATTGCACTTACCTGCAGTATATTCACAATCCACATCGAATTCGTCACATAACCGTAAGTATGGTACTGATAGAACGCATAGGACATGTTGATAATAGTCCACGCCACAATTCCAGGTCTACCGTTGAAGAATAATTTGAAATCAAACCATTTTCCAATGCGAGGATTGAATTCGATGCCCATCATGAAGTCGTAGAGGAAGTTGCCTGAGAATTTGCAATCTTTAGCACCAGATGGAAAGTGGTAAGCCTTGATGTAGACGAATACAGAGACAATGTAGCCCAGGATGTTAGCAACCCAAAGCATCTCACCCCAATGATCGAAGACAATGGTTGGAGAAACCCATTTAAATACCAGACCATTAAGAAGAAATAAACCTGTTTAAAGTGATTAAAAGTGCAAATTATTAAGTTCCTGCTTGCTG
This sequence comes from Amphiura filiformis, assembly GCF_039555335.1. Taxonomy (NCBI): domain Eukaryota; kingdom Metazoa; phylum Echinodermata; class Ophiuroidea; order Amphilepidida; family Amphiuridae; genus Amphiura; species Amphiura filiformis. Next base: position 91,176,789 of record NC_092628.1, on the reverse strand, counting down.
CATTTTGGGTTTAATAACGAACAGGTTTTACTGGACAACGAGGATCTGGATTCGGTGCCAGTTGGCAAGAATCAAGGATTAGTGATCTGATTCAGAGTTAGCACCGATCCTTGAAGACATACCCTTTCTTGCCACACTGAAGCGAGGCTGGTTGTGCCCACAACTTGACTGGGCAAACTTTGTGCAAAAATGTAAAAATGGCGAATGCCTGTTGTTCAGTGTATTCATCTTAAGCAGTGTTAAGATATCAGTTAGTACATATGAGGCAATGAACATGATGAACAGGTTGCAAAAACTGTGTGCATGCATCGAACCGATAGAATTTCGAGAAAAAATTGTATAATCCAAATAAGATATTTTAAGATTTAAAATTTAAAAAAATTACTTTGCAACATGTTTGAAAAAAAAAAACCCGCCGGATGTTAACGATAGCTGTTATTTAAATTATTAAAATCCCTTTTGTTTACCATTTGAAATAAACCAAGCTTGAAGTCCATTGACTCTGTAGAGAAGCTGAACACCGGACGGAGTGATGGCACCAGGTTGGATCCCACCGACATAACCAGGTACACATTTGTGAAACAAATCGGGAAGATAGTTCAGAAAAACCTGATAAGAAAAACAGTCATAATCAGAAATATTACCAGTCAGCAATTTGATTAGCATAATCGATAATTCGATATTGGTACTTTTTCAAAGAATTGGTCACCAATTTAAAAATACTCGCGGTGTCTTTTTGTATAGGTGCATCTGGATTATATTGTCAAGCTAGTGGTACACACGGTGTCTTTTTAAAGACAGTTCTTGTTTGCAATCATGGTATGTACAATTTGATAAACACCACTGTGGATAAACACCATACTTTGCAGATCTTGGTTCGATGACACAATGGAATAATACATGTAGATATTTATATGTAGCTATTTATGTTAATAAAATTATAGGCCTAAAGGTATCCTCCGTGGGGTGCGTCGAACCGTTCTGAAAGTTGAGAGAGGGGCACTATTCTAATAGTAATAATAATTATCAGTGTTTAATAAAAGACGGGAAAACATCCATCTCTCAACACGCGATGTATTCAAAATTCCCGGGCGCCGAAATTGTCGAGTGCAATGACGTCCCAGTAATACAATGAAGGCTGATGACAATTGAGCACAACCATTACGTCATTGCACTTAGACAATTTCGGCGCGGGAATTTTGAATATCGCGTGTTGAAAGACTACTGTTTTTATTTGTTTTTATGGTCAATATGAGTTTGTTTTAAATAAAACCACGTGATTCGTGCTTGATAATTATTTTTCTAACATATGAGGCATAATGTTATGATTGCTGGAGACTCCCTTTAAGACGAAGCAAGCTTGCCAGTCTGATGAAGTACTCGGTCGTAGCAGCATGAAACTATAACAAGGTATGCCATCAAAAATGGATTTAATAGTATGACTTCCCATCAAACAGTTGAAATTGACACCCAGATGAACCTAATACAACACATAGTTCTGTTATCACTTCTTATTATGAACAGTGGTTAACAATAATAATGTAAAGGTCTCCTCCATGGGCATCGCACCGTTCTGAAAGTTGGGGAGAGGCACTAGTAACTAATTAAAATCAATCATGTTATAAGAAAAAAGGCTATGATGAAACAATTTTCATGAAATCTTAAGGGTCACGGTACACACCGACATCGCCCGGTTAATAATTACATTATACAGCAGAGACACTGAAATGAATACCCGGGATCGACACGTGAATGTGCTATGCACGATTTGATATTCAGACGATAAATCTTTGGATATCTCCCGTAATTTATTTTGTCTAAAGAAGCCAGATTTTGTTCCTTGCACTTGAATATATGTGTTGAACGGATATGATAGTCGTTAGCTTGCGTCTTGAGAAAGAAGCTTGCGTCTTGAACTCAAAAACTTACAAAAATTCTGATTTTATATGTGCCGAACTATAGCGCAGCGTAGGCTAGCTCCACTCACTCGTGGAGGCAGTGTATGACCATTGACCTCATCATGGCGTATACATGCTCACTCACACACAGAGAGGTCAATTACCAGGCTACTGTCAGTAGCCTTAGTCGGATGTCCCTCGGCTCATTATGCGTCTCAAAGGTCGGAACAAAATGGCCATGCGTGGCTGTGGATTCAACCTATCATGGCGATTTCTGCCATGAAGATATCGGGGCGATGACACTGTGCGGTAGAGGTTTTAATTATGAACCCAAAGTATTCTTTATGCCGGTTTGAATAATACTTACCTGAAAAGCTACCCATGATAAGACTATTTTGAAACCATCGGCAGTAATTGGCGGAAGCTGGCTCCAAAACTGCCCCAGAGTGACGTCACCATTTAAAATGCCCAATAATGGTGCTGAGAGTGCGCAGTCGTAGTGGTTACATGATACGTAGAAATAGAAGACCATCAGAGGACAAAATGTGAGGAGACAAATGACAGAAACCAAGCTGAGAATATCCACCTCCCTAAATTTAAAAAGAGATCAGATAAACCGTGCACATTATACGCAAGGGTGAATTTTAAAGGTGGAGAATTATATTAGACCTAATAAAATGATTCCAACATGGACATGATGGAGCAGGAATTGCCACGGAGCAAAAGACAAAATATCATTATTATCATTTTTATTGTTGTTGTTGTTCCTTACCATGCTCTTCCCCATTGTCCATGTTTCCTGCCATCGTCTAATTCGTTGGAGTCGTCATGGCCATTTCTCATTGGCTTAGAGGTCGCAGATTTCTGCTTTGAACTGCTTGATCGAGTAGTCACTGGCATTCTTTCGAAAAAAAAAGGGAAAACTCAATTTCGACTACACACTATACCAAAAGATGAATACAACCTTGTAAATTACTCCGCTCGCAAAAAAAGCTTAAACATTAATGTACGTATGAAATATGAAACATCAGCAAAAATGACTCGGTGATTTTAAGGTTAGCCACTATTTTAAACTGTTGTGATTTGGTAGTTCACAGCATCTTGTGAATGGTAGTGAGCTTTGGCAAAAATTGCATTGATCAATTCATAGCGAGTGTGTATAGAAGAATTCAAATATTACAGATATACTTCAGTTGTAGAACCTGTGGTTCTTGAGTTTTGTTGTAAAGAGGACTAAAAGAACAACACTTTTGTAAAACGTACATAACTCATTAACAACAATAAATCAAGCAAGTTTTCAAAGTATATATATGATTTGTAGAATGAACTTTTGCAAAACTTCAAAGTGTTATTTTTCAATAATATATTGATTTAGTTAATGAAAATCGAATTTATTTTTTGGCTGCTTCGACCAACAATACCTCGTCTACCCTTAAGAGACGGAAATAAACGTACGCGGGTTAATACAGGTTAATATGAAAATTGTGAACCCACTTAACATTAAACATTAAGGTCATGGCTTCTCTGAGCTTATGTTTTCACCGGAACATGAAATCAAAATATTTTTAGCCAACTATTAAATATTGTGTTTCTTTAAAAAAAATATTATAATACTGTGTTTAGTATGTTATATCGCAATATCAGGCTTCTTGAAAGTTCGAAAAGTGGTGGTCATCATCAGTGGCGTAGACAAGATGGGTCAAAGGAAGGCAGCTGCCCCTGTCACCTTTGTTTCCAATGGACATTTTATTGTGAAATGTCATTGTACAAGGAACACATTAAAAAAAAATTACACATAGCCCCCGAATGAAAAGTATTTAATTATCTTTGAAATCACTCAAAAAACATTTTGAGTGAATTTTACATCCGAACTAAGTAATTAATTTTTTATGAGCCTTTTTATTCGACATGTAAAGTCTATGAGGGTGACGATTAGAAATGGACGGCAATATTGAAAACCCTCATTTTGGGCCATTTTAGACACTAAAATGCCCATAAAAAGAATAGCACTTAGTTCGGATGTAAAATTCACACACAATGCTACCTGAGTGAGTCCAAACATAATTAAATACATTTCATTCGGGGTCTATAGCAAAAACAAAAATGTCCTATACCTTAATGGTTATGGAACAAAGGTGCTGTATTAAATAAGTCTTGCCATGCCCCCCCCCCCCCCGTGTGAAGCTGGCCACCCTGATATTTTTAGGCTTTTGGGTACTTTTTAGCCCATTTTAGCCCATATTCGTCAAAGTCCCCCTTGAAGGTTTTCATGCCCCCTTTGCACACCCTAGAAAAAGTGCTGGCTACGCCACTGGGTCTTCTCCACATTTGGCAATTATACCAGTGTTCTTTGCCCTACTCAATTATTCTGTTTAAAACATGCATATAGCATTTTAGATTCGTGTAAAATGTCTAATTCTATTGTCTTCAATACGCGGTATTCAGCTTAACACTTTAGCACATGACAGTAATTAATGTGCCTGAATTTGGATGATTTTTACGATCCTCCCGATGAGCAAATCACTGAATGTGCCTTTTATTTAAATAAATGCTAATATTAGAAATATGATTGATTGTATACTAATCATCGAGGTATTCGCTACTTGCACGGTTCCGCCATTATGCACTATGTGCGGGAGAGCCTCGAACTGGCAGCATACATGAAAGGAAGAATTATGTAACCTTACACAGAACGTTATGACTAGTTCAATTCCCATTCATGTATGCTGCCAGTTCGAGGCTCTCCCGCACATAGTGCATAATGGCGGAACCGTGCAAGTAGCGAATAGTACATCATGACATACGTCCGTAAGCATGTTCCCTGATAAAACCTGTAAAATGGGCTGATTATATATTGACTTTTGTCTTTTGAATAGATATGACCTATTATCATGATTATGATCATTGATCCCCGGCATTGATTTTATAGCTACAGCACCTCGTATGACTTTATGCTTCAAAATATCGAATAGTCTTAAAAGAGACTTTTGAAAAGTTAAACGGTAATATTAAATATTAATTTTATGATAATGTATTGGCCCCCTACCTGTTTGCTAGTGTTTAGAAATCGAGGACAGATTGGTGTTTAGAAAGTTAAATGTCTAGCATTTTTAAAAACACTTTAATGTTTAGATCCTTAACACATTTCATATGATTATGTGTTTAGATGTTTACAATTTAAACATTTTAATGTTTAAAAATGTTTAAATGCTAGAGATTTCACTCAGTTCTAAACACCAATCTGTCCTCGATTCCTAAACAGTATTTTGCTGTGATAGGCCCTATACCTGTAATATGGATAGGCCTACATAGACCTATAGTAGGCCTAATATAAAATGAATACGACCCTTACACTCATGAATCGTTTGCTTTACGCAATAATGCACAATTCAGATGTAATATTTATAAAAGTAGGCCTATTTGATATCAGATTCAAAGTGGCAGACGTCTCTCTGTGAGATAAGCTTGTTTACTGCTATACCTTCTTGCTAGTTCGTCAACAATATGTCTATTACTTAAACACTTTAATGTAAAAACATTTCATTATTATTATTATTATTATTATTATATGATTATGTGTTTAGATGTCTAAACATTAAAGTGTTTAAATGCTAGAGATTTAACTTTCTTAACACCAATCTGTCCTCGATATTACATCTGAATGAACATTGTATTGTACATATTGTGTAAAGCAAACAATTCTACTGGATATTCACGAGTCTAAGGGTCGTACTGTACACGACAGATAAAAATTCAGCCTACCGTATTATCTGCTATTTATTTTGCATTTCAAGGACATGGAAGAGATACGGAGTGTAATGATATGGAGTAGGCTATACTATAATGCGTATTAAAGTTTAATGCATACAATTCTAGCCTTGTAAAGAAGGAAGTTCTTGATTAATATATCCGAATCTTAAAGTAATTTAATTTGAATTTGAACTTTGGTGACTGAATTATCAGACTGAACCAGTTTTATTTTGGCAGTGAGTGAATAAATATATAATTAAATAATAGAAATATTCGCGCCCATGCGTCGCCAACATACCTACAACAACATGGAATTTTGAATTGTAGTGTGAGATTTGTGTCCTTATATTTACATTAACCTAACGATATAGGCATATAACAAAATGTATTGTTACTATTTCAATTTAACAATACAAGCAAACCTGCACAAACGGTTACATACACCCGGCACATTATAATAGCATTTTCCGTTTAACAGAATCACATCGAATTTCCTTACATAAAATAAGGAAAAGCTATATTAATTAACAGAGCGATGATAAGCTTATACTCGAACATGTACAGTCAAATTCTCATGTCGATCTTTTTAGAAAGCTCGCAAACGTACATTAACCAGAGTACATGTCTGTGCACATGAAACCCGCCATAATATAATAATATAACTTGCAACAATATTGAAATCATTATTCATTACGAGTTTATTGTGATTCAATGTACTTACCTAACAGCTGAAAACCGGATACTGTGCCGTCTTCGTTATCTACTGCTGATGATGGCGTTGTTGAAGACTGTCCTCGCTCTATGCATGACACGGTATTATAATATGTATACGAGACCTCGATATAATAAGGTCAATTTACTGTGAACTCGTGGGACTCGACCAATCAACAACAAAGGATCTTGGTCTATGTGAATGAATACAAAGAAACTACAATTTCAGGGGCAGAGAAGTGGGGAGTAAAAAATATAATTGAACTATACCCAACAAAGAGTATTTATTTTGACTAGTTGAGAGAATGCAAAAAATAAATACACGCAAAATATTTTTTTTTGTCTTTGGCCCTTCAAGGAGATTTATTTCAAAGTGCACAAATATTGGTCTTTCATTGAACCAGTACACAGTTTTCCTGTTCTAAATGAAATATTGAACAGTAATCTGAAAGAAACAATAAATTATACTGTAAAGCATAGGCCTATAATTAATTGAATAAACAAGCAATGAATGAATGAATGAATGAATGAATGAATGAATGAATGAATGAATGAATGAATGAATAAAATTTATTGTTGAATGAATGAATGAATTTAAAAGGGCATTTCGTGATCCACAGCCTCATCCCCCCACTCTTCTCAAAAAAAAGTTGAGATTTTTATACCACTGGAAACCTCTGGCTACATAATGTTTATGTCCCAAAAATTTCTTGCAGATTCATTAGTTTTGCAAAAATATCGTCAAATTTGAATTTCGTTATCCTCCTTTAATTAATTAATTAACTAATTAATTAATTAGTTAATTAATTAATTAATTAATTAATTAATACATTATGAACTTATGCTGAAGAATTAAATTATCTTGGTTGAGGTGCAACTAATTAATTAATTAATTAATTAAAGAATGAATGAATGCGGGAATAAGTGAATGAATGAATGAATGAATGGTTAATTATATTAAAGGGTGGTCTTAAATCTGGAATTGCGGAAACTTTTGGGCCTCATAACTGCTAAATTGTTGGTCAAAAGTATATAAAACTAATAGTAATAAAGGTATACATATTTGGAAAGACAAAGACTTGATAAATTCATCTGTGAGGTCAAAAATACTCATTTTTGGAGAAAATCCCGCCCCCAAATGGGTGGGGGTTTTTTTTTTCCCAAATTTTTGCAGTCGGCCCACGTAATTATTCTTCAGTAAAAAGAAAATTTATTAATTTTTAAAAACTAGATCAAAATATCTACGGCATCCGGCACGTTTTTTAAAATTCATTTTGAATTTTGAACATCTTTGAGAAATATTATGCAACAAATTGAAATTTGGGCAAAAATAATCCGATTATTACGTAACTTCGTCAGCGTATAGACATACCTTTGATGCCACACCACTATCTTCTTGGAGATGATGATAGTGCGCAGGGTTTGGGGGCTGAGTGTGACGTGGGTGATTGGATAGCACTTTCTGGCAGCTGATTCCATTTTTCCACCACCCCAGGGTTATGCCGGGTTATATAAAGTGTATGAAACGTTTTCATAACATTAAAAAACATAATCTACTGCCCAGCAAACACAAAATATTTTTTCAGAATACGTTTAAATATCGGGTAGGCCTATATAAAGGGTATAAAATCATTTTAATAACATTCCAATTTTTTTTTGAAAACTTGATACAAAACATTCTAAACATATAATGGGGTGGTTTTTTTTTGGGGGGTGAAAAATATTTTGCAAAAATGTTTGCCCAAAATATTTGCATCACCGTTAAAAAAACATTTTAGGAACATTTCTGTGTTTGCTGGGTGCGAATATTTTAACATACTGTTGCTTGCGTACTGTTTTCCTAAGCCAAAAATTGCTTCCCCCTCCCCTACTTGGTAGTGTAATCCTTTTACAGCTTCATCTTGAGCTATTAAAACTAGGCTCGCCAAAACCCCCCCCCCCCCCCATTTTACCCTCCCACCAGGGCTCATAATTGGATAGCACTTTCTGGGCTCATAATTATTGCACAGCCCTTAGTCTTCATCCTTCCCGGTCTTCAAAGTCCTTTTACTTTTTTGTTCGTTCTTTCTTCTCTTTCTCTCTTTCTTCCTTCCCTTTTTTCAGCCTTCTTTCTCGATATCAGGCCTGCACCCTGTGGGGATGTTTTTCATCTTAATTTGCGCCCTCTGTAGCTCTATCAATTAGCCGTGTTTATTTTCCTTCCTGGTTTAGACATGGCGATTAATACGTGGAGAGATTTCGACTCGTCGGCGTCGCTTCTTGTAATAATTTTTTGTCTTTTGTGCCCATGTAAGTTTATATATTATGATTTGTATGTCGTTAACATATAATATGTCTTTTATTGTAGTAGGGATATTAAATAGTAGCGTGGTCGGCTTAGGTCGGTCGTGGGATGTGGCTGTCATGGCTGTCGAATTCCTCAGGCTTGCTTGTCAGTTGTCTTCAGACAGGGTCTAATTCTGCATAAAACCGGGCAACGTTATTTCTATACATCTGCTGCGCATTCAAATTGCATTGTATTGCATCGTAATTTCATTTGTGTCTATGCTAATTATGTTTACACAACATGAACTCACGTGTTTTCAAGCAAATTCGCCGAGTAGCTCGTTCACGTAGCGGTTTCGTCAACGTTGACGTCGTTGTCCCACTGGCACTGGCCTACTTCATAAACGTAGATTGCCTGGCGATCGGAGTGTTATCGTCAGAGCACCTCGGACTACGATAATAGGTGATCAAAAGTGATCGGAATGTTACAAAAGTACAGATCGCATTCAGCTTACTTCATATGAGATGATCTTTGGAAAAATACGGCATAATTTGTCTTGGTGTTTGCGGAATGCCGTGTAGTAAAATATTAATACGTTGCGGCAATTCATGATTGACAACTAACAATCGGCGTGTCCTTCGTATCCTCCACTGTCAATTTCTTATCCACTCACTAATCCTCACAAAAGCTTTGTGTTGTCTTGATTACGTAATGTGTGGAGGCAAATTGCAATAAGTACAATGAAATAATGAGTAGGGCGGGCTCCGAGGCGGGTTTCTTCTTCATCTTACGTAACAGTATTGTGCTCCAAAAAAACCCGGAAGCTTGTCGTCTAGCGCTCTAGCTGAAATACAGCAAGATAATGTAAGATAGTAAATGTAAACCTGTATTTTAGCTAGAGTATCTCAAGCTAGTTGTCTTCTAAAATAATGACACTTGACAGGGGCAAAAAAAACCACAATCATGATACTAATAACAAAATGTCCGTCCGTCTCTCTGTCCATGTGCTATCGCATGCGCGTGGGGCGCCAATGCGCTTACGCAATGACGATGTGCCATGTGGTATCTCCGAGTATTTAACGGGTGTGTGTTCGGAGTACCGACAGGTGCAATGTGCGTATATCCAAAAACATTACAGTGCGAATGATCCGGGGGCACTCAACACAAATGACCATACGGGTATGTTCCCCTGCCCTGGACAAGACCCCCTTGGATTTCGCAGATCCGAAAGACCCCCTTTGACCAAAATAGAGCTCCGAAAGACCCTGGCCTTGTTGTCCTTGATTTTGATAATTTCAGAGATAAGACCCAAAAATTTCTCATATTACTGGTTTTTTCTGGCTATTTTCAACCAAAAAACCAAGAAAGACCCTTGATTTTGACTGTTCGCAGCTCCAAAAGACCCCATTTTACTTGTTCGCAGTCTGGTTTGCACGGGGGTTTGCAGCTAGACCCCCTTTTACCGGTCAGTTCCTAAAGACCCACCACCTCAAAATTCCGGGGGTAAATACCCATCAAAAATTATTGATGTGTGCCCCCCCCTAGTTTGCGTATGGCATCCTGACCGGACCGAAAATGCTAATATATTTTAATTTGATTATCATGTTATTTTCAGATGTTACAAATGGAGATGAAATCAGAATGCGGATGGTTGAAGAACCTGTAAATCTAGGGTAAGAATTTATGTGTATGGGGTACTGGGGTGTGTGTGTGTTACTGACAAATGACTGCACATGGCCACAGTTCATGAATAATGCTTCTACATGTAGATTGTAAGAAGCATTTAAATGACCAAAGTTAACTTACATTTAGGGTCAGTGAGTCTTCAAACCTTCACCACATCCACTTTAAGGCAAAAAAACAAAACAAACTCAAACATGTGTGGCTGCAGTGGATTGTAAGAACTATTGTGTGGTGACTGATATTAACAATCAGTGAGTTCACATATTAATATATTGTATATTTGTTTCTTTATGCAGACAAAACTGGAATGCAGAAGAACCAAAAGCATTAATACCTAAAGTTAAATCAGCAAATTTTTCAGGTGAGAAACTAGAGGCATTCATGTGTATATTGCCATGGTTCAAAAGCATGAACAATACCTAGTGCTTAAATCTGCTAGTTACATAGTAGTAGTTGGAACCTAGCTGATTAGGCTTATAGTCCATTTTGCTTTCTTGAGACAGGGACATCAGTACTTTGTCTTTAGTTACTACATGTATGTGCATATATACAGATGTACTGCCTTTGATCACACATGTTTAGAACAAGTCAACGGCAATGCTACTAAAAGTACTACACCCACTGGAGTAGGCACTGACATCACTGTCTCAAGGAAGCCAAAAGTATTATAGCATGATTGGAACATTAAATTAATGTTCTAGCAAAAGAAAATTTCCTTGGAAAACAGAAAAAAGAAATTTGTCCTTTTTTCAATTGTCTAATTTTACCAAACTACAATAAATTTGTACATTTGTCCAGGGTCCGCATTAAGCAATTTTATTTGTGTAGCAAAAATGCTCACCAAATTTGGGAGCTAATGCTTATGAATGGAACAAAATTGCTACACATTCCAAAATTGTGTAGCAAATGATGAAAATTGTGTAGCATTTTGCTACTGCTACGCACTTATTGCAGACACTGCATTTGTCTAGAAATCAACTAGGTGCTTACATTAACTTGTTCATTAGTTTGTCATTTGTAGCAAAAGATCATTTATTAATAATAATCATTTAATGTCTTTGTTTGTGTGTGTTTTATGGTGTACAGGGCCACCACATTTAAGAAGATTATATGGAAAATGTTTTGAGAAATCTGATTCTTCGTAAGTAACTTAGTATATAGATTATAATCAAATCCAAATGAAAAAAGTACTGATTCAAGTGATATACGTCGACCAAGGGTGGCTATCAATAGCTACAGTTATTGTACAGAAGAACAGATGATTACTGAATGCGTAACCCACGTTATAGAAGAAATAAAACAAACAGTTTTGATATAGTTTCAGGTTCAAATAAAGTTGTTAGAAATGCATGATGCATTGCATCTATTGCAAGGAGTTTCCAGTCAGGTATCAAATGTGTGCTTTAATTACCGCTTACACTTTTCAAAAGTGTTCTGGTTAATACTGGAATAGCGCAAGAAATAAAAATGCACTTTGTGCGCATGCATTTGCAGGGAGAACCTCCTTTTGGTTGCAAGATCTGTGCAAAGGGCGATTTGGGATATTTAGCCCAGGTATGTTCTGACAATGTTAAATTTTGTTTGTGCTTTCAGTCTGTTATATTAACTGATATAGATGGTGATTTGTGATCAAAAAATGTGTGGATGTATAACCATGATGACATGTTAACATTAAATAAAGAGATTTTGGAGAAACATCTGTAGGTTCAAATAAAAACGATAGATGGATAATCCTGATTTAGGCCTAACAACTTTCTGTAAATATAAATAAGATGAAAAGAAAACAAAAATAATTTGTGCTACAGCAAACGTGATTGAATTGTTGATATTTGTTTGTATCCTGCAGGTATAAATATGAATTCTGTCCCTTTAAAAATGTCACACAATATGAGCAGACGTTACGATGGAATCCATACAGTGGAATATTAGGGTAAGAAATCAATAATAATTGGTTTAAAGCTGAATTTATACCTGATTGCATTTGACCAAAAATAAATATAAAAACAGTTTTTGAGTTCATAGAGCAAACACCCATTGCTTTTTCAAAATCTTTGTTTCTTCTCCAGTTTGAAAATTTTCAACTCTCGAGTCATCATGTGACCTGCATTGACCAATGACTGCTTTCCATCTTAATCTATTGTTGTCTGATTTCACTCACTATAAGCCTTTTTTAAAATATGGCGGGCACAAAAGAAGAGGGCGTACTTTGAACTTTGAAGTGAGTAATCTTTTGTATTCTTCTCAGCCGAACAAAAGATTACTCACTTCAAAGTACGCCCTCTCCTTTTGTGCCCGCCATATTTCAAAAAGGCTTATTCTTAATTGTTGTCTGATTTCACTCATCATTCTTAAAAGAATAGTGAGTGAAATCAGATAACTATAGATTGAGATACTTAAAAGTATCAGTTCGTCAAACTGAAATGATTTTAAACACCTGAATGCTGTTCCTTTAATCATCACAGGTACAACTAACTAAAGTTGTTTTCTTTAAACTTCCGTGGTCCGGAAACGCGCTGGTGAATTGCGATCGCGTAGAAGTGACAAGGTCGCCTACTACGCGCCGCGCCCAAGACCAATGGGTCAGCCGGCTTGTTGTCAAGTGCATTGATCAACCAATCAGCGTGATTGTTTATTGCTTTTGTGTTTACGCTCGTGTACGCGATTCGCACAGGCACGACCACGGAAGTTTAAAGAAAACAACTTTACCATAAATCACTTTGTGATATATATTGATACAGGAAGTCCATCATATGTTGACAAGTCAAGTTAGCCCATTCCAATATCATGCACATGCAGTGCTGTTTCTGTTGCACTGGAAAGTACAAAATTAATAAAAGCAAGATCAAATATAAATTCAGCTTAATTTGTGAGGACAATCGGCAAGGGCATATAATGCATATTATTCTGTAAATCTCTTTTGTTGTCAATAAAGTTGATAATATGATTATTAACATCTCCCATAGCCTTACCCCTACAACATGATTTGGAATGTATTGGAAAAGATGATCATTAGCCTAATACGATCAGGTGCATAAGTCAACCTATCAGGGTCAAGCAAGCAAAATCCTTTATATTGAAGATTTGTCCTGTGCAAATAATATGACTATAATCTTAAATTGGCTTTATTTGTAGGCATTGTGTGTCCCTTTCTAGTTATACAGCTGTTATCTATGTTTTGTCATGTCACAGTTACATACGTGCATTGCATTATTACTCACATATGATGAGCTACACCCTTTTTCTCTAAGATATATCTATAGCTCTTGTTTTGTTTGATCTGTTACATTTAGTATTTGGGAAGAATGGGATATACGCAATAATACATTCTATGCCATGATGATGAAAGATGGAGACACCTGTGGTGAAAGAAGTAGACAAGTAGCAGTGAGTATTATTATGGACTCCACCATGTTTGTAGGTGTCGCTCATAGAGCACAAAATAGGTATTTCAAACTGATTCAAGCAAATTCAAACTGAGTTGATAAATATGCAGTACTAAGATGTCTTAAATATTTAAATATAAGAATGAGCATATGATTTTTTCAGTGCAGTCAAGAAAATCCAAATTATTTCAGTATTGAATATTTAGATTTTATACATGTATTTGAGTCAACTATTTCTGGCCTTTTTTGTGCACTGTTGTTTCAGATATCTTTAAAAGTGTATATAGCATATGTATACCGGTATCCACAATTAATTTTGTTCTAAGTAATGACATCCAATCAAGTGAGGACTTTTCTTTTTTTTTTTGGATGTGTTTAGTTGGGATATACTAACTGTTGAATATTGAGCATTTGTAATAGTGATATATGGACTTACGCTCTCTATTTTTAAAGATCCTCAACAATGGTAGCTCAATGCTTCCAATGAATTTGGGCAATGTTTATCTCTAAAATATAACATATCTACTTTCCTGTTTCAGGTTCATCTAGAATGTGGCAAGAAGAATGAAATTGGTGATGTTTCTGAGCCAGATAGGTGTCAATATAAAATGATTTTCAAAACTCCTTTAGTATGTCACCAGCACTCACTACTAGGTAAGACATATTTCTTTGCCATGGTAGGGATATGCATAATTCTTGTGAAGTTTAATTTAATCATGGATTTAAAAGTGAAAGAGCGTAAAACTCAAATGATCCTATTATTCTGTTCATTTTTATAGATCCAGGGTTGTATTAAAATAAACTCTCTTTACAAGTTAAGTTGGTTATTCTGAAAAGCTACCAACAGTGAGTGGTATAGCGTGAGTCATCCTATGGGGGGAGGGCATCGACCATGATTGGGGGCACTGGACTTGATGGGGGTCACAAGCTGTTTTTCGGCAATTTGCTATGGGATTTCATAAATTTTCAAATCGATTGGGGAGGTAGCCCCTATGATGCTACACCACTGGCTACCACACAAGTAAATATTACCAGTCCTTTATGGATTGGGCTGTTTGATTTAAAATCCACACCAACCCTCACCAAACAGCCCCACTTATTGTGTGTATTTCAATTGTTTTAAGACATTTCATACATGTTTCTTGCAGTATATCCCACCTTATCAGAAGAGCTTCAGAGACGATGGGATGATCTTGAGGCTGAGTTATTTTATGAAGAAATTACACAACAGGTGAGAGATGTTTAAATTCACGTCAGGAGAGCAGCAACAGCAGTATGGTTTTTTATCAGAATGTCTGTAATAAAGTATTAATAATGCCATTAAAAACACCCGATTCCATGCACCACTTCGTTTTGGCCAATTCAGATTGCCTGCTGACTCAGGTAGAGATTTTCATAGAGAACACAAATCTTTTGTGACCAAAAAATACACTCATTTTCATAATTTTGTCAGTTACATCTCTATTTTAGATACAAATACTATAATTTGCCATATGAGCTGCCAATGAGCCCAGTATATTTGCTCTGGTGGTATACTATTTTTTACCTTCGCTAGTGACATCGGGTTGCATATCGTTGGCAGGAGCTTTAAAATTGCGAGCGTTCGCATACATACGTTTAAAGACGCTGCAATAATAAATATAGTATAGCTATACTGTGTGTGGTCTTAAGTTGAGAGCTGTTGAGGGTGGCTCGGCATGCCATCAGTGCGAGGTATGTGATTGCATTACCAGCGTTGGCACAAATTCTACCTGTGTGTATACGCCCACTGGGATTAGGGTAGCACACACGATTCAAAACGGCCACTTGGAAATCCAACATGACTTTACTCTCAACTTGAGACGAGGTACATTATAGAGGGTTTAATCCAACGTAGGACATAGAGAGCAACTTCTTATTTATGGAATGTGAAACTTAAGTATTTATATGTAATCTCTTTTTAAAATACTTCATTTCCTTACAGGGTTATAATAAAAGATTGCACAAAATCTTTGAAGAAGCAGGTTATATGTTAGATCCAAAGACCAAACCAGAGCCAGCCCAAGAAGCTAATGATCAAC
The DNA here is from genome assembly GCF_039555335.1 of Amphiura filiformis. Taxonomy (NCBI): domain Eukaryota; kingdom Metazoa; phylum Echinodermata; class Ophiuroidea; order Amphilepidida; family Amphiuridae; genus Amphiura; species Amphiura filiformis. The sequence continues at coordinate 91,161,038 of NC_092628.1, read as the reverse complement.
ATCATGATGAGAATTCAGAAGATTTCCAAACACTAGATTCATGTAAAGAGGTAAGATAAAGCTGTGCTCTTATTTCATCTGACAACTGTAATACTAATTTCAGTAGAGTTCTCCAGGATATAACAACCTGTTTGATGATCAAATTTCCTCATGTATCTAAACTTAACTCTGATAGTATATTGCCCTTACTAAGCTCATGTGTTCAATATGATGGTGTTTATGCATTGTTGCTTTGTTGTTCTTACCTTTACTAGTGATTATTATAGTAATGTAACGTTACATAGCTTCTCATGTTTGTAAATAGCTTGTTGTGTATACTTGGTAGTGTAATGCACATTATAATAACTCCATTTCGTTGCTCTGTATAAGGTTCATGCTTATGTTAATGGTTGTAATTTTACTCAATTGCTTTGGTCAAGCATTGTCATTTCTGATCTATTATAGGCTCACCTTAAAGCAAGAAGTTGAAAGATTGCAAGGTTTATGTTAATGGTTTGTAATTTTACTAAATTGTTCTTGATCATACTTGTGATCTATTATAGGCTTACCAGACCTTAAAGCAAGAAGTTGAAAGATTGCAAGGCCTTTTAGTTGCACAAAATCCACAAGGTAAGGTCATGTAACTTATGCTGAAAAAGGTAATGCTAAAAAGCACCACACAGTCCATGCTGCTTTGAGTGGTAATAGGTTTTAAAAAAATTAAAAGACAAAAGGAATCAAATAGATCCAAACGAGTGCAAAATATGTGAGCTGCAGTTTCTAAGGAAAATGTACAATTGTCTAGATTTTAACAAATGAATGAAATTCCAGACATTGCAGATTCAACTTCAAATAAAATTGACATACACTCACCTTGAGTGAATGGCATTTAGCCTTTGTCATCATTTGGTAAGGACCAGCGCTGACCCTAGATAGACTGTCAATACGGACAGCACTGTGTCAAATTTACACAGAATTTTTATTCAGTCATTAAAATTGGGAACTATTCTAGTCACCTATGAGGAATGATGCTGTCGCTCACTAAATTCTCTATGCATTTTATATTACTTTTAATTTATAATAAAATTTATGGTCATAAACAACTAGTCAAATAAATATTAACACAATTGCTCTAACAAAAATGCTCCAGAAATGTTTGTAATATATTCATGGGGAATGATTGTAAATACTCAACTAATAGGGTAGGTGGTGGTGATGGGGTAGTGGACAGTGAACACCTTCCGTAAGCAATAATTTGGGGCTGTTGTTCATATATATTTGGTAGATGTATAAAAGTAAGTTTTTTTCCAAAACTGGCACACAGTCATTTTGTGCCTAAAATTATGTGAATGATATTGATATGATATGATATGATATATGATATGATAAAAAATGTTCTCATTTCGGAAAAGGGTGGTATTATTTGATGAAAATTTGTGCAAAGGGTGTGTTTGACAAAATTGATAAAAATGTGGTTTCCCACTGGTTTTGAGATGTGAGATGAGGCAGAATTCAACCCCTTAACTTGATAACCTTGTTTATATGTGACAGTGTAACAACTTTGTTTTTAACACTGTATTCTATCTTTTTTCCTGTCCATTCCATTAATTCTTGTATCCTCTCAGATCTTGTGTAGTCTCTATACACAGTCTTTGAAGCGGAACTCTTTGCTGGTATGATAACTTAGGGGATTATTGATTAACTGAAAAAACATGTGACAAATACTAGCATGCCAATTTGGAACAAATAACAGAGCATGCTAAAGTAATTTTTCGCAAATGGTTTTAATGCATTTTCTCAATTGTCACTTTTATTTTGGTGATTTTCAGAAGTGATATAATTTAAATTAATGGTACAAATACAAGACTAGTGCTATTAAAATGGTTATATTCAGTAACTACTGGAACTTAAACATCCTTCAAAATATACTCCTAAGAGCGTCTAAACTGAGAAACATATGCTAGGGCTTAAAAGGAAATAACCTGAAGTTGTTGCTTCCCTAAAACGTAGAATGCTATAGATTTGGCCTGCATGCCACATATAACAAACTTTTGAGAAGCAGACCTATTTTAGTTGCTTATCTGCAGGGAGTAGTGTTTTATATAAGGGCAGTTTGAAGATATCTTTGCTAAGTTCAAATCTTATTCTAACCAAGCCACTGTTCATATTCTACTCATGATCATGTACATGTATGTTTCCCTTACAAACTAACCCATCACTAACAAGAAGAAGTGCATATAGCAATAATGAATGCAAGCAGATAATTGATGACATAAAATTGCCCATGAATGTTGAGATTGTTTCTGTCTGTGCATCATAACCCCTCACTCATATGCAGCAATTATTAACCATGCAATCCCATGTGTACATGATGATATTTCGACAGGTTGTTGTTTCTACACATTTCATTCCAACATGTGTATACAAATTCACAACAGTATTCTTAAGGGATCTAGAATGGCGTTTATGGCGTTTCGACAGTATTTTTTTGTGGGACATGAGAGCACCTCAGGCGTGTCGAATTGCATTCTGAATCTGAAGCATGTCTTTCTGATATCAAATAATTTTCATTTTTGAAATTCACGATATAATACAAATTTTATGACAAATTATTAAAATTTGATATTTTTCAAATTTTGATATATAACAGTCCTCGAAATAAATTTTATAAATCTAATGATATATTCTTAAAGTGTATGTAGCTGGGAGGAAAAGCCGACGATCAATTGAAAATTTTGACCTTTTATATTGAAGATATGGATTATTTTCCCAAAAGACCTATTTTTTTTGGGTGTTTTGGGGAAAAAAATCCATATCTTCAATACGAAAGGTCAAGATTTTCAATTGATCGTCGGCTTTTCATGCCACCTACATACACTTTAAGTATAAATCATCAGATTTATGTTTACTTCAAGTACTGTTAAATATCAAAAATATCAATTTTTAATGATTTGCCATAAAATGTGTATTACATTGCGAATTTCAAAAAATCAAAATTATTTGATATCATCAGGACATTCTTCGTATTCAGAATGCAATTCGATATGTCTGATGTGCTCTAATGTCCCACAATAAATACTGTCCAAACGTTCATACCCCTTCCCTTAACTTATTTAGTATTAAAGGGTCATTTAAAAAAAACCACCCAAAAACAACTTTTTTCCTGCAAAGGTTGGATGGCTATGGTCACCAGTGTAACACAACTAAGCAGTCAGGAATGGGGTGGGGGGAGTTCATTTTTAACTCAAAATTGTCATTAAATAAGGCATTACAGACTGTTGGAGAAAGAAGTTTGAAAAATGTGTGGGAGCAAATTCCTGTCAAAAAATCATTATTTGCCAAAGTTATGCATGATAAGCAAATTGTGTAATATTATAATGAATTGTTAGAGTAATGCAATGCTTATGTGGATTGGCAAAGTAGTGGGTTAATGAAGTATCCTCCTCACATGTAATGAGTTATGTAATAAGAGTTTTTGTACTATGTATCGTTATATTTGTCAGATGGCTGAATCCGGATTCATTTTTTTGTGTTAACTTCATGTTCAACATGAATTATTTTGAATTAGAGAAGGGATCAGTGCTTAAGCTCTAGTCTAAAGGGCAACACGTCATTTTTTAACAGTGGTCAGTGTGGTAAGTAGGCGAAAAAGGGCAGCATGCAGGGATAGCTAACAGTGTAGCGTAGCACAGTCAAAAATTAATATGCTGCTGTCTTTGCTGCTGGTCCCCTCTTTGCTAATTCAAATTATGGTAATTCATGCGTAACATGAATTTAACAAAAAGACAAATCCTGACTCATCCATCTGCCAAACTGATAACAATATTATGAATAACTCCAAAATACCTGCACCCTGAACCTAAATATAACCCTAAACCTAAATATAACCCTAAACATACCCTTATCATAACACTTAATCCATTTCCAGCCATAACCCTAACACAGGGTATGAATAGTACTTTGGAGTTATATAATGCAGAATTTCAAACCATATTCTGCCATTCATTGATGTATTATATTAAAACATACCTGCCAACATTGAAAACGTAGAAAACAGAGTACATGGCGAACGTAGGGCGCGAAGCGGCCGTAGTATCGCCTCTGACGGCGGGGGGTCCAGGGGCCCGCCCAAGGACCCCTGGTGGGGTCCATTCCAGGGCAAAGCCCCGGTGGGGGTTGAGGGGGCGAAGCCCCCCAAAGCTAGAGGGCTTCTACACTGTAAAAACCCTTATAACCCCCTTCACAGAAGACACATTTTATAGAAAACAACAATAAAGAACAAAGTGAAAATGAAGCCCTAGGCTTTATACACTTTGAGGAGGGATTTATACTCCATATGGTCATGTTTTTTATGTTGGGACCCCAAATATGGTGGTTTTGTGACATGCAAGAACAAATTTCGCACTTAAGATGTTGATATTTTTCTAGTCCTACATCACAGGGACCTGGTTTTGGTCTTATTTTTAAAGCAGTTTAGCAGGCTAAAAGAATCAGAGGAAAAAATTAAAACAATTCACTTTGACTAATTAGTAAAGCTCGTTAAGTGGAATTAGGCAGGGGTGGTTGTGGTGGCGGAGCAGGTGGTGGCGGAGCAGGAGAGACGAAAGCAGGATGATGTTTGGATGTTTGATTTTACAATGAACAGTATAGTCCTACATCACAGAGACCTGGTTTTGGTCTTATTTTTTCAGCAATTTAACAGGCTAAAAGAATCAGAGGAAAAAACTAAAACAATTCACTTTGACTAATTAGTAAAGCTTGTTAAGTGGAATTAGGCAGGGGTGGCGGAGCAGGAGGTGGCGGAGCAGGAGAGATGAGCAGGATGATGTTTGGATGTTTGATTTTACAATGAACAGTATATTGGTATGATTAGCCTAAAATGGCACACTAAACATTGTTCAATGAGTAAATAATATTTTGGAAGTATTTATAATATATATTAAATCAAATTAATTAATGGAATCATTAAATAAATAAATTAAACCACCGCAGCATACAGATACTACGAAATGTAAAAATGGTGTATTAGCAAAAGTAATAATACATTTAAAAAAGTTTATGTATCACTGGGGTAAAAGAATATAAACATGTAAATTACCTAATTAACTTGATTAGTGAATCAAAAATACAGGTACAATGTTTAGTGATCCATAAGTGGCTCACACAATTTAAGTTTGAAATTTTGCATTCTAACTATACGGTAATAATACAACACATGTTGTTTGGGCCACCCTCTAAGTGAGATTTCATGTTTTTATATGAAAAGTATACAGTTGCTGTGAATATGAATATGCATAAAGCTTCATCCAAATGATTTTCTGCCAATCTTTACTTTGCAATATTCAAAATCAAAGAATTGTTAATTTGACCATTATTTTTCATGTAAATTATTGACACATTTTTGACCACCCTGTATCTACATAATCAAAGTACTTGACCGTAAAAGTTCCATATGACTGGGTGGGCAATTGAGTTAGATGTATTAAACATGTGTCAAAACTTTACATTATTAATGTATGTTCAGGGGTGACCCCATAACTGAATTAATATTTTTGTCCTATTTTTTTTTGTTACACCCTGTATATTATATGAGTCACCCTGTATAATGACTCCCATTGTATAATTTTTGATATCGCTTGAGTATATGCTCTCAGAATATATATACTTTTATAGGGTTCTCATGTACACCTATTGAGTTATAGGACCAAACCTGTAAAAGCATGTGATTTGCTTGAAAAATGCACATGTCACGCAATTGGTACCCAGTATAAAAAACATGACCTTATCTAGCAACAATTTCAACTACAACCTTTGAAAAAAATGTGAAAAAACATTCTAGGACCTGTTTTTATGAGTTTGAAAAATATGCTTCCTTCACACAGAAAATGTGCTTTTAAAATGCAGTTTCCTATACTTTTGTACATAACGATCATTCGTTGAAGCAATTTTTTTTTTTATAACAAGGCCTACGTGACTGATAGGACATTGATATGATGCACAATACAAAGGTGAAAATTAAAAAAAAATCATTTTTTTCTTAATTTTTTTCAAAGTTTTTGGCAACTTTAGAGACCCTCTAGACCTATTCTGAAGGTTTGCATTTGAGGAGGGATTTATACTCCATATCTGGCAACAATTTCAACACATATTTGATGACTGCAACCTTTGAAAAAATGTGAAAAGACATTCTGGGACCTGTTTTTACAAGTTTGAAAAATATGCTTCCTTCACATAGAAAATGTGCTTTTAAAAATGCAGTTTCCTATACTTTTGTACATAATGATCATTCGTTGAAGCGATTTTTTGGCTTTATAACAAGGCCTACGTGACTGATACGACACTGATATGATGCACAATACAAAGTTAGAAATTCAGAAAAAAAACATTTAAAAAAAACATGTCAAATTTTTTGTTGACTTTGGAGAACCACTAGACGTACAAACCGTTCAAACCCAAGGGAACATCCATTATATATGAGCCTTATATGGAAGTCACCACTTGACTTCGATTATTCCTTGGTATCAAAAGCCACAAGTACTTGAGTACCATCACCCACGGTCAGCTGACATTATTTTAGCAGATTTAAAAATAAATAAAAATACATTTATTATAAATGAAAATGAATCGTGATATGATTTTTAAAAAAAAAAAAATACAGGAATTATTAGTATTAGAGATTAATCATGTAAAATAATAAACAAATAAAGTCGTCATTTTAATAAATCATGACAAACTTATAAAATTAAAATTATGCTACTATGCTAGCCTACAGTACCATCTAAATAAATTTAAATTAATTCATGAATGATAAATGAATGAAAGTTACCTGAAGAAATTAACGAAAATAATAATATAAATAATATATACTTAGCTGTACAAATAAACGAAAAGGCCTAGATAAAAAGAAAAAGATAAAGATAAAGAAAAAATCTGAAATGAATTCAGTGAAGGCCTACTTTTTAATTGTATTTTTACAAATATAAAACAAGATAATGATATTAAATAATAAATAGTAATAATAATATTAAGTCTAGTAATAATACAAAGTAGGTAATGGTGCCTCCAACGGACAAGGTACAAAACACACCAAGGATCAAAGGATGATACAAGAGGATACCTAGAATTTATAAAAACAGAAAGATTCGAGCCAGGTATACCAACTTGGTGTGGGAAAAAGACAAAGACAAGATGAAAAAACTACGGTTCAGTAGTAAACCAGAATTGTCATAGAGGTAAGACTGCATTATTTTGCTCTGAGCTTTGTTTGCTACTGAGTTCTATTTGAACTTGCCTTCAGTTTTTGACTTGAATTTTCTTTTTACAGACAAATTGTTTTTAAAACAAACGAAAACAGTTACAGTATGTAGTTTTCGTTGTTTGCAATTTTTATATTTTGTTTCAAGTCAAAAAGAAGAGCAAGTTTATCTAGAACTCAGTAAACGCAAAGGTTGATTTTTTGTTAACACGTCTACCATCCCTGTGGTTTTGGATTTTTCTAATGCATTCGTAGTAGTGCATGTACACCATTCTGGTTTACATACTGCATTAGTTTTTATCTTGTCTTTGTCTTTGTTCCCACACCAAGTTGGTATACCTGGCTCGAATCTTTCTAGTAATAATAATAAATAATAATAATAATAAAATAATGATTAATATTTATAATAATAATTTAATAATAATTATAATAGTAATAAATAAAAATAACAATAATAGATAATATAAATTAATAATAAATAATAATAAATAGTGCAGTAATATGTTTAAAAATAATATTGATTACAAAAAAACAAAAACAAAAACATTCATCCCATTCATTTATATCGTGTTATTTTTCATAATATTATCAAACTTATTTCTCCACTGAAAATTATAAAATAACTGTTATAACTAAACATATAACTAAATATTAATTGAGTGACAGCCAATCGATCAAAACCCATCATAAACATCTAGGCATCCATGCCAAGACGGCGTTTAGAGGATTAGGTAAATAATAACAAAGAACTAGTATTATAATAATAAAGGACGTTCCCTTGGGTTTGAACGGTTTGTCTAGACGTATTCTGAAGTGCTAGGATCATTCACAGTTAATTTGAAAAAAATTGGGAAAAAATAACAAATAAATTACAGTTTGTTATCTTTAATATGGAAACCACTAACTAATGTTTACCTCTTCATCTATCACATTATTATACATGCATTGGTTTTCCATGCATTTATAATATGTGCTAGATGAAGAGGTAAACATTAGTTAGTGGTTTGCATATTAAGGATAACAAACTGTAATTTTGTTGTAATTTTTTTCCAATTGTTTTCAAATTAACTGTGAATGATCCTAGCACTTCAGAATAGGTCCAGTGGTTCTCTAAAGTCGCCGAAAACTTTGGAAAAGAAATTTAAAAAAAATTATTTAAAAAAAAAAAAAAAAATTTTTAAATTTTTTCCAGAAAATCGAGTACTCCGATTTTCGGGGTTTAAAACTCGAAATCGGAGTAACTCCGCATGAAAATCGGAGTAGTTGGCAGGTATGTTAAAATACAATAGTTACCATGTTCACTGCAGGTTTAGAATTTTGGCACAAATCTGTGAATCAGTAGTAGATGATGAATTCCCATAAAAAGCTTTGATCCAGATTAATCCAGAATTTAAAGCAGTCATATGTGGTCAATTTTGTAAGTCTTTGATTTCTGCAAAAGTTGTTACTAAGAATCATGATTGTTCCTCACAGTGTACGCCAAAATTCTAATTGTATACTAATATATTTTACCATTAAAATGTAAACCATGTGTCATTTTGGACAGCGTACTCGGTTTCATTCATCAATTACTATTTTCATTCATAAAATCGTAATGAACATGTTTTGTTTTCAAGCATTGTGTGCATGCTATTAGTATTCACAAAGGGTAAATACAAGAACCAATTCCAAAATTCCCATAGCCAGAGGAGGGGGTATGATGCCCCCAAATCCTACACGGTCAAACACCCACAATTTCCACCAGAATCCAACCAATTTTGGGTGACGTCACCAAAAAAAACAACTTTTTTTAAATTCCACCCTTCCTCAAGATAATTCCTGGTTACAAGCCTGATTTCCATGTAAATTTGACCTTGAATCTGTTCCTTCTTTACAACAAACATTTGTATGAAGAGTAGCTCTTCATACTCTGACACTTGTTGGGATAAATGCAGAATTTTAGATAGATATCACACATGGAATCTATTTTTCTCTTACTGCTTGTTTGTTTATAACCAGTCGGTCTGGTCTGACACTCTTGGGTCCTGATGGGACCAGGTGCAAGCAGATTGCTCAAGCCAGGCTTGCAAACTTCCTGCTTTCCATTGCAGTTTTGCTCTCTCTATTCATATCTCCTGATCACTCAGCAAACAAAATGCTTCAGCAAAAACAATGATGCATTTGTGGCCACCACTGCTGCATTTTTGGCAGCAGCAGAGTGATAGAATGTAACAAGCATCTTCGTTTTCCCACAGGCATATAAGTATCGGTGTTGTTGACACCAATAGATAAACTAATGAATCAATTTCACAAGGAGTTAATGTGTGATTTGTTTATTCATTTTGTTTGATTTGTTTCTTTTTTAAAAATTATAATTGTAAAGTATTTTTCAAAAAACCTTTTTTTAAACATTTTACTGAATAACCTCATTAAAAGAAATATTACAGGGAACAAGGAATGTTTCATTGTCATTATGGGAGAGTTGCGGGACTTGCCATGGGATGGGTAATTATAAATCGTTGAGGGGTCAGAACCAAAAGGCCCCAAGTACAAAAACGACATGTAATGATACAGGCGTTTTTGTACTTGGGGACTTCTGGCTCTCACACATTTCATGCATAGTACATGTATGTAGTGTTGCACTTAGGGCTTTACATTTTTGCTGATAACAGTTTCTGTGGCTATAACTTGTTTATGGTATACAATCATAAGGGGCATTGTGTTGCAAGGATTATTGTGGTATCAGACAGTCACAGCCCTATGTGCAAAAATGCCATTTTGAGATACAGGTATTTTTGTACTTGGGGCCTTCTGGCTCTCACACATTTCATGCACAGTGTTGCACATAGGGCTTTACATTTTCACTGTTTGTGGCTATAGCTTGATTATGGCTATGCAATTGTAAGGTGTCCAGTGTTGTGCCCGATTTTGCCAAAAAATGCATGTAGGGCCTTTTGGCTCTGACCCCTCAATGTTTTCTAGCATGGTACTTGTGAAATTGGACCCAGCCAGTTCAAAAAAGTTTTACATCTTAATAAATGAATTATTAATCAATTATTTTCTGTGATATTTTGTTTTGCAGATAACGGACTGTCAATAAATCAGGATCATTTATTCAAAGAGTATGATCCGTATGAATGATTCCCTGATCAATATTGCAGCATCACCTGGTATCTATTACACTGATAGGACTTTATAATGACACTTCATGGTGTAATGCTACATATCACAGAGGATTTGAATCGCTGCCATAATGCAACCAGAACTATTTGACATTAAAATATGAAGTTTTTACAAATGAATTCTCTTATGTGCAGTAATAGGCACAGCTCATTTGTTTTGTTACTGAACACATCAATGAAGTTATGCTCACTGATATCCACCAGTCATACAATACACAACATGCACATGGCATATAGCTGCTGTGCGTAAGTGTGTGTACACCATTCAGTATCAACCCATGATGTTGTGAGGTTTGTCTACTACCAGTTGAATTAAGTATAGAAGTGAGAACTTTATTACCCATGTGATGTACTGGATGACATCAGAAAGTCACTGGTTTCAATTAATTATTCTTTTCTACTGATAGCTATTCAGTATTGGAGTTTATCGCTTTAAGATGTGAAAGGGACATCCAGCACCACAGCTTTTCAATTTTCAACCAATATTAGTGGAGGGTATGCACCAAGAGGGTGAATAATAATAATATTGGCCATAGCACCGATATTCACCCAAAGGTGCCCATGGCGGCATGATGGTTTTTATGTAATCTTTTTATAATAATGGTTAAAATCACAAGCCTTTGTCCAACAGACAAACAATCACTTTTTCAGATTTCACACCACCAAATAGTATATATGGTTGTGCACCCTTGAATTTCACTTCACAGAAAAACCCATTGATTCTGAATTTAAGCATTAAAATGAGCAGAAATTTGCATAATTTTAGCCAAATTTGGATTGGTCATGATTAGTAATATTAATTCCTGCAAGTGTACCACAGATGGGAGAGATCGAATAACTTTTAATGATTTTAAGCAGCCTTTTCTTTACAGAAACACCGGCATGGTTTTGCCTAAAAAATAGGAAATTCCCAGACATCGTAGACTTTGAGGGCCAGTCGTAAAAAAATAATGATGGTCAACCTATATTTTTTCCCAGCCAGAGGGATCAGGCAAGGGCTGATTTCAACCATCATAGCTGTCGCTTAAAACTGAGTCGCTCCTGTGAAGAAAAAATGATGTTTTCTTAAGGCAAATTTAGCACATATCTCTATGGGACTCTGATTTGGTGGTGTGAGATCTGAAATTTCACACCACCAAATAGTATATATGGTTGTGCACCCTTGAATTTCACTTCTCAGAAAAACCCATTGATTCTGAATTTAAGCATTAAAATGAGCAGAAATTTGCATAATTTTAGCCAAATTTGGATTGGTCATGATTAGTAATATTAATTCCTGCAAGTGTACCACAGATGGGAGAGATCGAATAACTTTTAATGATTTTAAGCAGCCTTTTCTTTACAGAAACACCGGCATGGTTTTGCCTGAAAAATAGGAAATTCCCAGACATCGTAGACTTTGAGGGCCAGTCGTAAAAAATAATGACGGTCAACCTATATTTTTTCCCAGCCAGAGGGATCAGGCAAGGGCTGATTTCAACCATCATAGCTGTCGCTTAAAACTGAGTCGCTCCTGTGAAGAAAAAATGACGTTTTCTTTATCTCCATATCTCTATGGGACTCTGATTTGGTGGTGTGAGATCATAAATGTTTTAAGTTTCCTTCCAAATTGAGTGATTTCTGAAAAACAAGTGTCTTTTGCTGACTTTGGTATCAAGCTTTCACTAGCCTGCAGGCATTTGGTCTGAGGGCATGCCTTATTTCCAATGCCGAGTGCACCAATAAAAGTCGTGCCACAATATTTTGGGCATACTTTCCTCCATTTAACCTCTCTATGTACAGCTCTTGTCAACTTTTTGAAATTAATTTTAATAACATGCTCATAAAAAAGTGAAATCGGTTGAAATGCTCATATGTACTATCATCCCCGGGATATCATCTATTTATTTTGTAAATGTACTGTAGGCAAGTCACAGAGTTGTAGGCCCTATGTGTTTTATTTTCATTCTTGTATGTTTGGTTAAGGGGGTACTACACCCCTCGATAAATTTGTGTCTATTTTTGCATTTTTCTCAAAAACTAATAACACACTTAAAAATTATGTATATTATAGGGGCAAGGAATCCAATTACTACACTGGAATTTCAGTGACCCAAGACAAGTGGTTTGTTATTTATGATAAGAAATAAGGTACCGCTAGGATGTACCTCTTTTCTTATCATAAATAACGAACCGCTCGTCTCTAGTCACTGAAATTCCAGTTCAGTAATTGGATTCCTTGCCCCAATAATATACATAACTTTTGTTACCAGTGTGTTATTATTTTTGAGAAAAATGCAAAAATAGTCACAAATTTACCACAGGGTGTAGTACCCCTTAAGTTTTAAGGACCGTTCATTATTTCCACGGAGGGGGGGCCGGGAGAATACATGGTGGTGTCAGAAGGTTTTTGTCAGGCAAAACGGGGGGTCAGATGGCTTTTTAGTTATTGAAAGGGGGGGTCAGATGGTTTTGCATCTCAAAAATCCTGGAGCTTCGCCCCCTGGACCCCCATCTAGAACATTGCCCTGGACCCTGACCATTAGATTTGCGCTTTGCATGTCGGCCGACACTTTGGTCCTAGTCCGGATTTAAGTCAGGCCTCACCTGTTTTTCACCTGCCACAGTGTGAATTGACATATATTTGCACCAAAAGTAATTTATTATAACATTTTGAAAAAATGGGTCATTGGGTAAAACATTTACAATGAAAAGAGACAACTACACTACCCCAAACCGCTCCACTATCAAACCCCACCCCACACAGGTGTCATTTCCATACCCCAGTTAAAAGACTTACCATGACAGTAAACTTGGGGCAATGTATTCAAATACATTATAGAAAAATAACATCGTCGTCGTCGTCGTCGTCATTATCATCATCATAATAATAATAATACTAATAGAAATTCACCCTTTTAGAAATTATATTATGGTTGTGTGATGGACAAATGTTCGGACAAATGTGCAGTGACTGCCACTGAGTAGTGAACACACACAAACCACAGCCACCCTAGCCCTATGGATGGGGTGTACATGTCTGTGTGCATGTTTTCTCTCTTTCAAGAGTTTAATGAATTAGAGAGTTCCATGAAAGAAATTTTAGATATCTTTATATAGTCAAAATATTAATTAAAATATGTATAATTATCAATTATTTCATTAACGATAACAGTAATGATTCTGGGAATTGACAGATAAATCTAAATAATTTTGTGGATTATGTTGGATATTATGACAACAAATTTTGAATCAAATTTGAGATCTATTTTGACATTTTTAGATAATCATTTCACATTTTACATGGATCTAATTGGACTTTCTGTGTCCAAGTTTGAGCCGAACCGAGTCTGTTTGTGTCCGAGTCCGGCAAAAAGTGGACTTGAGTCCGATCGATACATCACCATAGGCGTAGATCCCCCCAATATTTTGCCAGGGGGATGCTCCATACAACCCCCCCCCCAATGTTGACCCCTGAATATAGGTTTCTGACCACATATTTGCCCATTTTAACCCCAAAAGTGCAAATTTCTGCGCCAAAAGGTGCTGGATTCACTATACTTCAAGAATTTTTTCCAACCCCATCCCCCCTCCAATGTCAAAAAGAAATCTACGCCACTATACATCACTGATTTATGATAAGATGTCACAAACTAGTTTTTATTCCTTTTTATATATATACTGATGAAGAAGATTTTGCAACTCATTCATTTTACACCAAAGGGGGCTATGTACTGCACCCAGTATCAACATGTATGAGAAGTTGATGCATATTTACAATTTAAGAGATTGAAAATTAATAAATCAGCTGGATTTTTTTTATATTCTGTATGATTGAATTAAATTACAACTTAAAAAATAAAATAAATTCGTTTTACAGCCATTTTAGCCTAATTACCTAAAACTAATGAATTATAATAATTTTGACCCCAAGTTTCCAAACCTGCCACTTGAAAGATTGTTCTTGGTGCAAAAAACTGTACTGGATAATATCACTGTGGTTTGTTCAGGGACCTGTGGTATTGAAGTACATGTACTAGCTGGAGCACAGGGTGGCAGTTTGAACCAAAAACTGTGTACATGCATGTGAAATAAACAATATTTTAGAAAAATAAATAAAACAAGTTAAAATACCCTGTGGGGTTCTACCAAGTTCCAAGTTGAAGGTACATGAGGATGTGCCACGATTTTGGGGTCCTTTTCAGCGATTTTGGTATATTGATGGGTGGCTATTCAGTAAAGACCAATATTTGGTTTTTGACCAATATTTGACCAATACTGCAATTAGGGTATAAAATTTAGGTGCTTTTTATGAAAAATTGGTACCGGGTGGCAAACACACTAAAGGCATTATTTTTCAGCCTGATGTGGCAGTCATGTGATGCGTTGAGGCAGCTGATCCAATACTTTCTATTTTGGTTGGTGGGGGGTCATATGATTTTCATGTAGCTCGGAGGGGGGGGGTCATATGGTTTTTATTATCGGAGAAGGGGGTCATATAGTTTTCGGCAGTGACTTTCTCTCTGCTCCCGGCCCCCCCTCCGGTAGAAATAATGAACGGTCCCTAAGAAAGCAATATTTATTACATATAGGAATGGAATATTTCAGTTAAAATCCATACACCCTGTATGGAAGACACACAGGGAGTGTGAATTTCAAATTGAGTTACTGAATGGGGGACTCAATTTGAAATCCACACCCCTGTTTGGATATTAAGGTGTGTATGGATTTCAACTGGAATAGTTCAATGGGTTCCAAGTAACATGGATTTAGACTCATAATTTAGATAAAATCCTTGGAAGGGTACCCAGTATCAAAAATAAATTTGGCATAAAAAAGAATATCATAGGATATGAAGAGGTTTTATACATATTTTCTAATGTTACTATTTAAGATTGTGGAAAATTAAATATAACATAAAAAGAACTTGCTTGTATGAATCTTTGTTTTCATTGACATGTTTATTGGGAAGCATCAATTATGATTTATAAGCACATTGGGCGATTTCCGGTAGAGACGTGTTTGAAATTCACAAGGATAGCACAATACTTTTCAAACTTAAAATAAGACTCAATTTGCAAGGTTTAAAATATAAAAGCACATGTGATTCTTAATTTCAATATTTCTGTTTTTGGGAAAAGGGTAAAAAAATCCTTTTTATTAAAAATTTTTAATTAAAGTAATAGAAATTCTCAGACTATTTTTTTCTCTTTTTTGTAGAATTTTGTATTTAGGGACTTGGGGAAACTTATTCAAATGTCAGTATGTGTGACATCAATTATGAAAATCAATAAAAAGAATTAATTTGAAAAAAAAATGGTATAAAGGAACATTTAAGTTTTATGGATTTTAAGTATGGATTTTAACTAACATCATAGCACCCACCTTGAGCTTGCCCGTGGGTAAATTCATCATCATTATTGCATGAATACAGAGTATGTGGATCCTGGGTTTCTCTACCAAAAGTCGGTTTTACCGAAATTCCTTCTCACAAGGTAATATGCGCATACCATGAGGTCCATCTCCTTTGTTATGCAATAGCTTGTTTGTTTGTTTGTTTTAAAGGAACTCATCTCCTTTGTTATGCTCATATTGTATTGTGGGGAGGAATTCAGTCAAACTGACCAGGAGAAACCCAGGGTATATATATTGTACATCAATCAAGTCAAACAGAATAGCCATAATGCATACAATGCAGATTGATTTGATAATCCTTTATGGACTCATTTATTTATTCCAATTTCTTACAAAATGCTTTAAAAACTCATTTCAATTTCAAATTTATTATATTGCACAATCACAGTTGCATAATCAATAATATTTGCTGATTGGAAAATTTCAGAATTTATATCTACATATAGGTACCTTGCTTTAGAATGCATAGAGCAACATTGGTGGGATAATAGCATTCTCAATTGTGTTTAATCGATATACTAAGTATTACAATTAGTGTTTTCTTATTGGCCCCAATGGAAAGTCTGGAATTCCACTGAAGTATAATGTGACATTAGCTGGTCCATGGAGGCCAAAGGCGGCAAATTTGAAATTGAGATAAAAGCGAAAATATGGTGTAAAAAACAATAAAATACATAAGAAAATGGACATCACAAAACTTCATAACTTCAGAATCAAGTATGCAATAAATGATAAATAATTATAGTCACTAAATTTTCAAAAATGCCTTTGGCCTCTATGGACCAGTTCATGTCACATATTAAGTTCACATCCATTGTGAATTTGCAAGCAGATGCCTAAGTACCATCATATTTAACATGATCATCTACTTTACTAGAGTGCTGAAAGTATACAGCAAAACCCCTAAAATTATGTAAATTTCAACTTTTGTGGCAATTTTTCCCCCCCCTGAAATTCACTTTTCCCCAATCCCCCACAAAAAAAAAAATCCTGGTGCTGCCACTGAACATATTACTATCAAAATAAATGTAGTTAAAAATTTCTGTAGTACTGTGTGTCAAAACAGTTATGAATCCACCTTTTGCTACATGCAGATTTAATAGTACAAAGAGTACCACTCATTGCATTTAGGCTTTTCAAATATGGATTCATATACAAGTAAAAAATGTTCAAATTTGGTAAAGTTCAAGTTACAACCATATCTTGCAAAATACCACCACACAGGCATCCCTCTATAACTCTGTTTTCTTCCTGTTCTTGTCCGATTTGGGTGCTTTACGCCTCCTCTGAAAAACAAATAACAAACATTGAAGAAATTAAAGTAGTGGCCCTGAATCTAGTGTGCAGTTGAAAAGTATTTGCAGATTGGCACTTAAAAAATCAAATGCTTGGTTTTATTCAGCTAATTGCAACAAAGAAGCCGAGTCTTTTTGGTTTCTGGGAGGCAGTTTTGTAAACTGTATTTTTCCTGTGGTACTGCTTTACGTACTACATTTTATTATTTATTTATTGGACTTCATCCCTGGTATTCAAATACATCAAGCATACTTATAAAGAAATTCAATCTACTGCACATAGTATCAATAGAATATGAACACATAATTTTATAAATCTGCAAAAAGGCTGGGACAAACAGGTGCATTATCACCACTAAGACCATCCCAACTTAAGATCCAAGAGGGGGAAATTATAGTAGCCTAAATTTGAACACTTGCAAACACGTACAACCCCAGGTGCATGTAATGGAAGTAACAAATTTGAAGCAAAATCAGATTCCAAAAATTCCAACACTTGAGATTTAAACAAAGAAAAATACTCAACTTGCCCAACTGCATGTTGAAGCTGATTCCACAAAACAGTTGAAAAAGAAAAATATGTTACGTATACATTGTGCAGGTCAAAATATTCCTTGCAACTTTTGCAAAGCTATTTGTCACTTTGTAAAATTCATGATTTATTACATTACACATTGCATCAAATGTTTTGATTTAGAGAACAGTAATCTGATAGCACCATGCATCAATACCTCATGCTGCTCCTCTAGTTCACATCAAATTAATCTCACTGTCAATTTACTGATGCTTAACTTTTTAGATCAAAATGCACACATCTCAATTGACAGTAACAACCTATTTGTACATGCACTGTGTAATGTGGCCTATACAACTTCAATTTTATTAGGCAATATCAAAGGCCCTATAATCAAAATCTACCACTGTGCCCTATTAATGATAGTGTACAGAGCACAATGGTAGATTGTTTATAGGGTCTTTGATTGCCCACTAAATTGAACGACGATGTCACAAGTGTACCAGAGAGTTATACCTTGATAAAGTCCCACACAATATACTTACGGGTCCCTTGTATTTATTGATACGGAATTGTCCTCTATCTACTCCCACACAGACATCTGTGACCTCAAAGCAAAGTTGTAGTTCCTGTTCTACTTTGTCATCAATGTGAGCTTTTACAACA
Source organism: Amphiura filiformis (assembly GCF_039555335.1). Taxonomy (NCBI): domain Eukaryota; kingdom Metazoa; phylum Echinodermata; class Ophiuroidea; order Amphilepidida; family Amphiuridae; genus Amphiura; species Amphiura filiformis. Next base: position 91,142,774 of record NC_092628.1, on the reverse strand, counting down.
TCAATTAACTCTTCCTTATAATCAACTGAAAATTGAAACAATGAAATGCCCCGGTGGGGTCACTCAACTTGCAATACTGACCGCACGATCGTTACCAAAATGAAGGAAAAAGGGGTCATTTTTAGGGCATGTCCGCGGACAAAATTGTCCGTGAAATTGGAAAAATAGGGGTGTTTTATTACACAAATGTCTGCGAAATTGAAAAAGGGGTTCTTATTATTTTTTCCTGATCCTGTGGCCAGATAAAAAAATCACAGGAATAAATTTGGTTTCCTACTTTGTACTCATCCCGTGATCAATATTGTTCTCGGTTCTGATTTATATGCAAGGGGTACTACTTGAATTCTGTGATGCCCTTGTTAATTACTGAAAAAAAAATTCATAGGCCTAAAAATCCCTTCCTTGAAATGTTGAAGGGGTTGAAATAGGGTCAAAATTGCAAATGTGTCCTCGGAATCTAAAAAATAGGGGTGTTTCAGAGTACCATTTTGTCCTTGTTTTGGAGTAAAAAGGGGTAAAATTTCATGATTTGTCCTTGAAATCGACTGCGAAAGGGGGTAATTTGTACTTGTGGTAACGGTCCTATGCGTCCCCCCTGCCAGGGAGTGACCCCACCGGGTGAAATGCATTATACTTTGTCATCAATGTGAGATGTTCAACATCAATTAATTCATCCTTATAATCAACTGAAAAATGAATTTGAAACATAATGCAGTGTTAGAATTTCTGTGACTCTTGTGAACCAATTCTTGTAAAATTTTCATAAACATGCAGTAAAGTGAATCTCATAACCATTTGAAAATGCAGTCTGATTACTATATAACATATTTGTGAAGCACCCATGAAATAAATTATGCTATGTGGATTCATTCTGTAGTTTTCTAGATCATGGCTGTAGCATTAGCCTCTATAACAACAACTGCTCTATAACAACTGCACATACAACCAGATAATGCATCCTGAGTTTAGGGAAGGCTTCAAAACCCAACCGCCAGCTGAATGCCCTGGCAGGACTGATGATTGGGTCTGATTCTATTGTTCCAAACAAAAATCTGGTCTAATCGCAAGTTTAGCGGGGGCACTGGCAGTCAACCAGCAGTTGGGTTAGCTGGGTCTGTCATCACTTCTGCTAGGGCACCTGCAGTTGACCAGCAGTTGAGGTATCTGGCTAAATTACCACTTCTGCTAGGGCACCTGCAGTTGACCAGCAGTTGGGATATCTGGCTAAATTACCACTTCTGCTAGGGCACCAGCAGTTGGGGTATCTGGCTAAATTACCACTTCTGCTAGGGCACCTGCAGTTGACCAGCAGTTGGGGTATCTGGCTAAATTACCACTTCTGCTAGGGCACCAGCAATTGGGTTATCTAGCTCAATCACTACATCTGCTAGGGCACCTGCAGCCGACCAGCTGTTGGGCTTTGATGCCATCTCTTAACTAAAGTTTGTAACTTCTTAAGTGTCCATGTCTTCAGTCTTTATACTCCTAGAAAGCAATGCTTGTCTATAGTGTCAATTAATTAAATAGCACACTCACCTGTCCAATAATCACAGACTTTTTTCATTGTTGGTGGGCTAAATTCATAGGCACGAAGGTGATCAATCACACAGGCACGTTTTATTGCATCATTCACCCTCCTATCAACTGGATCATTGTGTTTCTTAGATCTTTCTAGAAATTTGTTTAATTCTGCAAGTAAACAAGACAGTACATTTAGTTATCCCTAGCAGAAAACTCATAGGTGCAGAAAATCTCATATTTAGTCACTTTTTTGCTAAATTTTGTGGAAAAATTGCTCAAATTTTCATGAAGTGTTTCTTACCTGATATTGCTGCATGGCATCCTTCACACAACACCTCTGTATAAATAATTTTAAAAAACAATAAAATGGGTAAATTATGCATAATTTACAAAATATTTACACCAATTTAATTTTTTTTTTAAACCAAAACATCAAAAAGAACCTACTAAAACAAATACCATAACTGACAACAAAATTTAATGTATTGAATAAAATTTGAAATCCAGAGAGTAAAAGCAAGAAAACTTGCATTCCTTTAAACTGCTAAAATTGAATAATTATAATACTTCTCACCTTCAATGACAACTATAATCCTATAATTGAAGACCGAAATAAAAAGATTAGTTTGTGTATGAAGTCCTGTCAGCCACGCCAAAAATGCTGTACTGCACATGTCAGCAACCAATCACATCGCGCCTTTGCCCCGACGTCAGACATAAACTAGTCTTTTTAATTCGGTCTTCAATTATATACAGCTCATTGTAAGTCGACATTTTGCTGAGAAAAACTAACTCAATATACATGGAGGCCCAATTTCTTACTGTACCCAACCAAGCTAACTTACCTTTGCCATAGTTAGTTGGTTTGAGTTTACAACTAACTACAGCAGCCAGTACAGCAATGGTTAGCAATTGAACTACAAGTCTAAGCATCATGCTGGTGATCAACCACTGTAAAATAAAACGAGACTGATGAGACTTAATTGATTGTGACAACATTCAGTTTAAATTTCTGGAATACTAATGGTATATGGATTTTTTATCACTTAATGTTGGTATTAGCTTGATTCATGGTACTGTTATAAACAATCATTGCAATTTGTTTTCAAGTTCAACAAGTATAGGGCCAGGGCTCAAAGAGGGGCAATCCACCCCTCCCCCTATTTTCTAACCCCCATAAAATGAGAAAATTCAATGGAACAGGGGCAATTTTTCTGAAGAAACTTTATAAAACAACCCCTATTTTGGCACAACATTTTATGACTCCCCCCCCCCCAACCACTGATACACCTCTAAACAGGATAAAAACTGGTGTATTGAAATCAGTCTTTTTGAATAAAATAAACACCCTATCTGTGGTCATGGTCATCATCTTGTGAGTCACTATATTTTGGTCATCAGATATTTTATGACCCCCCACAGTTTTTTCCAAATATTTATGACCCCTGGGCCTCAAGGAAGAACAGATGATTAATTGTGTTTTCAACTGATTGAGTGTCCCAGGTTAAAGAAGAAATAAAACAAAAAAAAACCCACCCCCTTATATTTGGGACCTCCCCCCTTTGGAAAAAAAAAGATAGCCCCTAAGATCGCACACCATTTTTTTAGCAAACATTGCTACGGCGCATTGCAAGATGGCATGACATCAAACGATCACATCTGGGGTCTAACGAAAGGAATTATGTTATGGGATTTACGGTACCAGAAATATCAGTGCCGTACTATTACGCTGACTTTCAGTATTCGGCGAGGAGGATTTTTTGACCTCCTGGTTTGTTTACAAACAGAGAGGTAGACAAAAACCGCTCCGCTTGTCCAAACACTCAAGTATCAGAAGGATGGTCCACAATAGCGTGATTCACGTAACCTGAATAGGGATTAAAAAGCTGTCACGTAGAACCATGTGCTTCTATTGTCCAATTTGCCATCAAGATTTCATATGGAAACAGTTCAGACCCAGTACACGATCATGTCAGAAATTAATATTTTGTTCTGGGTCTGATTATTCGGACTACAGAAATATACAGTACTGATATTAACTGAAAAAGTAAGCTTATCTACACAACCTAGTACGAATGCGAGACGTCTCACCCCGAAACCTATTCGCCCCAAAAAAGTTCACCCAATACACATTACATACCACGACCAGTTCGCCCCAATACACGTACATACCACGACCAGTTCGCCCCAATTGACTCACCGTGTATAACGTTGCCGTAGCGTGCATAGTCCCAGCAAACACAAAACGTTTTCGCCATCATTCGCAAAAAGGTTATAAAAGGTTGTCAGAAAACGTTTAAATGTCGGGTTATATAAAGGGTATATTAAGAGTATAAAACGTTTTCATAACCTTAAAAACATTTTTGATAATCTACTGCTCAGCAAACAAAAATGTTTTACAGAAAACGCTTAAATGTCGGGTTATATAAAGGGTATAAAAACGTTTTAATAACATTCAAAAAACATTCTTGAACACTTGATACAAAACATTCCAAACAGAATGTTATTTTGGGGTTGAAAAAATATTTTGCGAAAAATGTTTGCCCAAAATATTTTCAATAACGTTTTAAAAACGTTTTCATGACCTTTATATAACCCGACATTTAAATGTTATTAAAAGGTTTTGACAAAAATATTTTAAGAACATTTCTGTGTTTGCTGGGTTCAAACATTTTAACATAATGTTATTTAAGTATTGACACAATATTTGGCAAAATGTTTGCAAAAATAGTTTACAATAACATTTTTTGAAAACATTTAAAAATATTGTTGTAGTGTGTTTTCATACAAAACGTTTTAAAACGTTATCATGACCTTTATATAACCCGACAGTTTAATGTTATTAAAACGTTTTTACCTAAACCAAAAGCCAAAATATAACTTATTTAAAACGTTTTTAAAACGTTTTTGTGTTTGCTGGGGTACTAGTAGTGTTAAACATGATGTAAATTACTTATAAATCGCCAGTGTAATAATTTATATAATATATGGCAAAGCAAAACATTATATAAAAGAAAATAAAAACAACAAAAACTCTTACTCTTGCGAGTTTTGTGTATTTTTATTTTACCGACTCAAACTCAGTTAAAATAAGTTTGAGATGTTCAAAACTTTCAAAACTTGCAGTCCTATAAACATATTAAATCAGAGAAGATCTTCTTTGACATAATGAAACTATTAAAAGGACTGAAAAAAAATATATTTGGCAATTTTGCGTACAACTAGCAAAACAAACGCCAGCAGCAGCTTTGAGATGTTTTGTGGGTTCCGTGCTGTGCACCCGGGCTGTACACTGACTTTTGCCCGCTTTTTGCACCGCGTGTAAGCGGCGGATATTTGCTGCCACTTCCGCGAAAACGCCGGGTGTGATATGTGTTCAATCCTGGTTCAATCAATGGTACCGTGACCAAAGCACATAAAAGTGCCAGAACACACCGACGGCGCACCTTGCTTGACAAGTCCCGGGCCCTTGACCGTGTGCCTTACACACTGATGTACGATCGATTGCTTGACAAGTAGGCCTAGTATGCTCTCAATTTGATTAAGACCGGAGGTAGTGCCACAAAGAAGAAAAATGCAATGATTTTGTTTGCAAAACTGGTTAAAGTCCAGTATTAATACGATTTCTGTCAAATTTTAATTTGGTTATTCTTTGCCAAATATTATTATAGTAACAACTGTCACGAAAGTTTTCTGGTCATTCTAAACTGTGATGTTCTAAAATAATCAAAGATATAACAATTTTAAATATTAGTCTCAGATAATTATATATTCATCCTCATATAGCTTGATATGCGCGCATACAACTCTTTACAATAACTTATTATTATATATATCTTTAATTGAAATGCTATTATTTTAATTATATAATCATAATTTTATAATGTTTCAGATATATTGTACATTGTAATTGACAGTTATCATGATTCATTTTGTTCTTAATTTCTGCAACTTGCCTGTCAATCACAGACTAATTATGATTGATTTAAACACCACGGGACATCTTACATTGGGCTATTCCAGATAAAACATGCACCCCCCCTATAGAGGGCAACGGAAATCCAGATTTTTTGGTGGTCTTTGGGGCTCGGAATTCCAGCCTATTCTACTTATGCTGTTCCAAATTCCAGCCTATTCTGCCTATGCTTGGCGCCAAAATTTCCAGATTTTTCCACCGTTTTGTTAGTCTGAAGGCATAGAGGGTGTTGGAATTCCAGGTTTATTGTGTTTATCCTTGGTTGGATTTCCAGACTTTTTTGCCTCTGGTCAACAAAATAATCCATATTTTTGTCCATTGAGTTGCTGGAATTCCAGATGGTTTTGTTAGTAATTTGTCGGGATTTCCAGCCTTTTGTGCAAATAGATATCAGGAATTCCATTCTCTTCCAGTTCAATGCAATTTGTCATTATGTATGTGCATATGTATGTTGGGGGTGTTTTCTCCCACCCCACAAGTTGGTGGTGGGTACTAGTTATAATCATCATGATTGACAGCCATGACAACCAACATTCTTGTTGAGTAAGCCTTAATTATTAGTAAGAAAGAAAAAGAGCAAGGTACACTAACTTGACGGGAAACAAGTCGCAGGGTGGCGAATCAGACCCCTCCCCTACTCAGTTGACAGATATTTTGTGACAAAATTTACAATTTGCATCTCCCTTTTGGTATATTTTAGACCAAAATTAACCCTAGATTGGCCCATTTAGTATTAAATGCCAAATTGCCGCACTTCTATGCACAATCTTGGTAAAGCCATTTGAGTGAGTAGATCTGCGACAATCATGTTGCCTTGCCCACAGGACCATCAAAAGGCAAACCCGGCCATATACCAGGTATATGATATACATTTTAGGCTATTCCAGTTGAAAGACATACACCCTGTATGGAAGACATTACTTTAGTCTCTCACACAGGGGGTGTAGATTTCAAATGAAGTCACCCCCCCAAGAAAATGGTTGCCCTGAAAATAAGCTGTTTCTTTACTCAATTAATGAAAGTTTCCCGGGGGAAAGTTTCATTGAGTAAAGAAACAGCTTAAAACAAGTACACTACCTTAAAGGAAGGTGCCCTGATATATTTGGAAAATCAAATTCTTTAAAACTTATGTATAATATAAAATGTCATCCCTTTCAAGCACTCATGCAAAAAGAACATGTATGTTTTTTGTCAATATGCCTAATTCCTAATGGAATTACGGACATTTATACAGCATGATATTGGTAGTCTACAGTGTTTTTATTAATGATAATCATCATGATTATGTAATATATTGATTTCAAGTGAAAGGCCCTATTTTTCTCATAAACATATTGAAATTAGAAGTTCCAACTCAGTGTATTTCTGAAGATATCATCAAAAAACTGCCTAATTAGTCTCAAAATATGGTATACCATATTTGAGACTAATTTGACAGTTTTTTGATGATTTCTACAGAAATATAACAATTTGGAACGCCAAATGTCAATATGTTTATGAGAAAAATATGAGCTTTCATCTGATACTTGACCAAAATCAGCATTTTGATGAGGTAACTGAGTGGGGGATGAGATTGTCAACCAGGTTCACAGAAAGCAAGCGACTTCGCGAGGGTTTTATTTTAGCGGATTTCGCGAATGGAGTTCCATCCATGAAATTAACACCTCGTGAATACTAGTATATATAATAATGTATTACAAGTATAGGGCAAGACTAAGCATCGCGAAAATAACAATTGCAAAAATGATTCTGTAACTCCAAATCGCAAAAATAACTGTACACGAAAATTACCACTTAAACAGTAATTATAGTAGGAGCAGAGACCAAGTCAATACTATTACGTAATTGTTTGTTCATGGTACATTGCACACATAAGTTTGTTCTCAGAGAATAAATAAATTGAATATCTCTTGTGTGAAATATTGTATTAGGCCTATATTAAAGCCACGATTTCTCCGTGATACGGAAAAACGGAAAAATTCACGGAAATCGGGGTTTGCCCACGGAAATTTGAAAATGCCACAAAATTGTAAAAACTGTGTAAAATGTCTAACTGTTGTGTTGATTTGCAAAATCTAAAACAAAGAAAAGTGATTATTTGGCAGTAATCAACCATTAAACAACCCATTTTAGCATTAATTCTAGGCCTACTACAGTAAAGGGTAATACAAAATACACTTATAAAACATGTTTGTTTTCAATTTTCAGTGCTTTATAATTATTGGAAAACGGAAAATCACGGAAATCGTCCAATTTGTAACACGGAATTTTAATTTCAGTAACATGGAGAAATCGTGGCTTTAGCCTATATTATGTTGTAAAAGAATTAAATGGGAAATATTTTCCATTTCAATTATAGCGGAAAGAAAACACATTCGGGTTTATGCGCGCAAAAGGAACATTTTCCAATTCAGCGCTCAATTCTTTTATTCTGTTCAATACTGTTCATGAAGGTGTGCGTTGTGTAACTTGGGGTGGAGGGTGTATAAAATAGTTGTTTTTAAAAGGTTTAGTATGCCTGCAACGTCAGAAATCCCATTCTTGCATGAAAAGTAGCCTATACATTACCGGATACATTACCATGCATGAAGATATAATAATGTCTATAATACATGCTGCATGCATGGAAGACACCATTTAATATCACGAGTAGGCCTAATGTTGGAAACTCCATTCTTCCATACCAGAAGTTCAGCTTTTTCCTCTGGTCTTAAATTAAAATAAATATCTTGTTGTTTTCTTTGGTTTTAGATTTCAATAACATTTGTCAAAGTGTCAAAGTGATTTTCCATTTCTGCGCCAAATTTCAAGTTTGAGTATATGGGTGACCGATCATGACGATGTGTGTTGTGTGTGTGTGGGGTGTGTGTGTGGGGGGGGGTATACCGGGTGTGGTTGTATAGAGAATAGCTAACCAAGCAAAGAAACAAAATTATTTGGGAAAGATTTTCCATTTTGAATTATTGGAGAAAGAATTCAGATTTATGCTAAAAGTGACATTTTTCATTTCAAGGCGCTCAATTCTTCTAGTATTTCAGTGTGTTTATACTGCTGAATGAAGGTGAGCTTCAGTATGGGCGGGGCAGGGTGTGGAGGGGTGTTATTGTTAAACGTTATATGCCTAGAGCGTCAAAAATCCCACTCCTACATTAAAAGTATACAGTACCATGCATGATGATATGTAATAATGTATGTACGTTCAAACGCATGCTGCATGCACTGCAAGACACCATTAAATCTTTTGGCTGACCACAAAATGGTCTTGGGAGCAAAAATTTGCCTTTTGCGTGAAAAAAAGAAGGACGGGTCTTTGGATGTGGGTAAAGGAGCTCGTTACTAATAATATTTTGCCAAAGGATAACCAAATTAAAATTTGACCGAAATCGTATTAAAGGGGCATTTCGTGATCCACAGCCTCATCCCCACTTTTTCTCAAAAAAGTTGAGATTTTTATATCACTGGAAACCTCTGGCTACATAATGTTTATGTACAAAATATTTCTTGCAGATTAATTCGTTTTGCAAAGATATCGGTGAAATTTGAATTTCGTTCTGGTGCACCAGAACGAAATTACAACGCATTGTCTATGGAGCAGTGTAATACACATAATCGTGCATAACTCGCAAACGCAAAATCGGAATCAACTGAAATTTTGGGAATAGGCTTTTTCGTGGATATCTACTGAATAATGTCATAAAAAGAGATTGCTAAGATCACGAAACACTCCTTTAATAGGCCTACTGGGCTTTAATCAGTTTTGCAAACAAAATCCCAACTTTTTCTTCTTCGCATGCCTCCCAATAATAGGCCTACGCCACAATTTCAAAACACGGCCCGTAATTCTCGGGTCGTGAAACATACTCGATAAAATAGATAAGTAACAAAAACCCATATGGATGGAAAAGTACATGATCAAAAATAAAATGTTTTCATAACATAAACATAGTCAGCTCAACTGAATCTCGGGGCTGAATCACAAGGGTTTCTAAACAAATTCATAGCATTACACGTTTATATATAGGCCTATCACCAGCCAAATTGTTACAAATACTCAACATTTATTTAAAAACAGCACTGCATACTGTCTACTGAAAATACAATTAGTTACGAACAATGGATTGTAAAAACATGACAAATTCATAAAATACAAAAATACATTTTAATGGCATAAAATTCATAGAACACCGCCAAATTTGTTTACAAAGACATAGGCCTACAGTAAATAAACAAATTAAACAACACAATGTAAAGTGATTCAATAATATAATAATAATTAAGATATGATTAATATATACTAGTACTATTAATAATATTAAAATGATAGTTATTTTTTTATTGTTATCATAAGAAAATAATAATAATACTATAATTTTTACTATAATACCGTATTAATTATTATTATATATGAATAGGTCGTATTGATTATTCCATAATACATGAATATAAATGCAAACAATTGGAAGTTGTATTGATTGGCCATATGACCGCATGCACTGCATTCACGGCACTTTACAGTTTACACAGTGAGTCAATTGGGGCGAACTTGTCGTGGTATGTACGTGTATTGGGGCGAGCTGGTCGCGGTATGTACGTGTATTGGGGCGAACTGGTAGTGGTATGTACTGGTGTGGGGCGAAACGTCCTGACACCCCTAGTACATACACTACTCATGCTATGCTAGTCACTAGTGTACAATCTAGTACATGTAGTAGTAGTAGTACTGCTTGTGAGCCTTGGGCCTTGTCTGATGTCACTCAGCTCATCATCATGTCCTTTATTATCACATGTGGCTTCATACATGATGGATTGACAATACATATCCTATAACGCTAACTTACCTAGTTAGAAGCAATCGCAATTGTCCAAGCACTGCAACTTCCTGCGATCAGTGGAAACTGGTATACAATCAGTGCACAATTTGAGTCATTCAGTTTGCACAGCTGATATTGTCCTACGTGCTGTAAATACAACCGGCGTTTTCCCCATAGACTTGGCGAAGTCTTGTGCAAAGATGAACATGTAGTAGTTGCAAAACCTCGCCTCTTGATTTGCACGCGAGATTATCTAAATATTTCTATTTGCAATTGAACATAAATGAACAAGATCAAGAATTGATCAAAGTAATATAAGTGAATTTTTGGAAGAATAATTTATATTGAACTTCACTTTACTAGCCGGACTAATTTGCCCGACTTGATCCAAGTCTATTAATTATGAGTCACGATTTTGATTGGTCCACGTCTCAGGCACAGCCTGTAGTTAATCATTGACAAAGTTGTGTAAACATTACAATTACATGACTTTTGTATAGTACATGCTCTGCATTTCACAGAGTAGAAGAGCGCATCAGAAAATAAACTTGCATACACATGAAAATTGATATTAAAATGGAAGAAAATCACAAAAGCCTATAAACCTAAAAAGAAGTGTTTGGACTTTCAACATTTTATTTTTTGTACTACACCTGTAGATTCACCCATCTGATCCAATGGGTTGAGATTTTTTAAAAATATATCATAACTATAAATATTAATTTTCTTAAATTGTCTACTTTTTAGTCTCTAGCAGGAAGGGTGGGGCTAAATAATAAAAATTAATAATAATTTGATCAATTCATTTTATTCATTAATCATCATAAAAATAAAACCCCCATTGTTGGTAGCCACTAACATTTAAAGGCCCATTCAGTGATTTGCTCATCCGGACGATCGTAAAAATCATCAAAATTCAGATTTTGGTACCTTTGTAATTGGCATAGATGTGCTAACATAGCCTGCTAGTGGTTCGGTCGAAAGCCGTGTATTTTAGACAAAATAAAGCATTTGCATGATTCTGGACTTTTGATACTGACAGTACAAAAAGTCCGACTCGAGATTTAAAGAAGCTCACTCTCCACCGTAACAACACGCGTTGTGTATTGTTTCTACTACTTATTACACCAGTAGCTACTATTTTAAACAAAATACACAATTTTAACTGTTTTTCATATTTGAATTGACCGTTAGTTTGCCTCGGTGACCTTTAATTGCTTATTTTGTTTTCTACTACAAAATTGTAGCTTAAAAGCGCCTGTTTTAAATCAATTTAGACTCTACTTCCCCGTGTTAGAAACACTGGACTAGGAAGTTTTTCCAGTCGATTGGTGGCGACTGTACGAAAATCTCGATTTTCTCAGAGTTGAAGTAGAAAACCTTTCTAAAACTTCTGTTTTTGACTAATTTGTCGATGTATTCAGGGAAAAGTGGTTTAATGAAATTCTGTAGACTTATTCTTTATTTCTAAGCAACTCTGACAAAATTCCATTTTTTTTAATGTTCCTGTGAAATCACTGAAAGGGCCTTTAATCCAATAAAACCCCAGAGATAAAACCCAAAGGCTGAGTTGAGCCAAATACACCCCAGGAGCATTGGTCGGTCAAAGGTGTGCTATTTCTAAGAAAAGAGCAAGCCTCTTGACATTCATGATCATTATCATTGCAACAAAATATCAATGATTTTGTGGATAGATCCAACAAATCACCTAGGATATTTCTCTATGTCAAGGACACTACTTCTTGTGATTGAAAGCTATAAAAGGCAACCCCATTAGAGAATTGGTTAGACACTTGGCGTACAAGAGATAATAGAATTTGCAAATAATGTATCACATGTGGTAGACTGGATTAAATTTATGATCCCATCAAGATAAATGAAGATAAATGAAGAGAATACATAACTAAACAGCACAAAACAAATTGTGGAATAAGCACCTAAAGATCAAAGTATCCTCTATTCTGGAGAATGTAATTGGTCCAATTTTTCCAAAACCCATGATCAACTGGAATCTTGTATGGCAAATTGAATGGTGTATTTTGATTGGAGACAAAAAGGCATGTATGTAACATACACCACCATACAATATTGACTGCTTGGAGTGCAAATGTTACGTGCATTTTCAAATTGGTCGCTTGTATATACACTCAATTACTAGGCCATTGATACATAAGCATTGCAAAGGGCATCAAACATTTTCCCAATGTCTGATTAGAAATGTTTGATGCCCTTGGCAGGTGGTGACTGACTGATTTAAAATGCATGCAACAGGTCTGTGCTCCAAGCACTCAATAGGTGCTACCGAGGTGACCCAAGATCAATATGTAATATAAACAATACGAGGGGCAGTCAGTATGTTTTAAGAGTTGACTCGTGACGTCATTTGTGGATCGTTTTCATGGCATTTCTCAATGATTACATAAACACTGTACCTTTGTCTTTCAAACAACACATGTAAAAATTATATCACACACATGATTACGTAACAGCATTAGCATAAAATCAATGGTCTAGAGTCACCTGGTGAAATTGAGTCGTTTTTGTTAAGGGAAATAAGAGGCCGAAATGAGGTATTGTTGTATTTTCTATATTTTCTCGGTAATTAAAGAATGGAGAATGCTGCCGTTTGGAACAGTAATAGAACACAAACTACCAGTTCATTAAACCATGTTTGTTGGGCTGGAAAGGTTTTAGTTTATTTAAAATGCGTGGTCAAATATGTCTTATTTTTGACAAAAACAAGGCTTTTCTTTCTTTAAAAATCTTGATATTGCCAAAAATAGCAAACGTGGAAATTTAAATTTTTTTTACCAGTTCTGTTGACTAATCTCTAAACATTTAAACTGGAGTCTCCCTAGAAAATATTTGAATCCGAGAATAAAAAATAACTGTTATTCTACCATTGTTACATTTATACAAAAAGTAGTGGTACAAAGAGAGAGACCATCGCTTGAATGAGAAATTAATTTTTAAACTTTTCTGTTCATTTCAGGTTGAGATCATCCATAAAAATTCATATGAATATTTAAATTACAATTTTCATAGCATTTTGTAATATTTTAGGCCCTATTTACATGGAATTTTGCAATTTTTGTGCATTTCCACCATGTTGTATCGGTCATCCCACCTACGCATGCGCAGATTGTTGTTTAATTTGCACCAGTTATCATCGCACTGAGTACCAGCTCTCACACGTGACCAGTCATTATATTTTAGTATGTTTAATTTGGGAGATAATTGATGTCATTTGTAATAACTGCTTTTTCATTTTCGCCATTTTTGCAGAATAATTTCGCTTCCATTCAAGCCCTAAAGTTGTTGAAGTTTCCAGACGCCCCATTTCCACCAAAGTTTAATGACAAGTCTCATATTTTACCAAATGCAAACTGAGGACCTACTATTTATTCCTGCCCAAAGCTAGCCATATGCACCTTGTACTTTTGCTGTTCTCGGACATCGTAAACACGTGTATTTTCTGTAATTTAAAAGGCCCGCCTTTTTCCGTGATTTGGCAGTGTCCCTAGACTATTGATTTTATGCTAATGCTGTTACGTAATCATGTGTATGATATAATTTTTACATGTGTTGTATGAAAGACAAAGGTACAGTATTTATGTAATCATTGAGAAATGCTATGAAAACAATCCATAAATGACGTCACGAGACAACTCTTAAAACATACTGACTGCCCCTCGTACAACACAAATAATCACACAATAACCAAGTATTTATTATCAAATATGCTCCTTTAATAACTTTACCCTTGGTGTCCAATCCAGCTGCAGTTGTACAATTACTTACAGGATAATTCCTTGACCTTTACCTCAATTGACACTTCACAAATTTATGTAACTATACATTGAAGTTATTTGATTTATTCTGAAAGTAACTTCCAAAACTAGCCATTAGAGTTTGCGAAATGGCGTTTTTAACTTTAACTTTAGCGTCTAGAGGATTATAGAGATTATGTATTCAAAACCACGGTGGTTTTGAATACATAATCCTCTATAATCCTCTAGACGTTAAAGTTAAAGTTAAAGTAACGCCATTTCGCAAGCTCTCTATTGCTGGATATTCTACTGTACCTGATCTTTTTAACAGTAGTCAGTTGGGCTGCAATTCTTTACTATAACCAGCTCAATACCAGCCCGACACTCTGACAATCCAATACTGATCTCAAGTTAATTGTCAGATGGGTGGGCTTGTGTGCAGGTGGGTATTAAGTTACAGCCCGGCTAGGAATCCACTCTAGGTTATTAGTCCACAGGAGCTAGACACTAATATCTTACTTTCATGTTCAAAATTTAATGTAAACATGTACCATTTGTTGCATGTTCAACAAGAACATGGTCCTTTTTAATGACTTCACAACCCTTTCCAATAGAATGAGATGAACTAATATTAACAATATTTAAATATTTGCCAGAATTCCTTTTCCCAAATAGGCATATTACGAGTGCAAGGTGTATTAATTTAACAATGTAGAAAAGGAAACAATAAAACCTTGGCGTCACTCAAGATTTACATGCATCAGCATGGGAAAAGAAACAAGCACAACATTTTCCACCTGTGCCAAGACGGGATCAACACAAAATATGTGTTTGCCTGTTTTACTGATATTATATCTTACAACCTATTACAAAGTGCTTATAATATTGTAAGCAATTGAAGTTATAATAAAACTGCCCTACCACAGCAAAGGGCACACTGGAATATTTATCATTTTGAGATAAAGAACAAAACTATGCCCAGCTTCCATCAACGTATACATGAAAACCAATTTCAAAGGAGTTGAATAAGGTTTGACATTGGATGCTTTGAGATATTCTGTAGAAACAGTTGTTACCTCTCTACGATGAAAATGTTCATAAAAAGTCAGTTATGTGTCTTTGCTATGGTAGGGCAGTATAGTACAACTACATGAAACAAATCCCTTGATGAAATTAAGTCATCTACATAAAAAAAAGACTTTTAGAAGGCAGGTATCCCAGCACAGCACATGCATATTATGTACAAACTTTACATAACTTAGATGATTTAGGTAACGAATAACAATATTGTGGAATTATGTACAAAACTGCAATAATAAAGCTTTCACATGTATATAAAATACTGACAAACAGTATAAAGCAATGCTGGAATTCAAGTAGTATAGAATTGATTTAACGATACTTGGTATTTTATTATTTATTAGTTACCATTTTGGAATATGTTTTGCATACTTAAATGGCCACTATTTGATCAGATATGATCACACTGCAGCACAACCCACAGACGTTCTCAGCTATTATTGTCATGCATTTCATGTTTATTTTGAGCATTCACAGATATTACAAGTGAACATTTTGTTCTTTCTGATCCAAGCAACTGTGCCACACATTTGAAACCTTGTCACAATACAAAAAATAGATATGTCACAACATAGTATGATACACTGAGAAAATTATTCATCCTTATTGTCAAATTATCAAGATAAAATATTAAAATATATTGTTTCTTAATACGGGAAATACAGTAAGAAATTTGGTGTTGAATTCTCTCCGAAGTTGGTTACACATGTAACAGATTTTAGTGCATCAAAGTTGATTCTTGTAACTTAAATATATTTTACTTCGCAGTTAATTTACTTGCAAACTTGTTTCAGTGCCAATCACCCTATTTTCTGTGAATCACAAAATTCTTCTTCACAGTTTGGAATTCCAAATGATATTAATCAGGAAAAATTAATGTTACTGGACCAAAATGCCTTGCAAATTTAACCAACTTTAAAACATAAGATAATAATCAAAATAGAACAGGACTTAAAGGAAGCTTATAACAGTTTGAAATGCATACGACTGACCATCCTTCACAGATGCAATTATTGTAAGAACTAAGTTAAAGGAGGTGTCGGTTTATTTTGTTATTTTGTATTTACTAGTTTATGCACACTGAATAGCAGGTTGATATTATAATGAAAATGTTGTAAAATGTATACTTGCGAAGCACACTGAGTCGAACAACTCTTACAGTTGATTCCAAAGAGGGAACTAGTTCAAATTTGGCAGAAATTGGTTCTTGTAATGATTCTGACAGCAGTTTTGTGAGAATCAATTTGATTTCCTAAAAACCACAATATATCGGTGATACAAGAAGCAATTTTTTAACCAAATTTAACCCCTGGTAAAACTTTACTACTGAAGTCTACATTGTTTTGTGCAAAAATGTTTTGTTCCCCTAGAGGGCATTGTGTACTAACTTGGATTTAAACTAACAACAGCATATTTCTTTAAAAAGTATGTTTGTAAGACATGTTTACACCTTAATGAGACTTTCTTGTGGCCTCAGTGCAATAAAAAACATAAAATCAAGAACAGAAAGCATACCTACATACCTACAAATTTGGTTTTCTGTACAATATCACATAAGTAGAAATCACATGATGCCCTATGGAAAATTCACCAATATTCATGCAATTTTTTACACACTTTTAAGTTGACACATCACTGATGACAACTTGTTTTATGGTCCAAGCACCAATAAAAGATAACAACAAAATAAGGAAATAGTGCTACAAGAATCATGCTACAGACAAACAATGCATTAGCCCTGTGAACCGCCTGTATGAAAAATGAAAACTGTATGGAACGACCATGATATTCTTCAAATACAAATGTGAATTTATAAAGGTTCTCAAGGTTGTACCTGATAGCATAATTCTCAAACATTGTTGTCATATGAGCTATTAAATTTAAAAAATAAAGAGATTTCTTCCAGACCCTTAGAAGTTATACTTCTGTAATTTGACAGAAATATCCATGAAGACCAGGTATCACAGAGGCATTGCAACTTATCTCACTGGCAACTCAAATTAATGATTCAAAGGTGCAACTTCCTCAGCATGCTGTGTTTCCTTGAGCTCACAGCAACCACTAAAACCATTCCTTATTGAGCCTTGAGGTCCACTTCACAAAGTTTTCAATGCACCACATTAAAGAAACCACTTGTGAGCTTTCTTTTTGTATATATGTAACGAACCTCAACTACTCACAATTTGCCATCAATTGTCAATTCTGCCAAATGGACTTATGATTTATTGCAACTTTTGATGGACTTGAAAACTTATGACGCATCATAACTTTGTGAAATGGGCCCCTGGCCTTGGAATGATGGAAGACAGTCCTCTTAAAAATAAAGTTTGATAGCAAGTTCAGCCTAAATTATTTTAACTAAAATAAATTAATAATGAAATATATCACAATCTTGCTAATGTGATACAAGTGCAGTTATTCAGGATATTCTTCCACCTTTAGTGCTCATCACACATCTTGGATAATTATTTTCTCTTGATTGTACAGTTTGTATAATCATGCTAGTGAATAATTTTCCATATTCACTGAATATGGAAAATAATAATCAGCTAATAGATTCAAAGAGGAAATGACTTCCACCACTTATCATGGTACTAAAAACATTACATAATACAAACAAAAGAAAAACATCGTTGGCAAGGTTAACAAAAAATGTAACAACCTGTCTTTTTTAAGGACCATATGATAAACAAAGTAAGTGTCACATTGGTGTGCTGCTAGGTTAGCGATGATGGTCTAAAGCATGCTCCAGGCGGGAGTGTTAGCCGGACTTATGCAGGTAATGAGAGCTTCTTCCCTTGAAGAACTGGAAAAAAGCAGAACAGAGAACAAGGACAGAAAGTTAGTGAAATGTACAAATGGTGGTGAGCAACAAATTTATGACCCTAGGCTTTAAAGGGCTTTTTAGAGATCAATCCAGACTCAAAACTGGTTGATATATCAGAAAAATACCCTTCAACCAAGTACTTGAAAACTGAAAGGTTACTTCCATCTTCCAGATCACTTTCCCTATTGGATTTTAAGGCAAGTAATTTTTCACTTTATATTCTGGCCCCGTAACTGAAAATTCTTGATATTAAAATTGCAAAAAAGTAGTTCAACCCTTCTTTGAAATTTTATCTCAAAATCAATTTTAGTAACAAACCACCCATGTCACATTTGTTGGTTAGGGATTGTTAGGGAAGGAATTATTAGGAAACAAGGAATGATAATATTAATCACACACAGACAAAAGGCATGCATTACTCATTACCATTTACCACTTGTCACATTTAGGGGAAAGTGGTAAATTTTTGATGTGTAGGAAAATCAGTGACAGTACCTGGAGAACACTTACAAGGGTGGTTAATGATTGGCAAGCATACTTGCTTGCACTACTGCAAAAAAAATATATCAGGGCCCGGCAGTGACAGGTGAAGGCACTGGCTTCGACACTGTAAGGCGACAAGTTGGAGTCGATGGGGTAATTAAATCGAGCAATCAAATTTAATGACACTCACTGTCACAGCATGCAAGACACAAAATTACTTCCCATAACCTGTCATTGGTAAAGTAGTAGTTGCAATTCTGCTGTGATCTTCACATTCATATGATGTTAACATGCTGGGATTCATACACATCAATCAGGAAAACATGCTGGCAAGGCTAGGGTTTACATGCAATGATCAGGGGAGTATGGCTGGATCTATAGTTGCCATCAGAGATAAACTTGGAATGTTGTGTCAAACGTCAGGGCAGAGGCGTGCTGTCATGTGACTGATTGCCAATCTGTGCATTACTGACTATTTCGTCCGCTTGATGAGATGTCAGACGCAATATTCTGAGTTTATCTTTGCCAACAACTACATGTATAACAGAAGTTAGTCAATTCAGGTCATGCTGGGAGTCATGGACATAACAACAGGAGTCATGAAGGTGCTAATTCATTGAGGTTAGAGGTACTTGGATTCTCATTATAAAAGATCAATAGCACCAAACAAAATAGTATTCCAAACTGGAACAAGATACAGAAAAACTACTTCCTACCAACAGTGTAAAATTAAGTTTGTGACACACACTTTAAAGTTATATAGATCTACATACATTATTATATACAATTTAAGCAAACACAACAGAATTCTGGACTTGTTCTTTTCTCACCAATGAACCCACACAGGCCTCAAAATTAATTTTTCAAGGGCACTCATTTTCATGGCTAATGGGCAAAGGGCATGAAGCCCACTTTGAATCGAGGAACACCAGAGCCAACTCATTGAACTCAGTACACTAAGGGCAACATAGGCATGGCTTCTAAGGTGGACTCTCTGAATTTTGAAGTCTGAAACCACACATTTTCATGGAAAAAACACTACAAGGGCACACTAACTTCCTTGAAAAGTTCCCAGTGAATACTGTTTTTAATTTGTTCAAAATTAAATTTTGTATAGTTTGATTACTAATTGTATACATTGAGTTTTGCGCATACTGATGAATTCCATACTATAACCTGTCCCTATATAACATATACCTTTTCCAATTCAGGAACACAGGTAGGGACCATGTCGCCCTCTACAGTCAGTATAATATAAAGGGATGGTCTTTAGTTAGCTGGAATTTGTCAGTATGATAAACCCACAACGGTATAAACACTGCGTATCTATACGCAATATATGCTACACTATCTCCAGTTGCTTAGCTTGATTAGATGAAGTGGCAGGTTGTTTGTCGGATGATAACAAATGGCCCATCTTGATCTCACCTTTGGTAATATAGAGATAGAAAAAGTCACAGTAAAGTATCGTCTGTACACATCCAGCCACAATTGCAATCAGATCAAAGAAACCTTCAAAGTAAAAGCGGTAAACCCAGTTGACAATGTAGAGACCACGGTATGCTCCAAGTGCAAATAGGTAGTGACTGGTTATTGTCTCAGCTTCACCTGTATGGTTGAGATGAAAGAAAGCTTTCAAACATCTATACTTCAAAGATAGATTTTTAGTAAGGCAAGTTGATTGTCTTCAACTAAAACTGAATGTAGTGAAAGGTAAAATACATATCAAATCCATTAATTTGTACTTCATACAGTCAGAACTTCAGAAGTAACATTGATTTGCCATTTTTTCCCAATGTTGACCTAACAACAGGATCGAGCATCCAATTGTCTATGCACAAATTTCAAGCAAATTCCAGATAATACATGTAGTCACCTTCATTACAAATTACATCACAGTTAGTTCATTCTGTCTTTTCTTTGGTAGATTTATTGACATGTTAATCAGTGTCTAAGTGTTGCTTTTCATATATCGGTCACCTTGGATGCATTTAATTAGGATCTATTGGGACATATCACATACTAGGGGCAGAGCACTCTCATGGTTAAATTCCAAATTTACCATTAAAGGAACTGAATTAAGTTTATCTAAAATAATAGCACTTGCTACATTTTATCTACTACATGTATAGGCAAAATATCTAATTTTCGATCATGCGAGCCAACTTGGGTATGCAGATATTTGCAACGAATGTACTAGTCAATGACCACACACTTACAGCACAAACACAGCTTTTGTGAACTGACCAATCATGTTTTTTGTATACGGTCGTCACTAGGCAAAGTCAGGTTTCGGTCATGTACATGTAGGTCGCGTGATCGTATTATTCCACAAAAAGTACGCTGACGCAGAAGGTATCCTCTCATGATTGAGAATTAGATATTTTGCATAGCCAAAAATGTCAGCCAAGTAACCCTATTGTTGGGGATTGTATGGACAAGAACAAGTTCTTCTACTTGTTCTCTCCCTAATTAATAGAATCAAGTTTGTGAATTCTTTGAATAGCAATCTTCAAAGATACGTGCAGGGCAACTTCTCTATAGCACAGCACAAATGAAAGGCATGTAGTGTTCATCCACCTAGATCCTTTGAGAGGAATCACCCATTTACTAGTTTTTCAGGCACCTAGATCCCTTGAGAGGGCTCACTCATTTACTAGCTTTTCAGGCATCTAGATCCCTTGAGAATTCGGCCATTTTACTTACCTGTTTTGCTGATCATGAATAGCTGAGGCAAGATAGCAACAGATTCCAAATAGATGGAGAATGTCCACAAGATCTATAAGAGAAATGGAATGCATGGTGAGCAAACTGCATAGTGGTTTATTTGTAATACACTTCCACATTCCTCATTTAACCCAAATTAACCAAATTCCTCATTCAGACCTGGGCCCCGTGTCTCATGAACAAAGCCTTACAATGGATCTTATGATTGATATACCACATCCATGTAAGATGAATCATAAATCTTTGTCATGGACCCCTGAATTTTTTATTCCAGATGCCACATTTCACAAGAAAAAGGTTCTCATATTCTTGGTTTTTCGTTAAAACTCCTATCTACAACATAGCACATGAAAAGTTTATAAATCAACTCTTGTATTGTTTACCAATGCCAATAATAAAAGAATTTTGTGTCTTTGTGGACTATTTGTTCAATTCTATCAGTCTAAATATTTGCAAGTTGCAAAATCCAATTGAGTCATTCCATATCAACTCACCCAATTTTCAGAAAAGGTTGGCTGGTCACCCTCTCAGATTTTGTTTAAAATCACTTATATCATATTCATAACCCTATGGACCAAATGAACACACTTCAAACGGTAGGACTCAACGACAAAGAGTTGAGACCTACAATTTGAAATGTGTTCATTTGACCCGTAGGGCATTGATATATAAGTGATTTAAAACAAAATATGAGAGGGTGACCAGCCAACCCATTGAGTGAGTTGAGATGGAATGACTCAGTTCTCTGTTATTTTCTTCCAGAATTGAAAACTTAGGTTCAATCCAGAAAGTCTTGTGAATGTTCTGCATATTAAGTACTTACCTCAAGGGGGCTAAAATCATGGTTAACCAGAAACGCAAGCCCACCCACAGGTACGATCAGAAATTCCATGCGGAAAGTGTCACTGTTGCTGTCATAAGTAGCTTTAAACTTAATGTAAATAAGATAGACAGTGGCAAAGGCACATGAAATGTAGATGACTTTCATGCTGGTGTTATACACAGATATAAAGTTTGTGAAGAGATCCAGGTAACGTGCAGTGAAGACTAGGGCAAACATGACCTGGCTTTTGCCAGAGATACCTGTAAGAAACAACACAACATCATAGCTAGTTAAATATGGGGGTAACCAAAATGTTTTAAAATGAAACAAAGTCAGATGAATTTTACAATTTACATTATATCACATTTTGTGGGCCTAGCATAACCACTACTACCACAGGACTGCAAATCATCCCAGGAAATATGGGGGTAAATAATATTTGGTTTATCTTTCTAGTAATTTACATTTCTTTGTAATAATGTTCCCAAGAAAAACATGTTGGCCTTTGTTCATGCATGATAATTTGCCAAGCATACATTGTATGACACATTAAATGTTAAGTATCATGAAGGCTTAAAACAACAAAAGTTTGTTTCCTGTAGGTGACTAGGTGCGGCAGTGCGCACATTTCATTTTTGGGAGCAATTTTACCCCTATTTCAATTTCTGATTTGAGAAATACTGAAAAATTTAGTTTCAAAAATTTTTGTTTTAAGCAAGGGGTACTACACACCCTGGCCAATTTTGTGCCTATTTTGCATTTTTCTCAAAATTATAGCACATTGGTGACAAGTAAGATATGTATATTATAGGGGCAAGGACTACAACTACTGTACTGAAAATTCAGTCACTCAAAGCAAGTAGTTATTGATTGAATTGATCAAATATTGGTTTTCCCTCATTTTTGACTGTAACTCCACAACTGTTGTCTGTGGCCTGTGGCCTGTGCTGAAATAAAATTTCCAGTGAAGTAGTTGTAGTCCTTGCCCCTATCGTATCTTACTTGTCCCCAATGCACTATAATATTTTTTTTGAGAAAAATGCAAAAATAGGCACACAATTGGGCAGGGGTGTAGTACCCCCTTAATATTTTTATCGATCATAAATTGGATTACAGGCAATATGAAATCACTTATCCTGAAAATCAATTTATAATTTTCCTCAAATTAAATTAATTACCTTAAATCTTAGAACCTACTCTGCACTAAAGTAATTTAACAATGAAAAATGGTATTTTCACCCTCACTCTAAATTTTTTAAACTGAAAAAAAAAACAGAATTAAAAAACGTCTTTGGCATTTTACAGGTTTTCATTCCACATGCACAGAACTTAAACTTGAGTTAGCCTTATACCGGTACCGGTACCTCAACTATATTTTTGTTTTTAATTTCAACTATAATCATACATTTAAGGTTATAAAGCAGCAGGTGCAAGTGCAATCAGGAAACTGGGCAACGTAGTTTAAAACTAATTAATACTTCCTGAATCATTCCAATCTGAGCCAATGACGTGGAACAAAAAATCAAACTATTACACAAACAGGGCCGGGGTACATGCATAGCGATGGTCAGCTCCAACATTTAAGAATTTAGGAAATTATGAGGAAACTGACTTTATTCCAGTGGCGGCACCATGGGGAATTTTTTCGGGGGGGGCATTGTAATTGTTGGGAGCGCTAAAAAGCAGAGTGAATTACAGTTACAGGAAAGAAGTCACAGCATAACATCGTTTCACGCAGCGCACACCAAAATCCTTCTTGCCTGGCCCTAATAAGGCATTGAGAAGTACATGTATTCAACTTGAATTTGAATTGGACTGGGGCCTCCAGCAATGGCAATGGCATGCAACTGCCAACACATCACATGCATTGAACCTCAACCTGGCGGGACCTTGCTCTTTTTACATGTTTTACGCCATAATCAGGGAGAGCAGTCGGGTGCTGCTGAAGGACATGAAGGACCTTGTTGAATACTATATAGAGAAGCTTGACATGGTCATGTTTACATTATTTTTCAACACATAAACACAGTCATGACAGTCAACGAACAGGTAAGCTTAAAAATAATAATAAAGCAAGCATCACTTCATATCACTTACCTGCACAAGACCTCGTCTTCCATATTTTCCATAATAAAATAAGAATTGCTAATAAATGACATAAATCTCCTACAAGACGGAAGATATTCATTTTGAGCGGCAGAAGGACAAATTTATTTGATAAACACTAATGTCCAAAGTCTGCACCTATGGAAATGTTAAACACGTTGACGTGGCGAGACGTGTCCGAGGAGCGAAGTTGCCAGCCTATTTTTACCTATTAGCGATGATGTCTTGCCCTTAAAATTCATTCGGAAATCGCTCAACTTCCAAAATATAATAGATAGGGCCTACACTTTTTTTTGTTTTGTTTCGTGAACACCATGCCCTTTTGATTCCATGCATTCACGTCTAATTTACAAGCATTTCACATATTTATTTCAATTAAGGGCTCCTGTAGCAACGTTAACTTTGGACAGTATTTTTTGTGTGACATGAGAGCGTCAGACATATCGAATTACATTCTGAATACGAGGAATTTTTTCTTATTGTACTGTTCTTCTCATCAATTTTTTTTCTTTTTGAAACTCGCGATATGAAACACATGTTATGGCATAAAATTGATTTAAAAAAAATAATTTTTAGCTCATAGTTTTATATTGTTATTTAAAACAGTCCTCAAAGTAAACTTTGTAAACTTAATGATATTTACTATGTAGCTGGGTTGATAAGTGGCACTTTTATTCTAAAATAGCCAAATTGAGGTTCATTTTGGTTAGAAATCAACATTGGAGGAGCTGCCATTGTATGGAGCACCCCCTATCAAAATACTAGACCCCCCCCCCTCGATCTACGCTAATTATGATTCTTACCGTTGCAATGCAGTCACAAAATGTAAAGACTTGACACTTAGGCTTATTTAATTTTTCAATAAATTGGTTATAAAATTGAACAAATAAAATAATGTTTCCTCACAGCACAAAAACTTGCAAACAAACACCTAAGACATTGGAACCTTCCTATTGGCCAAATATTCAATTGAAGGTTTTTAATTGCCACTAATTAGGAGTATTTGGATTAGGATTGAGCTATGTTTTATTTTTATTTTTATTTTTTCAAAACAGGGTTGTTTTTATCGCATGTAATTACGCCTACGGTGGTCAGAACTTTTTAAGGTCTTGATTTGCTAACCTTGCAATTCAGACTTGTTATTTACGTCCCAGGTCGAAATTGCTGACTAAATGTATCAAATTGCTTCTATTCGGCAACACTACCTGTTCAGTAGTTGGTTTCGAAAAGTTTATGTACGTGTACAATTCACGGTCCAATAAACTGAGCCAAAGGACAACAGAGAACACTGAATGGGACAAGGGCAAAGTCGCAAAATATGAACACGGGGGGGGGTGCTAAAGGATCCATCATCCATGCTACTCCCAGATGTTGAGCATGATATAAAATGACGATATTGAGTAGGCCTACTTTTTAAAAACTTACTTTCCTGATTAAAAAAACCGCCCTGTAGAGTTAGGCTCAAAAAATTATATGATCATTACTGGTCGAATACGATAGGATTTCAGTCTTAGGCGCCTTAACACGGCTACCCAATAGGCCCGGGGTTTGAACTTAGTCTCCGGTCGAGGCAGGTAGTTGAATTCGACAGGCGATCATGCAAGGAGACTTATAGACTTGAAACAGCCACTGTCATTGATTGGTTAGGCTTAGTTTAGGGTTAGGATGAGGGTTAGAGTTAGGGTTAGGATTAGGGTTATGAATAGGCTTATGGTTAGCTTACACAAAATAATTACTTGAAGGTTGTACACCGCCCCCCAAAAAAAGTAACTTGTTGAATCAAAAGCTAGAGGGCTGCAGACAGGTTCAAAGACCTATGAGAGCGCTATCAGAAAACCGTCTATTTATTATTAACCGAAATCCTATCGTGTTCGACCAGTAATGATATACAGAGAAGATCATGCTAGGCCCACATAGCGGGCCCTTTCTCTCCTCTTTTGTTTCATTTTGATCGTTTTAATTACTAATCATGTGTTCATAGAGGATTCTAATGTAACAAATTATCCGCTTGTCAAAGCTCTATTTTCTTTCCTTCTTTTTTTTTTTTTTTTTTTTTTTTTTTTTTTTTCAACTTAAGAACCACATATTACGCTTTCAAAAAATAAATTTAACAAAAATTCATTGCTTGTTGTTGACACAGTTTTGGAGATACTCGCAATTTTATGAAAGAAATCCCTATTCAATGCTGTATTATATGCAAACTTCAATTTGATGTTTCTCCTAAACCGAATGTATTTCACCCTTGAAAATCTGCGATCACGTGGGTGTTGTCATGGAGATTGATATAATTGAAACTGGCATTGACCCTTTTTCAACACTGGAATGTGCTCCATACAAGCCCTGCAATTTTCGAGTTCAGAACAAATATTTGAACAAAATTTTGCACAAAATGTTCATTTTATACGCATGAAGGTGAAAATGGGAATTTTAGAAATTTTTAAAAAAGTTCAAATTTTTTTCAATATTTTTAAAAAAATTATTTCTTTAGCATTCTGAAAATTGAGATTATCTTGATTGATAATCGATTACTGATAATCGATTATTGATAATCGATAATCGATTATTGATTTTCGATAATCAATTATTGATTGACACCTCCATACAAATAGCCAGTAGGCCTACGTAAGGAAAAGGCATGATTTGAAAATCACCCCAATCATTTTTAATGCTATTTGAATAGCGGGCCCAATCATGATTGATATTGATAATTGATTATTGATAATCGATTATTGATTATCGATTATTGATTATCGATTGTTGATTGACACCTCCATACAAATAGACAGTACGTAAGGAAAAAGCCTGATTTGAAAATCACATCCCTCCACATCATTTTTAATGCTATTTGAATAGCGGGCCCAATCATGATTGATATTGATAATTGATTATTGATAATTGATTATTGATAATCGATTATTGATTATCGATTATTGATTATCGATTATCGATTGTTGATTGACACCTCCATACAAATAGACAGTACGTAAGGAAAAAGCCTGATTTGAAAATCACCCCCTCCACATCATTTTTAATGCTATTTGAATAGTAGACCTAATCTTGATTGATATTGATTATATTGACTGAATATTGATTATCGATTATCAATCGATCCATCATCGATAACAGATAAACACTGGTTGCCAAAATGCAAACAAGATCATGCTGACCGGCATAGCCATCTTCTTCCATTCCTGTCGCCGCCGCATTACTGGTCGAATACGATAGGATTTCAGTCTTAGGCGCCTTAACACGGCTACCCAATAGGCCCGGGGTTTGAACTTAGTCTCCGGTCGAGGCAGGTAGTTGAATTCGACAGGCGATCATGCAAGGAGACTTATAGACTTGAAACAGCCACTGTCATTGATTGGTTAGGCTTAGTTTAGGGTTAGGATGAGGGTTAGAGTTAGGGTTAGGATTAGGGTTATGAATAGGCTTATGGTTAGCTTACACAAAATAATTACTTGAAGGTTGTACACCGCCCCCCCCCCCCCCAAAAAAGTAACTTGTTGAATCAAAAGCTAGAGGGCTGCAGACAGGTTCAAAGACCTATGAGAGCGCTATCAGAAAACCGTCTATTTATTATTAACCGAAATCCTATCGTGTTCGACCAGTAATGATATACAGAGAAGATCATGCTAGGCCCACATAGCGGGCCCTTTCTCTCCTCTTTTGTTTCATTTTGATCGTTTTAATTACTAATCATGTGTTCATAGGATTCTAATGTAACAAATTATCCGCTTGTCAAAGCTCTATTTTTTTCTTTCCTTTTTTTTTTTTTTTTTTTTTTTTTTCAACTTAAGAACCACATATTACGCTTTCAAAAAATAAATTTAACAAAAATTCATTGCTTGTTGTTGACACAGTTTTGGAGATACTCGCAATTTTATGAAAGAAATCCCTATTCAATGCTGTATTATATGCAAACTTCAATTTGATGTTTCTCCTAAACCGAATGTATTTCACCCTTGAAAATCTGCGATCACGTGGGTGTTGTCATGGAGATTGATATAATTGAAACTGGCATTGACCCTTTTTCAACACTGGAATGTGCTCCATACAAGCCCTGCAATTTTCGAGTTCAGAACAAATATTTGAACAAAATTTTGCACAAAATGTTCATTTTATACGCATGAAGGTGAAAATGGGAATTTTAGAAATTTTTAAAAAGTTCAAATTTTTTTCAATATTTTAAAAAATTATTTCTTTAGCATTCTGAAAATTGAGATTATCTTGATTGATAATCGATTACTGATAATCGATTATTGATAATCGATAATCGATTATTGATTTTCGATAATCAATTATTGATTGACACCTCCATACAAATAGCCAGTAGGCCTACGTAAGGAAAAGGCATGATTTGAAAATCACCCCAATCATTTTTAATGCTATTTGAATAGCGGGCCCAATCATGATTGATATTGATAATTGATTATTGATAATCGATTATTGATTATCGATTATTGATTATCGATTGTTGATTGACACCTCCATACAAATAGACAGTACGTAAGGAAAAAGCCTGATTTGAAAATCACCCCCCCTCCACATCATTTTTAATGCTATTTGAATAGCGGGCCCAATCATGATTGATATTGATAATTGATGATATTGATTATTGATAATCGATTATTGATTATCGATTATTGATTATCGATTATCGATTGTTGATTGACACCTCCATACAAATAGACAGTACGTAAGGAAAAAGCCTGATTTGAAAATCACCCCCCCTCCACATCATTTTTAATGCTATTTGAATAGCGGGCCCAATCATGATTGATATTGATAATTGATTATTGATAATTGATTATTGATAATCGATTATTGATTATCGATTATTGATTATCGATTATCGATTGTTGATTGACACCTCCATACAAATAGACAGTACGTAAGGAAAAAGCCTGATTTGAAAATCACCCCCCTCCACATCATTTTTAATGCTATTTGAATAGCGGGCCCAATCATGATTGATATTGATAATTGATTATTGATAATCGATTATTGATAATCGATTATTGATAATCGATTATTGATTATCGATTATTGATTATCGATTATCGATTGTTGATTGACACCTCCATACAAATAGACAGTACGTAAGGAAAAAGCCTGATTTGAAAATCACCCCCCCTCCACATCATTTTTAATGCTATTTGAATAGTAGACCTAATCTTGATTGATATTGATTATATTGACTGAATATTGATTATCGATTATCAATCGATCCATCATCGATAACAGATAAACACTGGTTGCCAAAATGCAAACAAGATCATGCTGACCGGCATAGCCATCTTCTTCCATTCCTGTCGCCGCCGCATTACTGGTCGAATACGATAGGATTTCAGTCTTAGGCGCCTTAACACGGCTACCCAATAGGCCCGGGGTTTGAACTTAGTCTCCGGTCGAGGCAGGTAGTTGAATTCGACAGGCGATCATGCAAGGAGACTTATAGACTTGAAACAGCCACTGTCATTGATTGGTTAGGCTTAGTTTAGGGTTAGGATGAGAGTTAGAGTTAGGGTTAGGATTAGGGTTATGAATAGGCTTATGGTTAGCTTACACAAAATAATTACTTGAAGGTTGTACACCGCCCCCCCAAAAAAGTAACTTGTTGAATCAAAAGCTAGAGGGCTGCAGACAGGTTCAAAGACCTATGAGAGCGCTATCAGAAAACCGTCTATTTATTATTAACCGAAATCCTATCGTGTTCGACCAGTAATGATTGAGGACTCGGAGCTTTCCCGATCAGGGTCATGAACTCAAGTTCAATTAGGGGCTGTGCAATAATTATGTCTACACCCCTCAAAATGGTCTGCCAAAAATCGCTTGCCTCCTCCCTGGCCGTGCCAAAAATCTTTGCCCCCCCCCTCCTTTTGACATGCCAAAATTATTCCCCCCAATTACACATGCAAATTTTTCAATGGGGAACCCGAATTTAACCTTAAATTGTCTTATCATATAGGCCCTAATGCGAGCGCAGCGAGCAGGAAATTTTGCACTTTGAATGTGTTCCTACCGTTTTCCTATACCTTTTTAGGGCGTAATATAAAAATGGTGCCCAAAATATGGGTGCCAAAAATCGCTTCCCCACCTTTCGACCTGCCAAAAGTCGCTTGACCCCCCATTTGACCTGCCAAAATGCTTGCCCCCCTTGGCCTGCCAAAACTCTTTGCACCCCCCATTCACCAGACCGGGGGTACACATAATTATTGCACCACCTCTTACAACTTCCCGTATGGGCCGCCCGCCCAGGTTTCAGTAAATAAAGATAGGCCTATAATTGAAGACTGAATTAAAAAGACTATAGATTGCGTATGACGTCCTGTCAAGCAGACTGAATGCGGGCCGTACTGCGCAAGTCAGCAACCAGGCCGCGCCTTTGCACTGACGTCAGACGCAAACTAGTCTTTTTAATTCGGTCTTCAATTATAATGCATAGAAGTTTTCAAAAAGATCGTTATTTTAAGCAACAGAATTAGCTAACAGAGATGTTGATAGTGATGAAGATGTCGAATCAAAATCAATTCCAAGTGAAAAGTCCAAATCTGGAAGTGATGATGATATGATGAGTCACACGTTTTGGTGTAATTTTTTGTTTTGTTTTGGCTGCAGTTCGATGAACACGTTCCTATATGTCGCGTAGCTAATATGCCATAATGACATTTAGGCCCTATCACCCAATTTGGCCATCAACAAATTCCCCGATGGCCATCGACGGTGCTGAGAATCGCACGGTGGGCGAACATGCCCCTAGGGCGAACGCTCCCCGCTATCCCCTACATAGGGGAAAAAAGACAATATTCTAATAGGCCTATTTGCAACAAGGTAAAGGCCCATTCAGTGATTTGCTCATCCGGACGATCGTTTCAAAAATCATCAAAATTCAGATTTTGGTACCTTTGTCATTGTCAATGTCATAAATATGTAAACATATATGGTTGAACAAATTCATCAGGATCGGTAGAGTAAACTCATTAACCAAAGTTCTTGATATCTGATCCAGAAATTGCACTTACTTTGTGTACGTTTCAGCAACACTGTTGCCTTTGTCAACACTTGATGATGAGTGATTCCTACTGGCAACCAGCTGATGACAGCACCAGAAGCCGAGGTATGGTTGTGCTACCGTATGTGAAAGGAGTAACAGCTAGAAAGGGTGTCTAGAGTGATGAAGAAATATAATGTCTCAACCGCAATGAAGCCACACAACACGCTCCGCAGAGAACTGGTTCACCCAAAAGACAAGCGTGATCCCAACAACTTGACCCAGGCTGTTTACAAGATCCCCTGTTTGAACTTTGATCTGTCGTACATAGGGGAGACTGGGAGAAAATTTGGAACACGGCTCGAGGAACACAGAAAGGAAGTGGAGAAGGTCAACAGCACAGTAGTCACAAGGGCAGGTAGAAAAGAATCTCTTACAACAGTTAACAAGTCGGCAATAACAGATCATGTAGTGGACAAAAATCATGTTATTGGATGGGGGGGACGCTGAGATCATTGGCACGGAACAAGAACGATTTACACGCTGGATAAAGGAGGCTATAGAAATTAGAAAGAGGAGGGGCACCACCATGAACAGAGACGACGGGCAGTATCAACTCTCACACATTTTGATGAGTTTCTAGAACTGGGTTCAAGAAAATCCCCAGATGGAAAATCAACTGGCAACACCAAGACCTACGCTGGAGATACATCTAGCGTCGGTTGCCAGTAGGAATCACTCATCATCAAGTGTTGACAAAGGCAACAGTGTTGCTGAAACGTACACAAAGTAAGTGCAATTTCTGGATCAGATATCAAGAACTTTGGTTAATGAATGTAAACATATGGTCGAATCCAACCAAAAGTGTCCACGGGGCAAAAATAAAAGTCCGAAATAAAAATGTCTCCACAATTTTTTCCCTTTGCCCATTGATTGATGACATATTGGCCTTATAGGAACCAAAAGTGCCATTACTAATCTTGAAAAATAAATCCAGGACGAGTGATAGTAAATGTGATATCAAAACGCAATGTTACCTACGAATACCACTAGGATGCTTTCACTATCGCAATACTAATCAACCTAAAACATATGGAATATTCCCATTAACGCTTTTTTCGTGTAATGTAGACCACAGGGTGTCAGGAAAATGCTAGCTCAACCAGAAAATATTTGTTTTTATTTTTATAACGCGATCAATATGATTTTTGTCAATTTATGCTAGTTTATTTTTGAAAATGAAGTTTAGGTCAGTTTCTGTATTTTATTTATCAAATGAGTATGAATCAATTTACACATTGTATAAGAACGAGTAGGATATATGTTTTCAAGAATATTAGGAATTATACGCGTACACCTAACGCTTTATACAATGAAAAGGTGAAGAAACCCGGGTATTCGTAGGTAACATGAGCGATTTAACAATATCTATATTGAGTTTAGAGGTTTAAATTTTGCTATTATGTTAATGAATTAATAAAATTGTAGTTTTTAAATCTCTTTCAGATGGTACATCCAAAAGAATAAATGCTATTACCTTAGATCAAAAATTTTTGATGCTTTTAGCAAGATTTTGACCACTTCATTTTGATATACAAGTAGTTAATCAGCAATTTTACATAATAAATAATTGTTGAATGACTCCGTATATGGGTAATAATAGTGTCCTGGGGTACCGCTTAAAGTTTTTGACAATTAATTTCCATTGGTAGGGACACTTCATTACACATGTCATGTTTTATGCTGTATTCGTAAGTAACATTTCTGTTTTTGTAGGTAAGAATTAGACTTTTGGTGGATATCGCAATCAAAACTTCATTTTATAAAGCACTTTGAATGTATTATTTTCTTTATGTGCGTTTATTGATACTTAAGACCCTATCATGTATTAATAATGTCGGTTCACAGCGGTTGAAAGAGGATTGAAGTAAGAAACAAAGGCACTAAAGTGACTTTAATTTGATTAATTGCACACAAATCGCTTAAAACCGTTATTGCAGACTTGTGAAGTCCATCTTGGAGTCAGTTACGTCTTGTGGCCTTTTGTTTGAGGGCAACTACAATAGCTTTATACCAGGGTCCATCACTGTGTTGTCTAGATCATGAGACAATGAGAACAGTCGTTTTTCCATGGTATTTGTAGGTAACCTTAGCGAAAACGTCAACAGTTACCTTCGAATAAATGAATTTGGACACAAATTACTCAGAAACCAGAAGGTCGGTAAACATTTAAAATGAAGCGCACATGACAGTTGACAAATCTAAGTATTTATTCCCTTCTAATCTGCTTTGAATCTGATTTTTCTTTCAAATGAGCAGACCGTCGTCTATTTCAGTACATATTTTTCAACAATTAAGCCGTATTCAGTTTTGCATGGTGGGCATGTATGTGAATTCGCAACTTTCATTGACATATGATTTGATAGCAAACATACAGGCCTTCGTTATGTACCAATATGGGCATTGGCATGAATGGCGGTGTTTCACAATACTGTCATGATGTCTAATTGTATTCGTAGGTAACATTCGGTTACCGAAATTTACCTACGAATACTTGCTTTTATCGTTGACATCTCAGAAATATTTAAACGCAGGCTATTGAAACTTGGTAGAAATAAAGAGTGTATTACCCTGCACCTATTGCTTAACTATTGTTTACTATTCTCTCAATTTGTGGAAATGACACAGCTTTTAACATGTATTCGGAGGTAATGCATATTTTTTACCAAACCTACCTTTGTGCCATTTAGAATTTCTGGCAGCTAAACACAATAATAAAGATGTCCGAATGCAATGCATTTCAGTATTGGACATATCAAAGCTTGTATCAATTGCGCATTTATTAGTGATTTCCATTTTTAAAGATATATCTTGTGCTATAAAAAATTGTATTCGTAGGTAATGTAAAAAAATACCACTCAAAAAATTATCACAAACATTTCATAATTATGTACAAATATGTGAAAAATTGAACAGGCAATCTTTGAATACACACCTTTCAGGAAATCAATTTAGATTCAATCCAATGACTTCTTTTCATAACTGATTTAGATGTTTTTAAAAACACCTTAAGAAATATTTTGAAAACATGGGTAAAAATAGCATGTTTTGGGGTCCCTGTGTCTAAATTTTTCACAGAAGGGGGTCTTATTATATATGGCGCGAAGCGTATGATCAAGGCGAATAAACACAATATAAAAACGAATGCCAATTGATTAATACTTTCAAGTTATGGCCCTGAACATGCCGTGTACACTTTTGGTTGGATTCGACCATATATATATAGCCTACTTGTGATTCAGCCGAAAGCCTTGTATTTAAGACAAAAATAAGGAATTTACATGAATCTGTAATTTAGATACTGCCAGTATCTAAATTAGCTACATGTATTCGAATGGGATTTCAACTTCGTTAATACTGCTGTTTTCTTTGTTTTTTGCCAAATTTTTCATTTAAAAAATACCAAATGACAAATTGAATGACTTATCCTTCACTTTTAAGCAATCAAACAATTTTATTTTTTTTACACTTTCGCTGGGATCACTGAATGGGCCTTTAATAAGGTTAAGCACAGTTTAAAGGGCAGGATGATCACAATGAGACACTATTTAAATCAAAGAAGTTTTGGAGTAAAAATGACTGACATAATTAATTTTAACCAATAAAAAAATTGCTAGCCATCATTCATAAAAAAAGGTTAGCCCAGCAAACACAAAACGTTTTATAAAAAAAGGTTTAAATGTCGTGTTATATGAAGGTACTACTAGGTATAAACATAAAACATTTTGGAAAACATGATGCAAAATATTCTAACAGGATGTTATTTAAATGTTGACAAAATATTTTGCAGAAATGTTTGCACAAAATATTTTGCAATAACGTTTTAAAAACTTATTCATGATCTTTATATCGCCAGACATTTAAATGTTATTACGTTTTATATAAATGTTTTAAGAACTTGTTTGTGTTTGTTGGCCCTGGTCCCAGAGAGAGATAAGCATATTTTTGTTCCGATCTTACTACGACATTTGTGCGCGAACGGACCATTTTAGCCCAAAATGAAGGTGAATTTTGCTTGTATGATGTGCGCGAAGCGTGCAAAATTTTGCAATTCTACCACATTTTGGTCTAAAACATAGTCTAAGAGGAATAAGCACAGGTCAATTTTGGGGGCCTCTCTGGCCCAACGGTAAATCCGGCCATGCTAAAAGGGCCCGCACTATTTCTTGTAGGCCCGAGGCTCTTACTACGCCCCTGAATAAAATTTTGGGGCAAATGACATAGGCCTATTTCATGCTTGTATTTTAGTCCGAAAAGTTCGCGAAATGAGACTGAGGGTTTTTTCGACGAACATAAACACCGGCCGCGGATATTGAGTTGGAAGAAGGGGCTAGGGTGCACCCTCACAAAACTTCTATATATCGACGTCTCTAGATCCGACCAAATGTGTATAAGACGATAAGCCATGTTAAAAAAAATCAAAATCGCTCTGATTTGGTCAAAAACCACGCCAAAGTATAAACAAAAATTGGGAGCCCAGCGAAGTTTTTCAGATGAAAAGTAGGACTGAGAAATAAGAGAATATACTATAAATTCGGGTGCGACAATCGTAAGAGCTATACCATAAATCATCTTTTCACTACAAAACGATGGTAGGCCTAACATCCTGGAAGGTTGGTCTGCACGCACCTATCAAAAACGAATTTCTTTGTCGGGATTCTAGTATTTGAAGCATTTGCTATTTAAATTTTTAAAAAACGGACTTTTTTTTTCAACATTTTTAAATGCCCTACAATATTGTTCCTCCTTCGATTCAATTTATAGTCATTTATTTTTCATGTTTTTCAATGGTGAAAATTTTCACGCACGACCCATTTTCATCAACCACCATCAATTTCAGCTCTTTTCCGTCTTCCATAACAGTCAACCCAACTGGTGTAGTAACATCCTGCGTCACACATGCCACTAGAGTACCTTTATCAGCGACAATGGAGAAACAGTAGATTTCGTAGTTGCTGATATAGATGACACCATTCCTGTAGCAAACCCCAGTCGGATACCATCGAGTTGATTTGGGTTCCACACGGCGCTCCAATGGGCGAAGGGTAAACAAGAGGTCCGAATTGAAGGTTTGTAAGAGTTGACCAGACATGTCTACCAGTTGTACATCTGTGAAATGAAGGAACATGTAAGTATTATCGACAAGACCAAGAAGACACAAACCAATTTTGATTCAGATCTTTCGAAGATATTATGGATACACGTGGAATGAGCGGAATTACTTTAATATTTCTACTAAGAAAGCGTAAGAAATCTAGGATTTCGTGGCTCTGAAAAGGACAGTCCATACACACAGATTTGACTTAGAGGCCTACCTGTATCGATGTGACATGCGCAAATGATCACTTGTTCTGTAGGAGTAACAGCAAGGAACACGGGTTCAATGCTCACTTCGAAGTTGCTGATGAAGGCTCCATCAGATTTGTGTCGGCATACATACTTGTTGTTAACTTCTCCGACATAAAGAATACCGTTGACATCCAATGCTAGACCTACTGGACAGAGCGTGTCAGTAGCTTTACATTGTGGTACTATGACAGGAAAATCTTCAACAAATTCACCGAGGGGCGTGAACTTTTTTATCCACTGTGTTTCATCTGTGACAAAGTATATTCCTGTCCTATTGACTACAACATGACGAGGATACGACTGTTCATTTTGTGCGTTCGGACCTTGATTGGTCATGAAACTATGTCGAAATGTGCCATCAATGGTGTATACGTTGATTCGTTTGGTACTCAAATCCACTACAGCAACATCTTGGTTGGGACAAACGGCAAGACTAGTGGCTGCAATCAGCTTCCCTGGCTCTTGTTGGCCAAATTTATTATTGAATTGCCATAAGTTACTTGCGCCGATATGACCACGGCCTGAGCGCCGTTTACGCCGGATTATCCCATCCGTGACACCATCTCTTTGATGCCGCGCATGTGGTTCACGTTTGAAGACGTTTTCAGCTTGAAAATTGTCTTTAGCCAGATCTGATTTGGCTGAGGAACTCAGATTGGTATCGTCCTTGAAGAAGGAAGCCCAGGATTTACGAAAGGCCATCACGGATGTAGGTAGTTTAGGGTTGAGAATTAAGTTGCAATATTAATCTCTTCAGGAAGTTCAGGTACACATAGTGGCATACCGGATGCGTTTGCCCTTTATTTTTCGGAATACATTAATTCTTGACAGTGGAGAATGGAGTGTGAAACTATATTATTGTACGAGCAAAGATAACACGGATGTTTCAAGCAGTATCATTTTCAGTTATTAATATCTCATAACTGATTGTTTATATCAACAAACTGACAAAGGGGTCAAAGTACAGCTACATTTTCACTATAGCTTTTGTTATAGGACGTTTTCATCCAATGAAAGTCAATGTCTATTGTCTAGTTATGATAAATTTTAGTTCGACAAGTTTCCTCAAACTAATTGTGAAGCAGTATGGCCTTTATTTAAGTGGGACCCCTCACAAAGATTAATCATTTCGTTTTAATACTCATGGAAAGTTTCACGACCCTGCAAAATCATCATATAATGTAAATCACTTGAAGATGTACGCAGCAATGAATATAAATTGACAATACAACATACTTTTTTTATACAATGCCTTTATTTCAAGAGCAGATATAACTTAAATCATGGCAAATTTAACATGTTTCACCTAAACTTACCTAATTGTTGAGTGAAGATATAAACATGAAAGAGATAACATATTTCTTCCATGATCCATGGTCTGTATAACTTTTTAACACATTCACACTGCTGTAGAATTCAAATTAATGTGGCAATTATGTGTAGTTTTCAGTGTTGTTGAAATACCATCATACAATCATTTGTATTTGAAAACAGTCACATTTTAGTTTGACTTTTGTCAAGCATAAACAGGTGCTTATTCCTACCTCTGATAAACATTACCATGGAATAGCTCCATATCACTTGGCCTTTTTACCCACTTTTAGGCCAAAATTTAAAAGTTCCCCAGTAGTTTCAAACATTTCCGTCACTTTTACATTCTGGTCGCTTTTACCAAAATGATGTTGAATGTTAAAACAATAATGATCTGATAGTACAAACTTTCTATTTTCCAAAGTACTCGTACCTGTAACCAGCTTCGGAGTTCCAAGGAGCACAGTCAAGCCCTGGCAAATGCTAATGGCATTCCAATTCTATAGGAATAAACCTAAATCCATATATCGGAAAATTCAATCTGTTAGAATTTGTCATTTTAAATTCTTCAACAGCAACTTTGAGTCTTCTTTGTAGAACCGTCCAATACTGAAGTTAACTTTTGATTCACTTTCAATGCCAAGTTATAATGGGCAATTCCAGTTGAAATCCATACACCCCCTATGAAAGACATGACCTTTAATAATCTTCCACACAGGGAGTGATTGTTAAATAGAGTTACATCACTTACATGAATGGGTGACTCCATTTGGAATCTACACCATGTGGAAGATCAAGGTCATATCTTCTGTATGGGGTAATGGGGAGTATGTATTTCAACTGGAATAGCCCAATCTATTCACTAGATATAAAACCATGTAGGCATGTAAGATAAATAAATAATATTAACAAGGCAAGGTTTGATGCACATTCTTTGCAATACTAGCATTACTTTGAACTCCTGGAATTGCCCTGCACAAGGGTCATTGAATAATCATACTCTTATGATGAAACTTGTAGATGTACACTTGGATTAGCCATCATGTAGTCATGTAAGTCTTGCAGTCAATGTAGTGATGACAGCTTCATTATTACAACCATAACCAACCATTGTTAGGTGCTAAAATCCCTGCCACAATCCTCCATCACAAATCTGCCAAACCAGTATTTTGGTTCATAAACACTATTTAAAGTGTGATCCTTATTGCCTGATCGAAGCAGGTTTGTACAAGATCAGCATCCAATTGGCTGATGAAGGTGCACCATCAGTTGCTGTACTGACTTGCCTGTAGTATGTAGAGATTCATTATGGTAGAGATAGAAGTACCTTAAGTGATTCAACGAGGGTCAAACAGTCCATGAAGAATGTAATGTACAATTGTGACACAAGCACAGTCATACTAATATTTTACCAAAATAAAGAACACACACCAAAATGTGTGATTAATTAAATATCTGCATTGGAATAACTGGCCCTCATGATCTGCAAGACAGTTACAACAGCACATGAACCTTGATATTGCCATCTCTAACTTTTTTTAATCTCTGGTTTAGTCATTGAGCAAAACAACGGCAAGGGAACCGTTAGGCTTCATAGATTCATTATGCCCTGTGGAAATGTTTTCTATTAATAAATCAAATTCCAAGAATTTCTATTTTGTGAAATTTGTACACCTCCCAACATATTTAATAATAAATATAATACACAACTTGAATGGAACAAGTCAAGATTTTTATACAAATTTTTCTTTTTGTTTACATCATGTAAAATGCATTGGGACATTTATAATGGGTTACTTGGACAATGCAACATTTGCTTTAGGTAACACTTGCACTCTTAATAAGCAAAGTAACAAAATTTAATACAAAATATATGTTTGCCTCTAGGTAAACAATAATTTTGTATTGAGTTCAAGAGTTAACTTACGGATTACAATTTGACTTGTATGTAAACAGCAAAAAGCAAACGCTCTTTTTTACAAGTTGGTTAAAGAGGTCCCAACGCTAAAATCATAAATCCGACTTGGATACATATTATACGACCAACAACTAGTTATCATTATTTGTTGAAATTATTATGTTATGGGTATACTATGTTATCCAATCACCTTTGTAAGTTTTGGTTCTCTCATAGTATAGATTCTGATTTATCTTATTAACATTGCTTGTAAACTGGTAAATGAGAGAACAATCTTGTTCAGTTTCAACTGCTATATTTGAATTCAGCTGAATATACCTGGTAGCTTTGGCAACTGGACTTCAAATGCGCTCTTTCCAAATACATTTCAATCTTTTGCAAAACAATGCAACATCACCTATTTTTTTTAATGAAAATTGTCAACTCTTCAGAAAGCTTGTCACTTTTTTGATCATTTACTGTCATGCTCTTGAATCTTTTATTTGGCTAATTAACTTACTTTTCACCATAGTCAGTTTGCTAAAATGGAAGTAACACTAGAAACCATCACCAATTACTGATGTTACTCATATTGTGATTTGAAAATATTTTAAATACATTGGCCGTGTTCTGTCAATTGCGTTGGAAAGAACAAAGACCCGAACTTGATACATTTGAA
This sequence comes from Amphiura filiformis, assembly GCF_039555335.1. Classification (NCBI taxonomy): domain Eukaryota; kingdom Metazoa; phylum Echinodermata; class Ophiuroidea; order Amphilepidida; family Amphiuridae; genus Amphiura; species Amphiura filiformis. The sequence goes on along the minus strand of NC_092628.1, from coordinate 91,102,360 downwards.
AAGATGTGCTGCTTTTAAAGTGTAATTGCCTATTGATTTTGAAAAACAATGCACGACACTTCCAGATCAAATGTAAATTCAGCTTTAATACAGGGGAAACTCATTAACACACAATTCCCGATAACACAAAGTGCTTTTCAAGTCCGAAGCATATATTTGATACATTATAAAGAACGGATTACATACAATTCTGTTAACCAAGCCTTGACAGTTTTGTGTTCATGAGGTTCCACTGTACAACATTTTCTTGCAAGTGATTCTTGTCAGAATATCAAGGATTCTCACAAAAAAAAAGACACAAATCCCTTATAGGGGTAACTTGGTGAATTATGAAGCCCAATCAAAGGATAATTCTCATCAACACCTGTGATGTATGGTCTATGGGGAATTATACTTGACTTGCACAAATGTACTTATTTCAATACACCTTGCGCTTCTCATTTCCCAGTTCACATTTACAAGTTTCAAAGACACCATAAAATCAATACAAATAACCAAATGGACTAGAGTATAAAAACACATTTATGGTAACATTTCACTAATTACTTAGCTTACAATCATAACTAATGATATCTTAACAACAAATAACAACATGTAAAAATAAACTTTTTTCTTGAGGTATTCAACACAATGTCAAAATACCACATAGATGAGGGAGAAATGAATCTAAAAGATAAGTGGCTGATATTTGTGAAGGTTTTTCCCATCCATAATGCCTGCATCATAGTAAGCACTTACAACGAGCATAGCAGTTTTTTTTAAAGTGTCACACACCATTGAAAAACTGTTATGTTTGTTGCAACTGCTAGTCTGGGGCCAGGCATAAGCACCAACTCCATACTCATGCACTACTCCAGTGGCTCACTGTCCGCAATATATTCTATATTTCTATTAAAACTTTGATGAAACTTTGATGATGCATTTCACACCAGTGTGTGAGGATGCGAATCATGCATCAATTTGTAGTTTTCAGCAAGGTTCTTCAGCGGTCTGCCGTTTTGGCGCAAACACAGATGTGGGATTCTGATTGGCTAATTAAATCACATCATCACATCGGCACCTCGTTTGGGTCTAACTGCGTAGCATCATGTGACCTAATTCTTTTAAAGCGATAATCAGAAAGAGCAGACGGACGATGCTGAAGGAATTTGCTGAATACTATAGATACTATGTGATACCCTGTACGAATGCATGGAAAGTTATGTAGAGGGGTATATTTATGGACTTCACTATGAACATGATTTCACTCATCATGCCAATACTTACAATGAATCTTTAATTCACATAGGTATGATTTCCCAAAGGAAGGTATATGATCGAAATCATCATATTTACATATAAATAGGGATTTCTAATAGAAATCCATTTTATGGCGAGTTACTTAGTATACAATGGGGTTACTTATACGATTAGAAAAATCCACTCAAGTTAAAAAAGCCTCACAAGCATCATCCACTGATCCTCAAGATATGATGAAACCAAAGCACTAAACATTACAGTGGCGTGCATGAAAACAAAGATGCACCAGTTGGCTGCATTTTTCCTTCCTCTTTCGGCCGGCCCATAACTTAAACAGGGCATGAAAAGTTACTCTACGCATATGCGTTGTTTGCTTTCCTTTTATTGGGTCAATATTTTTTCTGCACAATTATTTTCACATTCTCTTCTTCCTAAGCATCTCTCCTCCCAGTTTTCTTCTTTTTAAATTCTCTGATTTTGTTGCTGATGCATTTGCCTCTTTTGCACTTATGCTGCACATGTTAGCTTAAAGGATTATACAGTCGTGTAATTTTGACAGCTTTTCTTTCTGTAAATTAGAACACCCTAAGAATACACTGCACATGTGACGTTTAGGTCATGTGTTTTATTTAGGGCTGCCATCATACACAGGCAATTCTTTCCTTGAATATTGTACACCTTTCTTCTTGAATAGAACATGTGAAAAATTAGGTGGTCAGAGCCGTCGCTAGACCAGTCGGAATAGGGTTAGTAAAGAGCTTTTTTTGGCAACTAAAATCCTTTTTGCCAACTTAAATTGTGAATTGATGACCCGTAATGTATTTCGCCCTCCTTCAATAGTAACTTCAATTGCAATACAACGCTACAAAAATGGCTATTGCCGACGCGTGCATGATTTTGCCAAATTACCAGCAAAATCTATGAATGGAGGGGGGTGTAACAGTGTCTAGCAACGACCCTGGTTTGATTTTCAAATCAAGAATGTCAAAGTGGAAATCCTTTTTACTGGCAAAATAACTGTATGTCTCAGGGGTTCTCAACTGTATTTGTTCCAGGGCCACAAGGTGTGAAACATACATGACTTGGAGCCAAACACATTCCATTTTCTTATGATTTCCTTAGACAGGGAATTTACAGGAGAGCATTAAATAGCTCTTCTGGAGCATTCAAGGGGAGCTGTTTAGAGTATTTACAATAGAATGTAAGGAGAGAATGGTCAACTAAAGGAGAGCTAAAATCACTCCCCTATATCAGATTTAAGGAGAGCAGTAGAGAGTGATTGCTCTCGCTCTCCTCAAAAGGCAGCCCTGCTTAGAGTTGGTCAAGGGCCAAATATCAGTGGTTGGCAGGCCGGATTTGACCTGCAGGCCACCTGCTGAGAACCTCTGGTATATCCCTGTAATAATGAACCTACCATGCATTGCAGCTTTGTACAACACTGTAAATACCATGATGGAAGAAGAGAATGTGAATGCTTACGTTTGAGTGACGTTCTATACGTTACTATTTACATTACAACGTTTAGTGTGAAAACACAGCTATAAATATAAGTCAACATATCGTTTGTTGTTGTATACAAGTTTTTTTCTCCACCAACTGTGCAATGGTCCTTGGTGAAGCAGATTTCAAATTATCCAGAAAAAGAAGAGAGTTGTATGTACTACGTAAGAGAAGATGATGTGCACACACACACACACACTCCTCAATCAGCCGGAGCCTCAAAGAAAGAGGCTTGATGCCGTACTCTCTTCTCATACTCTAGCTTGTTCTGTCTGCAATGATCAATAATAAGAATACAATGTTTACTTACGCCTGTTTAAAATATTAGTATATATACAAATGACTAAACAAAATATCAAAGACAATCTAGAGATGTTTGAACATGTTTTTTTATCGTATAATTTATACTGCATATCTCATTGTAATGAAATGAATTTCAAAAATGGTATTGCCATCATATTTTTAAGTTCAAACACTTTGGATATTCTGTGACATTCTGTAATAGTCTTCTACAGGAATTGATGAGTGTTTGTGAAAGATACCAGTTCACTTAGAAAACCTGTTTTTTTTTGTACCCAACCCTACAGAGGCAGTTTAATAGCTTTCTCATTCATTTTACTGTACTCAGTAAAAAGTAAATACCTGCTGAAGTAGGTTCTTGGTTTTGGTATAAATGCTGTTCACTGCAAATCTTGATGGCCTTCATCATCAACATGATTACAGGATATTTATGAAATCATCAAACAAATAATTTAAAGAATCAACAGATTGAACCATAAACACTGTGAAGGATATTATGACAGAAATTTCATTGCTACTAATTTGGACAGGTCTACTTTACAGTGGTATTATTCACCGACCACAAGCAGCACTTGGGACCTTGAAAATCTTCAGTGAACAGCCTTTACATTGCATTCAATTGAGAGTGCAGCACATGCATGACAGACAAAGCAGCAAGCTCACTTTATACATTCTAGGTATGGCTACTAATCCGACATTGATTTGTTCCATACTTCTAAACCAAATATAGGACCAAAGATCAAATGGTTTATCTTCAAATTTTACATGTATTCGAAAATATTATCAAATGCATTTTAATTTTACTGGACCCAAGTAAGATATCATCAAAACATACCCTCTGTTCATCATATCTAATACCTAGTATGACAAATAGTCATGACTATATACAAAATGTACACACATTAATAATACATACAGTTACTGGTAAGTTTTGCAAATATCGCTGATGCAAGATTGCTAAAAGCCTGTTCTGTACAGTGAGATAACCAACATATTGAAGATATTTAATATCTTTGTCATACATGTAGTAATGTTTGCTTATTTATTGTTTTGCATAATGCAGTTTAAACATGCATGTCCTCGTAACTGCATATTAAGTTTAAATACTTTGCACTTGTTGTTTTTATTTTCAAATCCAAATCCAGGCAGTTAGAGGAACATAATTGCATTGTTTTGTGACGGTCACTGACAGATGAATTAATTTTCTATCCAGAGTTTCCTATATGAGACACATGTATCCAATAATAGAAAGCTAGCCTGTATTTTTACTATGAATTTGACCTCCATGTAATCTTTTTGAGGTCAGCAAATCTGGTGACAAATTAATTTAAAGCATAAACCCAAGAAACAGGCTATAACACACTATTCCCAAAACTCCAAATTGAACCAAAATATGCTTTTGCTGTGGACTTTAAAATCTCACTGTACAGAACAAGGCACACAGGAAAATATAAGCTATGCATCCCGAGAGATGCTTGAAATTGGTTTGTATTTTGTTTGCTCAGTCAGCCAATCAAATGGTGTTCATGCAATGAGTTTATGACTTGTAACTGGCTGGCAGGGAGGTGATGCTGATGTGTGGTTAAGTGCACTGCTGTCTTACTACAAGTCCGTTGTTTGACTTGTCGGGGATATATTTTCTGGCTTGAGCGATAACCCTTTTCTCATACTCTAGCTTGTTCTGGCTGCAGAAATTAAAACAGAAAAATAATATGGAAATGGGATAATAAGCATTGCTTACAAATAACAGAAAGACATTTTTTAATGTGTATAGTGTACAAATCACCGAAATACAACTATGGTGAGACTCATGAGAGTAGCTGCTGATAAAACAAATTATTAGTGTCCACCCAATGAAATAGGTATATAGCATAAATGAAAGGTACATTTTGATGTGCTTTACATAGCTGCATCTAGAAGTACTAGGATTTATGAACAACAATTTCAACATTTAGGTGCTTAATAATATGGTAACTGACAGAAAATTAAGTCTCAGCAGATCCTTAAGTTAGTATAAAAGGCAAACTAGCAAAGATATTGACCCACTGTGTTAGTTCTCTGCATTACCACAGTAACCTTGTGTGTGTCAAAACATAGTAGTTTGGGCAAACATAATTTAAGGCATGTACCATGAACAAAAGCAATGAGAGCATGCAATGACTGAGTGACTGCTACTTTAGTATGTGATTTGGATTAGCATGCAATTTGGCAGCAAGTGATGGACTGGGTAGTGGCTTAGAAGCAAATGTCAAGCATAAATAGAACATGTAAAGAGGTAAACCAGCTACCAACAGACCTTATCTTCAACAGGAGTGAACTTTCTTGCTTGAGCTATTACTCTCTTCTCATACTCTGTTCTGTTCTGACTGCGAATAGAGAAGAGATAATAAACTGATATTGAGTATCACAAACAAAAAAAGATATAACTTAATTGATGCTTTCATTTTCCATTCAAAATAATACTGAATTGATTAATTCAACTTCATGTTAGAGACTCTCAATTAGTTGCTCTTAGATTAAGTATAATACGTGGACATTCAGGTATTACATGTACCTAATGCAACTGTAAATCAAATCAAATAATAATGAATTTTTATCTAGTTTAAAACATCTTTTTTTATGCAAATCAGAATCTACTGATCAACATTAAAAAAAATTTTTAATCAATTTAGTCTAAACATTTTTGTGTGCAGTATAATTTATGCTTCAATCTTCCTTCTTATTATTGCTGAGTTAAGCATGGCATGTAGCATTAATGATTTAGACACAAGAACTCTTTTAAATTCTGATTTGAAATATATACAACACAAGGTACTTGGTAGCAGAGTAGGTTTTTGAAATTACAAGTTAGAGGGTAATACAAATGACGACATTTATCAATGTATTACTTTGGAACAGATGGAAAGAAAGAAAGAAAATAGCTCCCATGTACAATCACTACCTAGCCACAATCCTAGCTAGTGGTTAATTCTTCACCTAAACGATCTGTTTGAAAGCATGGTGCCTAGCTCTCATTGTTTAGCTTTGGTCAATTCAAGCTGTTTTGATCATAGTCCGGGAGTGTCCTAGGGCCTAGCTAGGCTTAGAGAAAAAAAAAAATTTTGACCAAAAATGCGAGATGGTAACTTCAAAATGCGAGAAAAAGCGAGATTTATGCCCCAAAATAGGCGAAAAAAAGGTAAAAAAGAAAAAAAGAAAAAAAAAGGTAAAAAAATTGAGGGCAGTATTTCATTGACTCCATACCCCTGAGTGATACCAAAACAAACATGACAAATTGACCGGACTGTCATCAAAAATACCAGGGCTGTCAACTCTCACGCATTGGGTCACTTTCTCACGGTCTCAGGCCAAGGTAGTATAATCTCACGCCTAGGTAGTAAATCTCACGCAAAAAGCTGGAAAATGATTAAAATCTCACGCATCGTCATGAATAATTTGTTGTTCCCCCCCTTTTTCACATTCTCGAGTGCCGTGGCTCAAATAATCATGGGTCAAAATGAACATTGAAGTCGGCAAATCCCGGTACGCCTCTGTCTCACGCCAAGCAATTCCAAAAAATTGACAGCCCTGAAAATACACAAGTTTTGTCCTCATAAATCAGCTTTTAAAGTAGTAAATAAAGAATATTACTTGTGTTGTTGCTTGGATGTGCCAGAAAATGGACCGTTTTTGTAAATTCAGGCCGGAAAATCAGGTCAAACTTAAGCTTTTTTAGTTGCAATGGTTGTCGAATTCTGCAACCATTCGCCACAGAAATAGATTTTCGTGGTAGAAATGAATCTTTTAAAAGCGAGAAAAGCACTGAAAAGCGAGATTCACGGCAAGAAAAGCGAGATTGCGTTTTCTCTCTAAGCCTAGGCATAACCAGTCACAGTCATTGTACTAGCTTTTAAAATGCTATGGTTTACTTCACATGATTTCACTGCTTTCAATTCTTTTTTTTTCCCTTCCATATTCCAATTAGTCGTAAACCTGAAGGAAATACACAGGAGCCAGACCGATGGCTTCAAGTCCCCTCAAAACGACTCTCATGATCCATTTACCCAACAATAATTGAGCCAAGGACTTAGCGTAAGACTCATTTTAATCAATAGATTAAGATGTTTTCCAAGCCAATGAAACAATATGTGTGACTCAAGTTCCCACATATTCCTATTCTACTGGATGGGATTGTTAATAAACTTGTGAAAGAGTTAATGGTATGTCTTGACACTTATCAAATCACCATCATAAACTTCAGCTATTGCAAACACATGTGGCATCATCAGCACATTTACAAACACTACCAATACAAAATGTCTGCAATGAAGCAGGAAGATAAAAAAGATTTCATAACCAGATTCCATTATCAGCCTTTCCACCCAATCATAGTCACCATTCTGCTTTATCAGATCTGAGCCACACATCACCCATAAATCTGCTGCTGAAGTTTAATGACAAGTGATTTCAGATAATCTCAAATTGATGTATAGGTAGTATTTGCTGACGCAAATATCGGATTTATTAAGGGCTGGGGTATGAACGTTTGGACAGTATTTATTTTGGGACATTAGAGCACATCAGACATATCGAATTGCATTCTGAATACGAAGAATGTCATTCTGATATCAAATAATTTTGGTTTTTGAAATTAGCAATTTAATACACATTTTATGGCAAATCATTAAAATTGATATTTTGATATTTAACAGTACTAAAAAGTAAACTTTATAAATCTGATGATTTATACTAAGCGTAATATGTAGGTGGGATGAAATGCCGACGATCAATTGAAAATTTTGACCTTTCGTATTGAAGATATGGATTTTTTTTCCCAAAACACCAAAAACAATTAGGTCTTTTTGGGAAAAAAATCTATATCTTCAATATGAAAGGTCAAATTTTCAATTGACCGTCGGCTTTTCCTCCCTGCTACATACACTTTAAGAATATATCATTAGATTTATATAATTTACCGAGGACTGTTATATATCAAAATTTGAAAAATATCAAATTTTTATAATTTGTCATAAAATTTGTATTATATTGTGATTTTCAAAAATGAAAATTATTTGATATCAGAAAGACATGCTTCAGTATTCAGAATACAATCGATAGGTCTGAGGTGCTCTCATGTCCCACAAAAATACTATCGAAACATAATAAACGCTCATTTTAGATCCCTTAACTGATGAGTGATTTTTTGCTGACCAATTCCTCAGTTCCAAGCAGGACATCTTTTACAAAGTTCAACAAACAAGAATTGGTCTATCACACATCCAATTTTAAGTGAAAACCAAAGGCTTTTTAGCCATGACCCTTTCGAAGATAATTTTTTTTTTTTTACATAATAAAACATAACATTATAGTTCATTTTTCCATCAGCAAATACCACCATACAACAGTTTGTGTACACCATACATGAATTGCTACTTACGTGTAGATTGTGTACGCTTCTGCTTGAGCTGGATCTCTTATATTTGGGTCATTTAACAAATCTTGGATTCCTAGAAGAATCTACATTAGAAATTAAAAGAAAAAATGTTATAATGCTACTGATATTAAACTTCGCTTGGGCAAAGATCCATGAAAGATAAATAACTAGTGATAGAAAAACATTTGCTAGAAAAAGGATGCTGTACCATCCAGGACAAATTAAGAGTGACCAATAAAATGTCTGCTTCATTAATTTTTATCAATCTTTTCAAAAAATATAATTAGCCCTTTTCCCCTTATTCTACTATTACCATTAATTAGAAATCCAATATCCAGTAATTGCGATTGGGTCACACTAAATTGACATGGGTCATAAGAACTTCAAACCTAAGAGATCTAAGTATCTACATGTCCCTTAAACATTTTGGCTTATTACAAGCACTGCTTGTGTTATGGTATATTCTTTGTTATGTCACAAAACCTTACTAAGCTTGTTACCAACACTATCGTAAACAGGAAGAGATAAAGATATGATTTCTGATTGGTTTGAGTTGATTTTTCTGCAACTTGATATGTCAACTTCGAAATCTGATTGATAAGGAGGTTGGTAATGTTTAAAAAATCCCAAGAATGACCCATATCCATAAAAACCTCATCTTTGCCTTTCTATCTTTAACACAGGTAAAGTAAACCAGTAACATATTCATAATTACAACACCCCAACGATGTGCATTCATATGGCATGCATGATAATCAATACCAACATGATTTGGTGCAAGGCATCATGGGTAACTGTCATATCAAATGTAAGATCTGTTCACACACTGCATTATGGGATGTCTTCTTCTGTGACTCTTACCTGCTTGATTGTGATTGCCGGCCTCCAGTCTTTTTCCTCATCCAACAATGACAAACATACTGTGCCTGATGGATACACATTTGGATGAAATAATGGAGGTTCAAATTTACCTGCAGGTAACAAGAGAATAAAATGAAAGTTAAAAACGCCATATTACTTGTTGGATCATTTCGGGTGTCGCGTATCAGGCCGTATACTAACCTAAGGGGGGGGTCCAGGGGTGGGGGTCGAGTGGGCGAAGCCTAGAGTCCGAAGTTTTCCGTTTTACGGAAGAAAAGCACGGAATCGGAGGTACAACACGGAAAATGACATTTTTGTATGATGTGACAATTATTGTTAAAAGATAAGAGAAATAAATGTTAAAAACAATCATGAGTTGTGTATGTAAATTTTTATGATAAAATACTGTTTAATAATACCGAAATAAAGGTATATTACCAAGGCATGAACCCCCTATAGCACTCCAAACATCATAATAGTCGGCCTTTTATAATATTCCAATTCCAATCAGAGCATAATGATCGCGATATTTAACACTTTATTGTGACATTAATATCATTGTTTATACATTTTAAGCTTTATTCATGACACGGATATACAAATTTTACAACACAGATTACAACACGGAAAATGGATTTTAGAAAACGGTAAATTTCGGACTCTAGCGAAGCCCCCCGAAGCCAGAGGGTTTCTTAACATTTTACACTACAGGAGACACCATTTCTGAAGGGAAAATTACATTCAAATGAATTAAAAAAATAAGGTTATTTTGAGAAAACAAGCCTGATAACAACAGCCTTTAAGAATATCTATTATACATGCAATATTCTTCAAGTCTGTTATCTTGGCTTGTTTTCTCAAAATTATACCATAAAATATGCAAATTAGATACCTAAGCCCAGGCGAATTTAGCAGATTGACCTCAAAAGAGACCATTTTTGACATAAAAACCTGTTTTAGACTTTTTTGACAAAATGCTTCCTTCATCCTAAAAAGTGGTTTTAAATGTTCAGTTTCCTATACTTTTGTACATGAGAGACATTCTTCAAAGTTTTTTTTACCTAATACCATGGCCAACATGACTGAAATTGATACAGTATATATAATCATAATATAAAACGATGATTCATCACATTTTGACCTCCTGAAGAATACATTGTTACATTGATAAGAATAATTTGTAAAATTTGGTATGTTAAACATACAGAGTGATGTCACTATAAAGTGGGACTAAAATAGTAGGCCTATCCGAAGGGAAATACATACACACACTCACCCCCCACCCAACCTCAAGGCCACCCCGACTGACGGCCACACAAAGCCAAAGGATACAGCTAAAAGGTTCATATTCAAACCTTTGACCCAAGTTTGCTTCCATTTAGATATGTATTTTCTATACAGAGATGAAGCATACATGACTAAGCGTAATTGTTATCAATTAACAAAGGCGTTTCAGAGTTTGTTCACTCAAGCATGTCAGGTGATTCGGAAAGAATCTAGGCGTTGTCACTTTATGTCTTTCGCTCATAACAGCTAGACCGGTAGATTTTCCAGAAGGTAAAAACTTTTTTCCTGCCTGCAAAGTGGACAAGTTTTCAGATTTGATTTGATTTGATTCGGTAATAAGGAGGCCTACAATAAAGTCAGCCCTAGAACGTTTTATAGACTCCGGGCCTTAGCTGCTGCGGTAAGATGACTCCCCAGTACAAGGATTTCAATGTTTGTGTATATAACATGTGGCGCAAGCGCGTTAGAAAATGTTTTATTCGCGTTTAAGCAGCACAAATTTAGCGAATAATTAAACATGACTTGATATTAGGGTATAGGCCTATACGGCATCAGTCCAGCATCATCTCAAACATCATCGTTCATTAATACACATTACATACTTCTTACTAGGGTAATATTCATTGAGGAAAAAGAGATGAGTCTTTAAATGCAAAACCTGACACAATCAGTATAACATGCTGGTCTGATAATGGAACAAATTTCATTATTTTGGGCATGAAAAGATGTTCTCAATAATATAAAAGATTTGACCACATGCATGTTAAATGAGTACCATTATCTAGCAGAGTCATCCAGTCAGGGTTCTAAGGAATTTTCATTATAAAATTGGAAATATATGAGTCCAGAAAGAGTCATCATCTTTTGATTAAGTTCCGACTTTTTCTTAGTAAAATCGGGAAAATCGGAATGTTCCGCCTTTTACCGACTTTGAGGTTTAAAAAGCGGAACAGTTCCGCAAAAATCTGAACGGTAGGCAGGTATGCGTCACTTCTACAGCAAATTATTACACAGTACACGCTTGTCGAGGAGAGTGTATGCAGCATGTTGTTGGCATATGCCAAGTGCGTAATCCTTGAACAAGATAGCAGTACGGGCAACTGAAGATGTGAAGTTTATTTTCTAACTCAACCAACAGACCTGTATGCTCACAGGCCTCTGGGGTAGAAGGTTTCTGGGCACACTCCTGATATTGGAAGCATCAGTTTTTGGGTTATCAACCATCTGTAACCCATTTAAGGGCCATACATTACAAATAACAATATGGGCATTTGGTTTGATCCTTGCATTTAAGTTTATTTCAAAGTTTTCTCCACTATGAAATATAGTATTAAGCTGGCTAAAGATACTTACATTTTGGAGGTGATGATGGATAGTCATCTTTGAAAATCATTCGTAACTTATATAAACCACCTTCCCAGGGCGTCTGAAATGATGGGCATGAAACACAAGATGAAAACATAGTTATTGAGAAGCACTCATTAATTTAATAACAATTGATGTTACATACGATGTGTGACTTGTGTGTATAGTCAAAAAGGTTTTTAGCCCATCATATGCATCATATAATTGCAATTTCTCTTCACTTATCACAAATTTTACAATGATTTCTGACCAGTATATTTTCTTTTTTACAAAATACAGCGTTTCTGATTTGTCATGATAGGTTTTGCCCCCACCCAGATTTGTGAAATCAATGTGTTCCAGAATTCTAAACCGACTTTAATAACATAAGTCCTTTACAAAATACAGCGTTTCTGATTTGTCATGATAGGTTTTGCCCCCACCCAGATTTGTGAAATCAATGTGTTCCAGAATTCTAAACCGACTTTAATAACATAAGTCCTCCAACTTCAGTTAACTTGGACAAAATGATTGAAGTTTAGTTACACCTTTGTTGTTTCATAAGATTATATTGACAACCTTTGCAGGCCTCAACATTTTCAAGGGCACTCATTTCAAGCTCAGTGAAAAAAGGGCATGAAGGCTAATGTGTACTGTAGAATGCTCTGAAATCAAGGGGTACCAAAGCCAAGTCTAAGGCCAATAGAGGCCATGGGCTGTGTGCCCTCTGTGAATTTTAAGGCCTGGATCTTTGTACCAAGTGATTTAACATCTGCATGGCATTTCAAATCCTAATTATATGAAAATGTCAGTCAAAACCCCCTTTGGCACATTACATAAATGCATCTCAAACAGGGCACAGCAAGCAAAAAAAGTTACAACTTAAAACTTACCGATTTTCTTCCTGGAATTGCTGTAAAAAATATAAATTTAAACTACTTTAGTCTTGTTTGCATGTAATCCGGGAATTGACTTACTTCATGTTTTACCCCTTTTTTTGATTATTATTAAAAATGATTCATTACTACCAGTTTGAGAGAAAGTTACTGTTTCCAGGTGTTGCATTTATTCAGTGTACTGTTTATATTTTATGGGTGCAATATCTAGTTATAGAATGGAGCAATAACACCCACAAGGGTGTGCTCAGCTCAATTCTAATTTACCATCAATGACAGCAGAAAACTGGACAAAACAGTGATCAAGCAGGTGGTCACAAAAATAGATGAATAGGTTGTTAGTTGTTACATAGGTAAGAATGTAATCCTACACTTGCTGGCACAGAAGAACGGTTCTTGTTTACATTTTGAGAGCGTATACAGTGTAAACACTGAAGCAAGGTTCTGATTGGCTGATTCAATCATAACAATAAACCGATAGGCCGATACCACTGCATTGGTTGGTGCAGAGCAGTGGTATTAAGTTAAATAGAAGTTAAGTTAAGGGCAGAGTAATGGGAGAGAACATGGACCTTTTCGAGCTTCATTATTTCTGAATTGTATGTCCAAAGTATATAAAACTATACATTTTTGGAAAGGAAATGAGTCAAGGAATCCCATGGTGACGTCAGATTTGTTCAAAAATCTCAAGTTTTTGAAAAAATCACAAAAATTCACTTTTTACCCCAATTTTTTGTGACAACTTAGAAAAAAATCCGTTCGAGTAAAAAAAAAATTCAGTTAGCTTTTCATGAAGAAGAGACATGAACTTAGGGAAGGTTTTTTATTTTTTTGAAATTCATCTCTTTTTTCAAAATATTGAAAAAAACATGTGAAAAAGCCATTTTGTCACTCTATTAAGCTAAAATTGCACATAATGGTGTATATTTTTGTTTAAAACAAATATTTTGATAAAATGAAACAACCTTCCCTAGACTTTGATGTACTCTAAAGGATAGTGCAAAAAAGTTGAACCCTTTGCTTGCATATTTTTCGAGTTATCTTGTCACAAAAATCGCGAAATATTGTCAAAAGTGAACTCTGAGAAATCGACGGTTCAGTAAAAAATGTCAAAATTATGCACAAAGCGTCCTTAAATTTTAAAAGCGGTAAGACTTTCACACTTGTAAAAGCTGTATCTGGTGCATGGTCTAAATATGCATCTTTTTGCACCAATGAATCTATAATCTCTGCTTTCAGTGCGTAAAATTCAAAATAATTAAAAAATCTAAGTGGCATTTTGACAGCAAATTTTTGTTTTGTTTACACCACATTTGCTGGCGTTAACAACATACCGAATGCGCCTTGACTGCGTTGGACATACAGCGCCAGAGTTGCGTCACGTCACGTGACGCGATTCTCGCAGCAGTAATCACAATATTTCCAATTCGCGCATTTCTGACTCATTATTTCCCGCCAATTTACTAAGCTGTCTTGAGCCATGTGACTTTTTAGAGTTGAAAAGAGTGAACTAAATCAAGCAAAAATACGAATAAATATTTGCAAGTTGTATTTTATCAGTTTCAAGTGAAAGAATACATCTTAGTGTTGATAAATATCAAAAAATCTCAAATTCGGTCGTGGACGAATGTGTCTTCCATTACTCTGGCCTTAAGTTATGAAGAAAACACAAAGCCCTGCGTATGTCGCTCATTAACAGGTGTGCTTGCGTCAATCAGAGCAAGAAAGCACCATACTTCCCTGGAATCTACTGTTATCCATACCCCTCTTACTTACCACATTCCCAATTCATAAGGTTTAATGTTCCATCTGGATTTTTTGTTGGTTTGGCTACGAAACCCTGGTGAAAGTAAACAGACATAGAAGCAAATTAGATCATAGATTAAGTAAATTGAATACCTGAGTGGAAGAAGGGCCCAACTCCAATTTTTTACGAAAATGAGTTAGACCCAGCATTTTATTGCCAGCAGATTGTGCTTCCTTGTGTGTGAAAGATGAGCCAAAATCCACCCTCCAAATAGTCTTCCAAGCACGCTTAATCATGGTTTTCATGGAAGAAAGGCCCAACTCCATGGAGTTGGGCCCTTCTTCCACAAATATTTGGTTAAAGAGGAATTTTGTTCATCTATGATATCCGATTTTCACTACAATGCTAACATATTACATGCTTCTATTATCGAATGTATGTACTATTTATAACACATCTGCTTATGGAACTGGCACTTGCAGTATATTAGTGGAAGAAGGGCCCAACTCCAGGTCGTATTAAGACCTGTACCGTTGCCATGGAAACATTATATATAATTTTGAATGTGTGTAATATTGTATGTTCATGTATTAAAGGTCCCCTGAAGATGAAAACATTCTGCCTATAAAACTTTTCCAAATATTATGTTTTTTCTTAATATCTCAAAAACAGTTTTGATGGAGTTGGGCCCTTCTTCCACTCAGGTATTCAATTATGCATCCATTTATAGCCATGACCGAACAGTAATTTGAAATTAATTATTGCCATCTTGAAACATACCTGTCACATACTAAGTACCGGCATGCAGTTTGGTACAGTACTATCAGTATATTGTGTATTGCCACTGCGGAGCTGCTTGTGTACAGAGTATTCCACAGTGGCCACAATTTATTAAATAAAAGAACCATACATGTAGTTAGTGTTATAGTGTAACTAGTTAGATATGAAGACTTCAACCATCTCCAAAGGTAATTTCAAATAAACATCCTAATAATCAAAACAACCTAATAATAATCAATTCATAGTCATACCAATACAATGCATCATAATTATGCGGTAACTTTGCTTTATTTAAAAATAAAGCAAAAAATCTTTGGAGGTTATTGCTTTTCCATGCAATCCAATGTAATTAAATTACATTTTAAATAATTTGGAAGACTAGCGTTCCTTGAGATACAATGTTTTCAAACCATCGGGTACTAACTCGATTTAAAAAAAAAATCTTTTTGAAAAATCTAATTATCTATCACCTGAGCCCGAAAATAAAATGTTAATATAATAAAATAGCTTTAAAAGTTGTTAAGTCACTTAAATAAATAACATTAACCCTAACCCAACTGAGTCTCACTAAAGCTCACTATTAAAACCACTCTGCATGCACGCATTCCATGTGACTTGATGATGCAATCAGCCTAAGTCATATATACCCAGGGAATTGCTGCCTGGGGCACCCAAACCTCGGTAGCTACATGTCGGTGATCGTGTGCGTGGCATGCGAGGGGTCCCGGGTTCTAATCCTGGGGGTACCAAGTAAGGGTGTCTACGTTTACATGTTTCATGTTCAACCGACCGTAAAATACACTATCCGTTTAGGAAAATCACTAACCGTTTAAACGTAAAAAAAAAATCTAGCGCCGAGATCTAGCGTAGCGTCTAGCGAGCGGCATAATAGCGGCTGGGGGTCTAGGGCCATCCGCCGTAGCAGTTTGAAGGCACTCATCAATGCTCAGAAGCTCATGCGGAGCACCAATTTCTGAACGAAACTATCTCAAACTTGAAACCAAATAGAATTATTTTTCACTTAAAAATAACATCTACGATCTACCTAGTTTTGATTCAGGATTTCCTCTCTGACAAGGCTAGCTAGGTGAGAAATAAGTAATTCTCACCGGGTTTTCACCACTGAACAACCGATCGCGTGCCGCCATATTGTATTTGTAAAAACCTTCAATAACAAGAAATTTACGGTCTATAACTAACTTTAAATTCTTTTTTTTTACATACGTTTACACGGTTAACCGACCGGATTGTGGTCTGTTTAAACGGTTAGACAAATAACCGTTAATTTACACCCCTAGTACCAAGTGACTTCTTTCTTCACCTTCTCTCCTTTTTCGTTTCTTCTTTCCTTTCCGATAGCAAAAAAACCACAGGTAGGTTAAGGTGACCTATAGCTAACTTGAATAGTAAAAATACTAACCCTTGTATTGAACTAAACTATTAAATTAAACTAAAACTTGCTGTACATCCATCAAGACTTACAAATGGATGGTCTCTCCTCCATGCTTTTCTCTCTTCTCCTAATCTGGCTATAGCTATACCGGACATTGTGGAAATCTCTTGCTTGTGCTTCAGTGGTGTCAGCAAAATTTTTAACTGAAAAACAGAACAGTATACAATACATTTGAAATAAATAGCACACTTGATTTTGTACAGATCATGACCAAGGGATCATGATACAGGGAGGATGGTAATTTATTTCTTGCATACGGCCTTGTATATCGCTACTATGGGCTATTTGCCCGGAGGAGAGTATACAGGCCTTCATTTTTTAAAATTGCAGGAGCTCTGTTAATCACTCTCCTGAGTTTACTAAGGTGCTCAACAATGAGCTCAATCTTTTAATATCTGTATTAAAACATAGGGATTCAAATAGTGAGGAGCTCAGCTCATCTTTAAGACGGGCTAATCTAATTTTAGACGGGTAGATTTAATGGATTTTACATGATAGCTAAAACAGATGATTATAAGGGCATATGGTCACATGTCATGAATTGGTCATCTTTTGTGTAACATAATGTTAAATGATAAAAAGATCACCAATTTTGATTCACTTCAATACAACTTTTAATGGATACATAGTAGACCATTAAAAGTATATATTTCTGAAAAGCTTATATTACAAGGATGCCAAATCAACAAAGTGTAACATCATAATACAGGGTGGGTAAGAAATATACAGGGTGGAACATCAACAAAATTAGCATCTTTATTGTCATGGTAAACCCCATAAGTTCTTTTTATGAAAGCTATGTAGCTCAAAATAAATATGGATTCAGAAAGACATTACATGGGCCCTTCAAACAAATTAGGAAGAAAGAGTTTGGTATCCCTTGCGTTAAACATACAGGGTGGTCAAAAATTGTAAAATAATTTTACAATTTGTATGACATTATCAATCAAAACTTTTTTCCTCCATGTCTGGCACTAAAACTAATAGCAAAATTGAATTCCTCATCAAATTTCCTTAAAAATATGTGTACTTTTAAATAAGCAGGGTGACTCAGGCAAGAGATAGGCCATTTAGAAATGTCGGAGCATTATGTGCATACTTTGTACAGTAACATATAGGGAAAATTGTCTTAATTAGCAATTAATTAGGCAATTAATTAGTTACATCTTTTGTTTCAGTTGATCTACTATGAGGTAGATTTACAATCCAGGATGATATGTGCAATTTATGGTCCATGCTAGTTGTACTTTTTAAGATACAAAGGTTTGAAGTTTGCCATATTTTCACAATTTTGTGTACAACCCTATGGGGCTCACCCGCCCCGGCTCCTCCATTGACACATGTTACATATTGAAGTATAACTCTCAAAGCAGTTGACTTGGGGATTTTTGTATTTGACAAAGAACATAATTATCTACAAAATGACACCAAACTTTCTAAAATAGGTATCATACTTTTAGAATAAATCATACTTGAAGTGGGAAGAAAGCATTTTCATGTTACGGCTCCTCCATTTTTGGGCGACCATATGAACTTGGGACTAATTCAAAGTGACATGTACATGTAAAGCCTAAAGGCCAAATCAGGACATATTAGAACCCAGTGACCCTTCCATGGGTATAGACAAGTTGTTTTATATTTGAGGGTCAAATGTTGATATAGATTGGATGGGTGGTTTCTGATTTTTGGCTAAGACTCTGACAACAACTGCAGGCTTTTTGAAAACTAAACTGCCTGAAAAAGCATGTGAATTCCTGTAGCATAATAGTTGCATGCTTGTCATAATATTAATAATTACACAGCTTCTTGTACTTCTTGCCTAAACTCCTACGCTTGAAATTGTAATAATATTTACTCCATTATTTATCCAGAATAAATAAAAATTTATTAGCACACTAAAACTGAGATGGCACTTCAGTGCAAACTTAAATAGGGTAGCACCAGTGCCGCCGAGAGCCATTACGGGCCCGGGGGTAAAATGAACCTACGTACGTTCCCCCCTTTTTACGGGCCCCCTGAGGTATCTGTTTTTTGTTTTGTTTTTGCTTTTATGGACCTATTAAGTTACGCTTTCTTTATTTTTACGGGCCTCCTAGAACCCCGGGCCCGGGGGTAACGCACCCCTCAACCCCCCTTGTCTGCGGCACTGGGTAGCACCAATGTACACAAATGTCATAACAGGCCTCGTCTTACACCCATCGAATGTGTGTCATCAGCCCTCAGATCGGCCCTCAGACACACACATACAGGCATAGAGTTCTGCAGTAGCATGTTTTGTTGACATTTTGTGTAATGTTTACATCCATGACAGTTCTAATACCATCAACAGACAATTCAAATACAAAGGTTATCAGTTGGCAATCTTAATGTTATGCAATCAAGTTTACAACACTATCACTCTTACAATGAGCAGAAAGTCACTGAGTCACGCAATTCAAGTACCAATTTATTGATTACTTTACTTTAAGTGGCCTACTACAGTGACCAGATATAACCTTTCTGATTTTTATGTTATTTTGCAATAACAACACCATGTTTTCCTTGATTTTGGTATGAAATTGAGCAAATAGAATTAATTGTCATGTCAATTTCGAGTTAAATATTAGGGGCAACTAAAACTGATATGAGGTAAGTTTTATATGTTTGGAATCTGTATTATTGCCTATTCTGAAGGAATTATTGCCATGTAAACAAACCATCCCTTGGCCTATATGGACATGGTGTACTGCTTTTCAGTACCCTGTTTTCCATGGGTGACTGTAGGAACCCATGGATTCGATCCATGTAGCATCGTCTTTTGAAAATTGCAGGCGAGTGACAAATCGCTCTCCTCGCAACTGTTAGGCAAGCTGTAGGTGAGTGGGTCATCGCTCTCCTGGGGAAGCTTAGGAGAGGGGTTCATCACTCATCATACATGTGTATTTTGTCATGTAATTTGTGCCCTCGGCATATGTTTTGACTAGGAGTGTGATTTTCGGGTAATTTTGTGCCCGGGTACCCGCCGCATTTTTCGGGCAGGTAACCAGAAATTGCAACAAAAAAAAAACAAAAAAATTGCAAAAAAAAAATAACTTTTTTTTTGGTTTTAGTGTCTCTGGACCTAGACCTAAAATGTTAGGATCATTCATGGTTGACCTAAAAAAAAAAAATTAAAAAAATTGAATTTTGCACATTCTTTTGTGTTTTTAATATGAAAATTGATACATAGTTTTCATGTCATAGGTACCTCTATTAATGATATCAAAATGCATTCAAATTCAATGCATTTTGATATCATTACCGGGTAATAGAGTATGACATGAAAACTATGTATCAATTTTCATATTAAAAACACAAAACAATGTGCAAAATTCAATTTTTTTTAGGTCAACCATGAATGATCCTAGCATTTAGGTCTAGGTCCAGAGACACTACAAAACCAAAAAAACTTTAAAAAAAAAAAAAAATTATTTTTTTTATTTCGGGTACCCGGGCAGGGAATTTCCTGCCCGGGTAATAGGATTATCGGGCGGGACTCGAATTCCCGAGACTCACTCACACCCATAGTTTTGACATCTTTGATAATCACTTATATCATACACATATGGGTCAAATGAACACATTTCAAACGGTAGGTCTCAACTACTTGTCGTTTCTGAGTTATGGCTCGTTGAATATTTGATGTATTTTGACGCAATTTGTCCACTTCCCATTGAAATACACACAAAATTGTCCTAAATACCAACCCAAATTTTATTATGTGGGAAATGAGCCACCATAATCAAACTCACACATATTCAAAATACTTCTATGATGTTCCTCTGTACCAGAAATCAAAGTGGTGTCAAGCCATCTTCATGGTTAAATGACTGTTTGGAGATCGCATTGAAATACACAGTAATGTTCTAATTCCCAGAATGCAACATTCCTCAATTTACTGTGTATTTCAATGAGAGATTCAAACACTAATTTAGAGGGTGACCAGCCAACCCAATAGAAGCAAAGGTAATCAAAATATACAAATTTATCCAACTTTGTAAAAAAAATTTGGCATTTTTTTTTTTTAGTAGCAGTATTTCTCTGGTTTCCAACCTTGAATAACAAGTAATTTTGGGCCTATAACTTGCTTTTCTGGCCAAAAATATTTTTGAAAATTTTTTTTTTATTTTTTTTTTTATAAATTTTTTTTTGATGTCGACATGTCGGGATACGTGCCGACGTCGACATTAATGTCGACATAAGGCATGCGCCATGTCAACCACAGCACTACCTGTATTAATAATTATAAATATTTTTCCATACAGCTCAATACTCCGTTGAAATCAATATTCTATTATTGACACAGATAAAGAAAGTTTACTATGCATTGTGTTATAGGGCTTGCACCTGGAACTTAACTGAATGGGCTAATCGTGTTCCTTTATACCTATAAAGTAGAATTGTAATTCTCAAAATTAAATATTTTACAATTTTTACATTGGATTTCAAATCTTTACATTTAAGAATGCAGTAAAAGATATCCACAGCAGGCTTCCCGTTAGTGTGCGTCATTGCGTCCAGACGCATATTTTACAAATTTGGACGCAAATTCACATGGCTAATCAAGTATTTTGCGTCCATGTCACATGCATTTGGACGCAGACAAAACTTCAAATTTTATCATTAATTGATGATAAAATAAGAAATTTTATTCTTTTATATTTTTAAGATAATAAAAGCCCCAAAATTTTGACCCACCTGCTGAGAATTGAAGTAAATTCTGCAATATTTGTAAATGCAACATCAGGAAATCGTGCACTTTTTGCATGCTTTCCGAACGATCGCTGTACAGCTGTTTGATCACATGGCCTGGGGAAGTCCCGATTGATTTGTTTACAAGCAAGCACGTGCCGCTAACGTGCGGTGTTTATTTAATTATTTATCACAACCTGACAATATTCAATTTTTAATATTTTAAGCTTATTTTCTCATAAATAATCTAGGTTTCCTTTATTAGTATTATTGTTACGATGAATAAAAGCAATTTTAAAGACAAAATCCAAATGATAACCCTTTTTCGTATTATTTGTGGCAGCGCGTGTTTTAGTTTTTGTAGCATCAACAACACGTTAATTTAAAAATAGAAACGCGGAAGTGAAAGTACTGAACGAAAATTGCTCAAGATTGACAGACTTTGCTCATGTTTTTGCACCTGTTTTTGACCACGCTTCGGACCAAAACTGACACAGAAATGAGAAAAATTATCATAGCTTAATGGAGATGGAATATCACGCGAAAATGCACTTTTTTTTTTTTTTTTTTAACAATCAACATTTGATGAGGTGTAGACCCGGGGTACGTGTGTATCGTCATAATCGTGAATTTCAGATGGACGCACAAAAATCTGTCTGGACGCAAGTTTTTGCAACCTCGTCAGCAAACTTGCGTCATTACGGACGCACATTTTTAAAACCTTAACGGGAACCCTGATCCACAGCAAGCTGCAAGGCCCCGCTAATTAGTGTACTGCTTTTCGAGTGAGTGTACTGGAAACAAAACCCTGGTTTTACCTGAAAACAAATCGATTTTCTTGCTTACAATAGAAACATCATATGGGGTACTAGAGCATGCACAAATCGTAATAATGTAGAATATAGAAACTCTGTGTGTATCTCATATGATAGTCATAGTATGCAAAATCGCGATGCGTAGCTGTTGAAAAACGAGAGGAGTCGCTGTACTATCACGGCAATTTTTGACACAAAGATATAGGGATGATGACGATGTGCCCGGTCTAGGCGAATTTCGCTGACTATAGCCAAAATAACAAATTCTCGATCATGAGAGGATGTACCTTCTGCGTCAGCGTACTTTTCATAGAATAACACGATAGCAACGACCGTGTGATTGGCCCAGGGTTCGATATAGAGGGGTTTTACATGCACAAATGCATGTAACTTTGGCTCTAGCTGTGCATGTAGAATTTTGCCTGTGCATGCACAATTTTGTGTTATTCAGCCCATTTTGAGTAAAAAACCAGAGAAGAGTTGTGCATGTAAATTTTATTTTCTAAATCGAACCCTGGCATTGGCCAATTCTCAAAAGCTGTGTGACGTTTGCGCCGTAAGGCCTGGCAAAGTCGATTTTGAGTTTCCCGTCGCCCGCCCGCACTTCATTTTCGGGCCCGCACTTGAATTCATTATTGCGATTTTCGAAAAATAAAAATAAAATCTTATCATTTTTGCAAAAAAAACCGATGAAATCCGTGCATTTTTAGTGGAAAAATCAAATTCAAAACATCGATTTCGCTACCGGCAGTAAACTCATTGCGGCCGGTTGATTGGCGTCTGATAGTGATAGCCTAGATCCTGTAGGCCCGGTTCGCAACGCTTTGTAAATATGTTGATGTCGCAGTCCTTTTCCACGTGCGTATCATATACTGGACTGACAGATTAATGCTGTCATGCAGATCAATGATTCTACAGTGCTGTTCGCGAAATCGCACAATGAATAGTGATGTTTGTGCGAATTTAAAAAAAATATATATATATAATTATATTGATTCTGTTATTTTTGGATTTCTTTTCATAAATATCAATCATATATTTTTAAATAGTACTTGGTATCGTTTTACATTAATTTGACTGTACAAAAATGGCAAAATTTATATATTTCAACTCTGCTCTATTGTGACACTGTTGCACGAAATATGCGGTCGAACAAAAATATTTTTCAATGTCTGATTTTTTAATTCTACAGTGCTGTTTGTGACTTTGCACAATATCGTTGTTTGTGGTAATTAAAGAAATAATACTGTTAATTTTATATTTGTTGTCCCGATTGATCAATTATTTATTTTAAGGCCAGAGTAATGGAAGACACATTCGTCCACGACCGAATTTGAGATTTTTTGATATTTATCAACACTAAGATGTATTCTTTCACTTGAAACTGATAAAATACTACTTGCTAATATTTGTTCGTATTTTTGCTTGATTTATTTCACTCTTTTCAACTCTAAAAAGTCACATGGCTCAAGACAGCTTAGTAAATTGGCGGAAATAATGAGTCAGAAATGCTTGAATGCTAAATATTGTGATTACTGCAGCGATTCGTGCAAGGACGCGGGCGCAACTCTGCGCGTATGTCCAACGCAGTCAAGGCGCATTCGGTATGTTGTTAACGCCAGCAAATGTGGTGTAAACAAAACAAAAATTTGCAGTCAAAATGCCACTTAGATTTTTTAATTATTTTGAACTTTTGGCGCACTGAAAGCAGAGATTATAGATTCATTGGTGCAAAAAGATGCATATTTAGACCATGCACCAGATACAGCTTTACAAGTGTGAAAGTCTTACCGCTTTTAAAATTTACGGGCGTTTTGTGCATAATTTTGACATTTTTTACTAAAACGTCGATTTCTCAGAGTTCACTTTCGACAATATTGCGCGATTTTTTTGTCTAGATAACTCGAAAAATATGCAAGCAAAGGGTAAACTTTTTGCACTATCCTTTAGAGTACATCAAAGGCTAGGGAAGGTTTTTTGATTTTTTCAAAATATTTGTTTTAAACAAAAATATACACCATTATGTGCAATTTTAGCTTAATAGAGTGACAAAATGGCTTTTTTCACATGTTTTTTCAATATTTCAAAAAAGAAACGAATTTCAAAAAATAAAAAACCTTCCCTAAGTTCATGTCTCTTCTTCATGAAAAGCTAACTGAATTTTTTTTTCTCCGACCGGATTTTTTTCTAAGTTGTCACAAAAAATTGGGGTAAAAAGTGAATTTTGTGATTTTTTCAAAAACTTGAGATTTTTGAACAAATCTGACGTCACCATGGGATTCCTTGACTCATTTCCTTTCCAAAAATGTATAGTTTTATATACTTTGGACATACAATTCAGAAATAATGAAGCTCGAAAAGGTCCATGTTCTCTCCCATTACTCTGCCCTTAAAATAGTATTCGACATAGTTTTAAATTAAATTTAATATACAAAAAGAGCAAAAAATTATATATTTCAACTCCGTTGTGTTTATGACATTGCTGCAAGAACTATGCGGTATTCAACATCAACAAAACACGTACGCATGGGGGTTTCCCTTTAATTTTGTTGGCGCAAGATTCGATAGTGGAGCTGTAAAAACTTACCAATTCATGAATTGCAATTGTTTCAGTATTTTGATTTCAATTTGATGGGACTTTGCTGACGTTTGTATTAAAGATTTGTCATGTACATATCGATTAATATATGCGACAGTGTTCGTACTGTCATGCAGTGGACGATATCGCATGTCAACGTCAACTGGATAATTTCAAATTTGTACTTAAATCACACAAAATTATAAATAAATAAGAAAAATAATAGTAAAAAGAAAGGAATTGGTATCAATTTTGACCTTGCAGCCTCTTTGCAAGTTTATATCTTTGGTTAAACATCCTTTGAGTGAGTGAGGAATAAATAACAACGTGTTTTACACTCGCATTTTGTCATATAATGAAAGTCACGAAAATAATGAATAATGAATAATGAAAAAGTTACCTCACTTGTTTTCAAAAATTATGTGACGGGAAACTCAAAATCGATTGTTCGGGGCCTAAGCGCCTGTCTGTCTTTGCGTAGTACGCTTGACACAAATAACTATGCGTACCCAAGTTGGCTCTCATGATCGAGAATTTAATATTTTGGTTATAGCAAATGTGTTTACTAAAAGTTTGCCTGGCATACCTACTATTTTTAGACAAGTTGACATCATAAAATCAGGTGTGCGATAAATCGCGCTCCTCGATGCAATTACATGCGCGGTGGCGCGCGAGAGTGATCGCGCGCCTCAAAAGACAAGGCCTGTCATAGGTCGATAAATGATGTGTCTGTTTTGCCCAGTTTTTTTTAACTTGATTTAAGTTTGCGATGTCAAAACAGGCTGACAAAAAATAAATAAAAATGCATATTTTATCATGTTTATTTTCATAATTTTGGACAACAAAATAGCCTGAATTCAGACATAAGCCTGAAAAGTCTCATTCCTGTCATCAAAGTCAAAATTTATTGTCGATAAAATTAAAAATACATGCACTGACAACTTAACAAGTGACATTGAACTTCGCCGGTACGGCATGTACGTTCGGGCGAATATCGAATTGATTTTTTCAGTGCAGTGTGAGTGTCACATCGCAAACACAAAAAGATAAATACAGTACAGAGGATGGTTAACACCAAATCACACAAATAATCTGATTTTATATACGAACGCCTTCTTCAGAAAAATTTTATATCTTTTATGAGCCCTAAGATCAATCTGAATTGATGAAAACAAAAGACAAAGATTTACCCATACCTATTCCTTCTGCTGAACACGAAAATGGCCGCCTCTATGATTTTATACACAAGGTTGACATTCTTTATCATTCAAAACAGCATTTACAGTGCAATAAATGTTAGCCTGCAGGTAATTGGTTTTCACCGACACTAGATGTCACGTGGTTTCTCAACGAAAGTAATTAGTCCCACACAAAAGAGGGCGAACATTCAAGTTGGTAATAAAAGCTATAAACAGGGTGGTATTATAAAAGTTGGTAGTACTTTAGCTTACTTTCTGGCAGCAGCAGGCCCCCCGGCCCTGCACTGCAGGCTGCAGTAGAGCTCAGTAGCAGTATCGCCCAACAGTTTATATTTTCCAACTGTTGAAAATCCTTTTGAAAATCCAGTTTCAATTTCTTGAAAGTATAAATAGACCTCACTAGGCCTAGGCCTAGTAGGGGAGAGCGGGGAGTGTTCGCCCTATTTTTTTCTGACCAGCCTAGCGATGTCAATTTTAAGGTTAGGGATGACCTGATTAGCCCATGTGAAAGCCCTATGTCTTAGCTATATACGGCCACAATCCCAGACCTATAGGCCTTACAATAGCAACAGGATAGAGCAACCCAAAAAAGTTTTGCAAAGTGGCGAACTTGCCCCATATTGGGGCAGGTTCGCCCATATGCTGGGGTAAGTTCACCCTAATCACAAAAAAGGTTTAAACATTGCATAACAATAACATGTATTCAATGCAAACATTTAGCAAGAGTATACAGGGCATTCATTCTCTTCTGGGGAGTCACTAAATTTGTTGCAGGGGCCGCGGGTGAGGATGTAGGGGTCCAAAGTGAGCTTAAACGTATCATGTTTACAACTTCGGGGAGAAATGGATTAGGACATAAACTGTGGTATGAGTAATACCGCTATCACTTAACTTAAAAAACATGTTTTTCAGTAGTTTTACCTTGTTTAATGGTTTAATTATCAATATTTTGCATAACACGCTGATGGGGCATGTTCGCCCTCCAGTTTGGGGTAAGTCCGCACGGGGCAGATATAGGGCGAACTTGCCCCATCCTCAAAAGGGCGAACGAGCCCCTTGTGCACATTTTTGTATTTTCTTCAGGGTATGCAAAACACAAATCGAATAAGGAGATTATAACTGCATTAAATCTTTGACAAATCCCATATGTTCCCAATACAGATTTCCATTAAAACCATCTGTATTTATGTATCAATGATAATTAATACAACATTATGAATGTAAGAAAAAATTACGTTTTAGTGTAATTTTTTTGTTTTGGCTGCAGTTTGATGAACACGTCCCTATATGTCGCGTAGCTAATATGAGAAGTTTATAATGACCTATGTCACCTAATTTTGCCATCACCAAATTCCCTGATAGCCGTAGTACTGAGAAACAAGGGGTGGGCGAACCTGCCCCTAGGGCGAACACTCCCCGCTCTCCCCTACTAGTAGCCTATCATTGGTGGGGGCCGGGGGGCACAATGACCCGCGACTCAGGCGAAAGACCCTGATTTTGATCATTTCCGCATAGGCCATAGACGAATTACCCCATAGACCATGCTTAGACCCCAAAATTGCTCATTCTCTGGGCGGATCCAGAGCAGTCATGGGGGGGGGAGGGGGGCAATTGTCGGGAAAAATGTCAGTGAAGTCGGCGCAATGAGGCGGAGTGTGGCCCCAGGCTCAGAAGTTAGAAACTTTTGGAAAATGAAGACCCAATTGAAGCCATTTGGTGGTCTTTTTTTTGTGGACAAGTTTTTGACTTTTATTGTATGAATTATTGCTTTATAATTATGTAGGCCTACCCATATAAGTTGCGCACGCAGGGGGTGTCTGAGGGGGATGTTCCCCCTCCGAAGTAAGAAAATTTCGTCAAATGAAGACCTAATTGAAGCTATTTGGTGGACTATTTTTGCACTAGGCCCTGTGTAAAATATTAAGTTTGAAAAGGCCGAAATTTGCGAAATGACGGCCCAATTGAAGCCATTCGTGGACAAGTTTTGACCTTTATAAGTGACCCGATATTGCTTTAGGCCTACATGTAAACATAAAGTTGCGCATGCAGGGGGGTGTGCTCCCCTCAGAAGTGAGAAAATTTTGTCAAATGAAGACCTAATTAGCTATTGGTGGACTATTTTGGCACTTTTATTGTGTAAAATTTTACTTTGAAAAAGCCGAAAATATCAAATTTGCAAAATGACAGGCCAATTGAAGCCACTTTTTTGGTTTAAACATCAAGTGGTGGGTGTATACAAACACGAAAACGGGCACTTGTTTGACGGTATAGGCTACGCAGGGTGTCTGGAAATTTTGGAAATTTTTCAAAATGAAGGTCCAATCAGAAGTTATCAGAAATTTCAGAAGCCATTTGGTGCATCATTTTTACACTATACCGGGTATATCATTGCTTTTTAAAACAAAAAAGGGCCCGAACTCAATTTGTAAAATTTTAAATGTTACACTGACACTAGGCCTAAGACTTGAGTTTAGCAATTAAAGCATGCATGGATCGATGTTATTGAAGTCAGCACGGAGTCCGTCTAAATAGGACTGATTACTGACTTTGGTGACAAAATGTGATGGGCCCTATACATATCGGCGGACCCGCCGTAATTTTCACATGCTTGGGCAGAGGACCCCGCGCCTTCAAGCAAAATAATCACAGACCTATTAACCCGACTGCGATTTAGGCATGTTAGGCATGGGCCTAGGGCCTACGTGCAAGTTTAACCTTTCCCTTCTCCCTTTTCTCTTGAGTCTTTTTTCTCTCTTCTCTTCTCTCCTTTCTCCTTTCCTTTTTTTTTTTTTGGGGGGGTGCTGTATCCGCGCCTGCTCATTCCTCATATTTCTGTTTTTCAGGCGATTTTCAACCAGAAAGCCAAGAAAGACCCTTAGTTTTTGACTCAGGCGCAGCTCCACTTCCAATGCGATTCCAATACCCGGGGGGGGGCACTCACTAAAAATAGGTGACGGGGATGTGCGGCCACATTGAGCCCATTTTTCAACTTCCTCTCACCGGCCCCCTTTTTTATTTTACTGAATTCCCTCTAACTTCTTTTTTTGTTTTCCTGTCACCAAAAGACCCCCTTTTTCAAAACATTTGGGGAAATTTCTGATAATCTCTCACTAAATGACCCCGTTTTTTCAGTATTTTTCCTTAAAATTTTCAAAACTTTTCACATTTTTCA
This sequence comes from Amphiura filiformis, assembly GCF_039555335.1. NCBI lineage: Eukaryota > Metazoa > Echinodermata > Ophiuroidea > Amphilepidida > Amphiuridae > Amphiura > Amphiura filiformis. The sequence goes on along the minus strand of NC_092628.1, from coordinate 91,073,066 downwards.
AGAAATTTTCAAATTGTGATGAATTTTTGAAATTTTTTTTATCAACTTTAATATCTTGACCCAAAATTTTTCCCAATCTCACTGAATGACCCCTTTTTTGGTCAGATTTCCCCGGTCTCACGGAAAGACCCCGCAATCCCCCTTTTTCAGTGTCTAGGCTCTCACCGAAAGACCCCAGTAGTTTCGAACTGCTGTCTACCAATTGTAGGCCTACACAAATTAATACAAATCAGATTTTTATGTAAATAGCAAAAGTATGCACAAGTGGACTACGGAGAAGATTTGGTGGCTCTGAAAAGAGCCGCTGAAGCTGCCCCTTAGTCAACAGAAAACTAGCAGACCATCTGCTGATGCAACGGCGGCATCAGAGAGTTTGCAACAAAGTAGGTAGCCTGAGTCCCTTGGCCCCGACCTCGAAACAATTCAAAATGGAATTCAAAATGGAATAAAATGGCCGCCGGTTTCTCGTTCGGGGCCTGAGAACGAAACATGCAAAAAAGTGTCGAGAAATTTCTTTTGTATTTTATTGTTTTCACGACGGAATTCCGGAGTGCATGCGCAGTAGCTCAATCAAACTAGCTCAAACTCATCAGCAGTATTATTGTTGACGCCTGAGCATATACTTGTTGTACGGCCAGTAAGGGCTTGTAAAAGAGATGATACCTGATTAATTATTCATGAAATTGCATTTTTTTGTGAAATCAGAGCAGAGAGATGCCATCAGCTTGTCTGTGTGAAAGTGCATAGAAAAAACAACAAAATATGTTTAATTTCAAACCTTATTGTTAATGCTGAAACTTTGGCTGGAGAAGTTGAAGGTGACGTTGCTGGTTATCTTTTAGACCGTTTATCTGAAGTCATGGGTTGTTTTAGAGCAAAATATGAGGCATTTTTGTGCCATGTAAAACGGCGATCGGCATTTTCTAGTTTGCAATAATATTCATGAATTGAATGTGCACTGTCAACAAGCAGCCTGATAAATTCAACTTTACCCAGTGGGCACAAGTTGACATGTCAACGTTGAATCAACGTTGAATCAACGTTGAAATGCAAATCAACCTGATTTCAACGTGATTTCAACCTGAAGTTGAAATCAGGTTGATATTTCAACGTTGATTCAACGTTGAAATCTGGTTGAAATTTAAATCAACTTGATTTCAACCTTATTTCAACCTAACATTGAGTAAGGTTGAAATAAGGTTGATATTTCAACGTTGAATCAACGTTGAAATTAGGTTGAAATAAGGTTGATATTTTAACGTTGATTCAACGTTGAATCAACGTTAAATCAACGTTGAAATATCAATTTCAACGTTGATTCAACGTTGATTCAACGTTGAATCAACGTTGAAATATCAAACTTATTTCAACATCACTTCAACCTCATCTTGCGGGCTCTTATTTGCACCAGAGCTAAATAGTTGACTAAATACTCCGAAGACAAATTCTAGACATAGCATGTGTAGCATGTAGGCCTAAATGGTTAATGAAAAATATTAATGTGCATGCACGATGTGCACCATCCGCAAGACTGGGACAAACAGTGTCGGAAACCATCTTGTAGGCCTATTCTTTTGCACCAATAGAGCTAAATACAAATGTAGTTAACTGAATACCTCAAACAAGACATTATAACATGTGTAGGCCTATAATAGCAGTTATATGGTTAATGAAAAATATTAATGTGCATGCACGTAAAGTAAAATTTAGGCTAATATAGGCCTACAATATATGGCTTCCGACATAATATTCTCAACACTTTCGGATCGTGCATCCACATTAATATTTTGTATAAACCATCAGCCTGCTACACATGCTAGTGGGTGGTGGGGGGGTCCATACAATCCCCCCCTTCCCATGTTGACGCCTGTATGTCGGTACAAATGTTTCTGACCAAATTAACCTCATATTTGGCTACCGGCCATTGCCCAAAAGGACCAAATTTTGCCCGCTTCGTGCGAGTTTATTCCATCTTTGCACCATAGGCCTATTTATCATATCACTTTAGCTTTAAATGGCAATTTTTTCGCGCGCATTTGTATACCATATACTTATATTCTGATGTTCTTTTTCATATCATTAGGGGGCCTATGGCCTATTTTCAACCAATAATATAGATTGCTCAAATTTTGGTACCATTTCTGCATATCCACCTTTTCGTAATTCAAGGTTATTGACCACTTCGCTGCCGCAAATTGAGATGAGAGTAGGCCCTTTTTTTCTCTTTAAAGCAAAAATGATGCACCAATTGGCTTCAATTGGACCTTCATTTTGCAAAATTTTCCAACTTCTGACGGGGAACAGTCCCTCAGACATCCCCCTGCGTATTATGCCTAATCGATATGCAACTGGCCATATTCGCTTCTGCTTTCGTGCATTTGCCAATGTTTAACACAATATAGGCCTATAGGGAAAAATGAGGGAAAACTTGTCCACGAAAGGCTTCATGGACCGCGCTCATTTCACAAATTCGGCTTTTTCAAACTCCAATTATACAAACTGATAGTCCGGGCTGATAGTGCCAAAATGGTCCACCAAATCGCTTCAATTAGGTCTTCATGTGCAAAAGGTATACTTCTGAGGCGGGGGGAGGGGGCACATCCCCTCAGACACCCCCTTGCGTCGTGCATACAGGCGCCAAAAATCGCCCCCCCCCCCCGGTTCTAGATCCGCCACTGCTATCACATCGCTTAGTTTTCCACTTCTTCCTTTCATCTTTTTCTTCTGCCAATTTCTTCTTCTGTTACAACATGTACAATGAACATTTCTGTTATAGGCCTATAACCCTGTACACGTGACCCGTCCATGTACATTTTTGTCCTTTCTTTTTCATTTTTGGTGAGAATTTTCCTCCTGAATGATTTTGAGGTAATGGTGGTCTTTTGGAGGTGCAAACGATCAAAACAAATGTTCTTTCTTGCCTTTCTGGTTGGAAAGTCACCTATACCAAAATTAGTTTGGGTGTCGTTTAGAACTGATATCAGTCCCGGGGGTGGGGGGGGGGGGGGGGGGTATCAGTCAGCGCTAAATTCAGAGGCTTTCGGAGCTGTGCGCGGTCTTTCCAGGGAAGCATACCCGACGGGTCATTTATTTCAGCGGCGGCACTACGTCAGGCTGGGGTGAGGGAGAATTTCCCCCACCCAATTTATTTTTCTTTGCCCCCACCCTCCCCGCTCTTTTAAGGCAAAAAACCCAACCTCTTGCAAAAAAATCCCATTTTGTGGCAATTTTGTGCAAAAGTTGTTGCTTTTTTGCCCCCCCCTGAAATTCACGACCCCCAAAAAAATCCTGGCGCCGCTTAGTGAAGATTAAACCGAAATATACAGTACTAAACCATTATAATAATCAAGAACATGGTGAAAGTTAAATTTGGCACAGAATATAAAATTGCAGAAAGCAAGGGAAAACTGGGTAATTATTTTAAGAAATTTTCCTTTGATCTTGGTTTTAATGTGATGTAATTTTCATTAATCAATTCATTGGTGGGCCATGTTTTTGTACTGTGACCATGTTAATTGTACTGATATATATGGGAAAGTTATTTGTGGTTTGTTTTGTCACTTGTCCTACATGTAGGCCTATATGTGTTTGGGGGATGGAGGGGTGGGTGTGTTGAGGGGGTTTTTGGGTGGGATTTTTGTTTTTTTGTAGAAAATCCCTGATCTGTTTTTAATTGATTCACTTGTAACCAACATTATTTGTTTTATCTTAGTATACTATGGTGCTTATTCTGCCCACCCATGGTGGGGGGACCCAACGGTAGCCTTTGTGTTCGCGCTGAATTTTTTTGTTGCATCAGGCCCCCTAACAAGTGTTTGTGAACGGTTCCTTAAGGGCTGGGGTATGAACGTTTGGACAGTATTTTTTTTGTGACATTAGAGCACATCAGACATATCGAATTGCATTCTGAATACGAAGAATGTCATTCTGATATCAAATAATTTTGGTTTTTGAAATTCGCAATTTAATACACATTTTATGGCAAATCATTAAAATTGATATTTTTGATATTTAACAGTACTCGAAGTAAACTTGATAAATCTGATGATTTATACTTAACGTGTATGTAGGTGGGATGAAATGCCGACGATCAATTGAAAATTTTGACCTTTCGTATTGAAGATATGGATTTTTCTTCCCAAAACACCAACAAAAATTAGGTCTTTTTGGGAAAAAATCTATATCTTCAATATGAAAGGTCAAAATTTTCAATTGACCGTCGGCTTTTCCTCCCTGCTACATACACTTTAAGAATATATCATTAGATTTATATAATTTACTTCGAGGACTGTTATATATCAAAAATTTGAAAAATATCAAATTTTTATAATTTGTCATAAAATTTGTATTATATTGTGATTTTCAAAAATGAAAATTATTTGATATCAGAAAGACATGCTTCGTATTCAGAATGCAATTCGATAGGTCTGAGGTGCTCTCATGTCCCACAAAAATACTGTCGAAACGCAATAAACGCTCATTTTAGATCCCTTAAGTGGCCGCTAAACGCGCTACTTTCGCTCCGGTTCAACATGTGTTCAAGGATTTCACACCAATGTCACAAAGAAATTTCCACTGCTGTTAACATGCGGTTAACATACCCCCCCCACACTAGTTCTCGAGACCAGCTAAGCCTGGTCTTGGTCTCGGTCTCGGTTTCGGACCTGCTGGTCTCGGTCTTGGTCTCGGCCCTCCTGGTCTCGAGGTCTCGGTCCGAGACCGGCTTTGAGACCAGTAAAATAGCACCATTCTGGTCATTTGGCTGCCCTTTAATTAATTCTGCTCAAACAGTTTTCATAAATTGAATCATTATTAAAAGATTAATTAGGCCCAGTTAATTGTTCAAAATATCATAAACAAACTCTACCTCAATAATCCTAGATCATATTTAAGCTCCGTTAAAATCTATTTTAAGCAACACATCATATTTCTTAACATTTGCCCAATAATCATATTCGCTGTCGTAGTGCACGTTAGTAATCATTGGTTACTGCTCCAAGCCTGGGCTCAAACACCTGTTCCGAATTTTGATACGCCATAGGCTTTGTGTTGTGATCATTTCGATCACTGGTTCGTAACAAAGAAAGTGTGATCCAGTTGACCTGGCAACGGTCATATTGTAACGTGCACTACGACAGCGAATACGTTACGTACATCATTCAAAACGTAGCAACATCAGTTAATCCATGGAAGAAAGAGATGAGAAGGAACCACAACGACTTCGATCGGCCAAGTTTTAATCCGCTTATCTATTGACGCATGAAAAGAAAAGCTATCAATGGTACTTACTTTCATGTATAATCCATTTACCGCGATCGATGCTTGGCAAAATCATTACTGGAAAAAATTTATAACAAACCCATCCACGAACAAACAAACGCTACCCCGAAGTAAGATTATGGAATTTCACTGATGCTCTGAACATGTATAGTAGCTTTGTTTTGGGATCTACAGTCAAACTGTTTTCTTGATCGTGTTGTGTAGAAAATGTCCTATAAAACATCGAAAGGTAATCAAAATCGGCCGTTTTTTTGCTGAGTTTCATCTTTAGCAAATAAGGTAAGATTTTGGTGACTTTTTCGATGAAAAATAGATGTAAAATGTTCTTAAATAATGCACAATGTTCCGGTTGAGTCCGGTACATAAAACCTGTTTAATTTAATAGTTTATATGTGTATAATCGTAACTAGCTAACTCGTTTCAGTGCCAAAGACTGCCAACTCTGAGAAAAAAGTCATCAAAGTTCGGAAAAATTGGGCAAAATGGAAGAAAAAGATGTAGGCCATCATTGACCGATGATCACGTCACCAAAGAAAATCCTATAGGGTGCTTGCACGGAAGGTCATTAGTTCAAATCATCCTTCACACACGCTCCAGAAGACATGCAAATACATGGAATACAATACCAATCACCTATTTAACGCGGGGTATTGATCAAAGTAAATCCTCATGAATAACAATGTCAACTAAATGTCGGTAAAGGGAGTGGACAAAGTGAATGCGTTCGTTGTGGTTCCTTCTTATCTCTTTCTTCCATGGTTAATCCCAACAAACATGACCCTTCTTGGTTTTCTTCATAACATTTCAAAGGACTCGAAGGTTACCAAATAATGTTAAAATGTATACTCTAGACGCTAGGAAACTAAGGAAAGATTATGAAACGTTTTCTTATTTTTTTATTTTTTTCAATAATTGTTTAATATTAATTATTTATTTAATTATTAATTAATTGTTTATTTATTTATTTGAATTATTTATTTAAATATTTAATTATTTACTTATTATAATAATTATTTATTAAATAATTTGATTAACCAAGTAATTGCTTTAATTTAATAATTATTTAATATTAATTATTTATTTAATTATTAATTCATTGTTTATTTATTTATTTAAATTATATATTTAAATTATAGGGATATATTTAATTATTATAATGTAATTATTTATTAAATAATTTGATTAACTAAGTAATTGCTTAGTTTAATAATTATTTAATATTTATTATTTATTTAATTATTATTTAATTGTTTATTTATTTATTTAAATTATTCATTTAAATTATATATTTTTAAAATGATTATAATGTAATTATTTATTAAATAATTTGATTAACTAAGTAATTGCTTAATTTAATAATTATTTAATATTAATATGTATTTAATTCTTAATTAATTGTTTATTTATTTAAATTATTTATTTAAATTATATATTTATTTACTTTTAATAATATGAAGTTGATATGTATTGCAAATTTGCAATACCTAATTCAACCCAATTGCATTGCATATCACCCAACACTTTTACACATGAGTATTGGATACTGCCCAACACTACTTGGAACAAGCAGCAGGAGAAATGATGCACGTATTTTTGAACTTATTTTGCAAATAAAAACAGGTAAGTACACCTTTATTTTTCTGTAAATTATTGTATGAATTTTGATTGATTGTGAATTGTGCATTATCAGGAAACAAAATGAAGCATTTAAGTTTAGCCAGCTTGTAATAATATGACATGTATCGTGTGTATGATAAGCTTAAATTTACCATGCATGCATAGGGTATATTGCTGATCCATTAATTATCCTTTTCTGGTGCATTGTGGGATAGAAAAGGGAGCAAATTAGCGATGGATTTGCTCCCTTTTCAATCCCACAATGCACCAGAAAAGGATAATTAATGGATCAGCAATATACCCTATGTTTACATGTCATGCATGTTTACCTTGCTCATTGACCATGTTGACTATTGGTAATTGGTATGCATTGTTTTGTATAATGACCTGTCTAAGACTAGCTAGCCATAGCATTTCTAGGTCCAACTTACTCAGTTACTCTACCTTCGTTTGGTGTCTGGTGAATTGTGTTTTGCATGGATTGTGTTACTTTAGGGCTAATTATTTAGGCTTACATGCATGACATGGCTTAGCTTAGCCTTAACTTTTTACATGCTTAGGCAACGTTAGGGCAGGCACTAAGTCTAAGCACATGACATGAGCAATTGAGCATGCTTGGTACCGTCTAGCTGTTACTAAGTAGGCCTACGAGTATAAAGCTGATACAAAACTAGTACCGTAGTGCTAGTAGTACTGACTGGGTTAGGCCTAGCCCTAGACATAAATAATGTAGCAAATCATGATCATGATGATTGTCTTATTTTGGATGTTATTATGGTGTACATCACTACATGTGTAGCCTACCCTACGGCGCATGCTAGGCTAGCCTAGGCTAGGGCAGGATACAGTTTACAATGAAATCAGGCCTCGAAATAAGCCAGAATTTCTGAGAGCCATTTGGTTGGGCCTTGGTCATGTTGGTCTTAAATGTTCGAGGGCCCTCACAAATTTTTGTGGGCCCGAGTTGGGCCATTGGTTTTAAGTCTATGAACCCCACAAAAAAGTGAGAAAAATTGCCACAAATTTTATGGGCCATTTGGGCCCGCCGGATATGTCTTTTGGGGGCCCTCACTGATTTTCGGGGGTCGAGGGCCTTTTTGGGCCCTCCTTATTTTGAGCCTTGAATGAAATGAAATGAAAAACATTGCAAATATTGTAGGCATAGCCTAGTCCTAGCTAGACCAGAAACCAGGTTTTTCTATCAAGAAACCAGAGTTCTCAATTATTTGTGCATTCATTTAGGCTTGCTATGCATAAATTTGAAGTCCAGATGTAAAAGGGGATACATGCCATTTTTAAACCGTTTGCACTAAGGCCACCAACATATGCCATAACATACAAGAAATGTCTTTAAAAAAGACAATGCCTCCAAGATACAAATGGGCACCTTTTGTTATTAGTTAAGGAGACACTTATAATGCTAGCTTTAAGGTAACGCTATTGGATATAGATTTTTGTCTGATTGAAATATGTGAGCCCATTCTCTCCTGATTACAAGACTGAAAATTTTATTTTAATCGGATATTCGGTTACCAAAATATGGCCTGTCAAAAATGGCTTTCTTTTATTTTTGTTATGCAATGTTGTCAGGTAGGCCTTATTTTCTAATTATATATGCAAGAGTTATACAAAGTAAAATGTTTAGATCGGCTACAAAATAAGATATAAAACCCATGGATGTTTTTGGCAAATTTCCATTTGCATAATTAATTTGGGCCCTAATCAACTTTTCTAATAAGTGGCCCTGATTAATTATGCAAATTGAAATTTGCCAAAACGCAACCGTAATTTTGTAGTATAGTGTGTGTTCTACCCATGTAGGCCTACCATGCCTCAGTGCCATAGCTCTTTTAATTGTATCTGATTATCTGAAATCTTTACTTTGCATAATTCATGCATGTAATTAGAAAATCATCTGGCAACTGGAAACTGCAAAAATATAGAAAATAAAAAGAAAGTTGTTGCCAATTTTTTGTTTTGGTTTCGCGCCATTTTGACAGGCCATATCTCAAGAACCGAATGTAATCTACAGGGCATAAGCTTTAACATACTAGGCCTATAGTATTATTTAAATAGAAAGAAAATCTAAATTTGTGCATTAGCCAATAGGGCCACGGTCACCTAAAGCCATCTTGCAGATAATTCTGATGTATGAAATAAGACCTTCAAACTTTCAGATATGAAGAGTTCCAGATGCAGGCAGCCGTTTCTGTTTTTTAAAATATAGGCCTAAGTTGTATCAAGAGTCATTTCTTGTGGATTTTTGACTGAAAATTACAATTGTAACGTTTCAGAGTAACAGATTTTCGTATCAGATTCTTTTATGCTTGTTTATTATTACATTTTGTATTCAGGACTAAAATAATATTAATATTATTATATTTAGGGGGGTCTTTTCATAGGCCATTACTTTTTTGTATGTGTAATTGAATAAAAAATCAAAAACATTATTGTTTTGTTTTCTTTCCTTCATTTGTGCTTTGTTTTGCATCGAAAGGGCCAATATCAACACCTTGTTTGTAAGAAGTATTGTGTGGGGAAAGATGATTCTTGCATTTTATTTTTATTTTTATCTTAACAAACAAAAAGCAAATTTCTCAGTCATAGTCTTGAAACGGTCATGGGTATGCATACAAAAATATTGCAACAGTAGGGCCTACTCAGTAGAATGTAATAAAAATTCCTTTAAAAAAGGAATGGGGCGCCCAAATTATGTGAGCTTGGACGTGATATGGTGAATTCCATGGCATGGTGTTTAGATTTGGTCCCGGGGATTTGGTATCATAATGATTTTTTCTAGGGAAGAGTAGAAGATGATCAAATGCAAGACAAATGTGTTTGATTGGGGAAGGTGTATCACAGGACCGTTTTGGATGAAATAAATTGAATTGGAATGAAGCTGTCGTGTCAATTTGCGACGATGGGCGGCGGGGGAGTAAAAAATTGGGGCATATTGTAGTGATGATATTGCTTTGGATATTGAATATTGTTGAATTTCGTTATGCAGGGGGTATATGATGGATAGTATAGAAGAGGATCTACCCCTATGTTGACCAAAAGAAAAGTTTTATGAATGTATAACGACTGTGATACATATACATCATAACGTCTGTGATACATATACATCATCTACTTGCTAATACACTGAAAATCTAATAGAGATGAAGGATAAAAGACAATTACAGAACATTCATTCTTCAAAAGTAGCTATACAATGTTTACAAGGTTTACATGAACGTAACATCTTTGATACATAGTTGTTAACACACTGAAAATCTGACTAGAGATTTACAATTTGATGATATCCAAAAGAATACTTACTAACTTAGCATTGAAGAATTAAAATAATTACAGAACTTTCATTTGTTAACATACACGTAGCAATGATTAACAATGTTGAAAATACAAACGTAACGTTTTGTTCATAAACATAACATCCTCGACACATCTAGGATCCGCATAATTTGTTGATTAATGTCATAAACAGTCACAAAAGATTTATGGTCTGATCATTTTATCATTTTAAGGGGACCTGATATTGCATTTGGAAGAACCAGGCTTTTCAATTACTATCAAAACTGCTGGGTACCAAACTTTTGATACAGCTTGTATAGTAATTTGTTCTAATTTCCATGCAAAAGGAGCCAGTTGTTTCATCCTTAAAACAAATAGGCTACACCATAATTTCCAATTACCCCATGCAGATAGATAAGACCTTGGTAAGATAAGCGTGTTAATTGTTATGTCACTATCACTATCTTGATCTTGATAAGATGCCTGACTTTGAAACTTTGGGTACAAAAACTCATACTCTGCAAGTTAGGTCAAATTTTGCACTATGATTGTTTATTTGAGCTTATTGGACTATGCCATTCAGATTAGGCTATTGTAATCCAAAGTGTTGGTCACCGTCTATCGGGTTCTAAGAGGCGGTAAACTGGTTACAAAGGTCAAAGTGGTTACAAAGGTCAAAGGTCTCGATTTATTTGGTGTTTTTACAAATCCATTAATTTTGTCTTTTAAACAAAGAATATACGCACACCATTTTATCCTGTGCATAACAGAAAACAATAATAAAATAAAATCCAAGCATATTGTGGATTTATTTCTGAGCAAGGGCATAATTTTAGCAAAATAGCACAACAATTGCGGAGTAAATCTAGTAAGACTGAAATTAGAAGCTACTCACAAGTACATGCCAATATTGTGGGACGCCTCCGTAGAGGGCGCCCCAAAAAACTGACATACATACCACCAACAACATGACCAACCACGCATGGGTAGACCCTCCCTCGGGTCCGTGGAGAACGACTGGTAATGTAGATTACATAGCATTAAAAATCAACCCAATCGGAATCAGCGCTCAATGGACTTTCGCGTTCACTTATAATTATACGAGTATATTTCTATATTGCTGCATGGTTGACTGTGGTGGGTGTAATTAGTGGCGTCGATTTGTGGATGAAGAGGAATGGGTTTTTGGCATTGAAGAAAATAAGGGGGGGGGGGGGGATGGCATTTTTTTTCATAAGGCATTACGTAATTATTTATTGTTACATTATCCAGAGATGGAACAGAACCGAGACTGGGGGCCAGTCTACGCATGGGAAGCAAATACTTTAAAACGAATTATTCCGAATTATATCAACGCAATAAAATTGCAATACTTTAGTACATGATTTGAACAGCAATGAAGCCGGCCATAGGCGCGGCTAGGCGCATCATAGTTGAACACGGCACAGCACATACATCTCGTAGGCCTATGCAGAGAAATCAAATAGCTAGCCGGTCTTTTCAATCCCATCATTTCAACTAGGCCTTTATGATGTAGACACGCATGCACGATGATTGCGGCCTAGTCGAGCCTAGCATATCATGCATGCCAGTCGGCCTGCTGACTCACCGCGTATTAAATGACACAAAAATACCTCAAATTTTGCACAAAACAATCCATGATGTCAAATTATCACATCCAAAGTGTCGCCATGAACGTCAGCTTCAACTTCTCCAGCCAAAGTTTTTGCATTGATAATCAGGTTTCATGTAATCATGAAATTAAACCTTGTTTAATGTGTTTTCCCATTGCCACACACAGCATAACGGTTGTCCGACTTGATTTCTACGATATTGCTGATGTGCTCTATCTTTATTCCATGATGAGGCTACAACCCATAATTAAATACCGAATTAAAAATACTAGTTTGCGTCTGACGTCATGACAAAGGCGCGCCGTGATTGGTTGCTGACCTGCGCAGTATGGCATTTTTGGTCTGGTTTACAGGACGGCATACGCAAGCTAGTCTTTTTAATTCGGTCTTCAATTATACAACATATGAGTTTGAAAAAATTCTAATGCATAATTCATGAGCTTGATAGACTCGCACCATTGGCGCCACGTGCTAGGTGTTTCTAGAATCCCTATAGAATAAGATTAATTTTAATGCTAATTTATTGCACATGCTGAGGAAGCGTGATTACCTTTTTGAACATTCGGAAATGGCGATAGGCGAATTTATGTATGGCGCAAAGTGGTGGGGGATATATATTGGGCTCTCGATATTGGGCGGAAATTAGAGTACTTGTCAGAATATAAATTTGTACAATCGGCCTATATGCCGCGCAATGTGCGGCATTTTAGGTGTAAATTTCAAATCATACTACCTCCTGGCGGAGGCAGAAAAAGTATAAAGCATGGTTTGCTATAGGCATAGGGCCCATTGAATGCCTGTAAAATGAGGTCTAATGCTGATGCAGAAGAAGTGACAATCCATGATGCAATCGGTTTTAAAATAGCATGTATCGCCTTTTGCATCTGAACTATACTCTGATAGTGGTGGCTGTGTACTCTCAGACATGCATGTAGTAAAAGCGCAATAACTTTGTAATTATTCACGCAAGACATATAAAAGTATACATTTTTATAAAGGCAATACATCAATGAATCTTATTATAAATAAAGATTTGGTGTAAAAACAACAATCAAGAAAATCACAAAAAAGTGAGTTTTTGGCAATTTTTGTTCGGTACATCATAACAAAAAAACACTCTTTCCAAAAATTTTCGTTTTGTTTTTTTCTTAATCTTGAGACACCATTCCAAAAACGGTTTTTTAGTTTTTGATATTGGCCTTATTTTTGAGATATTGACCATATAAGGCATCAAAATGAACTTTTAAAATTCACAAACGCCTATTTGCACAAAATGATGCCCAAAATCGGAAATAGATCAAAATATAAAAAAATTAGAAAACCATTTCTTAAGTCGATCATGCTTTTTATGATGAGCATAATTGCTTACCTATAGATGCATTTTACCGAGAAAATGAACATTGAAATAAAGGCCGTTGAAGTTTAAAGTGGTCACATTTTGCACTTTGTCTTTGATCGAAGCTCACAGGAGAATGCGGCAGTTCTCGTTTTTCTACCTTACATTACGTGAACATTGGGTAAATCCACAGCCCCTTGAGAAGTTTGGGCGAAATCTATTCATATCTTGATGTTTAAATCCGGGGAAAGAACTTGAAAAAATTCACATTTTATCAGCTAAAACGGAGCCATTTGACCGCTAGGTTTTTATGAAATCAGTGCTTCCGTGGTGCTTCCATAAGATGCGCCGCGCATGCAGATAAGCGTTGCGTATGCGTAGCGTATCTGTGCGTTAACAAATTGCGAGTCTACAAAACGCGATGCGTTGTTGCGCGCGTATACCCCGATGGTACAACAAAGATTTTCTTTCCTTAAATTGCGGAAATAGTGAAATAAAATCCATAAAATAGAGCAGTTGGAGTTAACAAATCTGGATTTTCTTTCCTTGTATTTATAAAAAACATAACAAAGTAAATGTATTTCAAAAAAGCTCAATTTCGCGAAAGAAACAATGTCTAGAGTACACAGCCGTGTTTTTAATAGGCAGGGACCCATAATCATCGTGGATTGATATAGAACGGCGTACACACAGCTGGGCGCAGCACTTACGCGAATTGCGCTTTGCGTGAAGACGCGTGCGGCGTGCTTTTGTGGATTTACGCGTGCGTTAGTTGGAACTTTATTGACTCGCGCAGTAACAAAAACCGAATAATTCAAGCCTATTTAAGAGCTGATCATAGTGTAATACAGTTTTAACTTTTGATCTCAAATGTTTTTGTAAGAAATAACTGGACATGTCTATTTTCAAGTATTAAAAAATTAATTTTTGGAAATATACTTTTTCTTTGTATCTTCTTTTGTTCCTTAGATGCATTGGTGCATCAACACAATCCGAATCATGCATCAAGCAGAAGAGGGAGTATGTTGTAAGGTGATAAGAATTCAGGAGAGCAGTGGTACCAACAATAATAATAACAATGTAATATCATAGGGCTTCGCATTAAAAAAAAAAAAAAGGATGTAGACCCAACTTCAGAATAGACACGGATGATATAAAACGGGATCAAAGCTTCGCCATAAACACCTTGCGCAAAGCAGATGCAAATTTTCTTACAAGCCGACGACGGATGTCGGCTTGTTCTGTCTCTTCTCAATTCTTCTTCTTACCTAGCCGGGACACCGGCTAGGTCTTGTGATGCTATCGGATCTTTCTTCTTTCTGGCAACACGTGCGTGACTTGCCACGTTTCGCCCTAGCTCTGTTATACTTTGACAGTTTTTGACCATACTTGGTCACAAACACCACTGACCATGTCCCCATATATGACATGACATTGAACTCCATTTGACCTTTGACCTGCTCACAATGGCAAAAATGTGATTTTTACTCTAAAATGCTTCTTCTTCCACAAATAACATGTGATGGTGACATGCTTAGGTCATGTGACTTGACTTTGGTCGGTGTCTATAATTTATTCACAGAATTTGGGTCAAAGGTCATTAAGGGGTCATTTCCGGTCTGAGAGCTAAAAATATTCCAAAAATCACTGTTTTTACAAATTACATAGCAAAGTGCTGTCATTAGCACACATGCATTGCTACTAACCAGGGTCTTTGGGGTGTCTACAGTTTTGGGGTCAAAGGTCATTAAGGGGTCGCTTCCGGTCAAAACCCAAAAATCATCAAATATGTTCATTTTTTAAATCTCAAAACGTAACCAGACCAGAGTGACATAAACTTCATATATGCATTAGTGTTACCGATGTATGCACAGTATTTTTATTTTTTTTGGTCAAAGGTCATTTAGACGTCATTTCCGGTTTTAAGCTAAATAACTTCAAGAATTTTTATCTCCATAACTAAACATAGTAGATTTTTTAAATTTAAACTGTAACAATGCATTTTCTCGGTGTAAATGAGGGTTTTTTTATATTGGGGTCAAAGGTCATTAAGGAGGTCAAAACGTCAAATTTGCAAAAAAATGTTTAAAACTAGAGTCAACAGACGCTGAATACAAGCCGCAATTTGACCCCTATAACTTGACCCCTGGGTTACGGATGGGGTCAACTGCTCTTGCATTGTGCTTAGGATGTCATAAGAAATATTCCTGGTGAATTTCAGCTTAATCGGAACTTATACATGGATTTTGATTTTTGAAAATTTTGATTGACCTTTTGACCCCTTAATGACCTTTGACCTCAATGAAAAAAAACCCTTATATACACCGACAAAATGTATTGTTCCAATTTTAATTCAAAAATTCTAACATGTTTATTTTTTGAGATAAAAATTCTTGAAGTTATTTAGCTAAAAACAGGAAGTGACCCCTTAATGACCTTTGACCCCCAAAATAAAAATACCATACATACATCAGGTAACACTGATTCATGTATGATGGTTATATTACTCTGGTCTGTCTACATTTTGAGACAAAAATTTTTTTTATTTTTTTGATAATTTTGGTTTTTGACCGGAAGTAACCCCTTAATGACATTTGACCCCAAAACTGTAGGCATCCTAAATACCCTGGCTAGTAGCAATGCATGTGTGCTAATGGCGACTCTCTGCTATGTAATTTGTAAAGACAGTGATTTTTGAATATTTTTAGACTTTGACCGGAAATGACCCCTTACTGACCTTTGACCCCTTATCTGAGCACACCCTATAGACACCGACTAAAGTCGAGTCACATGATATAACCATGTCCTCATCGCATGAAATTTGTGGAAGGAGTAGCATTTTTTTGTGAAATCACATTTTTGACCATTATAGCTAGGTCAAAGGTCACAGCGAGGTCAAAGTCAAATGGAAGGTTTGGCCTAGCCCAATGGTCATTTGGGTCAACTTTGGTTGAAATCTGTCAATCCTTTGCGGAGCTACATGCAGTTGATTGCGGTTGCCAGAAGAAGAAAGAAGAAAGAAAGAAAGAAAGAAAGAAGAATTGAGAAGAGACAGAACAAGCCGACATTCGTCGTCGGCTTGTAATTACGGAAAAGTAGCTGTATCTCAGCATATGGAAAACGGATAAAGCCCCTACATGCTACAGTGATGCACCATTAATGGTGTGAGATGTCCATAATAGCCGGTCAAAGGTCAAACTTTAAGTTAAGACTGGCATTTCCGGCCCTGGCTAGGTCCAGATCTGTAACCAGATCTAGTTACCTAGCTGGGGGGTTTACACCCCCCAGCTAGGTACTGTAATGCTCTCCGATTCTTCTTTCTTTCTTTCTTTCTTTCTTTCTTTCTTCTGGCAACAAAAATTTCAAAATGCTTCTGCTCCTACATGTTACACCCTACAATTACGTAACTTGCACATATGTATCGGCTATATCCAGTGCCCATAGGGTGCAAACAGAATTGGGGTCAAAGGTCATTAAGGGGGAATTACCGGTATATAACCAAATATCTTCAAAATGCTTCTTCTGCCACATATTACATAGCACAATGATGTCACTTACACATGTGCATCGGCTTTACCCAGGTGTTCATACCTTGCACACAGAATTGGGGTCAAAGGTCATTAAGGGGGTAAAATCTTACAATTGCCTTATCTCGACATCTGTAAGGGGTGTGGGGCTCAAATTCAGTGACAACAAAACTCATGACCAGGGGAACATTTTACAGGGGTCAGGTCAAAGGTCATGCAGAGGTCAAATTTTAGAAATGCATTTTCTGGACATCTGTAAGGGGTACAGGGCTCAAACTCCGGGACAACAAACTTAATGACCAGTGGAAAATTTTGGAACACTTTCCAGGGTCATGTCAAAGGTTAACTGGGGTCAAATCTTATAATTTAATTTTCGGGATATGTATGGGGTATGGGGCTCAAACTCAGTGACAACAAATCTCATGTACAGGGGAACAGTTTGCAAGGGTCAGGTCAAAGGTCATGCAGAGGTCAAATTTTTGAAATACATTTTCTGGATATCTGTAAGAGGTACGGGGCTCAAACTCTGTGACAACAAACTTACTGACCGGAGGAACACTTTGGAATGCTATGCAGGGGTCAGGTAAAAGGTTACCTGGGTCAAATCTTAGAATTTAATTTTCTGGGCATCTGTAAGGAGTATGGGACTCAAACTCGGTGACAACAAACTTCATGACCAGGGGAACATTTTGCAGGGGTCATATACCTCCAAAACACCAACATGCCCCAGCTAGGTTTGTGGTCTATGACCACCATTTGCCACTAGTTCTTACAAGCCGACGTCAAACGTCGGCTTGTGCTGTCTCTTTCCAATTCTTCTTCTTAAGTTAGGCGTGCAGCCTAACTTATTTTTTTCTTGCCATTTCTTTCTTTCCTCTTCTTCTTCTTTCTCACAATTTGCTACTACTCCCACATCCTTGATCGGATTTCGACCAAACTCAGTCACAAGCAGTATTGGGTAGCTGGCTACAAAAGTTATGGATTTGTTTAACGTCCGAGGTCATCCAGGGGTCACAGGGTCAAATAAGGTCATTTTAACCGAAAATGCTCCGATTGAGCTGAAATTTAAATGCAATGATCCTTATGACATTCTAACCATGTTTAAAACATGTTTAAATTTATTTAAGGTCATTAAGGGGCCATAAAGGGGTCAAAGGTCAAGTTTTTCAAAATGCTCCAATTGAGCTGAAATTTAAATGCAATGATCCTTATGACATTCTAAACATTTTAAAAAAATTTAAGATTCATTTAATGTCATTAAGGGGTCATAAAGGGGTCAAAGGCCAAGTTTTTAAAATGCTCCAATTGAGCTGAAATTTATATGCAATGATCCTTATGACATTCTAAACATTTTAAAAACATTTTAAGATTTATTTAAGGTCATTAAGGGGTCATGAAGGGGTCAAAGGTCAAGTTTTCCAAAATGCCCTGATTGAGCTGAAATTTAAATGCAATTAGCCTTATGACATTCTAAACATGTTGAAAATATTTTAAAATTCATTTCAGGTCATTAAGGGGCAATAAAGGGGTCAAAGGTCAAGTTTTCAAAATGCTTCAATTGAGCTGAAATTTAAATGCAATGATCCTTATGACATTCTTAACATGTTTTAAATATTTTGAAATTCATTTAAGGTCATTAAGGGGTCAAAGGTCAAGTTTTCAAAATACCAGCTTTCCACGATCAAGGTATATTAAAATGGCAATTAATGAAACAGTCTTATTAAAATTAATACTATCCAGCACAGTAGGCCTATTGCTGTTTTATCAGATCGTCACAATCATCCGCCTAACTTACCTCGTGCCCTTGCAAAGGGCACAGTTGCTCTAGTTTCTTCTTTCTTCTTCTGGCAACCGCAATCAACTGCATCTAGCTCCGCAAGGGATTGACAGATTTCAACCAAACTTAACCCAAAAGACCACTGGGCTAGGCCAAACCTTCCATTTCACTTTGACCTTGCTGTGACCTTTGACCTAGCTATAATGGTCAAAAATGTGATTTCACAAAAAATGCTACTCCTTCCACAAATTTCATGCGATGAGGACATGGTTATATCATGTGACTCGACTTTAGTCGGTGTCTATAGGGTGTGCTCAGATAAGGGGTCAAAGGTCATCAAGGGGTCATTTCCGGTCAAAGTCTAAAAATATTCAAAAAATCACTGTCTTTACAAATTACATAGCAGAGAGTCGCCATTAGCACACATGCATTGCTACTAGCCAGGGTCTTTAGGATGCCTACAGTTTTGGGGTCAAAGGTCATTAAGGGGTTACTTCCGGTCAAAACCAAAATTATCAAAAATGTTCAAAAATTTTTATCTCAAAATGTAAACAGACCAGAATAATATAACCAACATACATGAATTAGTGTTCCCTGATGTATGCATGGTATTTTTATTTTGGGGGTCAAAGGTCATTAAGGGGTCACTTCCTGTTTTTAGCTGAATAACTTCAAGAATTTTTATCTCAAGAACTGAACATGTTAGAATTTTTTAATTAAAATTGGAACAATGCATTTTGTCGGTGTACATAAGATTTTTTTTTTCATTGAGGTCAAAGGTCATTAAGGGGGTCAAAAGGTCAATCAAAATTTAAAAAATCAAAATCCATGTATAAGTTCCGATTAAGCTGAAATTGACCAGGAATATTTCTTATGACATCCTAAGCACAATGCAAGAGCAGTTGACCCCATCCGTGACCCAGGGGTCAAGTCATAGGGGTCAAATTGCGGCTTGTACTCAGCGTCTGTTGACTCTAGTTACCTAGCCGGGACACCGGCTCGGTCTTGTGATGCTATCGGATCTTTCTTGGTCTTCTTTCTTCTGGCAACAAATTTCAAAATGCTTCTTCTCCTACATGTTACATCCTACAATGACGTCACTTGCACATATGCATCGGCTATATCCAGTGTCTATAAGATGTTCACAAATTTGGGGTCAAAGGTCATTAAGGGTCATTTCCGGTATTAAACCAAATATCTTCAAAATGCTTCTTCTGCCACAAATTACATAGTACGATGATGTCACTTACACATATGCATCGGCTATATCCAGTGCCTATAAATTATTCACAGAATTTGGGTCAAAGGTCATCAAGGGGGTCATTTCCGGTCTGAAAGCTAAAAATATTTTAAAAATCACTGTTTTTACAAATTACATAGCAGAGTGTTGTCATTAGCACACATGCATTGCTACCAACCAGGGTCTTTGGGGTGTCTATAGTTTTGGGGTCAAAGGTCATTAAGGGGTCGCTTCCGGTCAAAAACCAAAATCATCAAATATGTTCATTTTTTAAATCTCAAAACGTAACCAGACCAGAGTGACATAAACTTCATATATGCATTAGTGTTACCCGATGTATGCACAGTATTTTTATTTTTTTGGTCAAAGGTCATTTAAACGTCATTTCCGGTTTTAAGCTAAATATCTTCAAGAATTTTTATCTCCATAACTAAGCATAGTAGATTTTTTTTTATTTAAACTGTAACAATACATTTTCGTGGTGTATATGAGGTTTTTTTTATATTGGGGTCAAAGGTCATTAAGGTGGTCAAAACGTCAAATTTGCAAAAAAATGTTTAAAATTACGGAAAAGTAGCTGTATCTCAGCCTATGGAAGACGGACAAAGCCCCTACATGCTACAGTGATGCACCACTAATGGTGTGAGATGTCCATAAACTTTAAGACTGGCATTTCCGGCCCCGGCTAGGTCCAGATCTGTAACCAGATCTAGTTCTTTCTTTCTTCTGGCAACTCGTGACATTTTGCGTGACTTGCCACGTTTCGCCCTAGCTCTCTTATGCTTCGACAGATTTCAACCATACTTGAGCCAAATGACCACTGGACTAGGCCAAACCTTACATTTGACTTTGACCTGACTGTGACCTTTGACCTTGACCTTATGGTCAAAAATGTTGATTTCACAAAAAATGCTACTCCTTCCACAAATTACATGCAATGATCATGTGACTCATGCATATGAATCAACATGTGGCAGTGCTTAAAACTTCCTAAAAAGAATTGAGGTCAAAGGTCATTAAGGGGTCATTTCCGGTCAAAATCTGAAAAATTTGTAAAAAATATTCAAAAAATCACTGTCTGTACAAATTACATAGCAGAGAGTCGACATTAACACACATGCATTGCTATTAGCCAGGGTCTTTAGGATGCCTACAGTTTCGGGGTCAAAGGTCATTAAGGGGTTACTTCCGGTCAAAAACCAAAATTATCAAAAATGTTCAAAACATTTTTATTTCAAAATGTAAACAGACCAGAATAATGTAACCAACATACATGAATTAGTGTTCCCTGATGTATGCATGGTATTTTTATTTTGGGGGTCAAAGGTCATTAAGGGGTCACTTCCTGTTTTTAGCTGAATAACTTCAAGAATTTTTATCTCAAGAACTGAACATGTTAGAATTTTTTAATTAAAATTGGAACAATGCATTTTGTCGGTGTACATAAGGTTTTTTTTTCATTGAGGTCAAAGGTCATTAAGGGGTCAAAAGGTCAATCAAAAATTTAAAAAATCAAAATCCATGTATAAGTTCCGATTAAGCTGAAATTCACCAGGAATATTTCTTATGACATCCTAAGCACAATGCAAGAGCAGTTGACCCCATCCGTAACCCAGGGGTCAAGTTATAGGGGTCAAATTGCGGCTTGTATTCAGCGTCTGTTGACTCTAGTTTTACATGCATTGGTTGATTACATGTACTTGGAGCAACAAAACTGGTATCGGTTCTCTGAAGCATGTGCTATGGAAAAGAAGCAGAAGTAAACTTTTCTGAGTCCTCTAGAAAAGATGAATCAAAGCCAACAGAAGTGACTTGGCCCTAATTAAACAAAAGTTTGGTACTTTAATACGCTGATAATAAATAGTGATATTGAAAACTTGTCTGGATTTGATGAAATATAAATGGTGACAATGTAGGCCTATGCCTTCTCGCAGAAACAAGAAGCAAATGCCATCAAAGACCCCAGCAAAGACCAGGGTGAAACCCTATACTGAAAACAAGTTGTTGTTTTTTCTATCGGAAGGGGGTAAGAAGAAACGAAAAAGAAGAAAAACATATATGAATTATTAAGGTAGTAGCTTGGAATATACTTAAATGTATGCCTACGTCTGCAATTCTGTGAAGTTCTGGCCAATACCAAATAATGTAGAAACGCTGCCCAAAAAATATCCATACTGCAGTTACTGTCCGTTTTCCTATACACAATACACAGTGCTCTTTCCCATTGACGCGTGACCTTTACAAATAGCCCTACGTTAACAGTATGGGGATATGACTAGTTAACGTCGCTGTGTGAAAAATAACCGGCCAATATTAAAAGTACTCTTCTAAAGTTCTAGAAAATGTAGTTTTTAACATGTCCTAAATTTTAGCTAATTTAGATGTTTGGAAATATTCGTACTTTGGTGTTTTAGTTAATGTTATAGGTAATAGTACATTGCCTAGTTAACGTCGCTGTGTGAAAAATAACCGGCCAATATTAAAAGTACTCTTCTAAAATTCTAGACAATATAGTTTTGTAACATGTCCTAAATTTTTAGCAAATTTAGATGTTTGGAAATACTCGTACTTTGGTGTTTTAGGAAGGATATGTAAACGACAGATAACACCAAAAATATGAAGAAATTATTTCTAAACCGTGTTAAGTCAAAAATCATTATGTTGCTCATTTTCAAGAATGCTGGTTTACAAAAAGCACGACATTGTCTGATTTCGTGAACAAAGCCACACATAACATTGTTTCCTTTCGTTTCCTTTATAATCGGTTACCCAACTGAAGCTATGAATACCAGCTTTATTGCGTTATCGCACATGAAAACAGTCACTTGTGCACAACCAGAGAAGATCCGATTTAATTAGTTGAGCTGTTTCAATGAGTGTTATCTTGGTTTAATAGCTTTTAATGGGGTTAAGTCCTGCAAAGGTCGAGATGAATTCTACTGTAGACATGACTGCATCATGCTGTGCCAAAAATCGCTTGCCCTGCCTCCTATCGCTTGTCCCCACCCTTTTTGACATGCCAAACAAGTTGCCCCCCCCCCCCCGTTTTTGGCCTGCCATAAATATTGTTGCCCCCCCCCCATAATTCACCGGATCGCGGAGTACACATAATTATTGAACCACCCCTACCCTATATAATTTAAAAACATATTGAAAGTGTGCAGATAGATAGGTCGAGAGAACAAACCAAAAGTTTGATTATGTCCTTTAAAGAAATGCCCATTTGTTAGAGGGAAGGGGTCAAAATTCTGATTATATTTAATAGTTAAAATCGGTAAAACTTTATCTTTTGGGTTGGAATTTTTAACATTTCACACTTACGTTTAAGGAGGGAGAGGGATCATGCACCAAAAGCACTTTATAGGATTAGGACGTCATCGAACCTCTGTTTTGTTCTATAAGGCCAAATAAAAAAATAAAAACATGTTTCACGTCCCCTCCCGCTTCCTTTTTTGAGGTTTCTTCAATTATATTTTTATTTTTTGAAATTCAGTCATAACTTTTTCTAAAAATATGTCTAGGACCTAGAGATGCTTTCTATAGCCTTGCTGATAATCAAGAAACACTTTTGGAAGGTTTTGTGATAATTAGAGGGCTCTATCTCTCGGAACAACAAATAAAAGGAGGCCTCCTCCTTTTCCCGGCATTATTGTGTGCCCTAAAACAGCTCTAGTTATGGGTATTTACACTGATTTTGCGATAAAAAATAAAAAGCCACCTCTTCCTCCTTTTTTTCAATAACCCGGACGTGAAATATGGTTTTTTTTTACTTGGCCTAACATTGTTACGTTTTCTCTCTGCTTTCCTGACTGTGCCATTTGTCTCTATTTCTTCACTGCAAAAACAGCAGAGCAACACGTAATAAACACTTTAACACTTCATAAACACTTGTTTGTACAGTGAAGGTATAGGGTGTTAATTTATAAACACCAAAACACACATTTAGAAATATGTATTTAAACACTATCTTGTGTTAAAAAACATAAACATTTAACAAACGTGTTTTAGTGTTTATAAATTAACATCTTTGTACCTTCACTGTACAAACAAGTGTTTATGAAGTGTTAAAGTGTTTATTAAGTGTTGCTCTGCTGTTTTTGAAGTGTTGTCTCCTCCTTGTTCTTTCGCTTAGTTGTTTTGATTTCTGATTTTTGGTTTGCTATTAACTTGATGCCTTTTTTAGTATATACTTTTACTTATTAATTTCTTTCCCTCATACTGTAACTTCAATCCTCCTTACTTTCAATTCTTTTGTTTCATTTCTGTACTAATTAATTAATTTTCTTCTTTTTTTTTTTTTTTCTCTTTAAATAGAATTAAGTACCGGTATACAATATATGAATTTGTGAAACATGTGCAAAAACATAAACGTTGTAATTAAAATAAATGCAAATTACATAACGTTATAAAACTACTTGCATATCATTTTTGTAATGAATGATTTTATTCAAATTCTTTCTAGTACATGTTTAAGAGAATGAAGTGATTATAGGATTGATTACTATTATATTAGGGGCGCTATAAAACAAGACTACAAGTATTCGACGTAGACTATTTGATGTAACATATCTACGTTATTTTTTTGTTTTTTTATAGTCCAGTCCCATTCTATTTCCAGTTATGTTTAAGTTGTAACAAATGTTTGATGACGTAAAATCAATAAAATAATACGTAGAATATCTGGTAGAAATATATTATCGATTTTACGCCATCAAACATTTGATACAACATAAACATAACTGGAAATAGAATGGGACTAGATTAAATAACGTATATGCCTAGGTAATTATGTTACATCGAATATTCTACGGCCGAATAATAAGTCCCCCCATAATTCACCGGATCGCGGAGTATACATAATTATTGAACCACCCCTACCCTATATAATTTAAAAACATATTGAAAGTGTGCAGATAGATAGGTCGAGAGAACAAACCAAAAGTTTGATTATGTCCTTTAAAGAAATGCCCATTTGTTAGAGGGAAGGGGTCAAAAATTCTGATTATATTTAATAGTTAAAAATCGGTAAAACTTTATCTTTTGGGTTGGAATTTTTAACATTTCACACTTACGTTTAAGGAGGGAGAGGGATCATGCACCAAAAGCACTTTATAGGATTAGGACGTCATCGAACCTCTGTTTTGTTCTATAAGGCCAAATAAAAAAATAAAAACATGTTTCACGTCCCCTCCCGCTTCCTTTTTTGAGGTTTCTTCAATTATATTTTTATTTTTTGAAATTCAGTCATAACTTTTTCTAAAAATATGTCTAGGACCTAGAGATGCTTTCTATAGCCTTGCTGATAATCAAGAAACACTTTTAGAAGGTTTTGTGATAATTAGAGGGCTCTATCTCTCGGAACAACAAATAAAAGGAGGCCTCCTCCTTTTCCCGGCATTATTGTGTGCCCTAAAACAGCTCTAGTTATGGGTATTTACACTGATTTTGCGATAAAAAAATAAAAAGCCACCTCTTCCTCCTTTTTTTCAATAACCCGGACGTGAAATATGTTTGTTTTTTTACTTGGCCTAACATTGTTACGTTTTCTCTCTGCTTTCCTGACTGTGCCATTTGTCTCTATTTCTTCACTGCAAAAACAGCAGAGCAACACGTAATAAACACTTTAACACTTCATAAACACTTGTTTGTACAGTGAAAGTATAGTGTGTTAATTTATAAACACCAAAACACATTTGTGTTAAAAAAATATAAAGATGTTTATATTTCTAAACAAGATTTGTGTTTATAAATTAACTATCTTTGTACCTTCACTGTACAAACAAGTGTTTATGAAGTGTTAAAGTGTTTATTAAGTGTTGCTCTGCTGTTTTTGAAGTGTTGTCTCCTCCTTGTTCTTTCGCTTAGTTGTTTTGATTTCTGATTTTTGGTTTGCTATTAACTTGATGCCTTTTTTAGTATATACTTTACTTATTAATTTCTTTCCCTCATACTGTAACTTCAATCCTCCTTACTTTCAATTCTTTTGTTTCATTTCTGTACTAATTAATTAATTTTCTTCTTTTTTTTTTTTTTTTCTCTTTAAATAGAATTAAGTACCGGTATACAATATATGAATTTGTGAAACATGTGCAAAAACATAAACGTTGTAATTAAAATAAATGCAAATTACATAACGTTATAAAACTACTTGCATATCATTTTTGTAATGAATGATTTTATTCAAATTCTTTCTAGTACATGTTTAAGAGAATGAAGTGATTATAGGATTGATTACTATTATATTAGGGGCGCTATAAAACAAGACTACAAGTATTCGACGTAGACTATTTGATGTAACATATCTACGTTATTTTTTTTTTTTTTTATAGTCCAGTCCCATTCTATTTCCAGTTATGTTTAAGTTGTAACAAATGTTTGATGACGTAAAATCAATAAAATAATACGTAGAATATCTGGTAGAAATATATTATCGATTTTACGTCATCAAACATTTGATACAACATAAACATAACTGGAAATAGAATGGGACTAGATTAAATAACGTATATGCCTAGGTAATTATGTTACATCGAATATTCTACGGCCGAATAATAAGTCTATAGGACCTATAGGTTTTCCCCGAGTATTTCGCACTTGTGTCATTGATATTCGTGCAAAAGACGTTTTAATTTCGTCCCGAGATATTAGTCCGACGAAATTATAGGACCTATATAGTTTTTTCTCAGATACTAAAGTTCTATTAGGCCTACTCATGCACGACATGCAGACTCTGATCGCTCAAGAAAGATTGTAAAATGTAGCATTATATTAAGGTTCGTGTTTGAGTCATTGATTTTCGTCAAATTGCAGGTCAAATTCGTCTAAAAATACTTAGCGATACCTTTCGCAAAAGTATTTAAAAAGTTTTTTGGTCTTTTTGTTTTAAATGTTTTTATATAGGCCTACATTTTTGTCTTTTATTTATGCTTAAATGAGCTCATCATGTATGGAGGCTATAATTTCTTTTTACTTTTTTCTAAATCTTTTCTCAATCGAATCAATTGTTACAAAGATTAAACATGTTAAATCCTAAAATTTATATAAGTCCCAAACATTCTTAAGCAACTTTATTTTTGTTCGGGGATCGGATGGCTTTTATCATTGCATGCCATTCTGTTCTGTCGTTCTTTCTTTCTTTGATGTTCTTCTCTGATAACTTTACGATATATAGATATTATATTGATGCAATTATATACTTTAACATGTTTAAGATCATAATAGGCATATATACCTTCAGGTTATAGTATACTATGTATATTTCTCTTCTTTTCTTTAACGTTATATACTCTATTTGTAATCTTTGATATTTCTTAGAATGTGTTTTCTTTTATTTTCATAACTTTATGATTATTTTCTTTTTTAAGTAAGAATAAGATCATGCAACATCATCTAAAATGAACACCGTCCTTTTAAATAAGCATGTTGTACATCCATTAATAACATCTGATGAATGACAAAAGACGAAATTGCTTTAATGACTCAGTAACCACCACCATGCAAGACGAAATTGAACCCTGATTTGACCAATATTAATGATACAAATGTGAAATATGATTATGAAATTCAATTATCGAATATTATGAAATTGGTTTTGCGAGTTTGTGCAACTTCGATTTTTAGACAAATTTAAACTGATATGAATGATGTAGGCCTAAGTGCGAAATACTCTGGGAAAACTTTAGGTATGTAGATGATAGTATGTTGTGTTCAAGCTTTTGCATATCAATGACTTTAAATTATCTGTAGATAACTATTCTGGTTGAAAGTACGTTAAAATCAAGATGGAGTTTGGTGTAAAATTCTACAGAATTAACTTCCCCAATCGCCGCGCGCTGGGCCGTGCGCACCCTTTCAATGCAATATTCATGAAAGAAATTTGAAAATGTGCACGAAACGTGCATCGCTTTTCTTCAAGGAATTTGCCCCCTCCCAAGGATTAAAGCCTATGAAAATTAGGTTGAAATGAAGTTGAAATCAGGTTGAAATGAAGTTAAAATTAGGTTGATATCAGGTTGAAGCTAAAAAGTAATGTTGAAATCGGGTTGAAATCAGGTTGATATCGGGTTGAAATGAAACGCAAGGTTGAAATCGGGTTGAAAGTGGGTTGAAGTCAGGTTGATGCTTCAACGTTGATTCAACGTTGATTCAACGTTGAAATCAGGTTGAAATCCGGTTGAAATTAGGTTGATATCAGGTTGATATGAAACACAAGGTTGAAATCAGGTTGAAATCGGGTTGAAATTAGGTTGAAGCTTCAACGTTGATTCAACGTTGAATCAACGTTGACGAACAGGTTGATGTCAACTTTCACTTTTCAACGTTGAATCAACGTTGATATATCAACGTTGATTCAACGTTGATTTCACGTTGATGTGCCCACTGGGTTACGGATTGTACACACACCGTGACGGTATGTTATTCATTGATCAGTGCAGGCTAGGCACGGGCTAAGCATGTAAGTACTACAGAAAGCTACTCAGTCATGCACGGTCTCAAGACAGACAAAGAAATTCATTGTCGTGATGGTCATGAATCCCGGTCATGAATGCATGAATGATCATGATGATTGCATACCATGCCATGGGCATGGCATGATAGACATGTAGGGCCTACATAGTATCCTGAGTATGGCATACATTATGTACATCAGATTCAGACATGCATAATTGACAAATATGCTGCACGAAGAGCAGAATGTTGTCATGTTCTTGAACCCGCCCAGGTCTTCATGTCAAAATCAAGCCATGAATAGCATGAACAGTGTGATGTGATCGTGATGGTGCTGGTTTACAAATTTAATTTACGATGTCCCAGTGTTTGTCATGTCTGAATCTGAGTATGCTTGTCACTGCACGACTGTCAGTCCCGCTGTGAAAGTTTAGTGCCAACCTGTCAATACATTGTAACTTGCCTCACCGAGAAATGTGCTGTGCAACTCATGAACTGCACGTCTCCTACAAGGCTACATCAGACGCTGCACTGCACTTGAAATCGAATGGACGGTATTCTTCATGTTAAAAAGGTAAGTTCATGTCTTCATGCCAAATCATGGGTTGGATCTCAAGTCTCAATTTTACAAGACAAAGACTCGATCCAAAAACGGAGTCCCAAAATTATGACTAGGTCTAGTATGCCTAGGCTCGGGCTTCATGGCTTAGGCTTAGCCACAAAGTATTCAAATGTGAGTAGGCCTAGATTAAGAATGATAGGCCTAGCCTGTATGTTTTGCATGAATGTAGGACAAAATACTGGTCCTGCTAGGCCTAGCAGTAGTACCCACGGCTGTTTGATGTATATAGAATTGGCTTCATTATTAACTAAATGCAAACTATAGATGGCGCTATTTATCCTAAATATATTTCTTTATTTGCAAGGGTAAGGTGATTAATACCGCCATTAAAACAGCTGGAATAGGTGAAACAAGCAACAAGGACATTTTATATACATATTTTATCAAACAATAAAAGGAATTATTTGTATTAAAAGCTTGAAAGGGTAATTTCCAGTAACTAAATAGCGCCACCAATTTTGGCATTAATAGATACATTTTATATCCGAAAAAGCTTTAAAAATACTATAAAAGTGAATTATTTTGTAAAAGAGGGGAAATTTAAGTTGAGAACAACTCAAAAGCATCTGTATATATTAGCACGATATCACTTTTAGCTGTTTAAGCCTAAAATTTGGTTATACATGAGGTTTTGTTTGAAAGTGTAATAAATGATCCCATCAAACAACCGTGTACCATGATGACTATGTACGGTACATCATGGAAGAAAGAGATGAGAAGGAACCACAACGACTTCGATCGGCCAAGTTTTAATCCGCTTATCTATTGACGCATGAAAAGAAAAGCTATCAATGGTACTTACTTTCATGTATAATCCATTTACCGCGATCGATGCTTGGCAAAATCATTACTGGAAAAAATTTATAACAAACCCATCCACGAACAAACAAACGCTACCCCGAAGTAAGATTATGGAATTTCACTGATGCTCTGAACATGTATAGTAGCTTTGTTTTGGGATCTACAGTCAAACTGTTTTCTTGATCGTGTTGTGTAGAAAATGTCCTATAAAACATCGAAAAGGTAATCAAAATCGGCCGTTTTTTTGCTGAGTTTCATCTTTAGCAAATAAGGTAAGATTTTGATGACTTTTCGATGAAAAATAGATGTAAAATGTTCTTAAATAATGCACAATGTTCCGGTTGAGTCCGGTACATAAAACCTGTTTAATTTAATAGTTTATATGTGTATAATCGTAACTAGCTAACTCGTTTCAGTGCCAAAGACTGCCAACTCTGAGAAAAAAGTCATCAAAGTTCGGAAAAATTGGGAAAAAAAAAAAAAAAAGATGTAGGCCATCATTGACCGATGATCACGTCACCAAAGAAAATCCTATAGGGTGCTTGCACGGAAGGTCATTAGTTCAAATCATCCTTCACACACGCTCCAGAAGACATGCAAATACATGGAATACAATACCAATCACCTATTTAACGCGGGGTATTGATCAAAGTAAATCCTCATGAATAACAATGTCAACTAAATGTCGGTAAAGGGAGTGGACAAAGTGAATGCGTTCGTTGTGGTTCCTTCTTATCTCTTTCTTCCATGGGTACATGTAATCCTATTTACCTAACCTTTTTCAAGACTACAACTGGGCCTTGCACGCATTTCACCATTTAGGCATTACACTTACCGTAGTCTATGGCTGGGCCCTCATGCATCGTACCGTCAGGGGCAGGCATTATTATTGCCGTAGTCTACGCATACACACATTAGTCTAAGACTGGGCCTATTTATATCATGATTATACACACATCGTATCGTTATGTATGCATGGTGTTACACTTGCTGTAGTCTACAGCCGTGGGCCTACTCCTATCCTACTGTTATTAGGACGTAAGTTGCGTAACATTGTGACGTAAGTTGCGTAACATTGTGAGTTATGTAAGTTACGTTGGGTAACTTGGGTAACTTAACAACGCAATGCAACGTAAGTTACGTTGCATAAATTAACAACGCAACGTAAGTTACCGTAACGTAAGTTACGTTGCGTACTTAACAACGCAATGCAACGTAAGTTCACAAAGCAACGTAAGTTACGTTGCGTAAATTAACGATGCAACGCAATGTTAGTTACGTCACGTAAGTTGTGTGACGTAAGTTGCGTAACATTGTGACTACCGTACCATAACACTATACTGACTACCAATCCCGTACCGTAGTCTTAGGCCCACTCCTAACTGCACATTTTTACAAACGGTATAATCTAAGGGGGATGTCATTTTCTTCGGAAGGGGGGGTCACATATATGTCGGTGACCGGAGTAAATTTTTTACGACCCCCTATCGCAGCCTAAATTTTTTACGACCCCCCCTTAGGGGCTGTGCAATAATTATGAGCCCCCGGGGGGTAAAATTTCCAAACGGCTCGCCAAAAATCGCTTGCCCATCCCCTCTCGGTCCGCCAAAATCGCTTGCCCCCTCTCAGCCCGCCAAAAATCTTCCCCCCCTTGAACATGCCAAATTTGTGGGATCACAATTTGCAAACCTTAAATGGACTAGATGTATGTTGTGAGCGCAGCGTGCAGGAAAATTTGCATATTTAAGCGTTTCCGTACTGTTTTCCTAAGCCTTTTGAATGCGTTTTATTAAAAAGGCACCACATGAATGTATGCCAAAAATTGCTTGCCCCCCCCCTCGGCTTGCCAAAAATTGCCCCCCCCCCCCCCAATTTTACCCTCCCCCCAGGCCCAGGGCTCATAATTATTGCACAGCCCCTTATCTCGAGTCTAAAAGTTTAATGCATATTTTAAAAGTCAAAGAGCATGGGGAGACGAGTGACAACTCAAAAATGCCTGGAAAACGGGCTGGAAAATGATGTGTAAAATTAGAATGAATAAATATTCAGGCAGTACAATTTTTTTTATTTATTTATAATTTCATGTCAAATGTCATGATTGTAGTAAACAATGCAAATATTTCATTCATAATAAAGTATTACATCCTTAAAAGGAGATGCTGTGACCACGTGATCACAACTAATTAATTATTCATGAGTGCGTGCGCTCGACAATTTTCGAATGCAATCGTTACCAGTCCTCACCTGCAAGCACAACCCGATGACCGTGCGTAAGCAGTTGAAGGACTGGTGGATCAAGTCTACAAAGTAGGTTGCCCCGAACCGCTTTGCATGATTAGCAGGCCTAAATAAAATAAATTTGAAATAAATAGAATTTCAAATGCATTCCCGGGTCGGTAACGCGAGTATACGCGACCCGGTAATTCAATTAATAAGGTAAGTTCATCACCGCAGCAAAATCATATCTTCATAAAGGTATTGATGGATGAGAATAACTCATGATTGACGCAATACATACAACGCTAGTTTTGTAGGCCTAGTGCAGAAATATAATTAAAAATAATCAATTAAAGTAGACAGGTTTGGACCATTTATACCCAACAAATCACAGGGCATAAGTATCACTCGGTCCAGGTGACTAAACTAATCATTTGACTAAGTATTTCATAATATTTTTTTCTAACTAGCCCCAGTAGCGTAGCCAGGGGGGGGCAGGGGGGGAAGAGTGCCCCCCTGACAAAAAAAAAAAAATGAAAGAAAAAGTGCCCCTTTGACAAAAAATGAAAGAGAAAATCAGGAGGGCAAAGGAAAAGAAAAAGGGCAAGGAGCCCCTTTTCTAGCAAAATTCAGGGCCAAAATAGTGGTGGCCCAATTGGCAATGTCAGACTTGCACGTAAAAAACTTTTTTTAACCTAAATGATAAACATGATAAACCCTTTAGGTATTATCGTCTCAGATCACAGTCTATGCTCAGATAAACCTAAAACTTTTAGACCACCGGCCTTTTCCTCGGGCCTTTCCCTGAACTGAATTAAAACCTTTTGTCCCCTCGGTTTGAACTTCGAAGCAAAACATAGTTAGGCCTACATGGAAAGACACTTCCCATACTAATAAGTTACAATACAAGGCAAGTTTAACTTTAGTGTTTAGACCCCGGGGTTTACACTCGGGACAAAAAATGTGGAGTAGGCCTATTTTATAGGTATAGGCCTAGGCCTATATATGAAGAGCTTATTTCCAAACCGTGTTAGTCCACTAGGTCTATCCCATGTTTCTGATTTCCCTGTGTGATATTGCAATGTGTTGTCATGCTAGATATTATAATTTCAGTTGGATGCACCATTATAAAGCAAACAGTGGATGGACGCACAGTGTGTGAGGCCTTTGTTTTCCAAATGAGAACAATAGTCTGCATATTGTTATGCAGCATTGTTATGGTATTGTAATTGTGATTGTATCTCGCAATTAAGCAAATGAGACGGAGAGACACATGGGGTTGTGGAAATAAGCTCTTCATATTATTAAAGACTAGACTACCCCGTAGTCCACTTGCCCATTGTGCATAGGCCTACTCTGGATATTGTACGGTATTTAAGCTTAAAACTCTGATTTAATTAATGTGTGCACAATTGATAGATTTCACATCTGATCGTTTCATTCACCCTACACCCTCTGTTTGTTAGCTTCCCAAGTGGACTACTGACTTTGGATTGTGGTTTTCATGCTTGTCTATGAGCTTCTATGGATGAGATTGTCGGAAATCTGGCCTACTAAAATTGGCCATGATGTAGGCCCTAATGCATCTTTAAATGGATCTGGCTTGTGACTGGTCACCCAGATCTCGTTTATGGTTTAAATCCTCCGGGTACCTGTCATTACCATTAATAACTAGGGCGGTTAAATTTGATTGATAAACAAGTATGATTGACAGTGTGAGTGTTAGGGACTTTGTCCGTTCAAAATCCCGTTTAAAATTGAAAGTCCATAGTCTAATTAAAGACTGGTCCCTAAAATGATACTTTACACTTCTACGGTAGGGCACTCAATACCACTGATCTCTACACCTCCAGCATGTGAACTTCGCCGTTACGAGTGATAAGGCAGGTCAAAGGTCATGAAGGTTACCGATGAAAAACAACAATCATGGCCACGAAGTCGAAAGCAGAAAGCAGTGGGAGTGATGCAGAACTTGACATCAAAAATAAGCTTTCACTTTCTGATGTCAAGAAGAATGTGCGAAATTTGATTGACGCAGAGATAGGAGATGATGTCAAGTCGTTGAGTAAGGTGAAAGATATGCTTGCAAGTGCACTGCAAGAGAAAAGACGACTGGAACAGCAGGTAAGCTTAAACTGCAAAGCTGCAGAATTCGTGGGGCACAGTGTCGACAGCGTCTAAATAAATACTTTTTCCCTGAAATGAATCACGTCCTAATACTCCGTTGGTGAGCGACGGGCTAGAAGCATGGCACAGCAGTCCCTCATCCAGTTGCTGAACAGGCTTTTGATGAGAATATGCATAGTCATTCATAGATAAGGAGTCCGGCACTTTTTGCCTTTTTTAAGCGAACCTTATCAAGTTTGGTAGGCCTATCACTGGAAAGAGAATTTAAAGAGAAAACCAACAGTCTTTAAATCAGCTCAGTAGCTTGAAGTATAGTGAAGTTATGCTCAATTACAGTTGTGTGCGTACAGGTTTTGTGTCTGTTGCCGCGACCAACTGGAATGTGTGCAACGAAGTCCCTATTATGTCGATTCCCAGTGGGCACATCAACGTGAAATCAACGTTGAATCAACGTTGATTCAACGTTGAAAAGTGAAAGTTGACATCAACCTTTTCGTCAACGTTGAATCAACGTTGAATCAACGTTGAAGCTTCAACCTAATTTCAACCCGATTTCAACCTGATTTCAACCTTGTGTTTCATGATCAACCTGATATCAACCTAATTTCAACCGGATTTCAACCTGATTTCAACGTTGAATCAACGTTGAATCAACGTTGAAGCTTCAACCTGACTTCAACCCACTTTCAACCCGATTTCAACCTTGCGTTTCATTTCAACCCGATATCAACCTAATTTTAACCTGATTTCAACCCGATTTCAACATTACTTTTTAGCTTCAACCTGATATCAACCTAATTTTAACTTCATTTCAACCTAATTTTCATAGGCTTTATTCTTGGGAGGGGCGAATTCCTTGAAGAAAAGCGATGCACGCTTTGTGCACATTTTCACATTTCTTTCATGAATATTGCATTGAAAGGGTGCGCGCGGCGATTGGGGAAGTTAATAATTTTGTAGAATTTAAAGCCAAACTCCATCTTGATTTTAACGTACTTTCAACCAGTTATAGTTATCTACAGATGATTTAAAGTCCGATATGCAAAAGCTTGAACACGACATACTATCATCTATAGACCTTAAGTTTTCCCAAAGTATTTCGCACTTAGGCCTACATCATTCATATTTTTAAAAAGGACAGTTTAAATTTGTCCTAAAAATCGAAGTCGCACAAACTCAAAACCAATTTCATAATTATTCGATAATTGAATTTCATAATCATATTTCACATTTGTATCGTTAATGTTGGTCAAATCAGGGTTCAATTTCGTCTCGCATGGTGGTGGTTACTAAGTCATTAAAGCAATTTCGTCTTTTGTCATTCATCATATGTTATTAATGGATGTACAACATGCTTATTTCATGATTTAAAAGGACGGTGTTCATTTTAGATGATGTTGCATGATCTTATTCTTAAAAAGAAAATAATCATAAAGTTATGAAAATGAAAGAAAACACATTCTAAGAAATATCAAAGATTACAAATAGAGTAACGTTAAAGAAAAGAAGAGAAATATACATAGTATAACCTGAAGGAATATAGGCCTATTATGATCTTAAACATGTTATATATAATTGCATCAATATAATATCTATACATGTATATCGTAAAGTTATCAGAGAAGAACATCAAAGAAAGAAAGAACGACAGAACAGAATGGCATGCAATGATAAAAGCCATCCGATCCCCAAACAAAAATAACTTAAGAATGTTTTGGACTTATAAATATAAATTTTAAGATTTAACATGTTTAATCTTTGTAACAATTTATTCGATTAAAAAAAGATTTAAAAAAGTAAAAAGAAATTATAGCCTCCATACATGATGAGCTCATTTAAGCATAAATAAAAGACAAAAATGTCTATAAAAACATTTAAAACAAAAAGACCAAAAAAAAAAAAATCCATGAAAGAACGCATGCACGATTAATAAATATTCCATATAGGCCTATAAATAGGAGACAAAATGAAACGATAATGAATTTCAATGACAAATGGCGAATTACTTTTAAAATACTTTTGCGTATCGCTAAGTATTTTATGACGAATTTGACCTGCAATTTGACGAAAATCAATGACTCAAACACGAACCTTAATGCTACATTTTACAATCTTTCTTGAGCGATCACAGTCTGCATGAGTAGGCCTAATAGTAATAGGCCTACAGGTCCTAATAAAAACAGGTCCTATAATTTCGTCGGACTAATATCTCGGGAGGAAATTAAAACGTCTTTTGCACGAATATCAATGACACAAGTGCGAAATACTCTGGGAAAACCTATAGGTCCTATAGACTTATTATTCGGCCGTAGAATATTCGATGTAACATAATTACCTAGGCCTATACGTTATTTAATCTAGTCCCATTCTATTTCCAGTTATGTTTATGTTGTATCAAATGTTTGATGACGTAAAATCGATAATATATTTCTACCAGATATTCTACGTATTATTTTATCAATTTTCGACATTCGTTACAACTTAAACCAGGGAAGTCTGTCTCACTTCCCTGCTTAAACATAACTGGAAATAGAATGGGACTGGACTGTAAAAAAACAAAAAATAACGTAGATATGTTACATCAAAATAGTCTACGTCGAATACTAGTTAGACCCAGGTTTAAGTTAGCACCGGTTTAAGTTAAACCACCTTTCAGAATTCCAACCTTGGAGTCTTTGTTTTATAGCGCCCCTAATATAATAGTAAACAATCCTTAATCCTATAATCACTTCATTCTCTTAAACATGCACTAGAAAGAATTTGAATAAAATCATTCATTACAAAAATGATATGCAAGTAGTTTTATAACGTTGTGTAATTTGCATTTATTTTAATTACAACGTTCTTTTTTTGCACATAATGTTTCACAAATTCATATATTGTATACCGGTACTTAATTCTATTTAAAGAGAAAAATCACAAAAAAAAAAAGAAAATTAATTAATTAGTACAGAAATGAAAAAAAAAAAAGAATTGAAAGTAAGGAGGATTGAAGTTATAGTATGAGGGAAAGAAATTAATAAGTAAAAGTATATACTAAAAAAGGCATCAAGTTAATAGCAAACCAAAAATCAAAAATCAAAATAACTAAGCGAAATGGCACAGCAGTCAGGAAAGTAGAGAGAAAACGTAACAACATTAGACCAAGTAAAATAACAAACATTTTTCACGTCCGGGTTTTTGAAAAAAAGGAGGAAGATGGGGCTTTTTATTTTTTATCGCAAAATCAGTGTAAATACCCATAACTAGAGCTGTTTTAGGGCACACAATAATGCCGGGAAAAAGGAGGAGGCCTCTTTTTATTTGTTGTTCGAGAGATAGACCCCTCTAATTATCACAAAACCTTCCAAAAGTGTTTCTTGATTATCAGCAAGGCTATTGAAAGCATCTCTAGGTCCTAGACATATTTTTAGAAAAAGTTATGACTGAATTTCAAAAAAGAAAAATATAATTGAAGAAACCTCAAAAAAAGGAAGCGGGCCCCGGAGGGGACGTGAAACATGTTATTTTTTTTATTTGGCCTTATAGAACAAAACAGAGGTTCGATGACGCCCTACTCCTATAAAGTGCTTTTGGTGTGATCCCTCTCCCTCCTTAAACGTAAATGTGAAATGTTGAAAATTCCAACCCAAAAGATAAAATTTTATAGATTTTTAACTATTAAACATAATCAGACTTTTTGACCCCTTCCCTCTAACAAATGGGCGTTTCTTTAACGCGGCTGTGTACTCTAGACATTGTTTCTTTCCCGAAATTGAGTTTTTTTTTGTACTTTGTTATGTTTTTTATAAATACAAGGAATGAAAATCCAGATTTATAAACTCCAACTGCAATATTTTAAGGATTTTATTTCACTATTCCACTCGTGTTTGAAATTTAAAAGGAAAGAAAATCTTTGTTTGTACTTTGTTATGTTTTTTATAAATACAAGGAATGAAAATCCAGATTTATAAACTCCAACTGCAATATTTTAAGGATTTTATTTCACTATTCCACTCGTGTTTGAAATTTAAAAGGAAAGAAAATCTTTGTTGTACCAGCAGGGTACACGCGCGCAATAACGTATCGCGAAATTTGGTAACGCTACAGATACGCTTACGCATACGTGACGCTTATCTGCATGCGTGGGCGCATATTATGGAAACACCACGGAAGCACTGATTTCACAAAAACCTGGCGGTCAAATGGCTCCGTTTTAGCTGATAAAATGTGATTTTTTTCAAGTTCTTTCTCCCAATTTAAACATCAAGATATGAATAGATTTCGCCCAAACTTCTAAGGGGCTGTGGATTTACCCGATGTTCACGTAATGTAAGGTAGAAAACGAGAACTGCCGATTCTCCTGTAAGCTTCGATCAAAGTGCAAAATGTGACCACTTTAAACTTCAACCGCCTTTATTTCAATGTTCATTTTCTCGGTAAAATGACGATTTAGGTACACGATAACTCAATAAATACAGCATCTATAGGTAAGCAATTATGCTCATCATAAAAAGCATGATTGACTTAAGAAACGGTTTTCTCATTTTTTTATATTTTGGTCTTATTCCAATTTTAGGCGTCATTTTGTGCAAATAGGCGGTTGTGAATTTGAAAAAGTTCATTTTGATGCCTTATATGGTCAATATCAAAAATAAGGCCAATATCAAAAAACTAAAAAAACCGCACGGAATGGTGCCTCAAGATTAAGAAAAAAGCAAAACAAAATTTTTGGAAAGAGTGTTTTTTTGTTATGATGTACCGAACAAAAATTGCCAAAAATTCCCTTTTTTGTGATTTTCTTCATAATTGTTGTTTTTACACCAAAACTGTACTTGTATTTAGATTCATTGATGTCTTGCCTTTATAAAAATGTATACTTTTACATGTCTTGCGTGAATAATTACAAAGTTATGGCACTTTTACTACATGCGTATCTGAGATTCAACAACTCCTCCTATACCTTTGTACAGGAGCCAACCGTTGTTAATCCGTGATGAATCCACACTTTTACTGAAGCGTATCTGCGAACGCTGAGCGAGACTACGCGTTACGCGAGAGCGCTTAAATTCGTCATGCCTGGAACCTTTGTGCGTATGCAAGCTTACAAGTTGAATTCAGTATTTTCAGATAGCGGCTAAATTTTGCCGTTTTATTCTGTAGTTTTATTGATGATATTAACAGAGAAATCATCTAAGTTTTTGTAAGGCTTAGTGACAACGATTAACTGACATTTCCTTGTGAAATAATCGTGAATTATACGACCTTTAGCTTCTTTTCGTTGTTGAAAGGATTCAATCATGTTTCACCGTTGTATCATCACCGTTTAACAACTCGCGTCGGCAGCGTCTGCGTGTTTGCCGCTCGGGCAGCTAAAGCTGCCCTCATGAAGTAAACCACGCGAGACGACGCTGCCGCATCGTTGTTAAACGGTGATGAACAACGGTGAAACATGATTGAATCCCTAAGTACACAGCTACCTTAAAGGACATAATCGAACTTTTGGTTTGTTCTCTCGACCTATCTATCTGCACACTTTCAATATGTTTTTAAATTATATAGGGGGTGGTTCAATAATTATGTGTACCCCGTGAATTATGGGGGGCACAACAATATTTTTGGCAGGCCAAAACGGGGGGCAACTTGTTTGGCATGTCAAAAAGGGGGGGGGCAAGGGATAGGAGATAGGAGGCAGGGCAAGCGATTTTTTGGCACAGATATTTTTTTGGGCAGCGTTTTACATTATTTGCTATTGGCCAGAACTTCACAGAATTGCAGACGTAGGCATACATTAAAGTATATTCCAAGCTACTACCTTAATAATTCATATTATATGTTTTTCTTCTTTTTCGCTTCTTCTTTCCCCTTCCGATAGAAAAAACCTTGTTTTCAGTATAGGGTTATTCACCCTGGTCTTTGCTGGGGGTCTTTGATGGCATTTGCTTCTTGTTTCTGGGAGAAGGCATAGGCCTACATTGTCACCATTTATATGGTTTTCATCAAATCC
Organism: Amphiura filiformis; assembly: GCF_039555335.1. NCBI lineage: Eukaryota > Metazoa > Echinodermata > Ophiuroidea > Amphilepidida > Amphiuridae > Amphiura > Amphiura filiformis. The sequence continues at coordinate 91,033,160 of NC_092628.1, read as the reverse complement.
AGACAAGTTTTCAATATCACTATTATCAGCGTATTAAAGTACCAAACTTTTGTTTAATTAGGGCCAAGTCACTTCTGTTGGCTTTGATTCATCTTTTCTAGACTAGAGGACTCAGAAAAGTTTACTTCTGCTTCTTTTCCATAGCACATCAGAGAACCGATACCAGTTTTGTTGCTCCAAGTGTAATCAACCAATGCATGTAAAAGAAAATTTGCGACTGCTTTGCGCAAGGTGTTTATGGCGAAGCTTTGATCCCGTTTTATATCATCCGTGTCTACTCTGAAGTTGGGTCTACTACATCCTTATTTTTTAATCAAATGCGAAGCCCTATGATATTACATTGTTATTATTATTGTTGGTACCACTGCTCTCCTGAATTCTTATCACCTTACAACATACTCCCTCTTCTGCTTGATGCATGATTCGGATTGTGTGTTGATGCACCAATGCATCTATAAGGAACAAAAGAAGATACAGAGGTTACGACAAATTATTCATGATGATGCGTGAGATTTTACTCATTTTCCAGCTTTTTGCGTGACATTTACTACCTAGGCGTGAGATTATACTACCTTGGCGTGAGACCTTGAGAAAGTGACCCAATGCGTGAGACTCACGGTCAATGCGTGAGAGTTGACAGCCCTGCTGTATCCTGCCCTAAAGTAATATTCAGATTTCCTTTGACAGATAACCATCGCGTATACGCGCGCGACGTCAAGCACGTGCATTGCATTGGACCTTGTGCAAAATAATACCCGCTCGACGGCTAGTATATAGCAGTACGCTTAATTTGTAAAAGGAAATCTGAATAATACTTTAGGCTAGTCTAGCATGCGCCGTAGGGTAGGCTACACATGTAGTGATGTACACCATAATAAAATCCAAAATAAGACAATCATCATGTCATGATCATGTTTTGCTACATTATTTATGCCTAGGGCTAGGCCTAACCCAGTCAGTACTAGTACTACTAGTTTTGTATTAGTAACAGCTAGACGGTACCAAGCATGCTCAATTGCTCATGTCATGTGCTTAGACTTAGTGCCTGCCCTAACGTCGCCTAAGCATGTAAACAGTTAAGGCTAAGCCCATGTCATGCATGTAAGCCTAAGACTACAATCCATGCAAAACACAATTCACCAGACACCAAATGAAGGTAGAGTAACTGAGTAAGTTGGACCTAGAAATGCTATGGCTAGCTAGTCTTAGACAGGTCATTATACAAAACAATGCATACCAATTACCATCATAGTCATTAGTCAACATGGTCATTGGTCAATGAGCAAGGTAAACATGCATGCATGGCCATGGTAGATTTATTTAAGCTTATCATACACACGATACAGTCATAATTATTACAAGCTGGCTCAACTTAAATGCTTTATTTTGTTTCCTGATAATGCACAATTCACAATCAATCAAAATTCATACAATAATTTACAGAAAAATAAAGGTGTACTTACCTGTTTTTATTTGCAAAATAAGTTCAAAAATACGTGCATCATTTCTCCTGCTGCTTGTTCCAATTAATTAGCTGGTAACTAAGTAGGGTTGGGCAGTATCCAATACTCAGGTGTCACAGTGTTGGGTGATATGCAATGCAATCGGGTAGAATTAGGTATTGCAAATTTGCAATACATTTAAACTTCATATTATTAAAAGTAAATAAATATATAATTTAAATAAATAATTTAAATAAATACACAATTAATTAACAATTAAATAAATAATTAATATTAAATAATTATTAAATTAAGCAATTACTTAGTTAATCAAATTATTTAATAAATAATTACATTATAATAATTTTAAAAATATATAATTTAAATGAATAATTTAAATAAATAAATAAACAATTAAATAATAATTAAATAAATAATAAATATTAAATAATTATTAAACTAAGCAATTACTTAGTTAATCAAATTATTTAATAAATAAATAATTATATTATAATAATTAAATATATGCCTATAATTTAAATAAATAATTTAAATAAATAAATAAACAATGAATTAATAATTAAATAAATAATTAATATTAAATAATTATTAAATTAAAGCAATTACTTGGTTAATCAAATTATTTAATAAATAATTATTATAATAAGTAAATAATTAAATAATTAATTCAAATAAATAAATAAACAATTAATCAATAATTAAATAAATAATTAATATTAAACAATTATTGAATTAAGTAAAAAAAATAAGAAAACGTTTCATAATCTTTCCTTAGTTTCCTAGCGTCTAGAGTATACATTTTAACATTATTTGGTAACCTTCGAGTCCTTTGAAATGTTATGAAGAAAACCAAGAAGGGTCATGTTTGTTGGGATTAACTGATGTTGCTACGTTTTGAATGATGTACGTAACGTATATGATTATTGGGCAAATGTTAAGAAATATGATGTGTTGCTTAAAATAGATTTTAACGGAGCTTAAATATGATCTAGAGTTTATGATATTTTGAACAATTAATAACTGGGCCTAATTAATCTTTAATGATTCAATTTATGAAAACTGTTTGAGCAGAATTAATTAAAGGGCAGCCAAATGACCAGAATGGTGCTATTTTACTTGGTCTCAAAGCCGGTCTCGAATTCGAACCGAGACCTCGAGACCAGGAGGGCCGAGACCGAGACCAGCAGGTCCGAAACCGAGACCGAGACACTAACCGCATGTTAACAGCAGTGGAAATTTCTTTGTGACATTGGTGTGAAATCCTTGAACACATGTTAGCTCATGTTGAACCGAGCGAAAGTAGCGCGTTTAGCTGCCACTTAAGGAACCGTTCACAAACACTTTACTTGTTAGGGGCATGATGCAAAAAATGTCATCATGAACATTTTTGACCCCCCCCCCACTTTACAGACCTCAAAAATTTCAGACCCCCTTCTTTTTTTTTGACATAAAAATTATGGGTCAACACCATAGAAAAGCATATAAACTCAATTTTTCCAGGAAAATTTGTGGAAACCTCACTAGGCCTATATAGGGCCTACGGTATAGTTTTTAACCATTCTTGAAGGACTAGTTGTACTTGTGGAATCATCGGGTTATACATTTTTAAAGAAAAAATCTTGTAGGCCCTAATGAACCCGTATAAGAGAAGAGACCGTAGTGGGCCCGTAAATAAGAAAAGACAAGACACCACGGGCTCGTAAAGAGAAGAAAGGAGACCTCAATGGGCCCAGTAAATAAAGAAGAGATATACCGTATATCTTCTTAATTTGCCCGTAAAAGCAAAGAAAAGAGACCTATAGTTACATGTATAGTTAGTTGGCCCGCATAATAAAGCAAAGATTATATATGCCATAATTACAAGGTATCATTTCTTTACCTGTTTCTTTGCTTTTATGGGCCCATTAAGATATGTTTTCTTTATTTTTTACGAACCCCTATAGGTAACGCACCCTCCCCCCTTTTTGTATTAACTTTGACTTCAAATTGCATTGGAGAAAAATTCTCCCGTTCTCCGTAGGCCTATAACTTGCCCATCATAGGCCTACAGGGCTACAATACGGTAACCCTTATCATGCAGTTATGTATGCACACAACACAGGGGCACTCACATAGGTAATTGACCTGTACTAGAAGCGCTGTGCTGTAGGTATAGGAGATTAACTAGTTAGCGTCATATATACTGATATGTCAACCTAACACTAAGGGTTAGGGGAAAATGGGGTAATACCTGACTGTGGGGAATCCCGGACACATCGATTGCAGCTAAACGGAGAAGGGTGGCACTATTATATTACCTTAGGGTATTAGCTACCTCAAGGTGTACCTCACGTGTAGGGCCTACTACTACCAGCGCTTTGGGACTCGTCTTTCTTTGTGAAAATTGCGAAAAAAACATAAATTGTCATTTTTGACTTTTTATCTGAAAAGTGATTTATTAGCTGGGTGACAGTTAATACGACAAGGGACACAGATGAAGTATGGATGAAAATTATGTTTGATACTTGATTGTTAGCTGGATGTATGAATTTTGGTATCTTAAAAATGGATTAGTAGAACAAGCACTGAAAAATTAAATCGGGACCGTGAGGGTAATCCCGACACACATGCATCTCTATACAGATGGGGTAATGCCGGACACTTGTTATTTCGAAAATATAGACAACAACAACAGCCCCCATAGTTGTATGCTTGAGGTAACAGAAGTACCTAATGCATTCTAGGGATTATCATCCTACTCCACTTTCCTCTTAGCAACAATCATTGTGTCCGGGATTACCCCGTGTCCGCATTACCCCATCATTTTTACCATTTTGTTTTTTAATATAACTTATTAACTATAGATGTTGAGTTATTAAAACTGGTTACTAGTTATAGAACATTACTCCTGCTTTGCATTGATATGATTTTCACTGATGAACTTTATTTAATCTTGTACCTGTGTAGCCTTAACGAAAGGTGCCCGGGATTACCCAACTTTCCCCTATAGGGGTATTGCAGCTCATTATGTTTGCCGGGCCGGGGTCGTAACACAAACAGTGGCGGTGCCATGATTTTTTTTTTTTGGGGGAGTGAATTTCAGGGGAGGGGGCAAACAAGCAACAACTTTTGCACAAAATTGCCACAAAAGAGGTTTTTTTGTAAGAAGTTGGGGTTTTTGCCTTAAAAGAGCGGGGGGGGCAAAAAAAAAATTGGGTGGGGAAATTCTCCCTCACTCCCAGCCTCACGTAAGGCCGTCACAAAACAAATGACCACTGGTATGCTTCCCTGGAAAGACTGCGCAAGACAGCTCCGAAAAGCCCCTGAATTTAGCGCTGACTGATCCCCCCCCCCCCCGGGACTGATATCAGTTCTAAACGACACCTAAACTAATTTTGGTATAGGTGATTTTCCAACCAGAAAGGCAAGAAAGAACATTTGTTTTGATCGTTTGCACCTCCAAAAGACCACCATTAGGCCTACCTCAAAATCATTCATCATCTCACCAAAAATGAAAAAGAGAAAGGACAAAAATGTACATGGACGGGTCACGGGTACGGGGTTATGATAACAGAAATGTTGTACAGGAAGAAGAAATTGGCAGAAGAAGAGATGAAAGGAAGATGTGGAAAACTAAACGATGTAGAAAGACTCCATTTTGCATGAAAATTAAAAAACATAATTAAAAACAAAACCTTTCATGCAGACAGTTTAATGGCGTAGATTTCTGTTTGACATGGGGGGAGTGCTTAAAGTAATGTGAATCCCGCGCACCGAGCACTATATTAGAATACGTTGATATGTGTTAATTAGCTAAAGCGGATTTAAACGTTTTGCCATATTGAAGTTTAAACTGATAAATACGTGCAAAGATGGTCGCGCAAAAAATGGTCGGAACCTATACATACAGGCGTCATGGGGGGTGATAGCAGTGGTGGATCTAGAGCGGGGGGGGCAAGTTTTGACGCTTGCATGCACAACGCAAGGGGTGTCTGAGGGGATGTGCCCCCCCCCCCTCCCCCGCCTCAGAAGTATAACTTTTGCACATGAAGACCTAATTGAAGCGATTTGGTCCTGGTAGACCATTTTGGCACTATCAGTTTGTAAAATTGTAGTTTGAAAAAGCCGAATTTGTGATGAGCGGTCCATGAAGCCTTTCGTGGACAAGTTTTCCCTCATTTTTCCCTATAAATTGTGTTAAACATTGGCAAATGCACGAAAGCAAAAGCGAATATGGCCAGTTACATATCGATTAGGCATAATACGCAGGGGGGGGGGTGTCTGAGGTGACTGTTCCCCCGTCATAAGTTGGAAAATTTTGCAAAATGAAGGTCCAATTGAAGCCATTTAAGGGTGCATCATTTTTACACCTATTTAAATATATTGCTTTAAAGAGAAAAAAGGGTCTACTCTCATCTCAATTTGCAAAACGGCAGCGAAGTGGTCAATACCTTGAATTATGAAAAGGTGGATATACAGAAATGGTAGGCCCCTACCAAAATTTGAGCAATCTATATTATTGGTTGAAAATAGGCCATAATGATATGAAAAAATGCCATTTAAAGCTAAAGTGATATGATAAATATGGTGCAAAGATGGAATAAACTCGCACGAAGCGGGCAAAATTTGGTCCTTTTGGGGCTAGAATGGCCGGTAGCTTGCAAATATGAGGTTAATTTGGTCAGAAACATATGTACTGACATACAGGCGTCAACATGGGAAGGGGGATTGTATGGATCCCCCACCCACTAGCATGTGTAGCAGGCTGATGGTTTATACAAAATATTAATGTGGATGCACGATCCGAAAGTGTTGCAAATATTATGTCGGAAACCATATATTATTGTAGGCCTATATTAGCCTAAATTTTACTTTACGTGCATGCACATTAATATTTTTCATTAACCATATAACTGCTATTATACGCCTACACATAGTGCATGTTAATGTCTTGTTCTGAAGGTATTCAGTTACTATTTAGCTCTATTGGTGCAAAAGAATAGGCCTACAAGATGGTTTCCGACACTGTTTGTCCCAGTCTTGCAGATGGTGCACATCGTGCATGCACATTAATATTTTTCATTAACCATTTAGGCCTACTTGCTACACATGCTATGTTTTAATAGAATTTGTCTTCTGAGTAGGCCTATTTAGCTCAGGTGCAAATAAAAGCCCGCAAGATGAGGTTGAAGTGATATTGAAATAAGGTTGATAGACCCCTATTTCAACGTTGATTCAACGTTGAATCAACGTTGAAATTGATTCAACGTTGAATCAACGTTGAATCAACGTTGAATCAACGTTGAAATATCAACCTTATTTCAACCTAATTTCAACGTTGATTCAACGTTGAAATATCAACCTTATTGCAACCATACTCAATGTTAGGTTGAAATAAGGTTGAAATCAAGTTGATTTAAATTTCAACCAGATTTCAACGTTGAATCAACGTTGAAATATCAACCTGATTTCAACTTCAGGTTGAAATCACGTTGAAATCAGGTTGATTTGCATTTCAACGTTGATTCAACGTTGATTCAACGTTGACATGTCAACTTGTGCCCACTGGGTTACTAGTCTCAAAATTTATTTGAAATCTAATAAAATTTGGAAAGGGAGTTAAAAAAGACAACTAGTATTGTAATATCATATTGACAAATATTGAATAAAAAAGTAACAACATATGATTACATAGTATGAAGTGCAGAACTTGTGTGTGTTTTATTTTTTTCTCAAGTCACCCCAAACTTCGGGTCTATGCGGGAAAAAACACAAACATTTTTATAACAAGTTTAGAACAGAGATTCTTATTATACTGGAGTTGATTAAAAGTAGTAACATAAATAATATCAATTCATTGAAGTGGTTTTTTTCTCATATTTCTCTGAAGCCCTCATGCAAAATGTTCTTGTCTTTAGTTTATGAAGCTCATCTGACACTGCACTACTCAACTTCAGAATTGAAAAAAAAAATACAAAGGAAGTGAAAATTTTTTTTTAAAATATTACACAGATTCTGTAAGTATCATAGAAATGATTAAAAGTAGTAACAAAAATAATATCACTTGTATTAAGTGTGCTTTCTTCATTTTTATCCTTGCCCTCAAGACCCGATAATGCGCTTACATCTACCACCAAGCGTCAACCCGACAAGGCACATGGCATGCACCGCTAACACACCGCTACACTCCCCGTACTTCGCATGTTACCACAGTACCTCCCTGTACAAAATCATGGTTCGCATTTTACCGCAACTTGGCCAACTTCTTCTTGAAAGTCTATAATTTAATCTAATACCAGTTTCATTATATAGGTTTCATGGACTCTTTATAACCGAATTCTATTACCCCACGACCCATTATTCAAAATCGCGCACTGTGATTTGTTGAAACGTGTCACGTGACAGACCATTAATTAGCGATAAAGTGTCAAGGGCAACGAACTTTATGTTCTTCTATCATCTCAGCGCACAGCAGAGCACACAGCACACCTGCTTATGTAGGGGAGAATGGAATGTCAGGGGTGTGTTATTGTATGTGCATACCTGCTTATAGGGGAGAATGGAATGTTAGGTTGTGTTATTGGCATGTGCATACGCTTTGGCTACGGAGCCTGATCAGTTTGTCATGGACGGACATTTTCCAGACTTTGATAGATTGAAAGGCTGTAAAAAATATTTGCATGAATTTACATGACATATTGGTGTTTCATATTGAAGAGTATTGTAGACTTGGCCATTTGTTCATAAAATTGGGTTGCCATCGTTTGTTACTAAAAATAGAATCACCATTATGTCCGCGTCACGGACGGACATAGATAAATTTGCAAGTTTCCACTTTTCTCCACTCTTTTATGATTTCTATCCGTCGCTTTGCAGATTTACAATTCTACTCCTGTACATAATGTGACTATGTAAAGTGGCTTGCATGCCAGATAGAAAAAGTTTTCTTACATTCTTTATTTTTGATTATCGACGTAAATAAAAATGTCACGGACGGACATTTTTCAACGCCACGGATGGACACCCAAAGCTAACAAGAGAGGCAACTTCAAAATTCATGAACTTTTTTTTTATTAATAGAAGACCACCTAGTACCTTCATCTCACCCTGGGAATGATTTTTGAAAAATCCTTAGAATACTTAGTTTACAGGGCAAAAACTAACTTTGTCACGGACGGACATCTTTTTGTCATGGACGGACAAGTGAGTCTAAATGAACAATTGAGAAAGATTGTTGACCTTCCTACCAATTATTCTTATTCAACATAGGTTTTAACATCTAATAAACTCTTTAATAATGCTTTATATCATACTTACTGTCAATTACTGTGCTACAATGTACCTTTTAATCAATCTTTGAATGCCAATGCTCATTTAAGAGCCCATTGTAGAAAAGTATGATTTTCTGATTAATGAAATGCAAATATTTCTCAGTTGAAACTTCTCAAAATTCAATTTTGACTCCCTTACAGTTCAATTTGAGGAAACTTTCAAAATATATTGTGCATGTAAAAGTTTTTAAACTTTTACAATACCTTAAAAGGTATTTTGCACACAACAGTTTATAAAACACAACTATAGCTGAAGTCCTACATGCAAGAAAATCCTTCAAAACTATTTACAGAACTCTTTGACGCGTGTGGTCCAGTTCAAGTTTATGTAACATATAATGCAACACTGCTAAATGGACAAACTGAACTGAACAAAGTTTATGTTTGCTTGAATTTCTCAAGTACTGCTTTCATGTTGAAAGTAAATGTTTCTCTGGTTGCTGATCCTTGAACAGCTGTAGGAGGGTCCAGCACAGCTATGATGCTGGGTAATGGTTCCCTTGAGTAGTCATCATCCCGTGCCCATCTGTATACCATGCCATCATTGTTTACAGCTTCCATGTACTTCAGTTGGACACATTCTTCAAAGTCTTCTGGTAGCGGAGTGATGTCTGTAACCTGATGAGAGATCAGCAACACAGAGCTCATCAATTAAAATGTTTACTATGAATTAAGGGTCTAAATTGATTTTGAAAGCAAGATTCTGCTAAATTTTGTCTGAAGTTTTGGCACATGATGAAATCTGTCTCATAAGATTCACTTCTTATTTACAAATAAAACTGCCAGCAGGGAAAATAACAATGGATAAATCAGAACAGAGAGTTATAGTATTTACCTGGGCTACATAGAGTTTTTTCTGCTTCTTGCCAACTAGGATGACAGCAACAAAGTCCCCACAAACTGGTCTGCATGTGTTCTCAGTCTGTAAATGAATGAAAAATTGGACAAAATATTAAATATAAAAAGTTCTTATACTGGTTGATTTTTATTTTATTATTGTATTTTAATTCATTTTTATTTCATTTTATTATTTTTATTCGATGATAATGAATGATTGATGAATTGTTAATTGTTAATGGTTGCATTTTTAAGATGTTTTTAAACTTACTTTGTCATCATCATCATCATCATCATTGTCTCTGTCACTATCACTGTTTTCTTCCACTTCACTGGTCTCTGTGTCATCCTTGGCTGTGTCACTGTCTTCTCCATTTTCACTGTTTCTCCCTGTATCACTATCACTATCTGAATCGTCATCATCATTGGTCGCTGCACTGCCACTGGTTCCTGGTGTCAACTTACGTGCCCTTTTCTCTGCACAAGGGCTTCCCAAAACATATTTCTTTTTTCCAGGACTGAGGTCATACACTAACTTCTTTAACACAACTGCTTTTTTCCGTGGGCTTTTTGGGAGGGCAAGTGAAGCTCTTTTAAACTTCTGACCAGTGAAGGTTTATGTGCATAGGAACTGGGAGGAGTTGATCCCGATCCAGCCTCTTCAACTGCCGGATTATTGGTGGCCTGCTCGTCAGTTTGTGCAGTGTTATCTTTCTGCAGACGTTTAGCCTTGGCTCTAACTTCTCGCTTTCGAGCAGCATCTTTCTTTTTACACTCTTCCCAAAGCTCTGGATTGTTTCTTTTCATATCGATTCGCTTAGATTTTTTCCGGTAACGATCTTTACTCGTCAATCTTGCATGATGCCGTCTATAATACTCCTTCTGTCGAGTTTTCTGATCTTTTGGTTGAATTAATCTGAAGAAAATTTTTAAAAAATCATCATTCATGACTTAGACTTTTAAATATATCGTATTTTATGTTCAATGCTAGTGTAGGCCTAGTACCAATTAGGCCCTTCACACTTAATTTTTAGTTTCTTGTAAAAAGGTTTCAAAAAAGGGACAAGGTGACTTTAAATTATAATATTAAATTAAATCTATTATTTTTCTTTATTAAGTTTTAATTATTACAACCAATTATCAACTCATTTTCACTAAAGCGGGCATTTATAATTATTTCACAACAATGTAGGGGCCTATTTTATTTTACAAATAAGTTAAGGGTGGAGTTGTGCTCTTTTTTTCCCCATCATTATTGTTGATATAAAGTCAGAAAATGGCAAATAGAAGTAATTGAAAGTCATTTTAAAGGAGAAAGTCCAAAATAAATATAAAAACAATCATTTTGTAATTTGGAAGGGCAATGTTAACAGGAATTTACTAGTTAAGAAACAACTGCAAAGGGCCTTATTGATGATTATTTCTATTCATTATTTTATTAACAATTATTATTATTATTATTTCATTATCATACATATAATTAGGCCTATTATCAAATAATAATCATCATCATTGCCTTCACCTTAATTGTTAATGATGATTTATTACTTTCCAACATTTAGAATGAGTTTCAAGCAGAGATTCCTCACAGCAGGAATTAAATAAATAGGTCTATCTTATGAAGTAATATAAACAACAAACCTTTTTTTGGCTTTTAGAATGTCTCCATATCCACCATGTGCTTCTGGCAATGGCTGCAGGCAGAAAGACTGAACATGCTAGAAGGGTTTGTGCTTCACTGCACACAAGCTCAGCTCAATGTGAAACTTCCTCATTTGCATATGGGTTTGTCCACTATTGAGAGGGGTGGCAGGACCATGGCACGCTTGAAAATGTCCGTCGTGACAAATTTGTTGTCCGTCCGTGACATACATACATATATTGTGAGATTATATTAAGATGGATGTATTTTTATTTGGTTTCAACCTTGGTCAGTGATGACTAGGTACTGGTGAGATAGTTCAGCAGGTTTGTTTTTCTAAATATTACTAAGTGGGGATTTAAAAACTTTTCGTTTATTTTTCTCACGGACGGACAGCACAGCATCAAAATACAAACACGCGTGTAGTATGTTTAATTGAGAGTTAAAATTTTCCAATTTTTGTTGATATTTTAAAGAAATAATATTGAAACTATACATTAACACACTCAAAACATCAAAAAAATTATAACAAGTTTTATATTACCATACCATAAAAAAATTAAGCAAATGTCCGTCCGTGACGGTGTGTTCTGGACCCCTACGAACAAAATGGTGTGTTCCAAATCAACGCAACCACTTTCAGATTTTTTTTTTCTTGTTCCATAAACTGCAGATGTGTGCCAAAAATATAAGATAGGTTTCATCATAAGAAAACAAAATTTATTTTTTCTCAACCATGCTAACCCTTAACTGATCAGGCTCACGCGTATGCGCTCCACCTTGAGGTAAACAACTTGAAATATCTGGGCAAAAAATTTGATATTTTCTCTTTAAATCACACTATTTTGTGGTAATAGAATAGAAATAAAGGCAATGTTTGACACAAAGATATAGGATGATGATGCAAAGTCAGTTTCTCTAAGTGTACTTACTCGAGTTACACTAGCTAAAATACAGGTTTTCATTTTACTATCTTACATTATCTTGCTGTATAACAGTTCCGCCCAAATCAGAAGGGTTGGCAGGTATGCAATTTACAAATACATGTAGGCCTATTGTAGAATCTACTTTTTTACTACTAATTTTGGGGCTTTTTATTATTAAAAAAAATATTGGAATATAAGAATGGAAATTTCTAATTTTCATCATCAACTAATAATTAAATTTCGCCGATCACTGTCATCACCGGAAGACGCACAAAACATTATATTCAGTGATCAGAATGAAACGATTTGGGGACTTTTGGATCATATTTTCGTGGATGATTTTCTTGGAAATGGAATTTATGGAAACATTTTTGATTTCGACAAATGGCAACTTGCAAATGATGGTATATCAGCGTGGATCACGGTCGCAAGTAGGCATTTTCCCCCAATTTTTTTTTGGATCACAATTTTTTGCAACAGGTCTGTGCTAGTTGAGTAGCAGTTTGTAAAAAATGACTCGCATTTTGCGATGCGAATCCAGGTAATTCGAACACTGCTGGTTGGATAATGTGTGGCAGCTCAGCTGTATGTTGACCAGGCCATGTTGGATCTTATAAAACATGATGCCAGGTGCCTAATATGGAGTTGGTCCCAGCCCAAGGTGTTGATCAGGCTTGACACAGATGTAGTTCTCCTGAAGTCTCTGAAAACAAACCGTGCTGCAGCTCACTGTACTTGCTCAATGCGATTTACTACAGTGATTATATACATGTGCCAGGCTTCTGTGGCGTAATCAGGCTGATAGGGCATACTAGCGCCGGGTAGGCTCTGGCTTTGATATCTTGGTTACAGAGTACAGCTTGTACTCTGTTGTGCAGAAAACCCATTCCAAATTCAGTCCTCTGATGCAGTTTAGTTTGGTGGATGATGTGGTACTTTATCAAAAGCCTTGCTAAAATCTAGCAATACTGCATCAGCTTTTTTTACAACACAGGCAAGTGAGTGAAATCTGTCTATAATTTACAGACTTGAAACTGTGGTGAGTACTTTATCTTCCAGAGCAGAGGTTACTTCATTTTGCAACAATCTGGTATCTTATGCTGTATTGATCACCGGTGCGATCTGCTGGGCTGCCTCCTTCAAGATGCAGATGGAATAAGATCTGGCCCTGAAGCTTTGCCTGGGTTTAATTCACTCAGCAGCTTTCTTTGCCTTCAGTTGTAAATGTTATATCTGGCATTGGTAGCGATCTGTGGTTTCTCTTGGTATTTGCGAAGTGTCCTCTTTGGTGAATACTGACTGGTACTGTTAATTCAAAGCTTTTGTCCTTGTCTTGTTGTCTGTCGCTGGCCTATTGTCAGTCTTCATTGTTGGTATGCCATTGGTATCCTTCTTGAGACTACTAATTTGACCAAAACTTCTTTGGTTTCTCTTTCACCAAAGAGACATAAAATTGCTTCATCTCAGCTTTCACATCCTTTCTCAACTTTTTGAAACTTTCCCAATCTTTCTCTGTTTGTGTCCTCTTTGTTTTGTTCCATAGCCTCTTCTCCTTCTTTATTAATCTTTTGATGGTGGTAAAGAAATGGTGTATTTCTTGCCACCTTAAGATATTTTTGTTTGACTTTTTTTATATATTAATTATTTGTGTTGTAAAGCACTTTGTACATAAAAAGTAAGGCTGTGACCTATCGGGTAATGACGTATTCGGGTACCGAGGTAAATTTCAGGCGGGTAACCGGTACCGAAATTGCCAAAAAAAAAAAAAAAAAATTATATTTTTTTAAAATTTTTTTCAAAGTTTTTTTTCGGTTTTGTACTTGTTTCTGGACCTAGACCTAATATGCTGAATATGGTTACCTAAAAAAAAAAAAAAAAAAAAATTGAATTTTGCACATTGTTTTGTAATTTTAATATGTAAATTGATACATAGTTTTCATGTCATACTCTATTAATGATATCAAAATGCATTGAATTTGAATGCATTTTGATATCATTAATAGAGTATGACATGAAAACTATGTATCAATTTTCATATTAATATTACAAAACAATGTGCAAAAGTCAATTTTTTAAAATTTTTTTTTAGGTCAACCATGATCCTAGCATTTAGGTCTAGGTCCAGAGACCCTGCAAAACCGAGAAAAAAAAAACTGATTCGGGTAATCCGTAAATGGAATTTGTATCCGGGTAGGGAAAAAACGGGCGGGTACCCGAATATCCGGGCTTGAGTCACTGCCTTATAGACTCAATCTAGACTGTTTGCTCATTTTTGAGAGGCTAACACATTTCAGCAACTTTTTTGGTGCAATCAACCATATCGTTAGGGAAAGAAATTTACACCTGCCTTGCCATCTACTCATCATGACCCAGTTCCAATAATTGAAACTCCAGGTATGCCATGGAGTATCAATGCATACAGTGCAAGTGACTCTATTCATAAACTGTATGCATAGAGCTTCATAGCTGCATGGACCCATAGTACAAAGAAATCTTGGCTCTACAAATGATTGGAAATCACACATTTGTAATAATTTTTCACCACAAAATATGACACAGGTAAGCAATTTCACATGATGTACGGAATATGATCGATGGGTCAAACAGGTTGCCAGTATTAATATTTTACTACACTAATGCAAACTTAAATCCGGAAGTCACTTGCTCAGAACGTTCTACAACTTGCGAACAAAATTCCTCAAATGTTTGAAATTTGTATTTGCTACAACGCTCATGACCAGACTTTCTGTCCCAGTTGTGTAAAAAAAATATTTATTGAAACATTTAACTCTAAATCCACAGTTATCAGCAGTAAGCTCAGCGACACCTTCTCGTATTCAAAGCGCCCTCCGAGAGGCAGAACTTGCAACAGGGCGAATAGACTCCTTAGCCGCAAGCCACAAGAAAACCAGACGTGATGTGCAGAGTCATCTGAATCAGGTAGACACAGATAACTTTAGGAACAAGGGTGACTTTTAGTGGGTGATCGATGACAGGTGTCATTCCGTGCCTGTGAGTCCCGTAATGTGGCCCATTGAGGATAAAATCATGGTTCCAGGTGACGATTTTGTCCTGTGTGTCGTCACACGGCGTCACTGCCATACAAAAGTAACACGCCAGCAAACAGAAAATACTACATGGTATCTGTGAAAAAGCAAGCTCATTTTCACTCCAAAATTTGACCATGTCCAATGTATTTTCAACAAAATGCAGTGCCAAATCTTATCTTTTACCTAATATTTTGCAAACTTTTCTTGTTGTTATCCTTCAGGGGTCATAATTTTGGCAGTATTTTGCCTTGTTTTCTGTTGTGTGAGTACATGTGATCACAATGAAGAAAATTTTTATAATTCTCCTAAAATCATGAAAAAAAGTTCTGGTTAGGCCAAATTGATTTCTGGTTCCATCTAAATTCAGGTGAACTAGGACTCACTTTCCAAAACTGAGTCCTGGCAGCAAAGCTGTTAATTTCACACTTGCTTAGGAATACATTGTAATAACACAATTTAGTCACCTAATATGTGTCATTATGCATGGTTGGTGGGTTATACAATATGAACAAAAGCTTCTAATTATACAAATAACTGTTTTAATATTACTTCAGGTGGAACCCTATGTGCAGCAACTGGATGACTTAACCAAACAAGTACAAGAACTTGAGAAATGTATGGAATATATGAAATGGCTAGCCATGGTTGAACAGCTCAGGTAAACAAATACATGTTGTTAGTCAGCAGGGGCTAAGCTAGGAATTGACAAGTGCTTGTCATTTTCATCAAAACTGTCTGTCCAAACTTTGACCCTGAAAACAAAAACTATACTCTGATCAGCTCTTAATAGGCGGGGACTCATAACATCGTGGATTGATATAGAACGGCGTACACACAGCTGGGCGCAGCAGTTACGCGAACTGCGCTTTGCGTTTTGCGTGAAGACGCTTGCTTTTTGTGAATTTACGCGTGCATAAGTTGGAACTTTATTGACTCGCGCAGTAACAAAAACCGAATAATTCCCGCCTATTAAGAGCTGATCATAGTATAGACCTCTGCCCCTTCTGGGGATTCAATCAGTTCACATAGCTATTGCTATAGCTTTGATTTGGTTGTCTGATTTTGTTTTTAGTTTTTATTCAAGCATTATTTGTAGAATTTAGCATATGTCACATCCCAGGCATTAATTTTGCCTGTCCAAAATGATGGGTGGACTGGTGGCTAGCTCACACCCTGTTAGTCAGGCTTACAATTTGTCAGTGATTAGTTTTAGAAGCTAATTTGGGTTAACTTAAAACCAAACTCAATATTTGAGCTAAGTTATGGAGTTTTCATCTTACAAAGCCAAAATTATTTTGACACTGACCTGACAGTTTTGTATGTCATGGACGATAGCCACAACAAACTTCTTCAGAGTGATTGGTTTCCCACCATCTTCTTTGTGGGTGGTAACACAGCTCCATCCTGTCAAGTGGTGGCATGGTCTTGAGGAGAGGGCCACACACATGACTTTAAATGGTAGGACCCCTCATCTCTGCTCATGACAGCAGGACCTCATTTGCGAATCCAGATTGATTCTCTGAGAACACCCGGCTGAAGGAACATCAGAAAGAAACCAAAAAATTGGAAATGGGCAATGAGAACCAACCAGAACAAAGCAAGTCAGCCATTAGCAGATCATGCTATCCATCAGAACCATGTTGTCGACTGGGATAATACCAAAGTTTTACAGTATGATGCAAGAACTCACTTCATCAGAGAATCTATATGGATTTTCAAAAGAGGTCTTGCTGTCATGAACAGAGATGAGGGGCGTACCATTTAAGTGATGTGTATGACTCTCTCCTCAAGACCACACCCAACAGGATGGAGGTATGTTACCAGTGTCAAAATAATTTTTGGTTTTGTAAGATGAAAACTTTATCTACAAATCTTATGAATCTCTTCAACAATTTGAGCCTGAGCCCTCCGCCATATCTACTTGTATGGTATAGCCACTAATCTACTGATAAAGTGGTGTGTAGTGAATGTATGTAGAACTCCATGAGAGTAGCAAGATTCATTTCCTTGTACTACTGACTACTTTTATTCTCTTGTGGATCTAAAGAAATGACTGAAGCAATTTGCCCATTAGGAATTTTCTTTGTTTTATTCTTTCACTTTATTACTGTTATTTCTTGTTGTAGTTATTGTTATTTCTGTTATTGCTATTGTTGCAGGGGTAGAATTTTGTTTCACATTGAGAGAATCCATTTGGATTCTTGTAACAGCATAGTACAAGAATCTTTAGATTCTCACATTCACTTAGTGTGTAGGCTGTAGGTTCAAGAAATCTACAAGAATCTTTTTAGATTCTTGCAAATTAGTTCAGAATCTCTGTGCTGAGAATGGATTCTCGCTGAATTTCTAGGCCTGGGTTGCTGTTTTGTTTGGGTGTGGTAAAGTCCTTTTATTTGCATTGACAATTCATTGTAAAGTATGGGGAGATGTGTGTTCAAGCTATGGCACAGACACCTGACACACCTCATGTTATGTTATCTGGTATGTTATCTCTCACACTTCGGTTACGACAATGTGTACCATAACTTTACAATAGACTGATTGAGTTGTGATTGATTTCTTTTCTGGTATTAATGTTAGCACAGTCACAATTTGTTATTATCACAGTTACAGTAAATGTTTTATAGCCCAGTCAAGCCTTAGAAATGCAGTTAAATAAGTATATAAAAGTGCTGAAACTTCTTAATTATTGTCGCTTGCCATACAAAGTATATAATTACTTTTTTTGAAAGGAAAAGTGCTAATTGGAATCTAAAAATAAACACAGATTAGGTGTAAATGCTGAATGGTGGTAGCAACGTTAACTGTGCAAATGCTACCAGCATTTGATCACTACGATTTTTGGATCATACATAGCGACTGCTAGTATGATATGCCTTAATTAAGAGATTGTGATGTGGAGATTAGCACAACGGTGATCAACGATTATGGTTGAGTGTGACATTTTCTGTTCTGAAGTTGCACTCAACAAACAATGTAGCTTACATACAAAAGTATAGTGTTTTTTTGGATCCCGGAGGTAATAGGTACCGGTAAGTTCTTAAAGACGGTTCATTAGGTTTGTATCACATGCTAGAGAAATTCATCTTGGCAACACCAACTACTGTTACTGACCTGAAATAAACTGTCAGGTCACTAACAGTGCAGTATTTGGTTTTGTCAAGATGAAGTTCTGTAATTAGGCAATAGGCAATAAGCAATTTCCAGTGGTTACAGCATTAAAATTACACACACTGACTCATTTGTAAACCCATGCACATAGGTGCAACAGTGTTGATGTAACCCTGGATGTGATCGCCTTCTGGAATAATAAGGCAATGCATTCCCCTTATGACAAAACTGGACACATTTGTCATTGAGTTATTATATACATGTTTGTCTCCCTATAGAATACAGAATATTTATTGTAATCACCTGTTTATAGCCAAAACGAAAATGATCCTAAAATTTCCGATTATAATCCCATAGTAAGTTATGCAAACCTCACTTGGGCATCAGTCCCATGTTCGATTGGTTAGGGATGAAATCAAAACTCGACCAGCGGTTGACTGTCGTTTTCGTCTGGTTCCGTCTGGTTTCTATTGTTCTAAACAATGGAAAGCGGGCAAAACTGGCAGTCAACTGCTGGTCAAGTTTTGATTTCATCCCATATGTGGTTATGGTAACACACCGCACAAAACACCCAACCCCTAAATTAAACCATATTGTTTACCAATAAAAGTATGGGTTAAATTTCACACTGAAAAATTAAAATATCCCAGGGGCCACTCAAGTAGTATAGTCTACACATATCTGAGCAAATATTTTCATGACAACTTCAAACAAAAACACCTTACACCGTGAAAAAAAGGCATACATTTTGAAATCAATTTACATTTGAAAACTACTCTATAAAATGTATGCAAGTTCAATATCATTAGATATAAAAAATATCTTTTTTTTGGTCAAGTCTATGTGAAATATGTTTCTTGAGTGGCCTTTGGGATCCTCCCATCACTAGGGCCCAAAAAAAGATTGTTTGCTTGTCCTCCACCGAACGACCATAATCTGGAAATTCTTTTTTGTTTTACTGTACAAATTTTTGAAATTCCAGAAAAAAACACATTTTTGATATCCTGGAAAGTTTTTTTTACAGTTTCTACACACTTCTAAACTGTTTTAAAAACATGAATGAAGTGGTATACAGTAGAGAAATATTCCAGTTCACAACTATTTGGACTATTTATTAAGATAATTAAAGGCATACAGTCATGTTTTGGAATATTTAAAAAAAACTGACTGACCCAATTCTGAAAAAGTTGTGGAGGACAAGCAATCTTTTTTTTGGCCTAGTTATCATTTATCATAGTGTGTAGATAGATAGTTCCACTAATTCATTTGCTTTTTATCTCCTTTCTTTTCTTACTAATTAAACCCCCGGCTCACCTCTCACACCCGATCCCTGGCTTCTTTTTCTGCAATTCTTTTTTGTGTTAACACCGCTTCTGCACTACCACTACTACAACTGATATGATCATCACTACTACTACTAACAGCGAGGACATTCAGGGTTCTCTTCTTGTTGATTCTTCACCGTTTACGACATTGTTTCACAGCTCAGAGGTACACAGCGCCATCTCAGCTAATGCAATGCCAAGCGCTGTTCAACAGTTTGCTAATCTTGCCCAAGTTAGCGAAGCCTTGCAGGATTCAGCTTGTATCAATCTGCAGGATTTTGTCACCTCTACCGTCCTTTTTTGGTATCAAATTTTGAAGGACAAACTTGCCAGGTAAGACAATCATGAGCCATGAGCACAACAGATAGGCACCAGACTGTATAGGTAATTTCTGGGTTTGTTGGCCTAAGCCCTCAAATACTCAAAGCCACCCCCCAAAAATCAAACCAGAGAGGTATGAATGAAATGCATTATTTCTGCAGC
The DNA here is from genome assembly GCF_039555335.1 of Amphiura filiformis. Lineage (NCBI taxonomy): Eukaryota > Metazoa > Echinodermata > Ophiuroidea > Amphilepidida > Amphiuridae > Amphiura > Amphiura filiformis. Next base: position 91,013,013 of record NC_092628.1, on the reverse strand, counting down.
AGTTTTAATTTGATAAAGCTGTATGACTAAGAGGGCCACTGATTGGTAACACTTTGATTGGAGGATGGCCCTCTGGATACTGCTAAAGTTCAAAGCCCACCCCCCAAAAAATCAAGCCCCAGAGAAGTATGAATGAAATGCATTATTTCTGAAGCAGTTTTAATTTGATAAAGCTATATGACTAAGAGGGCCACTGAATGGTAACACTTTGATTGGAGGATGGCCCTCTTGATACTGCTTAAGTTCAAAGCCCCCCCCCAAAAAAAAATCAAGCCACCGAGAAGTATGAATAAAATACATTATTTCTGAAGCAGTTTTAATTTGATAAAGCTATATGACTAAGAGAGCCACTGAATGGTAACACTTTGATTGCAGGATGGCCCTCTTGATACTGCTTAAGTTCAAAGCCCACCCCCCAAAAAACCCAAATCATGCCCCAGAGAAGTATGAATAAAATGCATTATTTCTGAAGCAGTTCTAATTTGATAAAACTGTATGACTAAGAGGGCCACTGATTGGTAACACTTTGATTGGAGGATGGCCCTCTTGATACTGCTAAAGTTCTACATTGAAGTGGATATCTGAAAATAAATTATGATTCCCCAATCAAATGGTACGAGTGCATAATGTTTTCATTTTAAGTATATTGCATAATAAAAGTTGAACAGTTTATTTAACAGATTTAATTAGTAAATTGAAAGGAAATAAGATTTAAATTAGTTTCAACCAAATGTGAATAATGAAGATGAGGAAACTTGACCATGGAATTTGTCATTAATGGAAGGTAGTACAAATGATCAAGGTAGTAAAAGTATATACATGTAGTCAGAGAGACACTTCTAAGCATTGTTATCCTATAATTGTTTTATTTACATGTTGCTAATCAGTACACATAATTTGTAACATGATGCAGGAAACATATAGGCATTTAATAAGCAGAAGAAAACCCTCTTTCCTTTTTATCTGACATTCTTTCAACATTTTGAAATTCAAATCAAAATTGAAGTTGCTGTTCATGAGTTATGATGATTTGTTCATGTTGTGGAAAGTTATACAGAAAGCATTGAAAACATTTATTCAGTCATTTTAAAATAACTTGCTGACTGACGTCACAGCATCATCAAGAAGATGTCTGGCGAAGTCCGATGGTTTCCGATGCATTGAGCAAAGTGAGTTGCAAAATATTAGTTCAACAAATTACTCATCTTTCGTAAATGAATCACATTTGTGATGCGATCAAGAAAATGAGTCTGATGTAGATTTTTTTCAATATCATTATATGAACCATTCTCAGAGCTATATTTTGTTGAAACCCCATCATAATTATACTTATGGTTCCAGAGATATGGCCATTTTAGTGTTGCTCAGAACAATAAAATACATAGGAAGTTGAATAATTTTATTGATTATATCTCAGAATCAATATTCTCGACATCCGACTCATTTTGCTTGATCGCATCACATTTGTCTTGTTTTAATTGCAGTGAGTTTGATGAAGTTGTCAAGGCATTAGGGTGGCCTTTTGTTGCTGCTGCTATCAGCATGCCACCAACTGTGGCTACTCAGAAGGAACTAAGGACCAGACTGGCAACATTGTTTGGTCAGTTGCTCAAACTTCAACTACCGTATCCTTTTTAATAAGATGTATAATATGTGACACAACCTGGTCCATGGAGGCCAAAGGAGGCATTTTTTAAAAATGAGTTACTATAATTATTAAGAACATAGGAGAAATGTAATCAATATTTTGAACCCCCTCCTTCTCCAAGGGTGTATACAGGTGCACGCAGAGGGTGCATGCACAACCCAGGTCTGTGCCTTAAACATACAGAATCAGCCTATTTTGGGCTATTCTTGACACAGCTCTCCTCGGTTTCTGGGTATGCCTCTGTCCACTTACAAACCTAGCTTCGCTCATAGGGTTTCATTGATATTTTAGTTTATTCCCTTACAACATAAGCATATTGCTGAATATCTGTAATACAATATATGTGATTCTCAGTTGGGGAAATTAGTTATAATCAATTACCCTTATTGGTAAATCCCATGAGCCGTTGCATTTGGACCCCTGATGTAGTCACTCTGATGTGCACATCGACTGCGAACTTCACAGGCTTTGGAAATGTGGAGCAACAATGTTTGCATTGACATGACGTCAAATGACGATATCAGGATTTACCAAAAAGGCAAATTTGCTATCAAAGCATCAAATTCATTTGATCCATTTTGGTATTCTCTTGGTTGAGAATAAAAGGTTTTATAACATTATAACATAAATAATGTCATACCAATATTATTGAACATTATGAAAACAGCATTATAATTTAAAAAGATGTTTAAAAACTTCCATACGCAACCAAGATACAACCAGAAAAAGATATAAAGCATGGAAGTTGTAATCTACTTTGTGATGAAAATATAAATTATTTCTGTTTTTGATTCAGTTTAGGCAAGTGCAATTTTCCTTAACTGTAATATAAATATAAAGTGAGATACTAGCTGCAGAAGACAAAGCGTCCTATGATTCAACTCTGTTGCCTGGCACACGGCAAACAGTCCTACCTCTACAACTCCTGCTGCAACCATTGAGAAAGAGATTCAGATATCACTTCCATGGCAAGAAACAAACTAATAGTTTAGACAAGGTATGTGATAAGTAGGTGCTTCAGAATTACTTGAGAATCCTATAGTAGTATTTTCCAGTAAGAAGCACAAATTGCCTTTTTTATTGCTAGTATTGCGCTGGTTCCCTCTGATTACACTCGATGACCAAAGTTGATCTGGATTTATTCATAAAATGTTACACAAGCTCAACATTTTATTGCAAAACATAATCCATGATAATAAAAGTGTCTAACTCACACATTGAGGTCCTGACCAGTGTAAAAGAACATTGTGATATGTAAGGACAAGGTTACCTACCCAAATCCTAATATAAACATTTTTAATTGATGGCATTTAGTACTGCACAATACTGGCCAGTTAGCCTGGCCAACGATGTTAGACCTTTTAAGTTGACTGTTTTCACAGTCATCTTAAGCATGTATTCGCCATCGTAGTGAAACATCAAAATCGATTGTTGCCAGGTCAACTGGTTCACGCTATCTGTGTTTTGAACCATGCTCAAAGTGATCACCACACATAGTCAATGGCTTGCAGGCCATTGTTATCGACAATGTTTACAGCATGGAAGAAAAGATAACAGACCATGTACAAGCAGTCAAAGTCTCAGCATCACCCAATAATGAGGGCCGATTGTCCTTGAAATGCGACACACAAAACTCATACGCACTTACCGCATATTTTTACGGTCTATCGCGAAGGCACACAACGCTCTATCGCATATACGCGAAGGTACGCAACACTGACGTGATTGTTATACACCCCGAGATCAAACAATTGGCCTCATGAATATGCGAGAATTCACAGCATTCAATGCACAGGGACTTTTGGTTGTTGATACATGGTCTGTAGTAGTCTGTAGTTTACAGTATTTGTAGAAATCCTGTATTTTTGTGGAGCACTGCAGCACTAGTGCCAGACGGTACTAGCGATGTTTTCAATGGGAATTATCATTGTAAAAAAGACCTAATTAATGCCCCTGTTGGAAAATGCAATGCCCCGGGTGTTAATTAAAGTAATTACAATATTCTTTTAAATAAAAATAACCCTGATTAAGCACCACATATTATAGAAATTTAACAATTCATATATCTGAATATTGCAAATGAATTCTGGGCCGAAGTTAAATGTTCTGTGATTGTGCTTTTCTTTTCCAGCCTGAATGGTATTTCACTCAAGTTTTGAATTGGATTCGTGACCATAATGATTTTCTTGAAGGGACCATTCAACCATTCCTTGATACAGAAGAATATGCCCATATCAATGCTAAGGTAAGACCAAGTGATGGACATATAGAGAATAAAAGGAAAGCCCTTAAACATTTGTCCCAGTATCAACGCTTTGTTGTAAAAGTACACATCAACATGTCCTATGGAAATCAAACCATTATAAAAACATTCAGAAGGGCATAGAAGAAACAAATTGGATGTCATGGGGCATTGTGTAATATGTGCTTGAACTTCTCATGAAAAATACCCTCATGCCAGCTTTGAGACCTCCATGCCCCAATGAGGAAATTAGCCCACACGAAAGAATGAACCCCTAGTAGTAAAACAAGTTGGAAGTATAAATTAGTGGGATCTTATTGGTGCTCACATGTAGTGGGAATCATAGAAAGTCTATTTCATGTCTCTCTAGAAATCATTGTCATCATAACTCAGTGAGCTCTACATGCTTCAGATAGTGTCTGCAATACATCAAGTGAAAACAATTTGGTAACATCTCTATACTCTGATCAGCTCTTAAAGGAAGGTGACCTGATATATTTGGAAAATCAATTCTTTAAAACTTACGTATAACATAAAATGTCATCCCTTTCAAGCACTCATGCAAAAAGAAAATATAAATGTTTTTTTGTAAATGTGACTAATTCCTAATGGAATTACCGACATTTATACAGCGTGATATTGGTAGTCTACAGTGTTTTTATCAATAATCATCATGATCATGTAATATATTGATTTCAAGTGAAAGGTCCTATTTTTCTCATAAACATATTGACAGGGTTGTCACTACACTGGTCGGTGCCGGTCGGTAGTAACCAGCACTCAGGCAGACCAACCGGCACTCAAGGGAATATGAGGACTTGCCAACCGGCACTAAAGTAGAGAAATTGTACTTTTTACCCTAAAAACAGCTGGAAAGTGACGCATGAGAGTATTTTGGACAAATATCATGGAAATTTAGCCGGCACTAAATTCAGTCTAGTGACAACCCTGCATATTGAAATAAGAAGTTCCAACTCAGTGTATTTCCCAAGATATCATCAAAAAACTGCCTAATTAGTCTCAACTATGGTATACCATATTTGAGACTAATTCAGCAGTTTTTTGATGATTTCTTCGGAAATACACAGATTTGGAATGTCAAATTTCAATATGTTTATGAGAAAAATATGAGCTTTCCATTTGATACCAAAATCAGCATTTTGATGAGGTAAAGTGGAGGATGAGATTTTCAATCAGGTTACCCACCTTTAATTGGCGGGACTCATAACATCGTGGATTGATACAGAATGGCGTACACACAGCTAGGCGTACTACCGCTGCCAAGACTGCGCTTTGCATTTGCGTGAATGACGCGTGCTTTTTGTGAATTCTACGCGTGCGTAAGTTGGAACTTTATTGACTCGTGCAGTAACAAAAACCGAATAATTCCCGCCTATTAAGAGCTGATCATAGTATATGTATTTTAATTTACAATGCCTTATGTCTTACCATAATATTTGCTATTTCAGACTGAGTTTACTCGAGGTCTTCTGCAAGTAGTAGCTGCCAAACTGACCCATGACATTCCAGAATTGCTGTTTGATGAACAGCTTCTCTCACACACCATTGATGAGTTACTACTATTTGACAAAGAACTGCGCAGTAACTATGGTTACCCAAAAAGTCAACCAGGGTGCCTCCATGTACTCACAGCACCAGCATGCTTTGATAAGTGGATCATGATTGAGAAAGCATGTAAGTATAAAGACAGCAAAAAAAGTAAGAAGACACTGGTTGATAAACAGGTCCAGGGTGCTGATGAGAGCATGTCTGTTAGCACCCACACATGCAATCAGCAGAGTGTTCAGTATACATTCCTGAGCGACATACACTACAGGTTATTCTAGGATGCGTGATGACAGCGTAATGGCAGAAGCTGAAGTACTGCTGAAGCCCGCTGTCATAAGGGAAAAGTTTGCCTAATGGTGGGCATGTGGGCTGCTTTCACATAACTGGAATTTGGGCGTAAAAATCGCACCAGCAAATAAGGGCATGGACCCTTCATTCTTGTTGGGATTTTCAGAGGATGAAGTTCTCTATATCAGGGCTATGATTTTTTTGTTTTGCTTTTTCAGTGTCCCTCTGAATGTTGGGATCATTCATGATTGATCTACAAAAAAATTGTTTGTGTTTTTAATATGCAAAGTGATAATTTGTGTTCATGTCATACTCTACCTTATTCAGAACTACATTCAAGTAGAATTATGGAATTGAGAATCTTGAACCACTAAACTTGATGAACATTTTATTGTTCACTGATGTTAATTCCCCTGGACAAGGAACTCACTGCTAATTTGTCTCGTTGTAACCTGCATCGAAACTCGGGAGCTGATCCTGGTTGCGATGGTTATTTGTGGAATGTCTAGGGTGTGCGCTCCTGAAGCAGCAAAGTCCCTGATTTGTTGTTTAATGGTTTGTGGAATGATGTAGGGCCGTAGTGGTCAGCGACAACCTGTAAAGTGTGCTGAGGCTTGTGGATCAACGTCTAGGCGTTGTGCCTGTGCGTAGCGCACTATAAATCACTGCGCTTTTTTTTTTTTTTTTTTTAATAACTTCTTGTTCTTCGTTTTTTTGCTTTGACAGTTGCGGTACAGAAAATGGACACTATACTTGAATCATCAATGGCATGGTGTTCACAGTACAAAGATATGGCAGATGCTGATGAGCTGAAAGTTCCTGAGTGTGTAGAGAGCTTTATGACTCTTATCTTAGTTATAACAGGTAGGTGTATATTGAACTCATCCTAATTACAGGTAAGGTTGAACTCACAGATGAGTTTTAAGTGTCTGAATGTGTAGAGATGTGGACTGGGAGCTAGCACCACCACCTTTACATCCCTTAACCCAAACCAACATTTTTAGTTTCTGTAGATAGATGGAAGTTCCGTAGATTGTCCAAAAACACATTAATGTTTCCAAAATTAAAAAGTGGCCCAAGCGCATAGAGTCAAACAAAGGTCAACGCAGGGGTCAAATTTCAAAAGCTCAGTATTTGCTTTAACTTTTTTAAGGATTTAGAAAAAGTATAGTTTGATCTATCTGTGAATAGTGTTCTTGAGTTTTAAGCAAAAAGGTCAAAGCCGAGGGTCAGTTTTTGACCACACAAAATTCAGAAACTAAAAATGCTCCGATTGCAATGAAAATGGTCTCAAATTATTTGTCATGTTAAAACAATTAAGTCTAATAAGAAATAGTTCTCAATAGGCCATAAGGTGCAATGGAGGCTTTGACCTTTTTGCTTATCTCAAGAATGGTATGTCACAGATAGGTCAATCTGTACTTTTTTAATCCTTGAGATGAAAGTATTACTTTGGTATGGTTTTGTAACAGTATTTGATTTAAGTTTGAAATTCGACCCCTGTGTTGACCTTTGATTGACCTGTTTGTGCTTTAAGCCACTTTTTATTAGTTTTGAGGAACATCTTTTTGGGACCATCTACGGGACCTAAAAAAGTTAGTCCAGGGGGGCAGTGGTACCAGCATCCTGTCAAAGAACTTACGACTCTCACCCTAGTTAATATTGAACACAGATTAACTTAAAGTGCCTTTGAGTGTGGAGAGCCTTTTTGAGTCTCGTCTAGATGGAACTCACAAGTATGTTAGTGTGAGGAGAGTTTTAGGGTGTTCAATAGATAAACTGAAAGTGCTTGAGTGTGTGGAGAATGTTATAACCCTCAACATCATAGCTTAGATTGAACTTGCAAGCTAAGTGCATGAGTGTGGGGAGAATGTTGTGACTTGCATTGTGGTTTGAACACATTGAACCTACCGATTAGCTTACAGTTCCTGAGTATGTAGATAGATTTCATATGGAAGCTAATGACATCCAAGTGTATCAGTAGTGTTTTACTGAAATCCGCCAGAACCATGTCCCTGGTATCCGAGTGTAATTTCAAGTCGTAGTCCTTAGGACTGCAAGTCCAAGTCCTTGACTGTTCATGTCCTTAATATTCTGAATATTGATACAGGTTATGTGGGGAACACAATTCTACTCAGCTTTGATTATGTAATAATGAAGGCACACACTACAAATTTGAACAAAACTGTAAAACTGTACTACTCTGTTAGCCTTTCAACAAGGCTATGTCTGGAGCCCTGTAGTGGGTGCGCTCACGCTCGCTGCTTGCACTCGTTGCTTCGGCGCTCCGCTTGCACCCTCGGTATGGATCGCAAGGTCTGACTACTAATCTGTAAGAGAGAGAGAGAGAGAATAGAGAACACCACTCTTCTTTGTAGTTATAGATCATGCATCATTATTATTCAAAAATCAGACACCAATACCCTTAAGTCTGTTAGCTAGTAATGGTAATTATTGTAATTACCCATGAGTCTCATATCATTATCACTCCATGCGTGTACAAACTTGAATTCATGTTCTTGATACAGGTAACTGAGGCTATAATACTATATTGAGAAATGGGTGAAATACTAGATAGATTGTAGTTATATTCAGATAGGTGTGATCCTCCAAAGGTCTCACAAGTGACAAATTAAATCTGTAATTACCCCGACATGTGTCCGCACTGCTGTCATTAGTTAAAACCGTTTAGTCATTAGCAACTGCTTTGGTGATCAACTTTTCAAGCAGCAGAAATTGATTATTAATGAAAATCCGAGTGAAACCTTCATCATATCTGCATAACATGAACATCAAAGAAGTCCTCAGATCATCGAAACTCCTGAGATCATTTGGCATATTCAAAATTACAGGGGAAATCCTATGAAATAGTCATGGAATGTACCTAATTTAGCCAAAGTTATGTAAAATATGCATATTTTGGAAACCTCACACACATTTTTCCCTGTAAGTCATTTTGATGGTCAGCAGCACTTTCCAATTTTACCCCTTTGGAAATTTTGTCTAGTATGCCCTGTCCTAGATTTCTTGGAGGATAAGCTTGGTTGGGACTCAAAGTTTAGGATGTAAGTCCTCTGTGTTCTAATTATAGGTTAATAAATGCATATCACTTGTTGAGAGTGAAATTGTATAAAATACTAATGCACACATACTGAGATGTTGATGCGTTTAATACACAAGCCCCACAGGGGGAGTGCATTAGACGCATCAACATCTCAGTACAAGTGCATTATTTTGTTTAATTTCTCGAGCAAATTATGCATGGCTAATAATTTAGTAACGTTTGCTCTGATTTGGTTCACGCTATCTAGGAGTGTATGAACACTGAATAAACCCTGACTGAATCCCCAAGGTTTCTGATCATATGTTGTTCCCTCCATGGTGTAGTGTGCCATATGAGCACAGTTAATAGGTGTATCCACGTTGGTTGCTTAAACCCAAGAGGAAACATGATGATCACACTCTAAGGGATTTAGGCTGACTGAGTCGATGTACAGGTTTGAGCTTAGGTAACTTAGAGGAGCAACCCAGATAAAACCTTATAATATTTAGCTGAACCTCTGAGTGCACTCAAGATGTAACTTGGAGGTTTGCATTGCATAGGCATAAGAATTTTCAGGATTTTGCCTGAATTTAGGCAGTTTTGTTGTCCAAATTTATGCATTTTTGTTTATTTTTTTTATTTTTTCAGCCTGTTTTAGGCCTTTTAAGGCCAAATTCACATGGTTTTTTTCAGGCAGTATCAAAAAAGCCATTCTCATGCCTGGTTGTCAAACATGTTCAGAGTTTAATTCAGAGCTTTATTGTATGATTGCATGTATAGTGACTGGTCAAGTCCTCTTGCCTATCAAGTCCATGACTTATGGGATAGCTCTGGGGTTTACAGCTGCCACAATCCATCATGGCATGTGGACATAACTTGGACATGGTGACCAAGGATCTAATATCTATGTTTGGTGGTTTAAGATTTCATGCCTGTCTGATCTGTGCTAATATGACAAGTGGTCTGCTGGGATCATGTTTGCGACTTTGAGCATTAGGTCAGTTAGCTGTAGAGATTGTCTGAGCCTATTCTGTGGTTCAATGATATCAGATATCATGTATTTTTTTATTTCTATGTGTTTGGAATTTGAATGTTCTTTTCTGTAGTTAATAACCAATGATGGGATCATGTTTGCGACTTTAGTATTAGGTCAGTTAGCTGTAGAGATTGTCTGAGCCAATTTTGTATTTGAATGATATCAGATATCATGTATCTTTATTGCTATGTGTTTTTGTAGTATTAAGTTTCTTGTTTTCCGTATCACATGGCCATAATATTGACCAGGATATATATGAAGTTTCAAAACAGAGACAAAAAAATATACACAATTCTCCAACAGGCAAAGTCCTAGTGCAGCGCACCGCAAATAGCGGCGCGCGGCACCGATTAGATTTTTTTTTAAATAAGAAAAAAAAGAGAACAAATAAAAATAAAATAAAACCCCTTGATCAAACTTCATCCAGCAGGAATATCTTCAATATTCTACATTTCAACATTAAATCTATTTCAGTCATTTTGAATTGTGAATTGTAAATGTTAGAATAGCTGAGATTACGGCACCGACACTTCAAGTGACTTTCTTTTATTTACGATTTAACAAAGGAATAAATACTCTAATGCACACAAATTGGAGATATCGATGATGTATTTTATTGACATTTTATTAACATTTTATAATAGGTAAAATTAACCAACGGCATAAGAATATGCCTTCAATTCCTGACTGCCATTCTACCCTCAAAATATGTCCTCTACCGACGGCTAAAATAGTACAAAATGTTGCACCAAATGGCTTCATTTGCACCTCAAATTTAAAAAAAAAAATCAATAGCTTCACAGAGGGACCCCCCGGCGATGCCTGCTTCGCAGCCATTGAGTAGCACTTTCCAGTTTTATTTTATTTTATGTGGCACTTCAACAAATCTACTTGAGGAAGCCTGCCCTATATAGTGCTTTGTATGCTGAGAATTCTCTCATATTCATGTGGGCTGATCGTTTGATTTTGCGGGTTTAACAAATTATGCCAGCATTGCATGTTTTCGTGTTACGCTACAGCGTTTTGTGCATCTTCACATTTATGTCATTCTACCACCAAGTTGAGAAATCTGAGTTGCAGATAGAGAAGCCTTTTTTGAGAAATGCACAGAAACCTTGAAATGCTTATAAACCTGTATTGAGAGAAATTAAAGAAACAGAATTGAAGAAAAAGATCAAGGAGGAGGGAGGCTATAGTCCTGACAAATCAAGTGAACAATTGTGCTAAGCACTTTGGTCGATAAATAAGAAATGGGAAATTCATATCCAAAAGGCTGTATAAAATTACCCCATGAATACTTGAAGTTGAGCACTTCAAAACAAGTTGAAACTTGAAACATATTTTATAATCAAAATTGATGTATATAGATATGATGGCCTCTTTTGTATGAGTGAACTAGTTTCTTTGAGCCAGTTGTTATGGCCATAAAACTTGCCATGTGATATATAACACTGAAGGAGGTTTTTGTATGAGTTGTAAGATATGACAGATTTAGCCTCATACCTGCCAACTGCTTTTAATACTTAATAGTGACTATCCTATTCCTTATTTTTGTGCATTTTGTTGAATGTGAGTTTTTTTATGAAATAAGAGGTAGGGTAATGGGTATGTTTGTTCCCTTGAAACAAGACATATCAACAAAGTTGCATTGTTTACAGAAACACTTTCCTATGGTGATTCAAGGGATCACTTAACACAAATGAATCATCAATTGAATGACATAAAATGAGTTTTTGATATTTTGCAAGAAGGTTAATTGGTTCAACATTTGAAGGGTATTTACCCCCTCTATCATGTGCAACCATGTAGTTTGCCATTGGGGTCTATTCACTCTTCTGATGGGTATGCAGGACGTAGTATATGTGTATGTTTGTATATAAAAAACCTAATAAAATAAACCCAGCGCAGTGATTTATAGTGCGCTACGCACAGGCACAACGCCTAGACGTTGATCCACAAGCCTCAGCCCACTTTACAGGGATAGGGATACATGTTTAGGGGATTTATTTATAATGTAAGAGCATACCCACCTTAATATTTCCATATGAGCCTGCCCTCATTGGCAATCACTTTGTGCATATTCCATATCAAGAATTGGTCATTTCAATCAAGAGTGTATATTTCAGGGTTAACATACCCAAATTGACCTTGCCATATTCAAACTAATTAATGCCTCCAGGCACTTAAGTCATTGATTTTTGGTAGGGGGGGCTTTAAATTAAAGTGGCAAGCTTTCCGTGATTTAAAACACTGAATTCTGTGATTTTCCGTAGGCGGTTTTAAATAGTAAATTCTGTGATTTCATTAAAGGATGGAATGCCCTTGTGCTAGCCTGCAGAAGATTCCCGGTTAGTACAAGAAAGTTGTATAAACCATTCTGTGACATCATAATGATTCATTTATGATTATCCTATTGCTAGGCTGATATTATTAGTTAATCATTCCAATCATGTTTAAAATATTTATAACTGATAATTAATTTGAATAATTTCACTTAATATCACTTTGTACAGGAGAGGATGTAGCAGAGAATTTCAATGAAGGAAACACTAAATAGTCACAAATTTCACTTACATCACATTTATTGCTAGATTATACATACATTATACAATGCAAAATGTAGCATATAACTCACATTAAAAAAAGTAGCTGCTCCCCTCTTAGTCTCCTACTAGCAATAATAGAAACAAAAACAAATTAATATGAATATTTAAGTCAGGACCAGAAAGGAGTTAAAACATTCACAATGAAATTCCAATCATGTTTTATTTCTCATAATGAATTTTTATTTAATTACCACAAAGGAATGATGTAATTTACATTCACATCACAAACTGTATGTGGGTGATGACTTCTGGTATTTCACATAATTGTTGGTTGTATTACTTGAAAAAAGAATTGATTATTATTTGGAAACTACAATCCCGGTCATAAATATGCCTCCCATTCCCCTGATCAATGTTGGTAGTTTTTTTGTTTTGTTTTTGTTTTGGTCAAGCACCCCTAGAAATATCCAACATTGATTGATGGGGCAGGGGGAGGGTTGTAGTAGTAGGGAATGGTTCAGACTTCACACCAAAGAAACCGTAATTTTAATATGTCTAGTATAACAGAAATACAATTTCAAACAGTCCTACTTTGATACAAGTGTTCCAACTATATGACTGGGTTTGTAGGCTTATTTTTTTCTTTGAAGGCATATTTCTAGAGCTTACATCAAGAAATTAAACAGTCTTAGCTTTAAACTACTGTTTTTCCATTCATCATCATCATCATCATCATCATCATCATCATCATCATCATCATCATCATCATCATCATCATCATTATCCAGATTGATTGTACAAATACAGCGTAACAGCAATCCTCATATCATCCTGCAACACCAACCAGCCCTAGTCCTCCTTTTCAATTTATCCATTGGCATTTGTCACCAACCTTGAGAGAAATGGAGAAAACCTCAATGCACACACACAAGTTCTTATGGTGCTCTGTAGATCAAGGGCAGATGACCAGCAGAGTGTTTTTTTGTTTTTGTTAATTTATTTGTGTCTATCCTTTCATCCATCCCACTATCTATTCATTACTTTTTTGTCTGGGGTTTAACAATGCCACAGATCGAGTTAATGACAATCCTAATAGCTAGGCAGATATACATTTCTCATATTCAGGGCAGGGAAGTGAGATTTATATTAACCTATTTACTATGTGATTACACCCACTCAGTGGTATACATAGCCTGGATTGTTTTCAGGCAGGCAGCATCAGAAGGGGGATGTCTTACAGGGGGGGGGGGCAGCATCCCCTTTGGCTTTGCTATTTTACCCACTTTAATACACCCCTAGTTATGTATCAAGGCAACCAAATAATGACAAGCTTAAATGCACAAGCACCTGGGTTCTTATTGAAATTGAGGGTACATCGATGTGTGGCAGATTCGGGATGCTTTTTCAGCCATTCAGTTACAGACTCTCTGCATTTTCAGCCATTTTGGTTCATTGATGGCCCTCAATTTTATGAAACTTAGGTTTAAGAAAAGGTGGTTGTTCAAAATTTTCTTGAAAAGTGATAATTTTTCATCTTTTTTGTGCAAAATTTGTGAAAATTGTCGGGTCGGTTTTAGAGAATTTGGTTTAAAATTGCATAGTTTTTCAGAGTCCCTGCTGCACATCCCCACCCAAACCAAAGTTGATATCAAACATACGCATTTCTCATCTTCATGGCTGGCAAGTGAGATTTATAAATCTATACTGATTTGTAAACCAACTATGTTTGTCATTATAGTGTTAATGAATACCACATAAATAGATTGGTTTCCATTCTATCAGAATTGGGTGCTAGAATTGATGGAATTAGCAGCACATTGGATTTGGATTGTGAGTTTTATATCAATCTATACCGATGTGTAAACCAAATATGTTTGTCATTATAGTGTCAATAAATACCACATAAATAGATTGACTTCCATTCTATTAGACTATAGGTGCTATAAGAATTGATGGAATTAGCAGCACATTGGATTTGGATTGTGTTTTGATTGAATGTTGTTTGTTCTTAAACAACCAAAGAAACACGTAGATGAGACTCAAGACAAATCGAAGCACTCATTTTAATGTACATTTCTGGGGTACATTTATCACCTGCCCTTCAGCAATATTAAGGTGTGTAATGCATTAAGTATGCTGGGCAAGTTGTACACAGGTCTTTAAACACTGGCGTACCGTGGCCGCTTCTCCCTCGGAGGGCTACAGAAAAGATAAATTTTGCCGCCCCTCTAATTCTTCAACAGCCCGAAAAGGTTGACCCAATTTTAAAATTTGATGTATAGTCCCATTTTTTCACAATTTTTAAACCTTTTTCATAATTTTTTTTTGTCCTTTTACCCTTCTGCTTTTACCATCCCCCAAGACCCAAACAAAAATGTGACTGTATAATGCTTATCTGGCTTTTAAATTGATACCAGTAGGACAAATCTATCTTACATAGGTATTAAAGATTATGCCCTTATACCACTATGGTTGCCGTTTTTAATAACACCATTGTTAAGACACTCTCTTGCAGCTTATCAGCTCTGTAATATCTTTGGTGAAGAAATCTCTCACTTTAATCCAGACAATATGGAAAATGAAATGGGTATGAAAATTAAAGTTTCAAGTTTGAGGTACAGTACGCCACCATGTTTAAAGCTCTCATTTCAATGTCAGATTTCTGATGGCATTTCTTCAGGCACATCTAGCATAAAACATGTCTGTGCAGATGAAACTATAAGACTCTGCCTGCACAATTTGTGTTGATAATCCCTCATTTTATTCCTGACAACATGAGAAATGAAAAAGCTTTGGTAAACTGATGTGATTTAATGTTTGCCTAAAGCTAAGAGAAAGCAGAAGGGGCAATAATATAAAATGGAACATAAAAATTTTAAGAAAATACAGCATTGTTTACAGTTTTATAATGTCCTGTATACCTGCTGGCATCAACACATGCTTGAAAACCCATTCACAATATTGGTTCTTGCTAATTTCATCAGAACAGATAAAAAACTACTGTATATGCTAACTGTTATTTTCACGTACAGAATATTTTTGCAATTTTGGGATTTTTGGAAATTGTGCGAGTTGTATATTTCGCGAAATTTTAAAATGTTCAATCACGAAAATGAATCCCTCGTGAAAATAACAGCATATGTATAGAGTATTCTGTTAATGTAAGTCATACAAATCAAATCAAATTAAATCAACTTCATTTCAAAATCACAACAATAGCAGGCAGATAACACAAGTGAAATGGGAGAGGTAAGAAGAAAGCCGATATGGCCTGTGAAACCTCCTTACAACAGTAGGTATGAAGTAGTACTAGAGTATGAAGTAAAATTGTAATTTAAAAGCAAATGAAAAAAGATCCTTCCACTCTGTACATCATGCAAAAACTTACATTTTCTGAAAGTCCAATTCGCTGTAGATGTTATTTTTTTCCATGCATGAAATGGGGGAAAGAATGAAGATAACTATGTTAATTGTGCAAAGACAACTTAACAGGAACGAGAAGAAAGAAGATGAAAAAGAAGGACCCCAGCCAACTCTCTCTTTATTTTATAGGTCCAGTTTAACATCAATGCATCTTATGGCTAGAGGTTCATTAAGAAAACCTCTCAGCTTCACAATATAACAAAACTGTGTCAACCAGTGTCTATACTTCCAGCCCTGAAATAAAGGAAACAGCAGACGCACTAAGCTTACCCAAGAGCTAAATGTAATATTAAAAGTGGCGCTGGCTTACTATCTGAAAACAATAACACCACAGTTGATCAATAAAGATGTTTACAATGAAAATAGAGAAGCAATATGGAAATACAAGATGTCAGTGATAAGTAGAAGTCAAGAGAAAGTTTATACAAGATCTATTTATGGGAAATTTCCAAGTATGCTGTAGGACTTTCAATTACTGCAATCATAGCATGAACTTTCCTGTTTTTTGATAGACAGTACAAAATCTAAGTATTATATTCAATCTTCAACATTTTTCGCAATTTGAGATATAGGCAAATATATCTCATCAAATATAAAGAACATAATAACAAAATGTGTGCTGTTGTATCATAGTTTCAAAATTCATTAATGAATTTGGACATGTTTTTATATACATCTACATTACTTTACAGATCTGTTTCTTAAGGGATCTAGAATGAGCGTTTATTGGGTTTCGACAGTATTTTTTGTGGGACATGAGAGCACCTCAGACCTGTCAATTGCATTCTGAATCTGAAGCATGTCTTTCTTATATCAAATAATTTTCATTTTTGAAAATCACAATATAATACAAATTTTATGACAAATTATAAAAATTTGATATTTTTCAAATTTTGATATATAACAGTCCTCGAAGTAAATTATATAAATCTAATGATATATTCTTAAAGTGTATGTAGCTGGGAGGAAAAGCCGACGGTCAATTGAAAATTTTGACCTTTCATTTTGAAGATATGGATTTTTTTCCCAAAAGACCTAATTTTTTTTTTGTGTTTTGGAAAAAAATCCATATCTTCAATACGAAAGGTCAAAATTTTCAATTGATCGTCGGCTTTTCATCTCACCTACATACACTTTAAGTATAAATCATCAGATTTATAAAGTTTACCGAGTACTGTTAAATATCAAAAATATCAATTTTAATGATTTGCCATAAAATGTGTATTAAATTGCAATTTCAAAAATCAAAATTATTTGATATCAGAATGACATTCTTCGTATTCAGAATGCAATTCGATATGTCTGATGTGCTCTAATGTCCCAAAATAACTACTGTCCAAACGTTCATACCCCAGCCCTTAAGGCCACAGCTAACAACAATTGATGTGCTTCTGATGAGTGAGGCCCTGTAGCCTTAGGAAACAGATTTGTAAAGTAATGCTGTATCAACACAATTGCAAATTCATTAATTATTTAGCTTCCATAATGTTCGAGCACTTTGCCTTTGGATGATTTAAACCATCTTGGATATCATCTATTTAGTTTCAAAAATATACATTGGATTTTTTAAAGTAGGGTGTCAATTGAAACATATACTGGGGATATCAGGACTTGCTGTTTGAGGCAAGCGATTGCTCGCTGCGAAACACCACGACCACCCATAATTGAATCCAATTTACATTCAAATTCTTGCCATAGACACTAAATATTGCTTGCTTGCTGTATTCATTTGATTTAACGTAATAAATTATAGCTTTAATCCCAGAAAACCAAAGAGAGGGTGTCAATATTGCATACATGGTTCATATTGGTATGAATTAATGATCTTTCAGACCTAGAGAGTGACTGGACCACGTAATTTGACCACTTGCCTAGCAATCATGCTAGCGAGTGATTGACCACTTGCCTTTAAAATCTAGACGGCAAGACCTGGGATATGCTGGTACCCTTGAAGCAAAAAGTCTGAAAATGACACATCACATTTTGCATCTGAACTCTCATGTATACAATGGGGATAACCTGAATAAACAAATACAACAGTTGGATCTCAAGACAAATAAAAATAATAATAATTAACTTTGTCATAATTGCCTTAGGAAAATTCAGTACTCTACTTCAGGTGCTGGGTGCTGTGCATTCTCTTAAAATTCAGTACATTTCCGTTGTCAACCATGTAATTGAATGGGATTGAATGGGACTATTTATTTATAAAATATACACTATAATTATAGAGTAACAAGTAATACACGTTTATTAACCTATTTCATACACGAGAAGAAAAACAAACACATGATTTTTCTATTTTTATAACGAATTACCACTAAAAATGTTGGAAAATTGAAACAAATGTAAATGCATCAACCCGCCCGAAAAATGAATCAATCCTACATGACGCGAACGCGCACGAAAACACTGCGCGTAGTACGTGGAGTGCACAATATATACAATCAATGCATGTTGTGGATTTTTCTTACGCTTGCTCTGATTGGTTCTTGCTATCAAAGAGTGCATGAATACACTATAATCTCCTAAAATAAGTGCATGATGAATACATATATATATATAAAATGTAAGATGAGGGGGGGCACTCATGTGTAAAAGTTGTAAGCATCCGTGTGAATTGACTTTCAAAAAGGTCCCTGAGCTAGGATGTCTAAAATTTGTCAAACTAACCCTAAACAAGGATATTTGCTCAAATAAAAACATCCTAAGCGAGGAATTGATTTGAAATTTGCCCCTAAACAAGAATAGACATTGTGTGTGTCAGTATATGAGTGTCATTCGGATTTTTTTTTAAATCTAGTTTATAAAATCCCTTGGAAACCATTCTTTTGTGCTGAAAAACTTGATAAATATGTCACCACTAATGGATGACCACTAATATTAATTGGGTCATTTTAAACAACTACCTTAAGTGAGGATCATCCTTTAAAAAAAACCCTTCTTCTAGTAAAATGAGTGTTTTGAAATCATAATCACAGATCCCCGTTTTGGTTTTCAAAACCACCCAAAATCTGTGTTTTCTTTCACATGGATGCTTACAACTTTATAAACGAGTGGCCCCTGGGATGTAAAATCCCTTTGGAATTGAATACCTGAGTGGAAGAAGGGCCCAACTCCAATTTTTTACAAAAATGAGTTAGACCCAGCATTTTATTGCCAGCAGACTGTTCTTCCTTGTGTATGAAAGATGAGCCAAAATTCACTCTCTAAATAGTCTTCCACGTAAACTTAATCATGGTTTTCATGGAAGAAAGGCCCAACTCCATGGAGTTGGGCCCTTCTTCCACAAACATTGGATTAAAGAGGAATTTTGTTCATCCATGAAATCTGCTTTTCACTACAATAAACTTTCTTGTTAACATATTACATGCTTCTACTTGTGCAATTAAAGGGGCATTTCGTGATCCACAGCCTCATCCCCCCACTTTTCTCAAAAAAAGTTGAGATTTTTACATCACTGGAAAGCTCTGGCTACATCATGTTTATGTACAAAATATTTCTTGCAGATTAATTCGTTTAGCAAAGATATCGTGAAATTTGAATTTTGTTCTGGTGCACCAGAACGAAATTACAACGCATTGTCTATGGAGCAGTGTAATACACATAATCATGCATAACTCATGAACATAAAATCGGAATCAACTGAAATTTTGGGAATAGGTTTTTTCGTGGATATCTAATGAAAAATGACATAAATAGAGGATGCTAGGATCACTTAAATACTCCTTTAATGGATGATTACCTAATTTCTGTAGCTATTTATAACACATCTGCTTACGGAACTGGCACTTGCAAGTATATTAGTGGAAGAAGGGCCCAACTCCAGCTCGTATTAAGACCTGTACCGTTGCCATGGAAATATCATATATAATTTTGAATGTATAACAAGTTTGAATGTATGTAATATTGTATGTTCATGTATTAAAGGTCCCCTGAAGATGAAAACATTCTGTCTATAAAACTTTTCCAAATATTAAGTTTTTTCTTAATATCTCAAAAACAGTTTTGATGCAGTTGGGCCCTTCTTCCACTCAGGTATTCAATTGATTGGGAAATCATTTCCCAAATAATAAGTATAATAGAAACTGGCTGCATCAATACCCACCATCATGTGAGACCCCATCAAGCACAATGACGGTATGTAAAGTCTAGAAATTTCAACTTCTGGCAAAGAAGAGAATACCAGCTGCCATTTTATTTCATTTTGTCCTAATGTATGGCCAGTGGCCAAGTTTTACTGCTAAATTAGGCTAGTAAAACAATGGTAAACATAAGAAACTTAATTTGAATGTTAAATCTGCCTGTAACTCAAAAGCAAGTTGAGTGGCATTTTCTAAATTTGATTTAATCAGGTCGCATACTTATGAACCTCTTAATCCTTTAGCTTGCGTAGTTCTATTTTTTTCTCATATCGGTGTGGAATTAAAATGCAGTATAGGATGTATCTAAATACTCTGTCTCTGTACTTTTCACATGGATTATATGCATAATGGAACACATGAAGTCTGTCTATGTTGGAGCCATACCTCAATTGGAAGCATAGTGCAATGTGCTTATTCTTTCTTCCCTTTCACCTTCAAAATAGTAAATCTATGTAAGGATGGATTTCAGTCAGTGTAGCAGGTTCGGCAAATCTTGTTGATGGGTTTGAGGGTGAAGTTTTCATTTCTTTCCCACTAGTAAATCTGGGTCATGGGTTATTGAAACAAGATAAAGAAGGTAAAGGCAAGTCGAGTGTCATTTTCTTCATTGTATTTAACCAGGTCACATACTTATGTACCTCCTAATCCTGTAGCTCACTTAGCTCCATTTTTCTCTTGTCTGTGTTTAATTAAAATGCAGTTCAGGATTTATCTCGAACTGGACTTTTCACCTGAGTGATACATAATGGGAGTCATGAAGTGTGTCTGTCTGTCTGTCTTGTTTTTTAAATGCAGTTCAGGATTTATCTCGAACTGGACTTTTCACCTGAATGATACATAATGGTAGTCATGAAGGCTGTCTGTCTGTCTTGGAGCCATTTGCTTCGATTTGAAACCTTGTGCAATTATTATAATAGCAAATTGCGATGGTACTGTTTTTCGTCAGTTCTTCTTTCTTTCTTTCTTTCTTTCTTTCTTTCTTTCTTCTGTCAAACTTACAACGAGCCACCGTAGCCATATGCTTTAGGCCAATGTGACCATATTTGGTCACAAGGACCATTGGGTGGGGGCACAAATGTTACATGACCAACTCGAGGTCAAAGGTCATCCAAAAGTCATTATGGCCAGAATAATTATGATTTTCACTACAAATGCTTCTTCTTCCACAAATTACATAACACAATGACATCACTTGCATACCTGCATGGCCTTAAGCCAGTGTAAAAGTTGTATAAATAATTGTGGTCAAAGGTCATTAAGGGGGTAGAATATTACAACTGCATTATCTCGACATCTGTAAGTGGTATGGGGTTCAAACTCGAGGACAACAAATCTCATGACCAGGGGAACATTATGCAGGGGTCAGGTCAAATGTCAGGCAGAGGTCAAATTTTAGAAATGCATTTTCTGTATATCTGTAAGGGGTACAGGACTCAAACTCTGTAACAACAAACTTAATGATCAGGGGAATATTTGGAACAAATTTGCCTATAACTTTTTTAAAAAAAGCAAGTTTATTCACATTTCTAACTTTTATTTAATCAGGTCCCATACTTATGTACCTCCTAATGTTATAGTTCACTTACATGTAGCTCTATTTTTACTCTTGTCTGTGTGGAATTAAAATGCAGTTCCGGATGTATCTTAACTTTACTTTTCACCTGAATGATGCATAAATAATGGAAGACATGAAGTCTGTCTGTCTATCTTAGAGCCTGTCTATTATTTCGTATGAAAGATAACCTATTTATTTGTAAAACAAAGCAGCTGCAAAAGCAAGTCATATCACAATATACAATATTATTTATTAAAATTTATATATCATTACAGAACATGCAACTAAAGAAAACTAATTACACAATTCATAAAGAGTAATGACATACTCTCAAAACAAGTGGGTGATGACATGAATACTGTAAAGCTATTTAATTTCGCTAGTACTTAATTTCGCTAATTGCCAATGACCACCATTTTTGTGGGTATTTAATTTCGCTAATCCAGCAATTTATGTGTACAATTCAATATAAAACTGTTCAATTTTGGGTATTTAATTTCGCAATTAAGGCTTCTAGCGAAATTAGCGAAATTAAATCCCTAGCGAAATTAAGTGGTTTTACAGTACATGTATCCATACAAGATCCCTTTGGAATTGATTTGAAAATCATTTCCCAAATTATAAAAGATAATAGAAACTAGTTAAAGGGCATTTCGTGATCCACAGCCTCATCCCCCACTTTTCTCAAAAAAAAGTTGAGATTTTTATATCACTGGAAACCTCTGGCTACATAATGTTTATGTACAAAATATTTCTTGCAGATTAATTAGTTTAGCAAAGATATCGTGAAATTTGAATTTCGTTCTGGTGCACCAGAACGAAATTACAACGTATTGTCTATGGAGCAGTGTAATACACATAATCATGCATAACTCGCAAACGCAAAATCGGAATCAACTGAAATTTTGGGAATATGCTTTTTTCGTGGATATGTACTGAAAAATGTCATAAAAAGAGGATGCTAGGATCACGAAATACTCCTTTAAGTGCATCAATATCCACCATCATGTGAGACCCCATCAAGCATATAATGATGGCATGTAAAGTCTAGAAATTTCAACTGCAACTTCTGGCAAAGAAGAAAATTTCAGCTGCTATTTTATATCTAATTTAGCCTTAATATATGGCCGATGGCCAAGTTTTACTGCAAAATTAGGCTAGTAAAACAACAGTAAACATAAGGAATTTAATTTGAATGATAAATCCGCCTGTAACTCAAAAAGCAAGTTTAGTGCGATTTTATATATTTAGTCAGGTCACATAGTTACCTCAATCCACTTAGTTCTATTTTTTCTCTTGTCTGTGTTAAATTTAAATGCTGTATAGGATGCATCAAAACACTGTCTCTGTACTTTTCACCTGAATGATGCATAATGGAACACATGAAGTATGTCTGTTTTGGAGCCATTTGCCTCAATTTGAAGCATAGTGTAATGCACTCGTCTTTTTTCTTTCCTTTTCCCTTTAAAGTGGAAAATCTATGTAGCATGCTGGATTTGGCCAGTTTAACCAATTGGGTAGCCAGTGGGACAAGGGTCAGTGCCCCCATTCATCAAGGATCGTCGATACATCATAGGTCGTCGGTACATATAAGAATAGACAATTATTTTGTTTGCATTGCTTGTGCATGATGAAGAAAGAAAGTACATGTTGCCCCAAATATTTACATTGCCACCGTGACATAAGTTAATGGTATCTACATTTGTGTTGAAATTTGTTTTGAAAATGTTAGTCTGCACCTCCCCTCCACACATTTTGGATGCTTTAACACACTGGGCAACAAAATTTGAGGTCAACAATTCACAACTTCCAGTGGTACATTAACAAGTTTGTGCCCCTCTCCCCCGGTTTCTGAAAACCTGGCTATGCCACTGAGTGTAACAGGTTTGGCTAATCTTGTTCAGGTGTTTGTGGGTGAATTTTTCACTTCTTTCTGACCAATGGGGGAGTAAGTAACTTGCCTCCTTTGGTTCAAATCATCAGGACAAAATTGACCAAAACATGTGGTATACATCTTCTTCTTTCCCCATTCACACCACAAGTTTCAGATGTTTTATTTTCCTTTGTTTTCTCTTCTTTCCTTCTTTTTTTCTTGCTGTTCAATTGATTTTTATTCAGAATTAGATATCTTCATATCTACGAGGGGTATCAAAAAGTTTTAGAAATCGCCCAGAAGTGAAAGAGCTATATCAATGAAATTTTGTCAGTGCAATCACTGGTCCTTATGTACACCATGGTGCAAAAATGGTCTCATAAGTATGTTTACTTTTTTTTACAGGAGCTAGATGCCTATGTAACCGCATAACCAGCAAAATGGAGAAAATTGAGGCATGCAGCATGATTAAGTTCCATTTTAAGGGTTACAGTGCCCAGAAAATCTGTGATAAAATAAAAAATCCTTTTCCATAAAGCGACAGTGACATATCACAATCACCACCGAAGATAACTTTCATTTCATCATCAATTTTCTAGGCACTGCAACCCTTCAAAAGCAGGATCTTAATAATGCTGCTTGCCTCAATTTTCTCAATCTTGCAGTTTATGCGCAGTAACTGGGGCAGCAGGTTATTGGCATCTAGTGCCACCTGTAAAAAAAGTAAACATACCTATGAGACCATTTTTGGACCATAATGTACATAAGGACCAGTGATTGCACTGACAAAATTTCATTGATATAGCTCTTTCACTTCTGGGCGATTTCTAAAACCCTTGTACATTCCCCATCCAACCATAAGCTCCTTTAAACGTTTTTGCTGCTGGCAGCTACAGTGACAATTGGACATAGAATGAAACTGCCCACCACAAGTCTGCATTTTCACTCTTTGATCTATTGGACAGGCAAATTCTCAAAATAATCTTTACAATGACATATTGAATGCCCAGAGTGCTTGTTAGGAAGGTAGTAAAACAATTCAATAAATAGGTTGAGAAATCCTTTGTTTTCTACAGTCATCTCAGAACTAGTTCTGCCGACATTATGGCCCCTTTGCGGTAGATGGTCTCAAATAAATAATTTATCTTAGTCTGGTTCTGGTTCTCTATCATTTTTGTTATTTTTATGTCCTGGATCTGCCACTGAATATTGTTTATTTATAAGTTATATAAAATTGTATTTTGATTGATTTATTTGCCAGAGCGCTATCGGTGTTTACCATCGCCAACACATCATCTCAGGTTCCTGGAGCTTCAACTAGATCTCCTTGATGACTTCAGAGTGAGGCTACTGCAACTTATCAAACTTGAATCTGGCAACCCATTAGCAGGAAGATACGCTGCCATATTGAATGGAGCCAACTATATTATTGGTGTACTTCAAGAATGGTCAGAGCAAGTGGTATGTATAGGAATAATTCTCAACTACACTGTTGAACCCTAACCTTACTCCTTATCTTAACCCAAATTTGTCCCCCCCTGACGTAGTTTCATTCTAGTCGAGGGGGGCCTAACCTTACTCCTTATCTTAACCCAAATCCTATCTGAATCTTCACCCAAACCAGAAACACATGATATGAAGGGACAGCTTGGGAGCAACACATTTATTTATTCCCAACCCTCTCACTAAGTTTCATTCTAAGTAAAACATAATGAAAACAATGCCAGACTGAAGTTTGGCTCATAACAATCACCCACCCCCTCAAAAAATTGACCCTCTCAGAATTAAATGTGTATGCACATGGAGTTCTCTGTCTGTCAGGATGTGCCTGCAGATATAATTATGTGGATGTCCACAGCTATTCTCAGAAGTGACAGGTGTCATGTTTATATTGGTGAAGAGATGGATAGCTGGGGTCCTCTCTTAACTCTCTCACACTATATACATAGCCAATTGGTTTCCACTTGAAGTCCTGTTGTAATCATACTTGCATGGTGCAACCCTGCATTGGTGTAAAGATCGTTACCTCAGGGGTGTTACCGTGGATTTTGAGTCCTACCAGGTGGGGACCCTTTTTAACATTTTAGCTTCCTGCAATGATTAGAAGTTAATGACCATGCATGATTTTTGATGTTGTTCAAATGATAAATATAATGCACATGGCAGTTTAGCAATTAAAGCACAACCACAAACGGGGGGTGCATTGTGCATTGATATATGTCATTTGAACATCAACAAAATGATATTCGGTCACTAACCTCATCCAAAAACATCGTAAAATCATTTTTACTTACCCTTTAAAAGGTTTAAAATCCCAATATCAGTGACACACAACAAAAACCCCTTCTCCTGTAATTTAATTGGCTTAGCCATTACTGCATAGGTATGCAGAAATACACTCACTTAAATCTTCAAAATGGTGTGAATAACCAGGTCATCTCTCATTCCACAATCCTCGAAATCTAGGTAATGGGGCTAGTTACCTACGTGAATGAATGAATTTGATCTTTGAAAAGCAATATTTTTGACCTGTTAATCCATATAAGCAACAACTTTTTTGTCATGCCTGTGTAGAGTATATATTTTGAGTGGCTTACATTGGATTGTTAGATTCATTATTGGCAGGACTATCACTATAGTGCAGGGTTTTATCAGATTTGTCAGTAAAATGATAGCTGTGTTGGAAGTAAATTTGTGTCTGTCAGCTTATTGAATAACCTCCAGACAGTAATTTTTACTGTGAAAAGTTCATCTTTAATGTGCAAGATGGTTTAGTATTGGTACCTTTACAGAACATCACTACATTAAAGAGGAAGCCTGCCAGAGCAGTTCTTCTGGCATGAACCAAACCTGCCTGGTTATCAGATTAATCAGTGACAAGGTTATATCTCTGATTTTGATAGGTACTAATTGATGTTTTAATGTTATTGCATCGATTAGCATATGTTAAATTCAGAGATAACCTTGTCACTGATTAATTTGATAACCAGGCAGGTTTGGTTCACCCAGAAGAACTGCTCTGTGGTGGGGCTGCCTCTTTAAGCATGGCCATAGGCTATTTGTCGGGGTGTGGAAGAGGGGGTGGGGGATGTTGTATGTTATGTGCTTTCTTTTCTTTTCTTAATCAAGCAGACAGTACATTAGTTCAGATATATATTGTTAACTCTACAAATTGTATGAAAAAACCTATTTGGAAATTGGTTTTGAAAACACATCTGGTGAAGATATGTCATATTTCAGACAACAAAAAATAATGTGTTCTTAAAGGCCATGGGGCCATGATTTTTACCTGTATAGCCCACAAACTTACTGGGCCCATAGCCATCAGTGTGGTTATGTGTTGGCCCTAAGGCTTGCATAGTTTATGTTATAAAGTTTAACAAAGACATTTATACATTATTATGGCCCAAATCTTTGGTCTCTGGGACCCTTAGGCCACATAGAATATGTACTCGAGGTGAGAAAAGGGTTTTGAAAATTCCTTTGGGTGCCCAGGTCAATCTGTTTTTCCAGGTGTCATACATGTACACATAATATTATGAAAGAAACAATATATGATTCTCTAATTTGTATGCTTTACTGCAGTTTTTCTTGCAACTTCAATATTTCAACAAGGAGCAAGCCACCATGGAAAGTTTTAACAGCGCTTTGGAGAGTTTAGGAGGCAGCAGCCATGATATAAGCAAAATATCCAAAGTAAGTGATTCTAACAATCAAAAATGAGTCCTTGCATTTGGGGTACTATATCAAATTTAGTAATGTGTTTAGGTAGGAGAGCAGGTGGATTGACAGGGATAAGTAACTATGGAAAACATCCTTATATAATGGTGGGCAAAGCAGAAGTAAATGTACATTACTGTATATAACAACAATGATCCAGAGTATACTTTCATTCTAAATATACCCTGCATCACTCTTTTAAGAACACTTTACATGGTTGATACATGGCAGTTAATAGCAACATTAACCAGCTGTGTCATAACTGCACATCATCTAACATCAGGTGCACTGTATAACAAAAACGCACCAAACGGGCTATTCCTGTTGCAATTCATACACCCCAATGGGGACATGACCTTAATCTTCCACGCACTCAGATAGTGCATTTTAAATGGGGTTACCAAAGATTTTCAAAACATACCCTAGACAGGATTTGCCCTTTTGAGCAAAAAACACCCCTATACAGGAATTTAGCGTGGTTTTGCAACAAATTTTACCCCTTAACCGGATTGTACCTGACAGATACCCCTAAGCAGGATTTTATCTGAAAGGTACCACCCTAGTAGGTTTTGATAAAATAAACCCATAGGCCTAGTACATGTTTTTGTTCATAAGTTTCTACTATTTATTTTTGGGTGATATCGAGCGGAGGAAATACAACAGGGAAACTCGTTTTGTGAAATAGAGGGATCATAAAAATGACCCCTTAACGCACCAACTAGAAGTTTAAATTGAAAACGGGCATTTTTGTCCCCTAAACAGGATTTGTGCGATTTGTGTTCATTCTCTGAAAACGACCCTTAATTCATGTTTTTCTGGTCACGCATGTGTACACTGTGAAACTTGAGTGCCCCCCAGGGTTACCTGAATGACGCCAATTGAAATCTTCACCCCCTGTGTGTGAGAATAAGGTCATGTCTTCGATAGAGGGTATATGGATTTCAACTGGAATAGCCCAATGTCACAATCAAAGGGTCCTTCAACGT
Organism: Amphiura filiformis; assembly: GCF_039555335.1. Lineage (NCBI taxonomy): Eukaryota > Metazoa > Echinodermata > Ophiuroidea > Amphilepidida > Amphiuridae > Amphiura > Amphiura filiformis. The sequence goes on along the minus strand of NC_092628.1, from coordinate 90,984,939 downwards.
AGCGGAACTATATGGAGTTTGTTGGTGTGCATGACACGCATGCCATTAATCACCTATTAAGCACAATAACGGATTAAGTGGAATTTGGTAGCAGCATCACATACGATTGGCATTAGTGATGTATAGTTTTCTAGTTGCTATCTATAGTTTTGATAGCAACATTAACCAGCTGTGTCATGCCCACTTTATGTATTTTATGCATTATGAATTACCTAATTTTGTATAATTTTACTATTGTGGTCCTCCAATATATAATCACAAGAAATGTTATTTAGGGGCTGTGCAATGTCGGGAATGATAAACATTCGATCAGTTGTCCGTAGTAGTGGGTATAGTGTCTATGTTTCACAACTCAAATGTGTATGTGTCCACAGTATGGCGAGTGCAACTCAAAATTGCTGTTCATGTTTGCTGGGATATGCACAGGGTTGTGTGTTGTGTGGGTGGGGTGTGTTTACTGACAAACAAAGACACGCAAATGACATTTCACATTTAAACCATGGACCACTCTGCAAAGGGGGGCCGTCCTCAGTTTTGTGTATAAATTATCCATCATGAAAGTTTGGTTCTTTTATTTCTTTATGTTTTCAAATCACTGTCTTTTTATCAGGGTTTTGATGAGAGTCAAATGGACATGTTAGAAGGAACCGTGTTTGATGAGATTCTGGAACTTTACTCACACTTACGGGATGATATGACAGCTAAATTAGAACAGACTATTATCAATGACATCAGAGGAGGAAGCCGGCCCTTTCAAAAGGAAAAGTAAGTCAACCATAAACAAGTAAAAATGTGACTGATAAACACAAACAATTGTTTCTTGATAAATTCATTCCCACAATCAGCATTTTGTTGTCTAAAATGAAATTTGATGTTTTGCATCAGAGCATAAATAAATTCACAGAAGCAGACTCCATTAAATGGAATTGAGAACCGCTTGCTTCCTTGATGTTTTATTAGAGGAAAACTTCATACTTGGGATGCTTTAATAGCATCTTCCCGCTCCAGTAAATCAAATCTTGTGAAATTTAGTTTTATTTCTTCAGGCAATGTAATGGGTTCACATTGAACAAGGTGTGACAAACTGACAGAAATTGATATCAAACTGGTAGACAGGTTGAAGAGATGAATTTACAATAATGTCTATAACCATTAGTTGTTCTCAAATTGGTTAACTTTGATTCTTGTCATTCTTGGCTTTGTTAGTCTCCTTTCTATAGCTTAGCTGTGTTTGTATGATGCATGTATGTCAAATAAAGTTACTGTATAAGTGGTAGTTTTTGCGTATGGTTATTTTGGTGATTTGCATTGAGGGTGACAGTTAGGAATTTGTTATTTTCGTGGTTATCCAATCCTGCCCTATGCTTCCAATATATTCACAAAGTTTTGAATTAAATCAAATACTGGAACTTACATTTTTTGCAACTTGCTACGTTGCGTCTGAAACCATCAGACTTCATCAGGCAACTGACCGCTGGGCTGGTCATGTGACACTTTGAGACGGCTAGGGATCGTCTTGATGGCCCGGTCCCATGCGTGAGATAAGTTGTGTCTCAGTCCCCCTTTCTTGTTAAGTGACGGCTGCTCTACTTTCTCCCAGATGGCTTCCTTGATGCCTCTTCTATGCCACTGTTCCTCCTTATCGAGAATCACTGCGTACTCGGTGTTAATATTATCACCAGTGTCTTTAAGGTGAAGGTACACTGTGTATATTTTTGTGATGTGTTGATGTCACGGTGTGAACTCCATTTGCAATATTCATGAAAATAAAACCCTTGTAAAAATTACAGTGTATACAGTATTGATAATCATTGAGTTATTTTGACGTTTAGGCTCTCACCACAAATGTTGGATTGGTTTGTGCTTAAGGGCCAAAATAGATACTCATCTACACCAGATAATGTAGTAAAAATGGTAACACATTCAGCAGATTCAGAACACCCAATGTTGGCAATTATTTTGTTTGAATATGGAGTATTATATTCCTATTCATCATGAGTTTCAATGTGGAGGAAACAGTGGTGGAGGGACAACAAGGAGTCATGATTTCAAGTTGCATATTCCATGTGCGAGTTTCATCTGAAATTAAAGAGAAATTTTCCAAACCTCTCTCTGTTTTACCACTTTCAGTTTTTTGATCATTCAATTATTCACATTGATTTCTTTTCATTTTACTTTTTAATAACCCAGGATATGCACATCAGTTGAGGCTAAACATTTACACCTATTAAAAATGAATATAATTATCAAACATATTTCAGAAACTAGAGTGGTTCTCGGGTTGCGCGGTTTACTAGTGGGTCCTTCTTTAGCATACATACTCTATACCTGCAACTGCCAGCACTCGAAAGCCTAAAGAATGCTAACAAAAAATAGGACTTTAAAACCACAGTGTCTGCTTGTTTCATACATACACAATGACATAGTTAAATAAATATAAAGTCATCTAATGTAAGCTTTCACTGCTGCTTTATGCATCTCATGCACAGATATAGTACACACCCCTTGATGGACATTACATCCTCAAGGACACACTTAATAACACTTGATTTATTAATAGATAGAAGTGCTACTCACACTTGATGTTTAAGACATTAACCATGTTAACTGTCAGGACTGAACCAGTTGGCAATAACTTGCGAGAATATCCATGACATTGAAGTGATAAATGGGCATGTGTTCATTCATATAGATCAAAATTACTACACATGCAGCTGATCAACCTAATGCCCTACATGCCTTTTTTGTAAAATAGAAAAGAAGGAATGAATTGAGAGAGAAGATGAACAAAGAAGTTGTTTGTTTTTGTTGTTTTTGATCCAAACCCGTGACCCAGGGCTCAAATTTCAGGGAGACCTGCTGCCTGCCTTTTTTCAGTTTTGGCCTTGGGGGCCCCAGATCTTTGTTAACTTTAATGCTTTCTTCATCACTTGTTGGTCTTGGTGCCCTTCTTTGTCTTTGCCCGTGGCCTTGAAAATGGGAGCCCCAAAAAAATCAAATTTGAGGCCTGCCGAGACCCTTTGCATATATATGACTTAGGGGGATTGTGTCATCACATGGGATGCATGCATGCACAGTGGTTATATCATACAGTATTTTGTTGGTTAAGTAAAGTATATCTTACACAGAAGACCATCCTCAGTTTAAAGGTAGGTGTACTTCAATGCATTTAAAGGCATGTTTAAAATGCACCGAGTACCTGTGGTACAATCATTAAGCAGGTGATATGTTTGGTTTCTTGAATGTATACAACATCCATGATTAATACCAAGGATCTATAATAAACAAGGATTGGCAATAAATTATGTTACGCATTGCATTTCCTTTCTGCAGAATTGATTTGCCAGCAAGCTAAAGCGAATGAAGCCCAGACAATAATTAATGAGTAGTGTCATTTTCCGCTAGTTTATAGCGCAAAAAAAAAAACACTGTTATGTTTCAAAGCCCCTGCATCGCAAATGACATCTTAATTCAAAATCAAGATTAAAAATCTGAAGGAAAAAAAAATGCATTGAGACATAACATTTATTTTTTTTAGCCTAATACAAAAAAATGTTCAGAGTTAGTGGAAAGTCTGAATGTATATATCTGCATTTGCACAGTCAAATGCAAAGTCCCTTTTTGGAGGCGATAGAATATTATTAAGGTGTATCATGTTTGTGTGCATATGTATTACAATCAGTCCTAAATATCATTGAGTCAAGGTTTTTCATACTGACTCGTACACATGTTAACGTTTGAGTAGAAAAGAAAAACGAACAAGGTACACCAACTTGATGTGGGGAAACATGTAAAATACAGACTAGACAATATGCAGGGGGGGGCAAAACCAGCAAATGTAGGCATAGGAAGTAGGCAAAGTTCGATAGCCAAAAATTACCAGTTCTAAGGCTCACAAAAGTGCTAAACCTGCAAAAACAACAAGGATCAATGATGTAAATCACTGTGCACACTCGGTAAACCAAACAACCAATGTAGTTACCAAAACAGGCAAAGTTTGATGGCCAAAAATTGCCAATTTCAGAGCCCACAGAAGTGTCAGCAAAACAGTACAAAATAACCTGGAGCAGACAAACAAAACCAAACATACAAAAAACAACCGACGTTTCGAGCAGATAAACTGCTCTTCTTCAGGGACAGACAACAAAATATAAAAGCATAAAGCAAACAACAAAAACTATATACATGCTGTAGTTTAAAAACAAATTCAAGTCAAAAACTGAAGGCAAGTTCAAATAGAACTCAGTTGCAAACAAGATAAGCTCAGAGCAAAATAAGCATGTCTTACTTCAATGAAGCACAGTTTACTACTTAGTAGAAATGTATGCCCCTAGCCCAAATAGACACAGGTGCAACTAGTATAGACTGTTTGAATGCTACTCCCAGATGCGTACATTGTTGTGATTATTATTTAGAATATAGCTCCAGACTAATCATCCAAATTAAAAATATGAGGTACAAAACTACTCAGACAAAGCTGTGCTTAATGCTACTTCAGCATGTTTCCCTATAGTGTACTTGTCTCTTTAACCAAAAATATTACTGCATAATGAGAGAACGGTAATTACTTGGCCTAGTCCCATCTTCAGTATTCAGTAACCCCACTACCGCTATCAGGGATTTGGCTCCCTTGTAACCAAGTTCTTTTTGGTTTAAAAATCAAAAAGTTCAGCTGTGTATAATATGCTAATATTCTGTTAAACATGAAATCTGTGCACAAAATATTCAGTGTGATAACAAGTTCTGATGATATCTGTTAAAGCCTCAAACCTAGAATAAGTGTTTTTACTATAGCAGTTAGCACTTTGTGAAAGGATATATGCAGCATGCAGCACCAAAGGTGGGAGGACCCGGGGAGGAGAACCACCTGGTACAATGATCCTGTATTTATTATATGCACAGTTTATATTGATTTAATTACGCTGAAATAACTTGCTGGGATTTATTCATTTATAAAATGGAAATGAGCCAAGTAGATATTCCTAATCATTACAGTACAAGATCCCATATGCACTATTAAGAATGCAAATGGTTATTAATGGCCCACATTGTAAATGCTTATTTCCCAGCAGAACAGCAGGCCATGGCCAGACAGTACATGAGTAGGTTTATTTCACCTTGAAGGTATGGATATAATATTGCAACTATGGCTAACTTTCCCCTGGGCCATCCAATATGCCATGAACTTGTAGGACTACAACTGTATCTACTGGTCAGTTTATACTCTCATAATTTTCCAAGTCTTTTTTTTCTACCTGTGGGTTTAAGCCATAATTGAATGGATAGCAACTCTGTATCTGTCCATGGACAATTAATCCCTATTGTTCCACTGGCTTGAGTTTCAAGTCCCCAGCCTAATCCTGTCCTTGAAAGTTTCATCATCATGTCATGAACCATTTGGATTACCACAACATTCTGTATGACAAACAACATGACTTCATGCAGAAAAGAACTCTCATGTGAAGCCCAGCTTGCAGGGTTAATTGATGATCTTGAAAAAATTGTGGACTTTAAAGGTCAAGCTGATTTGATTATAATGGACTTCAGTAAGGCCTTTGAGACCATGCTGCATAAATGCCTACCTCTTAAATTTCACAATGTTGGTATCAGGAACATCATCCTCACCTGGATCGAGAGTTTTCTGACTAAACGTCATCAAAAAGTAATTGTTCTGGAGGCTGCGGTAACATCTGGAGTATCCCAAAGGACAGTTCTTGGGCCATTGTTGTTCTTAATTTACATAAATAACTTGCCAAATAACATCAAGTCTAGAGTTAGACTGTTTGCTGATGACTGTTAGTGTATAGTGTACAGGGAGATCAAGTCATCAAATGACCAACTTCAGCTTCACTGTAGACATAAATATGTACAGTCTCTGATTGGGAGAAAATGTGCAAATGAGCTTTAATAAAAACAATGGGAGTCACACATAAAATAAAATCTGAAATAGAAACATACAATATGGAAACACACCACTGGGGGATGTCAAGAGTTATCCTTATCTTGGCATAGAGATATCTAAAGACTTGAACTGGGGATTTCACATAAACTGGCCTCAAAAAGAAACTTATAATTTTTCACAAGGTCATATCTTAAAATCCTCTCCATAAAAATGAGCAAAAATTGCACACAGGATTACTTCAACACTCTACTCTAAACACTGGTCAGTAACCAAACAGTTGTCCAACTGACACAACAGCAAAATGCACTGACATGGAACACCTTCCTGGACCAAATTCACAGCCCAACTGATTTCCTTTGCTGGGTTCCAATTATTCGCTTACATGAACAAAATTACACACAGGATTACTTCAATACTCTACTTAAACACATGTCATTAACCAAGCAGTTGTCCAACTGACACAACAGTAAAATGCACTGACACGGAACAGCTTCCGGGACCACATTCACAAGCGAATAATTGGAATCCAGCAACAGAAATCTGTTGGGCTGTGAATGTGGTCCAGGAAGGTGTTCCATGTCAGTGCATTTTGCTGTTGTGTCAGTTGGACAACTGCTTGGTTACTGACATGTGTTTAGAGTAGAGTATTGAAGTAATCCTGTGTGTAATTTTTGTTCATTTTTATAGACAGGATTTTAAGATATGACCTTGTGAAAAATTATAAGTTTCTTTTTGAGGCCAGTTTAGAATAACAGATTAATGATTGCATTCTTAATCCATTGTGATTTGTTCACCTTTTTGAGATGCTCATGATATTGCAAGTTAGAATATAGAGCTACAAGTCTACAAGCTAGCTGCAACTTACAAGTATAAAACTGACCTTGAAGAATAAGAGATTGATGATTAAATTCCTAATCAGTTGTGACATGTTCACCTTTTTGAAATGGGTATGATATTTATATGGCTTATGGGTATAGCCTATAGTGTCCTGCACAGGTCTGCTTATAGACGTATATCCAATCCATGCAAGCTACCTTAAGCATGACTTTAAGATGTAACTGACTTTTGCTTGCAGACATTTGTTTGTCACAAGGAAAACAAAGAAAGAAAATTAGTTTTTGCAGCCAAAAAAAACCCAGTACAACAACAACATTATTTGTTTTCATCATATTCATTGCAGGGTGAGAAAATATATGGTTATATGGGATACACTTTCTGTCTGCGTTGTGGGATGCCCATTGAAAATCTCATCAAGTGTCACTTTTATTTTTGATAAAAGCAGACTTTCTTGCCTGCTCGGTTATTTCTTGGTAAATTTTCAAATCAAAGAAGATACCTTCTGTAACAAAATGTTTTTTGTGATTATAATTAGTTTATATAGTTAATTTCCTATAATGCACAAAATACATCAAAAGTTGACATGTGATGCAAAAGGGTAACCCCAAACAGACCAAAAGCCCACAAGTTGGGGTCCCTCAAATGTATGTCTAAAACAAAAAGTATATGAACCTAAATACACAATTACATATTTACAGTAAACAAGATAAGATATTAAAATATTATATATGTGCATCTATAAATAAAAAGATTTATAAAAAGATGAAAACTGTATCTGGGGTGTCGAAAAAACTATAGTGCACAATTAACCCCAGACGGAGACAATGAAACACAAGACAACAGCAAATAAGCAATACTTATTGGCCTAGGATAGACAATAATTTTATTTTCATAAACAAAGATTTCAGCCATTATATCATTAAAAGCAAAGGGTTTGTACACAACCCTGGAATGAAATCAGAAAGGATGGGATTCCAAGGTAAAAGCAAACATACTCAACCCAATTTCTGTTCGACAGCAAACACCCGACTGAGGAATCATGAATCCCAAATGAAGCAAATTCAAAAAGGGAAAAATCAAAAGGATGGGATTCCAAGATAAAAGCAAAAATACTAAACCCAATTTCTGTTCTCCTATTAAAATTAAAATTAAAATTTTCGTCTATCCATTCTGGTAACCAATAATGTAATGAAAACAAATCACCTACCACGGTGACCTAGCACCGACGAGAGGGCAGCTCTCATTGGTCAACACACAATGCTGTCACACAGCTATGGCAACACCCGGGAAAACACAGACCCGATCGGTATGAACCGGAATTGCCTCCGCGTGGGGTCAAACAGTTTTCTTACTGTTTCACGTTAGAAAACTTTACTCTTTGAACAAGTTTGAAAGATGCCAAAATGAAGGACTATGTTTGTTCGTAATAGTGGTTTAAAAGTTGATTTTTAAAATGCATAGAGTTTCTTAAAACTACTGCCATGTCATTCCAGGATTTGCATACAATTGAAAATGTTTGACTAAAAAGTTCTGTTCTGTTCTGCACTTATTTGAGATCATAGAAATACAGTCGGAGGATGTGAAAGTGGAAGTTCATCAGATTAATGGTAGGGAAGGTAATCCTACTAGAATGTTATCATTAGACGTACAACGTCAAGGCTGAAAAGATTAAGTTCCTTTAGATGATCTTCATGGAAGAACTTCAAGCTTATGAACATAAATTTAGTGGTCTTAACATTGTCCCTGCTTTGATGTCCCCGACAAGACTATTTAAATTAGACTCTAAAATCGGCCTAATATGGGCAAGATACAGAATTTGTCTGATTTGAATATCATGAATATCAAAACACATGTAGTGGATCATGCCAAAGTCACAATTGGCTTTACATATCATCTGTCTATAATAAACTGAGGAGTTATTTGATCTGCTAGGTGTATACCGGGGTGTATACATGCAAAGTCAAAGAAACCAGGAAAGTGTAGAAACAATGTGCAGCAAATCTCTGTATGTTCCTGTTATACTCTCACATATACTATGTACACCATAGTTTTAAATTTTCTAGTATCCATACAAGCTACCTTAAGCATGGCTTTCAGATGTAACTAACTTGCTTAACTCATATTTTTGTTTGTCAAAAGGAAAGCAGAGAAGATGAAATGTCAGTTATCATTATTTAAAATTCTTAGGAAGGGATATATAACAACAACAGTTCCAACTATAACTCCTATATTTGACTTCACTTTACATCCTGCTTTCTTGGAGCAGTTTTTTCAAAGGAAATCCTGTTTTTTCAAAAGCAATAACAACTTATTTATGTATTCTTACATCTACGTATACTATGAAGAAGTTGAAAGCAATTTAACGGCACTGTTGAGTGCTCATGATGTACTACTGCAAGCTTATTTTGTTTTGACTTTGATTTCATTGTTCCTAATTCATACACCCATATTATGATTATTGGATAGTATTCCCAGGGATAGTATTACAGCCATTCACCTCGCATCGGTTTTGAATTGCTCTACATCATGCTGCAGCCCCCAGGCCATTATTAATGTTAACTTAAACTTCATTTTCATTGTTCTTTCAAAGTAAAAACACTGTTATCTAAATGTTTATATTCATATCTTTTTCAGTATTGTCACTAAACAATGCTCATTCAGATTATTTATTCTTGTCTTCTTTACCAATATATAAGCACTCATAAAAAAAAAAATACTCTTGGTTGGAAGATAATCCATAAGAACATAATATGCAAAGCTATATTCTAAATAGAATAATTCTACTCCAACACCCCCCCCCCCCCACATGATGTGATTGCCTAACAATGGTAACCTGAGCTTCATTCCTTTTATGTGAAACCAATCCTCTTGCATCCTATGCAGTACCATTTTACACTTTAGTTTGATCATTCACACCATACATGTAGTTTACAGGACCAGAAATTCATTTTTGTTTAATGGAATAGTTCATCTTTCACCGATTGAAAATATTCTTTCAATTGAACAAATAAAAACATTCAATATTTGGTTTACATAACTCATACATAAATTCCATTTCTTCCACTTCATTTTACAAGTCAACAGGACAATAAAATAAATTTAAAATATCTGAACTACACTACGCAAAAAAAGTTTCTTTATGGTCAGGAAATTTACCCACTATTAAAATCTAGCGACCAATTTTGTACGTTTGCTTAATGATCGCATGCGGTTGATTGTCCTGCACATTTTGACACCTCAATCACTACTCTACGACACTTCTGAGAAAAGATATGAATGTTTAAGTAACACGAAGTCGAAAAATGAAAATTGCAAAAAGGCCTATTCAAGTTTTCAGCATAAAAGAACACAAAAAACAACAAACATGCAGATAACATTTTTTGTTTAATTGCTGAGTACATTTCAGGCATCATACTGCTGCTTCCAACTTCACTTGAGACTAATCTCATTCTTTACTAGTCTTTCAATACTTTGTGTGTCCACCGTTGGCTTCCCTTACAGCAGCCACGCGGCGTCTCATGCTCCTAATGAGGCGTCGAATGTTACCGTGCTCAACCCCGTTCCACTCGTTGATAGCGATGCAATGCAATCCCACCAGAGTTGTATCTGCCTTTATCTTCTTGTTGACTCGTCTCTTTTGTGCTGATCCCAAAGGTTCTCCAAGGGGTTAAGATCAGGGCTTCTGGAGGGACACTCAAGTGTCTCAATTCCTTCTGCTTCCAGAAATGCAGCTGTAATCATAACCTGTTTTGAATCCCTTTTCCAAATCCATCTCTCAAAACGTAAATGTCTTAGTACCCACCTACCTTTGTCTTTGATCATTCATCTGCACAATAAGCAGAGAATTGTCCAACATGCATCAATTAAAATGAAAAGGCTGGAATAATGAAACCGTCTTGGATCAGTAAATCAGCTCTAAAACTATTGAATAGGTTTCTTTGCAATTTATATTTTCGACCTCGTGTTACTTAAACATTGATATCTTTTCTCAGGAGTGTCGTATGGTAGTAATTGTGGTGTCAAAATGCGCAGGACAATCTCCCGCATGCGATTATTTAGCAAACGTACAAAATTGGTCGCTAGATTTTAATAGTGGGTAAATTTCCGAACCATAAAGAAACTTTTTTTGCGTAGTTTATATTTGTTTTAGATTCAACACCCACACCTGTAATTGGTGGTTGCCAAGCGAAAAAAACTTAACACTCTACATGATAGTGTGTAATGGAAAATGGACTATTGCACATGCGCTGAGTGCAATAATTTTTTTGCAGCTGGCTCAAAAAATAGCAAAAATAATAATAATAATCATGTCAAAAGGCAAGAATCTTTGTATGACTTAAATCAATTTCATTGAAAGTGTGTGTATGCATCTTTAATTCATGTTGAGCTATGTTGTTTCCTTGCCTGATGTCGGAACCAACTGTCTGGATAGCTGGTTCCTCTACTTTGTCAACAGAATTTAGAGCAACCCATTAGAATAGATGAGGTTGGAAGCTATGATGGAGTCACAATCAAGATGTATGAACACCAAGTTTGCAAAGTTTATTTTTTTAGAAAAAGAGTGATCATTGGGTTTATTAAAATTGTGTTCATAAAAAGCTTGTTTTCATCGCAAACTTCCATGACTATTATTTCAGGTTATAAATTATTCATAGATTATGATGTGCAACATTCAGCATTGTGAGCGTTAACAACATTACTCAAAGTCTGATTTCCTCTCTTCATGGCATGATTTTCCTGTATATAGTTGGATAATAAGAGATATAGGAATTGTTGTTTTTACTATTGCATCATATAAAATAGACAGGTCCAATAATTTGAGTAGTTGATGCCAGCACAGTTTAAAAACATGTTTTACAAACATATGGAAACTAGTGCCGATGTAAAAAAAAAATATTAAGAACCTAGATGAGACTTGAAAGCCCCTTGAAATGCACCCCTGTAGGAGTAGAACATTGATGTTGTCATATCTACCTGTGCCATGATCATTTTGTATCATATCTTTTGAATCTGTATATTTGTTGAATGTAGCCTTCAGGCTTCAAATGCATTCAATAGACCAATAATGAATTTATGATTCCTAGGAATGAATGGAATATTGAATTACTTGCTAGACAGGCATGTACCGTTTTGTCTATATTTCTATCATTTTGACCCTGTTAAAGGAACACTCTGGCAATCACAACATTATGCCTTATATGTTAGAAAAACAATTATCAAGCACAAATCACATGGTTTTATTTAAAACAAACTCAAATTGACCATAATAACAAATAAAAACAGACAGCTCTCAACATGCAATATTCAAAATTCCTGCGCCGAAATTGTCTATGCAAATGACGCTCAATTGTTGTCAGCCTTCACTATGTTACTGGGACGTCATTGCCACAGGCAATTTTGGTGCCCGGGAAATTTGAATATCATGTGGTGAGAGTCAGCTGTTTTTATTTGTTTTTAAGGTCAATATGAGTTTGTTTTAAATAAAACCATGTGATTTGTGCTTGATAATTATTTTTCTAACATGTAAGGCATAATGTTGTGATTGTCGGAGTGTTCCTTTAAGAACAAAATTAACAGCACAAGAAGTTGGTAATGTCTAACAAAATGTATAGCCAGAAGAAAATATTTGCTCATCCCCCATTTTGATAGATAAGCACGTACAGAATGTGATCTGTTAATTATTCATTTAATCGTGTTAGAAAACATTTAATGAAGTAGTTAGACAGTACAGTTCGTGTTCAGCCAACTTTTTATCAGGTATAACCACACTATTGCCATAGTGTGTGCATGATGAGAGAATGCTGCATGTCAATTGTTAATCATTCAATAATTATTGATATCTGTATAAAAGAACAAAAAATGTTAGTTGAATATTTATATAATATTGGATGGCATTGAGGGTTGTATGAGAATATACTGCACGCGCCATGAATGATATTCAACGAGCATTCATGGCAAGTGCAGTATATTCTCATACAACCCAAATAAAGCCATCCAATATTATTATTATTATATAATATGAAGCTGACTGAAACTCATAAATGAAAACATTCATGCATCAGAAACTAACGGCTTTTTTATAGACACAGGCCTAGGCATACGCAGTAGGCTAGGCCTAGTCAAGGCTAGGCTGGCCTTGCTATTGTGTTGATTGAAATGCACACGCACGCACCACGCAGACAATTGAGTAAGCTTACCGTGAAAATGTTGTAGGCCTAACTACTGCAATACCGCCGTGAAACGAGTAACCATGTTCTCTGTGCACCGTCAATATTAAGATACTGATCCTGATTAACTCAGATACCCGATGAAATCGCTGTATTTTTACCCAGTTTTGTGTTGCTTGTGTAGCCAGAGGACAACATGACTTGCTGCACATCAGAGGGAGTCGTGCAGTACCAAAATTAGTCTCAATCACTGTTTGTGAACGCGCTACGTGAATACTGCGTTTATGTGATGCGTGCCTTCTGGGCATTGTGATGAACGTGCGGGTATCAAGATATATTGAACAGTTTTGTAAAAATACTGAACAGTTTGATTTAAACGTCATTCAGTACTAAAAATGAGTGGTATAGATGGAAGCTTCATATTATATAATAATGAATCATATTGCATGCATATAGCTTCTAGCAACCACCTGTGACAAGTAGGTTAATATGGCGACATGATCATGCAAAAATGAGTCTAATATCTTGGTTGCTGTATGTTTTCCATATATCTAACATAATGATTTGGGTATTAGCAATGACGTTGGGCTATTCCAATTCAAATCTATACACCCTCACTCCTTATCAGGGCCGTAGCAAAGTTGTAAAATGTGGGGCGGCCATGACAAATGTGGGCGGCCAAAATACAAATATATGACCAAATTGAAATAAAGATATAAAGAAAAACATAACAAATTTCTCAAAAAGTGGGGCGGCCATGGCATCCCCGGCTGCCCCACTTGCTACGGCCCTGCTCCCTATGGAAGATATGACCTTAATTTTCCACACCTAAAGTGTAAATTTCAAATGGGCTATTCCAGATGTATTCCGCACCCCCCTATGGAAGACACTTCCGAATTGGGCTAAATTGACAGCCGAATTCACATGTCAGGAAAAACCCATGGAAGACACTGCCGGAATTGTGGTAATATGTCTAATATGGCCAGCCGGAATTCACGTTATGTAAATGTCTTCCATAGGGTTCCAGCTGGAATAATAACATTTTTTGTTTCCAGCCAGAATTCAAGTAAATGTCTTTCATAGGTTAATCGAGATGGTGATCATAAGTGAAGATTCTGCTGGAATTGGAGCATTTTTGACCATTTTCCAGCCGGAATATTAAGAAATGTGAATGTCTTCCATAGGCACATCATGGCCTTTCACAATCCCCACTCTTGTTTTTTCTTTTATTTTAGCAGCCGGAATTTCACCTAATCTCAATGTCTTCCATACCCTCCAGCCGGAATCTTTGCTAAAAAATGACTGCTGGAATTCTAGACACATCTCAATTCCAGCTGGAATTGTATTTTTTTTAAATGTCTTCCATAGGGGGGGTGCGGAATACATCTGGAATAGCCCAATGGGTTTACCTGAATGAGTGACTCTATTTGAAATCTACACCCCCTGTATGGGAGATTAAGGTAATGTCTTCCATAGGGTATGTATGGATTGCAACAGATTTGTTTCATATACCAAAATAATCTTAATTCCCAAGTTTTTAGTTAAATTGCACTTAAATGCAGTTTTGCTATAAGAAGTAAAAATGCCCCACAGAACAGTATGGTGGTAACCGCCACTTTTTCCTTTTTTTAAAAATAGGATTAAGTGGAGGGATGGGGCTGTTGATCTGGTCGCACCCCTTTAAGAGAGACAAGAAAATATTATTTCTTTTGTTTTCTTCAACAATACTGTAAAAGGAACGGGGGTTGGTGCTGGCTGACCCTATTTGTTGAATGGCCGAGCGGATTTGCCACAATTTTTGGAGCAGCGCCACCCTCCCTTTAGGGAAAATAATAAAAGTAGCTAAGGCTGGTTTCTAAAAGCGCAGATTTATGCGAACAGAAATATTGCCACCATCAGGGTAAGTTGGTGTGGCAGAACACACCGAGGTATCCGTCAAAGGAATCCTGGTCAGGCTTATAAAGACAATAAACAATGAATATTATTATTTGTTAACAACTTTTATTAAATGTTCTTACTCTACAAAATGCATCTTACTCTACTACATGAATAACAGTTTATGTCACAAATGGCTTACCATACCTGGCTAAAAGAAATGATTTGATTTTAAAATGCACAGCTGTTTAATTGAACAATTAGCAACAGTGTGTTTTTATCTGCTGTTATGACACAAATGGCCTACCATACTTTATTATGACACAAATGGCCTGCCATACTTTGTTATGATTAAACGCATTACATCATTTTACACAAGGTTTCACAATTTACATTACAAAGAATACTTTTTATATGGTTCATCAAAGCATCCCACACAATGACAAGTAATACATGGTACCTTTTTTTTAGGATTCATCAAAGCACCTGACACAAGTAAATACATAAACAAAGGTCACTGCACTATTAACTTCATGCACAAACTATTTCAAATGCCAAACCTTACAATTGATTTTTACCTCACTCCTGAATCCAATTTGTCCATTACAACTGTACACTATTTCCTTCTACTGGTATCACCTGAGCACCTTTTTACCTTGAACTCGCCAATTCTCCAACTATTTTAATCTCACACAATCCTTAACAATCCTCTAACATTGTACACAAATGTTAACTCGCAATTTAAGCGCCTCAAACCTTCGCATCCCTAAACTCTCACAAAAGCTCTCTCACAACTCGCCTAATCTGCAACTCCTAAATGCATAAACCACAAAAGCGCAATTGCCAACATTAATATTACATTTACAATTATTTCACAAAAAATGACATACACACTGAACACATGTTTAGCGAATGTCCTCATGGAAATCTATGTTGCGCACAACCTTCGGGAGCTGATGCTGGGAGCCACATCAACACATTCTGCACCACTGCACATCTTTCCACTTGAAAGACAATCTTTTTATACAAAAACAAGCTTTTTATACAATGACACATTAAGGCCAGTACAGACTTCAAAGTGCACGAGGAGTCTGCATGGGCTTAAATAGAAGTCAGTGAAACTTCCGTATAGCAGTAATCACGCTGTAGCCACCGTCAGTGTTACTAGTATCTCTACTGGTTTCTTCTGTTCTCTACGTGTCTTTAATGAAATACAACCTGTTTACTCATCAACACACATTTTGAGTTGGTACACAAATCCGTGTAATTTTATCCAATGCTCAACTTGACAGATTTCAACACACACAAATACAAGGTTTCAACAATAACTGCGTCACTTATTACATTGAAATGATCTTTTTTTATCACACACCAATCATCAGTTTCAATGCTAATTTTGTCAACAATGGCTTGCCATACTCAAGTTATAAATACACATCTTTATGAAAATAGCTTACTATACATTTCACAAATTGAGCATTTTACATAAACCAAGGACTTTAATTCACAAAATGCACACAGAAATACAATTGGATATTAAGCGGTACTTTACTGGGCTTAAAGGTAACTACCGGCTAGTGAAAGCAAGAAGACCTGAAGTTGACAATTTTACTGTACTTTCCAACTAATTAAAGCGAGAGACCCAGAAGCACAAGAGTCTCCACCACAACCATTTAAGGTAAGGGAAGGCCTAAAATATGACACCATCACATATCCAATATATAGCACTGATAGATTATGCAAATCTTGAATCAAATGGTGCACTACATACTTTAATATACACAGAGCATTTAGCCTCAACCAAAATATGATTACGCCATCAGCATGCACAAATTTGGTACATTATGCAACTACTTATCAAATGTCACACATTATTTCAACCTGACCAACTTTTACGCAAAGTGCACAATATCTGAACCATGCTCACAATCACAATTATGACGCTTTTGGCGCACCATACTTTTACTACAAAATGTCAATCAACATGATAAAATAGCTTAAAATCTCTATTTACAAAAAGGTCAACTTTCTGTACACAAAATGTCATGTCAATTTGCAATCATCTGTGCTGCTTGTTCTGCAAAACATAATATTTTAACCCAATTTACTTTCCACAGGTTTTGTCCCAATCCCTGCCAAACAATGACCTGAACTTGAACTCTGACCCAATTTCAGACATTTTTACTCTCAAAACAATGTCCAAAAGAAATACAAACCAAAACATAGCTCAAAACACATCCCAATTTGGCAAACATTTTGTTTCACTCATCCCCCCTCAAGAAGCACATATTGTTTGTTTACATTTAAATATGCATATCAAAATCATAAACTCACATTAAAAATATACACACAATGTCCAATGTCGTCGCCTGTTGATGATGCTTGTCTGCCGTTGTCGCGAGGTGCACTTATCGAAGAAATTAATAAATCCGACATTTGCTGGCCAGCTTTTTAATTGCGAAATGTCCATTGCAGAAATACATGCGATGGAAGAAAATGGCGTCCTCGCTAAATCACTTGAAAATATCATGTCCATTGCGTGTGTCATGAGCTGCCAAAACTCCATTGAAGATATAACTCCAATCCAGGCGATAATATCCACTCAAATAATGCGAATCTTTCCCCATTTCTCAGCATATTACGAAGTAAAAATGTCGTCACAATTAATTTATTAAAACTCGTCAACTTGTAAATTTGTATCGTCCATTCGCTGCTGTCAATTTTGCTCTGTCTTGTACACACGAAAATATTGTCACGGTAATCTCCATCTCTTCCAAACTCTCGTCTTACTCCTCCAGAAAAACACACAAGTAATATTATCTGTCCATTTGTCGAAATTGCCTTCTCTCATCGCTTTCTACTCGCCTATCCATCACGTAACACAGTCTGCAGTCTCTCCGTCTCCTGAATCAGTCTTGGTCGTCCTGCATCAGTCCCCTGGTCTAGTCTAGTCTGACAAGTCTCTCAAATCGCGCACCTGAAGACCCACGCCAAAGTTTGGATCAGCTGACTTTTAACCAATCAGCGTCCGCGATTGCTAAATCCTCACAAAGGCGATGCCGCTTCCTGTACAACAGCTTACAATGTTACCAGTACGCGCTGAATACAATGGATAACTTCTAAATATAACTGAAGTATGGTACAAA
Source organism: Amphiura filiformis (assembly GCF_039555335.1). Lineage (NCBI taxonomy): Eukaryota > Metazoa > Echinodermata > Ophiuroidea > Amphilepidida > Amphiuridae > Amphiura > Amphiura filiformis. Next base: position 90,967,012 of record NC_092628.1, on the reverse strand, counting down.
AAATACCTTGATGTAGCCGCAAAACACATGATTATTGGGCTTGCAAAATAATGGAAAAACAAGCTATTTATAGAGGGGAAATCCTGTTACAATACTATGGGCATTCATGTCTGAGATCTGATTCAATGATGACATCTGGCATTTCAGCAAAATTACCCTTTAGGTTAAATGGCAAAATAGACGACATACAACTCTCCGTTTGTAGTGCACTTTCAGTTTTGTGGTTCTTACAGTGAAGACCAAAAAGTGCCAATAAGTTGATAGTCTGTCAATTTAATGCATCAACCTTTCAAGAACTAAACTATTTGTTGCATTTGGATTGTTGTATTTCAAATCTATAAATAGATAAGATCTGTGATTTACTTGCCAAATGCTATTTTTGCTTAATGTGATAAGGTACTAAAAACTGAGCGGCATCTCCTTAAAAGGTGGATGACCCAATTGACAGCTTCATCCCTCACACTATACCGTATCAAAATCAGGCATTTGACCATCAAAGAACACTCATATTTTAACTTAACCCCAGTAATATTTTATGCCCGAGATTTGTTTTGTTTTTCGATGGTATGTGCAAAAAAACGTAGTAGCCATATTCTCATTGGCCTAGAGGTATGGCGGACACAATAGGATGGCCTGCATGAAATGGGTAAAGGCTTTTGAATTTGACAGGTTTTACCCATATTGAATACTGCCCTCCTATTGTGTACGCCATGCTTTGAAAAAGCTAATGGTGGTGTACCATGCATCTAATAGACCATTAATTCTATGGACCATTAATTATTGTAATATACATTTTTTCTAATATCCAAACTGCTGGAACTATTTAAATTCATAATTTAGAATCAGATTATTTTGGTGATAGGCCTCAATGTATCATACAAAACAACATATCAAAATCAGATTGCTAATTTAATCATCAGTAGTAATAAAGTATGCAAGACAAAAGAAATATGAGACACATACTAACTGCAGATAGGGGTAACAGGAAACTACAGAAGAAAATAGGGAAAGTACAAAATATTAATTGTGTGTATAACCACAATAGAAATATTATATATCAGTCGTGCAATAATTATTAGGAATTTGGTGTACACATTACTGCATATAGATGTAGAAGTAGGGAGGGTAGGAGACACAGAAATACAATACAACACCTGCCTTAAGAAATCCCCATATATATCAATATGCAAATCATTTAATTAACATGCAAGTAAAGATACTTTATAGCTAAGATCTGCCATGGGGTGTGCAACTTAATTTCATTTTGGCATGGATGTGCTGCACTAATTTCCTTAATTGCTACTAATCACAAAGAACTTCTAAATCATGTTATATTACCAAGACAGCAAAATGCTGGGAAAAGAGAGGCAAAGAAAATCTTGAATTACAAACTTATGATTTAATGGGTTGTAAATAAAGCAATGTATAAATCTCTGTTGAGCAGAAATAAACTGAATTTGGGAAAAGCAAAACAAAGGCTTGTATCCAGGAACTAAATGGTAACAAATATAACCAATTGCCAACAGTTTTTTGAATTATGCATTTAGGTAATATTAAACATTGTGGAATGAAAATAAGTAGAGAACTTCCTTTAAAGGTTCAGCCTAATGTTTAAACACAGTTTGTATTTAAATGGAACATCATAGGGCCCATTGGAGATCAGCACCAGTTACTGAAGGGCATCCTTGGATAAAGAAGATAAAATAAATATGTTGATAACCTAGAATTTTGCTCATTTGTGCCTGTAGTTTGTCCCATAAGCAGGTGAAGGTGATATAGGTATTTCACTTGTTGCAGTATCAAATCGTGCATGCCAACCTAATCATACAGAACGTATACACACACTTAAAATGATGGCTTGTCAGCACGTTTGCGGCACAAACTCCCGATGGGACAAAGTATACTTATTAGTACCCTACAATGATTGGTAGGAAAGTGAATAGTGGTAGGTTTTTTGGAAAAGGTTTTGTTTTTCCATCAAAGAATATGACATTTTTTATTTAAGACTGCATGTTTTTTATGTGTGTTCCAATGACTTACTTGTTGTTGAAATTAAATACATCTTAATAATGCAACATCCATGGTCAGAGGAAATCTGATATTTATCCAACAAGAATTAAACGTAGTTTTTTGTCAATAACATTATATAGATCAACTTACATGTACATAAGCAAGATTTCATATATCTACAAGATAACTATACACACAATTGTAACATGATCTAGCAAAGTTGCTAGGATAGATTAGGGGTTCAATCATGTTTCACTGTTGTTTACCACTGTTTGATAAGTCGCGTCTGGCACATTTGCATGGTTTACTTTGCTCTTTACTTTCCTTTTAAATTCCATGAGGATGAACAGAGTCATCAAAACAGAAATCTAAAACTGTAACACTCAAAATGAGAAACATCTTTTAAAGGAAAAACTGTTAGACACTAGACGAAGAGTGCTGATCTTGTTGATGAGCTGTCTAACATCATAGTCAGTGAGGATGAGTGCTTGTTGTCGTACAGTGTTACATCCCATTTTACCATTTTTAAAAATATAAAATGCTAGAGTGAACAATAGCCCATGAGAGGCCATCCTCTGGATAGAGTCTAATAATCCTAGAGTGGTGGCGTAGGCACCCATCCAAGACAGTAAGACGCATTCCATATTACACTGCGAACTTGAGCCTTGTAAATGGTTGCTTTGCCTCTGACATCAAGTTTATTTGCAACTCTCCTCATCAGAGCCCCCAGCTTCTGTCCTGCTCTGGATGAGATGTAGGAAATGTGCTTTGTCCAGGTCTGCTTGCTATCGACTGTGACTCCCAGGATCCTTATCAGTCAGTTTGGTGGTACCAAACATAAGATCTAGCTTGGTTGGATTCCTCTTTCTTGATATTGTCATTGCCTTATATTTTGAGGGCTCGATCCTCATTTTCTTCAGGTCTCTGCTCAGGCTAGCAGTAACAGCTTCAGGGATGTCGCTAGATGTAATCTTACAGAACAAGGTGGATTCATTTTAATAGATGTAGAGCTGGTTTTCATCACCCAGGTCATCAATGAAGAGAGAGAGAACAAAAGTGGGCCCAATATTGTCCCCTGGGGAACTGATGCATTGATTGAGGAAGTACTTGGATGACTGGCCAGATAAGACAATTTTGATGGAACGGTCTGTCGGGTATCTCCTAATCCAGGTGAGCTGGTTCGAGCTTAGGCCATCATGCCAGACCTTGTCAAATGCTCCTTTGATGTTCAGTGCAATCAGGTGCACTTTGTTGCCTCTGTCCAGGGAGTTGGACCACTCTTGGGCAGTATAGTAAGGATATCAGCTGTGCTGTGGCGTGGCCTAAATCCAAATTGTCTATCCGATATCAGTTGGTTTCCAAGGAGGTATAGATGGATTAGACTTCGAATCTCTCTTGTGAATAGGGATGACAGATGCAGTTTTCCACTGGCTTGGGAAAACTCCCTTGGAGAAGCAAAGCTCAAACAGCAGGCTATGTGGTCTTGCAAGTTCTGCGCTGCACTCCTTCAGGACACTTGCTGGGATTTCACCAGTAGCTTTATCTGGTTACAGATTCCTGAGAAGCTTCCTAACATCTTTGACCTTGAAGGCTTGAATGATACCTCATTACCTGACCACACTCTGTTGTCACCTCAACAGATTTCGGACTTGTTAGGTTTGTGTCTTAAGACCACTTACTTGATCCACAACAGCTCTTTGTACTCGCAATGTGAGGGCACTGTGACAGGGTCTCCGTTTAGCCTCATCATCCCACCCGTGTTCTGTGGTTGCTATGTTGACAACACCATGGTAATACTTCAGGATATGGGCCATTGACAGCTTTACTGATCACTTGAATTCTATTCACCCAGTGATCAAATTCAAGGACTGTCGCATTCCATGTTGGACACTTTGATTCACAAGAATGAGGATGGGAGTTCATCTGTCAGTGGTTATCGCAACAGTACCCACACTGATCAATACCTCCATTTTGACAGTCATCAATCTCTTCAACACAAGCTGGGAGTCATTCGAACTTTGAAACATCGCACCCACACCATCTAAGGAACTTAATCACATTCAACAGTCCCTCTCTATTTGTGGATATACTAAGCAGGTCTGGGATTCAAGCAACAAGATCACTCCTAAACCCAGAAGACAGGACTACACAACCCCGTATGCAGTATCACTTACATACAGGGTGTCACGGAAGAGCTTAGCAAAGCGGGTGTGCAGGTTCATGTCAAGCCTACCAGCACCATGAGAAGCATATTGGTAGCCCCTAAGGACAAACCTAAGAAGTGCGTCCGGTCGTGTGTCATCTACTGCATCTCATGTATGGTAGTAATTGTTCTTCCCAGTTCATGGGCGAAATGGAAAGACCACTTCACAAGGGACTTACAAAGGTTGTCTTCCCCTGTGGGGGTGCATTTGAACTCAGAAGGACATGAATTTAGTGTGGAGGTGCTTGAATCGGACTTGCGATGGTTTCAAAGAGGCATCAAGGAAGCCTATTAGTACATAGCTGCCCTCTACCCCAACCTCAACCAAGACAGAGGAAGACACATGCTACCCAGCATCTACAAGCTGATCATCGGGTCATGTGACCCCAGGTTACCCTGTGGGTCAAATGATTAGGTGTTTACCGATCCATCTCACTTTCTGATGAAATCCCATGGATGTGGGATGAAATATAAAGTAAGTCACAATATTTGTTGAGAGAACTGTTTTAAATCTCTGTTTATCATTCTTTTAAAAGTGTTTAACTCAATTGTAATGATTTCTTTGGTATGTGGGCAATGAGTTAATGTTTCTACATAGATCAAAAAAAGTTATAATATAAATAAAATAAACCTGGGGATTTAAGATGGGCTACATGCTGCTTTTTTAATTTTTGGATTTTGATGCCTAATTTTTTCGGACATACCCTGTATGTAACTTAAAATGTGTGACTGATAAGTAAAACAGTTAGAAACAAGTTCAACATAGCTCTGACATATTTAACTACCTATCAAACTTGTTATTGTTAAATTTGTTGGAAGTGATTTATTTTTCACATAGGATTTTATATAAAAATTGTGTAGAGCAAACTAATGTTCCATAAGACTGATCCATAGTGACTACTGATGAGTTTTGTGTTAGTGCCAAATGTGGAGATGCTATTCATGTTTCACAATTAATGACAAAAAAGTTTGCCTTTTTTTGTGATATGAATGATGATACTAGTGCAGAGCAGAGAATATTTACTAGGGTTTTCAAATGTTTACACAGTGTCAGGCTGAGTCTTAAGAGATGTTTTGCTCAAATATGTAGATCTGAAATTAGGTGTCAGGAACTTTACTTCAGTAAAGTTTAACCATGTTTGACTTCATCTATATTAATGCAAAGCAAACAAAACCTGCTGATCTAGTTACAAATAAGAAGATTGTGCCACAGATCAGAGCCAAGACACTTCCATCAGTATGCAGATCACTTAATGCAGAAACGCAATCCTACATTCTTTAAATATATGTAACATATGATCTAGGAAGATGAGATATCTGTCGCTGACACTGATTTTGAGATATGGGTGAATCAAATGTTTAACTTCTTTTGTATTTTAATGAAAATATTTCATATCTTGGAAAGTTTAATTTACATTTGCATGAAATCTTAGCATGTTGTAGCTGTTAAAGATGTTTTTTGTTTGGTGATTAAGATTGGAGTCCATGCATCAGATATGATGAGCCATCTTTCATGAAAACATCGCTATCTGAGCCCTTGAAGTGCGTAACAATGTTGAATGAAAAAATGAAGATTAATATTGGTGTGACAAATCACTTATATTGCTTAATCACATCACGTATATGCTATGAATTCTATCTACAATTGACTTGTGTTAAATTATGACAGAGATATGTTGTTGTCATCTTCTTTTTGAGGTAATGAATGACAGAACTTCCCTAATCATATCCTTTCAAAATCCATCTAATAAAAGTTGAAGCTTAATGGATGTGTTCTTTGTTGTTTTATAGATTTCTTTTGCAGAAGGGAAAATTGCATGTTATTCTTTATGTCAGTTATCCTTGTTGGTGAAAGAAAAATGGCATATGAGACAAGTGCAGCAAGATTCTTTTCTTGTTTAAGTTTAGGAAATAATGGCAATTGAAACAAACGCAGCAAGAACTAGTGTTGCTAAGTTTGGGAAGTAATGGCATAAGTGTAACACAGTGTCATCGCCCCGATATCTTCATGGCAGAAAATGCCATGGTAGGTTGAATCCACAGCCACGCATGGCCATTGTATTCCCACCTGTTTGGAAGTAATGGCATCTAAAACAAGTACAGCAACAATATTTTGTTGTTTAAGTTTTGGAATTAATGGCATTTGAGACTTTTGTGTGAGTTTTGGAAGTAATTGCATGTGAGACAATTGCAGTAAGAATCTTTTGCTGTTTAAGTTTAGGAAGTAATGCCATCTGAGACAAGTGCGGCAAGATTTTTTTTATGTGTGTTTTGGAAGTAACGGCACGTACAGGAGACGAGTGTAGTAGGAATATTTTGCTATTGTCTATGTTTTACAACTATAAACAAGATATATTCACAAACACATCTGTGGTATTTTCATTATGCTTGTACTGTCATTGTATTGATGTTGGTGTCGTGAGAATATGTGATTGTATTGAAACGGTTCACCAAGTCTGTTGATTAAGCTATAATTGAGAATTACCAAGATCAAATGAAAATGACAGTTTTTTCCTGAATGCTTCTGACTTATGTGACTATGAAAGAATGTCCCCATGTCTCTGTTCAAGGTGTTGTCTGCTCTCTTACGGATCAAAATTGATTCTTATTAGATGTAATTATGGACAGAAAACTGTATTGTAAAGGTATGGTTTAGAAATAGCTGAAAGAGGAAAAGGCAGGCATCACAACTTTTGCTTTTCTCTGTCTATTGTAAGAAACTCAACATAACACCAAACAGTTTATATATATTCATACCTGATTAATACTGATAGTGTCTGTGATAATAAAGCTCAAAGATCACCTCCATAAGCAGATTAGAAATATAAGCAATGAATTTCTGAGTTATCAGCATGTCTCAATTTTATATTTCATGACGATGAACAGTGCCATCAGTTGTCCCATATTAAGAATTGTAAATAATCAAATTTCAACACTGTTAAAGCTCTACAAGAAGCTGGATGCTCAACATCAGAAACAGAAATTTAAGGTAGTTTAAACAGCTACCTGTATGGTGTCATGCACAGATTTGTATGAAAATTATATAGGATGGTGTAGATGGGTGAGAAAAACTCACCTGCCAAGTTTTAATTTTTTTTTTCCAAAAGAGCATTTTTTTGACTTGCATCATTTTTTTTGTGATTGGAAAATTCCATGGACTTTATACATGGAGAGTTTTGGGCATGTTGCCAAGTTCATAAAATCAGCTTAATTTATGATAACAAATCATTCGTTTAAATGCAACTTTCTCTCCTTTATAGATGGGATGAAAACTTCTCTTTAGTTTGTTTTAAGTTTTGAATTAATACACAATCTGATTTGCTATTGTGGCTATTTTGCTGCAGCCTGATTAGTCATACGAACTACCTTAAAAATGCATGCAACACTCAAATGTCGGCTGCCACACTCAAATGGCAACTGCCACAGGCAAAATGAGATGAGCCAATTGTAATGATTTCGATATAGGTAATGAGTTTTAACACACACAAAATATAATATAAATAAAATAAATTTTGGGATTTATAATGCACAATTCCAACCCACAAGTCTTTTTACACAGGGAAAAAAAGTTCATTTTGGCATTTGTGAGGGAAGCCAGGTAATTCTGCTAAGGCCTGCTATACACCAAGGTAATCACATGCTACAGAATACATTCAAAGTTACACAATTTGAGGGGCTCCAAGGCAAAGGCATGGGGCACCCAAGGCAATTGCCTTTGGTGCCTCGGGTTATTTTTCCCTACACCTTATAAACCATTTTACAACATTCAGGGACACAGCTCAATGCAATATAGCTGCAGTCTCCAAGTCTACCTATATATAACCATCTAAACCACGATCAGCTCCCCGAGTAACATCAGGTAAATGGTGACAATTAGGCAGCTATGGAATTTCAACAGTGCAAATATTTTCCCAAGAACATTTTTGGGCGGGTGCGGCGTGCCGCACCCGCCCTACATTTGTCTGACTATTGACCTACTTTTTCACATGCCGCAGTGTTGAGAAAATATTTGTGCCGGTTATATCCCAAACACCCACAGAGGTGATAGTTTACGGCAAGTTTTGTAATTATTACTTGATTTTGATATGTAAGTAATACGATAAAGTCGTCATAGGCAGTAATGTGTTTGTATTAAAAGAAATAACAAAAATAATTATTTTAGTAATAGAAATACTATTTGGAAATTGCAGCAAGATTTGCAGATGTTTTTATTTGAACAGTACCAGTTCACCAGTTTTGCTAGTTTTCCTAATCTTTGGGCTAAATTAATAGCATCGTGAAGGTCATATATATATATCATTTTATACTGATAGCTTCGGTATGTACTTTACAGCTTGTATGTGCATTGTGTTCAGTGTGTACATAGGCTATTTACTTTTCAAATCTTGTGACAAATTGTGCTTGCTGATGCTTGTATAAGGTATTATAGACAAATTATTAGAATGCATGTGCACCAGCAGAAATCATGGCCCAGGTTGAATAAAATAAATAAACATATGAATGAATATTTTATTCCCTGGATTATTTTTGTTGGGACAAAATAATGATATAGTTTGACGCTTTGAAATACAGTTACAAAGTTAAAAAATGATATCGAAATATTGTAAAATCAAACTTTTCCCCTCATAAGTTGTATCAAAACAACATATTGAGGATATTAATATGACAGATTTTTAAACTTTGATATGGAAAGATACCCCAGCCCTGTTGTCTCACCAGAGAAGATGAGCAGAAGTCTTTCTATCTGATGATTAAAAAAAACTCTAGGTATGATTACGAAAATGTTTTAAATAACTATTATCTTCAAAAGTTTTATAACAATGTTTTATATAAAATGTTAACATAAAACGTCTTCTGTTATGATGTGAAGGGTTAATATAAAAACAGGGAAAATCTGTTCCAACTGACCAGCAGAGAACAAAGGATAAGCAATAGATAAGATTAAAATCAGGGAAAATATGACACAACCGCCAATGGGGGAATAACAAACGTATAAAGTTAAAAACTCTTTTAACTTTGTTTATACGCTTTGTGTTATTCCCCATTGAAATTGATGTTGTGTCATATATTCCTGTTTTTAATTGTGAAGACTTACTCATTCTTTCATTTCTCTTAACAGTTTTTCATTTGCCCGCCCTATTCCTTTTAAAGGAATTTTTATTAACCTTACCAGGGCTCAAAATCGGGAGCTCTGCACTAGAGTCTTATGCACTATCAACTGTGCTATTAAACTTGACTGCCATTTTGAGCACTCTCTTACTAATCATGCTAATTGGATCACTATTTTATAAAGAAACCTGTGATCAAAGGTTGATTGTGATGGAGATCTCATTTCAATTGATCACATATGTGATGTGATCAAGCAAAATCAGTCAGAAGTTGGAAAAATTGATTTTCAGATACAGCAAAACAAAGAAAATAATTTCTTTTGCTGTCTTTTGTTTTGGAAACACTTCAGCTGTTCGTATCTTTGGAACTGAATATTCAATTCAACAGGGTTTCTGCAAAATGTAGCTTTGTAAATCAACCTTTAGACAATAAAATAGAAAACTGAAAATTGAATATGCCTGACTTCAGACTGATTTTGCTTGATCACCTTACATATTATAAACCACTGCTCAAAACATTGTCACTTCATTCGAACCTATTATACCTATCGATTTGTATCTTCCGCTCTTCTCCAGCGTGCCTCTTTGGCTCAGTTGGTTGGGGCGTCGTGCTAGTATTGTGAGGGTTTGAATCCGGCCAGATGCACTTTTTTTTCCAACGCTTATGTGCACTGGCTACTCTGGGGAAAGATTAAAATTTGTTCATGCTTTAACCCAGAGAACTAAGTATAATAGCTTTCAAAATGTCACTTTTTGGACACATCAACAAGTTTTTTGGATAACACATTTGACCAGATTAAACCCTACTCACAGTTGATCTGATCAAGAAAGCTTTTAAGCTTACTTGATCTGAAAGTGAGTAGTGAGTACTGTTCAAAATAGGATTTGTCATCAAGCAAAATGTAGACACTTAGAACTTATGATTAGGCCCCGAACAATCGATTTTGAGTTTCCGTCACATAATTTTTGAAAACAAGTGAGGTAACTTTTTCATTATTCATTATTCATTATTTTCGTGACTTTCATTATATGACAAAATGCGAGTGTAAAACACGTTGTTATTTACCGCTCACTCACTCAAAGGATGTTTAACCAAAGATATAAACTTGCAAAGAGGCTGCAAGGTCAAAATTGATACCAATTCCTTTCTTTTTACTATTATTTTTCTTATTTATTTATAATTTTGTGTAATTTAAGTACAAATTATCCAGTTGACGTTGACATGCGATATCGTCCACTGCATGACAGTACGACCACTGTCGCATATCTTAATTGATATGTACATGACAAATCGTTAATACAAACGTCAGCAAAGTCCCATCAAATTGAAATCAAAATACGAAACAATTGCAATTCATGAATTGGTAAGTTTTTACAGCTACACTATCGAATCTTGAGCCAACAAAATTAAAGGGAAAACCCCATGCGTACGTGTTTTGTTGATGTTGAATACCGCATGGTTCTTGCAGCAATGTCATAAACACAACGGAGTTGAAATATATAATTTTTTGCTCTTTTTGTATATTAAATTAAATTTAAAACTATGTCGAATACTATTTAAAAATAAATAACTGATCAATCGGGACAACAAATATAAAATTAACAGTATTAATATATTTCTTTAATTACCACAAACAACGATATTGTGCAAAGTCACAAACAGCACTGTAGAATAAAAAATCAGACATTGAAAAATATTTTTGTTCGACCGCATATTTCGTGTAACAGTGTCACAATAGAGCAGAGTTGAAATATATAAATTTTGCCATTTTTGTACAGTCAAATTAATGTAAAACGATACCAAGTACTATTTTAAAATATATGATTGATATATATGAAAAGAAATCCAAAAATTACAGAATCAATATATTTTTTTTAAATTCGCACAAACATCACTATTCATTGTGCGATTTTGCGAACAGCACTGTAGAATCATTGATCTGCATGACAGCATTAATCTGTCAGTCCAGTATATGATACGCACGTGGAAAAGGACAGCGACGTCAACATATTTACAAAGCGTTGCGTAACCGGGCCTACAGGATCTAGGCTATCACTATCAGCGCCAATCAACCGCCGCAATGAGTTTACTGCCGTAGCGAAATCGATGTTTTGAATTTGATTTTTCCACTAAAAATGCACGGATTTCATCGGTTTTTTTTGGCAAAAATGATCAGTTTTTATTTTTATTTTTCTAAAATCGCAATAATGAATTCAAGTGCGGGCCCGAAAATGAAGTGCGGGCGGGCGACGGGAAACTCAAAATCGACTTTGCCAGGCCTTAATTTAGTAAAAAGGGAATCTGTTGTCACAAGATTGTATGAAGATTGTAGCATTTGCCGTAGTCTTTCATTAAAGTTTCATGATTTCCTCTTCTGCTGTTTTTGTACATTTGATAGAAAAACACTAAAAAATGCATGGAAAGTGTTGTAAGTTTTGTTGTTTTGACATAAGTTATAGATGACTGGCAGAATGTAAGAAAGAATATTGTAACTACATTTGTATGGTATTGGCACTTACTCCTTTCCTGTGCTCTCCCCACACAGTGATGTCACCACAGCTTTTTCATGTTGTTAGCACTGTAAATCCTATTAAGATGATTTATAGTTTGAAATCCACTTGCAAGAAATAACAGATAAGCCTATAGTGTACTGAGCTAGGATAACATTTCTGACAACATTTGTATCCTATTGTGCTCCATGGCAGCAAGTTGACATTTAGGGCGAATTGGATGGCAGGAATAATATTTTCCAGTTTTAGCCATTTAACAACAAAAAAACCAAAAAAAAACAACAACCAGCAATGCCTCATTTCAAATGTTGAGCTTTAGTTTTGGTTTTGGTTTTGGTCACCTGGTTTCCTATTATAAATCCTGCCTAAGCTTTTGACTCACATGATTTTTGATATCTTTGTTTCTACCCTTTGTTAGAAACTTAAAATTTGTAGTAAAGAGATTCGATTTTCATTTCAGTTTCTTATATAATGCTGTGAAGAAGAAAATCACTTGGTTTGAAGTTACCTGATCTAAGTATACAAAAGAAATGTTTAAATTTGACAGTGCAAAATTCACGAGGAGAGAAATCGAGCATATCGATCTACATTGAAAAACATGGTTTAGAAAATCCAATAAGCTATGGCTATTTAGCACTCTAAATCCTATTAAGTTTTAGCCATTAAACAAAAAAACCAACAAAAAAACCAAAAAAAAACCCTGCAGCTAGTGTACTTCTTAATATTAATAATATTGATACATTGAACTTATAGAAAAGGAGTCATGGATACCATATGTGTACATCCATATCAAAACGATGCACTTGTCGGTTGCTACATGTGTCTTATTTCACATAATAGCTAGGAATAAATACCAGACCCATTTCAAGTGGAGATCACTTCAAATCATTTCCAAGTCACATGTTTAAGGAATACAGAGAATAAAATAAATAAATAAATTTCGGAATTTATATAGCGCTTTTTCCAGAGGATTCAAAGCGCTGTAATTTCGCCTGCGTGGTGAATCATCACAATCAGATAGCATCAACTAGGCTAGTTGCAGCCGAACCCGGCGCAAACCTATCCGCACTTAGATTGTAACATCCACCCATTTTCTGCAGCTCCCCAAATTCCATTGGGTGAAGGAAGTTTTTTGATAACGAAACAACTAATCACCGATTTTGAAAGCAGGAGGAAACCGGAGATCCCGGAGAAAACCTGCGTAGAGCGAGCATGGATCGGGATAAACCAAATGCACATGAGTCCTTGGGCCGCGCCGGGGCTTGAACCCGGGACCTCAGTGGTGCAAAGCGAGGGAATTACCACTGCGCTAACTCGCCCTCATTCCTTAACCATGTGACTTCAGGGATTATTTGAAGTGATCTCCACTTGAGATGAGTCTGGTATTTATTCCTAACTATTATGTGAAATGAGACACATGTAGCAGCCGACAAGTGCATCCTTTTGATATGGATGTACACATATGTCCATATATAGACATTTTCCCCCCTCCCAAGAAAAATCATGGACATGGAGAGAAAATGACACCCTTATATCAAGCCTTGGTATCTCCTTAATATAGAACCCACTCCATCCATAGATAGGTTTATTTGCCCTAGTATTTGATTGCAAATACTGCTTGGTCATGCTCCCCTCCAACCCACCTTAAGGCAGCTGTGTACTCTCAGACATGCATGTAGTAAAAGTGCAATAACTTTGTAATTATTCGCACAAGACATATAAAAGTATACATTTTTATGAAGGCAAGACATCAATAAATCTTAATATAAATACAGATTTGGGGTAAAAACAACAATTATGAAGAAAATCACAAAAAGAGAGTTTTTGGCAATATTTGTTAGGTACATCATAACAAAAAAACACTCTTTCCAAAATATTTTATTTTGTTTTTATGGGTAGCGTATTTGTGCGTTAACAAATTGCGCGATACGCAACGCGATGCATTGTTGCGCACGTGTATCCTGCTGGTACAACAAAGATTTTCTTTCCTTTTCAATTTCAAACACGAGTGGAATAGTGAAATAAAATCCTTAAAATATTGCAGTTGGAGTTTACAAATCTGGATTTTCATTCCTTGTATTTATAAAAAACATAACAAAGTACAAACATATCAAAAAAACTCAATTTTGCGAAAGAAACAATGTCTAGAGTACACAGCCGCGTTAATATGAATTTTTCATTTGTTTGTTTCTTCTTGGATCATGATTTATCTTGGAGAAAAACAAACGCCTGTCAAAAGGATGATTAAGTCATGTGACCACTCACAGAAAGTTTTCATTTCTGAACATCAGAACATCCCGACCTGCTGAAATTAGCCTTTTCCCTCTGAATTGAGATTTTTTTGCTAGGAATTACACAATATTGACACTTGTTCTTTTCTAATATTGTGGTATGATTTGTGCTCTTTCTGATTTTGTCTTATTTGTCTATTATGCACTTTGGCACTTTGAGAGCTCATTTAGCAGTAACAGTAGGATTTTTCTTTTTCAAATGTTTTTAAAAGCTTCCAAAAATTGATGCAAATGAGAATGCCAAGTGATAGGATGTGCTATCAGCTTAGTAAACACATTTGAAAAAGCTAATAGGTGATGAATCTTTATATTGAAGAAAAAGGAGGTATTTATCTTGGTTATATTAATGTTTTGTACAAATTGTATTCAGTTATCTGTACAGATTGTATGACATGCAACCTTGAATGAAGGATTTTTTACTTTTGTATAAGACAGACAATGCCTAAAAAATATATCTGAGTCAGGTTTTCATTAGAGTCGCTAATAGATTATATGTTCAGCAAAACTTTGATTAAAAGAAAAGACATGCGTTATACACAGCTACATTTAAGTTGATCAATCTCATTTTGCTATCTAAACAAAAAGTGAACAAGGCACTTCCCATCATTATTCACATAGGATGCCTATACATGGTATGTATTTCTATACCATCGTATGCGGAAGTCATGATGTCAATAACCTGCATGTATAGTGTGTTCCAATAAAAATTACTGGATGCTTTTACTCCTAAAGTATATACTAAAATCAAAAATTTTTAAAAGCTACATAGCACAATCTGTTTTCTACACGTCAGTGCAGATTTGCATTCGATTCGGTTCTGTGATTACAAAGAAACGAATGATTATGTAATAATGCATGTCACTATATGCATTTCATGTAAGTTTGACCATGAGCTTTATCTTCATATAATTATGTGCTCATGCTGATCAGACAATTTAATGTTGTCACTTTCCCCTACTACTCTTAATTCTTTTCTTGTGATAATCTTGGCATTCTGTCATTCATGTTGAGGTATCATAAAATTGATTGATGTTGTCAACGTATTCCCAGAAAGCTAACATAATATTGCTAAAAATATTTAATGAACTGCCTCTTACCAGGATGCTAAATAATGTTACAAAACTACACTGGTTTGTAGCTGTTAATTTGTTAAGACTTGTTTATCCTGTTTTCAAACATTTTCTCAGTTTGTAGCCTATACCAAGACTTGCCTATACCATCCCAAAAAAAATGATGGTGGGTAACTAAACTGAACACATAATTTTTCACATGGTCATAGCTTGAAAATCTGTTTATCAAAACTAACCAAAATTACACACAGGATTACTTCAATACTCTACTCTATATAATGACATGTCAATATCCAAATGGTCAGAGGATGATTTAAGGAAGCCCCATCATGCACTGTAAAAGTGTTATCACTAGAGTTTCAACTGCCACTTTACTTTTCAAATCCCATTGCATTCTGTGCAAAAGATGTTGTTTTAGAATTGTGTGTGTGTCATTATTACTTAGTCGATTTCAGAACAAAAGTGATGTATGCATGAAGGATAAATCACACCTTCTGTAGATAGCATAAAATGTGAAATCAACCAACATTTTGAATGTTTTTTTTATTGTAAATATATCTGTCCAAATTCAAATTTAACCATGCACGTCTATGCAGTGAGCGAGCAGTGGTGTCATGTTCCCTCACACACCCCTGCTAACCGCAAGTTGACCCCGTGGAGTGCTGGGTAGTGCTTAAATCATCATCTTCCAAATGGTTATCTTACTGACACAACTGAAAGAATGCACTGGCATGGAACCGCTTGTTGTCATATGTGGATCACAACCTGGAAATTTCGGCAACATAGAGTTTAAGGTATGTGAAGAAGTCAAGACAAATGAAAATGTCCGTGTTTGCCTATATCACGGTGTGTTTATTTTCAGTGGGTTCAAGTGTTATTTTTGTGAGGCCATCCTGAGACACAAAAGTCCACATTGCTGTTGCAATTGCTTTACAAACACATCAAATGCACAAGTTCTGTGTGGCATGGAAATTGGATGTCCATAATAAATGCAATATTAAATCCTTTTCTGGCACATTTGTGTCTAAATGATGTCATTGAAATATGACATGTCTGGTGGCATACATTTATACAACTTCTTGTTAATTTGAAACTATTCCAATTCAAATGATCATGATGATATGTTGTAGTTTAATAGTATAGGATACAATATCGTAACTAAATTTCCTTAAAGTGCCACTTAAAAATGTTGAGAACTAAAGTGCTACTATATCCATGAGAGCGGAAGGGTTTGACTAATGGGTGAGGTTCATTGTATTGCTTGGGACCTCTGGTGGGGCCCATGGGTAACTTCCTTGTGTGGGTTCATGGGGAATAACCCATGAAATTCTTGGATTTAAACATCACATTGAACATTATTTATATCATTGTTTCCCAGGCAAACAACAGACAGCAGGTCAGCTAGACCATGCAGGAGACTAACATGAATAGGTTTATTTCACCTTGAAGGCATGGATAGTCATCTTGCTAATATGAGCTAACTCTTCCCTTGGCTGTCCAATATGCCATGGTATCTGCGGGTCAGTTTATTGTTTCATTTCCACATCTGTTAGTTCAAAGAGAAATTGTGGTACTTTTGGAGTTATAAAAGAGTTAAAGCATCCGGTAATATTGGAACACATTGTATTTTGCTTTTCTAGAAATTAAAAAATGTGATGTATTCACAAAGTTATGAATATCAAATATTAGTTATAGAATGGCTAATAAAAATCAATTTTAGTTCATTTCTACTTGTTAAATAGAAAACCTACAAAATGTGTAATTCAGTATTCTGTAAATAGGCCAAGAGACTTGCTGTTACAAGGACATAAATACACTCAGAAAATGTCAATGACATCCAAGTTGCTTTCCCTTCTGAATCTTTCTATAAGTACTTGTCTTTTTTTCATGCCGACATTTTCATCCGTTCTTTGACTGCTAGCTTTCGCGATATTGATAAGAGGTTTAGTAGAGTTAACAAGATACAAATCTTTCTGCTGCTCAAAAGTGAATGAGATGTGACTAGCAAGTAATCAGAGAAAGAAGTGCTTTTTTAGGCTTTGATTTTGCAAGTAATACAATTGTTTATATACTCTAATCATACAGGGTCTATGCCCTAATGCAGGAAGTATTGCAATACTTTGGTTGAACTCTGAAATGAAGGAAATGTTTTTATGACAGTATAATGATGCAACTAAAATAACAGGTATTATAGCTGCATCTACAAGGTACACATCATATTTTATATTAATTAAAAAATGTATCTGCTTTGTTTATAAACATTGGATCCTGTTGAAATTGCCACAATTTATAACTTTATGATCTTTTATTACCAACAAGACAGTTCAGCTGAGAATGGTCGGCCTGTGATTTCATCCCTGGATTTCATGTTAGCTTATAGGTTAACTCCTAGCTGTCTCCCATTGAATAACTTGCATACTTGTCCATCCTTGTATATAAGCCCACTGTAACTTTTGAATGGGATGGGCTTATGCACAGGTGAATGCCATAGAATTCCATCTACAAGTATATGCCTCTTAATTAGGGGTTTTTTTTTTACAAAAGAGATAAATGGCAGACACCTGCCACATAAACATTATAATAGATTGGTCTTATATAATAATACATGTTTGTACAGCTGCCTGTATCAGTAATATAGTTGCTCAATCTCCAAATAATGTTTTTGTGGAGGGTGTCTGCATGCCTAAGTTCTATTTCATCAAAAAGCATTTGTTTAGAGGCATATATGCTTATAGATAGCATTCTATGGTATACCTAATAGAGGAGTTTTCATAAAAGTACCACCCTTTTTGAACCCTATAGTCAATAACATCATGAGTTCACCCGCACCACCATTATATTTTCATGCTGTAACCAGCATCCAAAGACTGAGGCAATGCAATGAACAGCTGCTTGATTTGAAACCAAAGACTGACAGAGAAGAGAGGGCACAGGTACAATAACATATCCTTCAACATCTGCATTGGCTTCCCCCAGAGCAGGAAAGAAAACAAATCAGATTGTACATATAGAATGCAATATAGCAAATTGCAATACCCATTTCTAATTTTCTTGGACAGTAACATCAATCACCCAAAAGATTAAGGTTCATGAAAACTCATACACATAAGTATGTCTGGTTCTGTCCTTCAATGTAGGTGAAATGGTATTCATGATGATGGTGTGTTTATTTCATGTATAGCCATGTTGCTTTCAGCAAAGACATTAATCACCCCAGAAAGATATTGTTCTCATGTGAATTTGCTGATGTAGATGTAGATTAAACTATATTTGCCACATCCAAACCCATTCAATCAGTCCCGTGCACACAGAGAGCTTTTTGCTTAAGCAATGCGATTCTTGAGCAAAAACTTGTGAACAGTCTCTAGGATTCCAATCCAATGTTTGGCCCCAAATTTAACCCCAAGAAATTTAGGGATTTCACGATTATATCCCTGAGTGATCCTTGAGTGCTACTTCCATGTGAACGATACATTTTGCAATTCTGGTGTGCTGAGCTTAACCTGTGACCTTGGTTTAATTATATTTAATGCAGCTCAATTCAGAGCCAATGTCATCTTGCAGGCGTTGCAATACTTGAGGATTCCAGGCTTCAATTGAGTTGTGTAGACAAACACTCCGGGACTTAGGAATCGCAATTCTCGAGCATGCCGATCCTTGAGAATTCTATGACTGTCAGAACATAACTATTGAGAGAACCAATGTATATTATGTCAATATCTCATCTTGTTCTTATTACATTTCTACCTGTATTCAGAGGAAACACTATCCCAGTAGTCTTATGACCCATATTTCAAACAAATGTACCCAACTGTAGGCCCATATGCTGTTTACCATGTGATTAAGTTAATACAATGTGGCAAGACTAAAGACGACAAAGAAAATAGGTCACTTTTGATTTTGCTAGACACATCCATGTATGGTTTGAGGTATGATATACAAGGCGACGTGTGAATGATTTAATCTGCCAGGTGTTTGCTTGAAACTTGCTGCTAAACTCATGTGGAGTCAATATCTGAAACTTTACTCCCAAGTACTACCCAAACAACCAATTTTGATGGATGCATTCCATTTGCCAATTTCCCTCCTACTATAAAGTGACAGGTTGTTGAACATGTATTTTTGCAAGCACTACATGCAGGTGATAACCACAAATGCTCATGTCCAAAGCTCTTTCCAGTTGAAGCAAAATGCACCAAACCTAAATAGTGGCAACTTTTTCATAATCTAGTAGAAATCACTCAATCTGGTAAAAGCTAGACTCAATTTACTTTATAAAAATGATCAAGAGACCAGACATTCAACACTTTGCAAAGGCAATTCAGCATCTTTGAAATTGAACAAGCTGTCAAATATTGCAGAGTAAGGCAAAGTAAGTAAAAAAAGTCTCACTTTGACATTTGCAAAAGTAGCCAGTTGTTAACGAGATAGCCATGTCGCCCATGTCAAAGACTCTGCAAGGCACATCACTTTTCAAAGTGATTTCGTGGGTAAGCTTGAAATTCTATGGAACAAAGAACTTATATGTAAGAAACTCCTGGAATTAATCCAGGCTAACAAGGGTTTACCTTGTAGTAAGGTATGCACTTCTTGGCTGCAAATTATCCATTTTGATGTTAAATGGTTCATGGAATAGAGACAATCTGCAGAGTGGGGAGACTATGTATGTTTGGGTGGCAGAGATCACTCAGTTACTGTCTTCAATTGTCTTGGCTAGCCACCCACCCAGCTGTCACTTTATCATGTTGGGGAAATTGGTCATATAGGGTCATAGTGGAATAATATCATTTAAAGGCTTAATGTACGATTTCCTTCAAATTTTAAATTTGTCATTATATACTCAAAATGCTGAAATAATACTAGTAATAATGATTGGGAATGGTTTCTGTCCATTTTGAGCTGAAATAACGAGGTAACGTGAAAGAAACACTGCTTGTTATTTTGGCTGTTTAACACGCAGTTCTATGGGCGGACATAAAGTCATAATTTCTTGAATTATGACTTTATGTCGAACTTTGCTCTGTTTAACTACAAACACAACAAATTTGGCTGATTCCATTTAGGTGCAAGTTGTGACATGTGTAAACATTACAAATATGCCAAAAAAATCAAGTTTGAAAATTTTTTACCAAATTCATATTATAAGATCGTACATTATGACTTTAAATGACAGGGAAACCTCACTTTGTAGTTACACTGCCCCACCTGTGGTGTGGTTGCCCACATAAAGGTAGCTCAATTGTGAGTGCATTCAGTGCAAGGTTGTTTTTGGCAGTGCTACAATATGAAAGACAAAATAATGAATTCATATTCATGTTCATATTGTATTAATATTAACCAAAATTAGTGGATCTTTGATATGTAGGCTTCATATCATGCATTGTATTTTGTTACCTTATTACTGTGTAACACATATGCATGGATTGATTGATTTAATTACAGATTAGCAATTCTTGGCTGCCAATGATGGATTTTATTTACATTTGAAATTTTATAAATATTACAAAATACCTTTATAATAAGAATGGTTTTATGATGTTTATGAATGAGGTTAAATCCTTACTGTAACTTATTTCCAGAGCCAATGTCACCAATGCGTGTTCACTCCATTGGTTGTTTGATGTGTGTATGACCATCCTGCACGCCATGTACATACGGTGTTATGAACATCGCGTATGCGTGCAACTAATATCTCTATTTGAATAAGTTCATCAGGACTGATATGATTAAATTGAATATCAGATTTTGTTGTTGGTGTACAAGTCCAGCAATTTACTCAATTTTTAGACGTTTCATCTTGCATGCGGAGGATTTCATCAGTAATGCGCCAATACAGCCGCTGCAACACCTCGTCTGGTCCACCTACTCAATGAGTAGTACTCATCCCCAAGGTGTGTAGTTGTTTGCAGAAGCTGATCGTACACATAACTCAAAGAATAAGTCCCTTCTATTATATTTCTATTGTAATAATTAAACGACGGTTCCTGCGCTTTATTCAAAATGGATTTCGACAAAACTACAGGAGCTACATGTAAAGTCTTGATTTTTGCATTGTATGTTAGTTTAATAAAGTACATTACAATCATGTAAAAAACAGAATTTTGAAAAATATTAGGGGCATCCTCCTCAGGAAATGTTACAATATGGTTTTAATAACTGATGACAATAATCAATGCACTTGCCCTTTAGTGTTTTCCAATTACACACTCCCCCTCAGGGTCGTGTATTGTTCTGGTGAAAAAAATTCAAGGGTGTGAGCATTTATTTTTTTCAAAAAATCATATGTAGTCATTACCCTTGAATCAATAGTTACATAATTAGGTCAGCACAAACATCTCACAAACCTGTAGATTCACAATCCCTAGCAGGATACTGGAGGCGACTTTCACAAAAAATCCTCAGCTCCGATCCATATCCAATTTGAAAGATCCATTTTCATTTTCAATTTTGAGGAGATGAGAAAAACACATTTGGGGTTTGCAGTATGGATGATTGGTTCATAATCATCATACAAGACAGTAAATAATGCATATATCTCAGCCACACAAGACTCAGTCTTTCTAAATATAACTTTGACTTGTAGATGCCATCATCAAAACTGCATGCCGACAATGTTAAGGCCTTAATTTAAACCATACACAGTAGCCTGTCTATGTTTAAACAAACAAGTAGCATGTGATTCATGGATTTGGGTAGTCTCTATGGCAAGTTAGCACTATATTTGAGTCATATCTGTAAGACTTTGACAAAATCTTCTTCCAAAGCAGAAAATCAAGAAACTGAATATCTCGGAGTAATGACAACCTTCACAAACATCTCTCACGAACATACATACTCTGAACTCAGGATTAACCTTAGTTTGCTAGGTAGGGTAATCTCCAAAAATGTTTGCATTGTTGCAACAGAGAGATTGACTATTAATTATGGACCCAGTCCACACAAACCTCACTAGTATATTTTCGTCATCATGTTGTAATTACCCGATTATGATAAATGAATGATGAGAGTGTTTACAGGCATCATCATGTCTTCATTCTGTAATTACGAAGGCCATTGAGTAAACAATGCAACAGCAAAGGTCATTTTCATTGGTAAATACAACACAATCATGCTACAAACCGGCCCAATGATGAAAATTTTCATCATTCACGAATGATGATACGATTATAGTATGCCAAAGATTTTGAGTGGACACACGATACTAATTTCATAATACAGTTATGACACAATAATAATCTGGGAAAAACACACTGGTGGACCGGGTCAATAGCTGACTTTGACCATGGTTTGACTACTTGACACTTAATACACTTCTACAAGGATTCAGAAAAAGTACAGTTTGACCTACCTGTGTTGAGTGTATAGCAAAAGGGTCATGTAAAACTAAGTCAAATAAGGAATAGTTTTCATCATCTAGGATGTTACGTTACCTAGAAAACATCACAAAATGGGTCATGGTCAATTGACTGCAATGGGGCTTGACTTTTATTGCCATATTTTCAGTAAGGAAGCATTATAGACTACAAACTAATTGACCAGGAAAAGACTGCAGATTGTCCTTAAGGCACCTGCTTTAATTGTTGGCTGCCTGCTGAGATTTGAGGTACAAATTTATGGGTCCTGAAGGCATGCTACAATTATACCCTACTAGCACTATTAATGAAATACCATGCAAAAATTGGGAGATGTCCAGCGATTTGCCTGTAAAATTGCAAGGTTTGGTTTCATTTGAGGCAGTTGACAACTGCTTGGACTAGAGCTTCATTTGAGGCAGCCAACTGCCTAAATTAGAGCTTCATTTCAGGCAGTCAACAATTAAGAGCTTCATTTGAGGCAGCCATTTGCCTAATTTAGAGCTTCATTTGAGGCAGCGGACTGCCTAAATTAGAGCTTCATTTAAGGCAGTTGAGTTGACTGCCTAACTTATAGCTTCATTTGAGGCAGTTGAATCGACTGCCTAAATTAGAGCTTCATTTGAGGCAGTTACCCTGAATAAGAGCTTCTTGGAGGTCGTTGACTGCCTAAATTAGAGCTTCATTTGAGGCAGTCACCCTAAATTAGAGCTTCTTTGAGGTCGTTGACTGTCTAAATTAGAGCTTCATTTGAGGTCGACTGCCTAAATTAGAGCTTCAAATAGGCAGTCAAAAAAATCGACCAACATTTTGAATGTTTTTTATTGTAAATATATCTGTCCAAATTCAAATTTAACCATGCACGTCTATGCAGTGAGCGAGCAGTGGTGTCACAACCTGGAAATTTCGGCAACATAGAGTTTAAGGTATGTGAAGAAGTCAAGACAAATGAAAATATTCATGAGAGTGTTGGGGCGCATGGGGGGCATTTGTGTCCGTGTTTGCCTATATCATGGTGTGTTTATTTTCAGTGGGTTCAAGTGTTATTTTTGTGAGGCCATCCTGAGACATGAAAGTCCACATTGCTGTTGCAATTGCTTTACAAACACATCAAATGCACAAGTTCTGTGTGGCATGGAAATTGGATGTCCATAATAAATACAATATTAAATCCCTTTCTGGCACATTTATGTCTAAATGATGTCATTGAAATATGACATGTCTGGTGGCATACATTTATACAACTTCTTGTTAATTTGAAACTATTCCAATTCAAATGATCATGATGATATATTGTAGTTTAATAGTATAGGATACAATATTGTAACTAAATTTCCTTAAAGTGCCACTTAAAATGTTGAGAACTAAAGTGCTACTATATCCATGAGAGAGGAAGGGTTTGACTAATGGGTGAGGTTCATTGTATTGCGTGGGACCTCTGGTGGGGCCCATGGGTAACTTCCTTGCGTGGGTTCAGGGGGAATAACCCATGAAATTCTTGGATTTAAACATCACATTGAACATTATTTATATCATTGTTTCCCAGGCAAACAACAGACAGCAGGTCAGCTAGACCATGCAGGAGACTAACATGAGTAGGTTTATTTCACCTTGAAGGCAGGGATAGTCATCTTGCTAATATGAGCTAACTCTTCCCTTGGCTGTCCAATATGCCATGGTATCTGCGGGTCAGTTTATTGTTTCATTTCCACATCTGTTAGTTCAAAGAGAAATTGTGGTACTTTTGGAGTTATAAAAGAGTTAAAGCATCCGGTAATATTGGAACACATTGTATTTTGCTTTTCTAGAAATTAAAAATGTGATGTATTCACAAAGTTATGAATATCAAATATTAGTTATAGAATGGCTAATAAAAATCAATTTTAGTTCATTTCTACTTGTTAAATAGAAAACCTACAAAATGTGTAATTCAGTATTCTGTAAATAGGCCAAGAGACTTGCTGTTACAAGGACATAAATACACTCAGAAAATGTCAATGACATCCAAGTTGCTTTCCCTTCTGAATCTTTCTATAAGTACTTGTCTTTTTTTCATGCCGACATTTTCATCCGTTCTTTTGACTGCTAGCTTTCGCGATATTGATAAGAGGTTTAGTAGAGTTAACAAGATACAAATCTTTCTGCTGCTCAAAAGTGAATGAGATGTGACTAGCAAGTAATCAGAGAAAGAAGTGCTTTTTTAGGCTTTGATTTTGCAAGTAATACAATTGTTTATATACTCTAATCATACAGGGTCTATGCCCTAATGCAGGAAGTATTGCAATACTTTGGTTGAACTCTGAAATGAAGGAAATGTTTTTATGACAGTATAATGATGCAACTAAAATAACAGGTATTATAGCTGCATCTACAAGGTACACATCATATTTTATATTAATTAAAAATGTATCTGCTTTGTTTATAAACATTGGATCCTGTTGAAATTGCCACAATTTATAACTTTATGATCTTTTATTACCAACAAGACAGTTCAGCTGAGAATGGTCGGCCTGTGATTTCATCCCTGGATTTCATGTTAGCTTATAGGTTAACTCCTAGCTGTCTCCCATTGAATAACTTGCATACTTGTCCATCCTTGTATATAAGCCCACTGTAACTTTTGAATGGGATGGGCTTATGCACAGGTGAATGCCATAGAATTCCATCTACAAGTATATGCCTCTTAATTAGGTTTTTTTTTTACAAAGAGATAAATGGCAGACACCTGCCACATAAACATTATAATAGATTGGTCTTATATAATAATACATGTTTGTACAGCTGCCTGTATCAGTAATATAGTTGCTCAATCTCCAAATAATGTTTTTGTGGAGGGTGTCTGCATGCCTAAGTTCTATTTCATCAAAAAGCATTTGTTTAGAGGCATATATGCTTATAGATAGCATTCTATGGTATACCTAATAGAGGAGTTTTCATAAAAGTACCACCCCTTTTTGAACCCTATAGTCAATAACATCATGAGTTCACCCGCACCACCATTATATTTTCATGCTGTAACCAGCATCCAAAGACTGAGGCAATGCAATGAACAGCTGCTTGATTTGAAACCAAAGACTGACAGAGAAGAGAGGGCACAGGTACAATAACATATCCTTCAACATCTGCATTGGCTTCCCCCAGAGCAGGAAAGAAAACAAATCAGATTGTACATATAGAATGCAATATAGCAAATTGCAATACCCATTTCTAATTTTCTTGGACAGTAACATCAATCACCCAAAAGATTAAGGTTCATGAAAACTCATACACATAAGTATGTCTGGTTCTGTCCTTCAATGTAGGTGAAATGGTATTCATGATGATGGTGTGTTTATTTCATGTATAGCCATGTTGCTTTCAGCAAAGACATTAATCACCCCAGAAAGATATTGTTCTCATGTGAATTTGCTGATGTAGATGTAGATTAAACTATATTTGCCACATCCAAACCCATTCAATCAGTCCTGCACACAGAGAGCTTTTTGCTTAAGCAATGCGATTCTTGAGCAAAAACTTGTGAACAGTCTCTAGGATTCCAATCCAATGTTTGGCCCCAAATTTAACCCCAAGAAATTTAGGGGATTTCACGATTATATCCCTGAGTGATCCTTGAGTGCTACTTCCATGTGAACGATACATTTTGCAATTCTGGTGTGCTGAGCTTAACCTGTGACCTTGGTTTAATTATATTTAATGCAGCTCAATTCAGAGCCAATGTCATCTTGCAGGCGTTGCAATACTTGAGGATTCCAGGCTTCAATTGAGTTGTGTAGACAAACACTCCGGGACTTAGGAATCGCAATTCTCGAGCATGCCGATCCTTGAGAATTCTATGACTGTCAGAACATAACTATTGAGAGAACCAATGTATATTATGTCAATATCTCATCTTGTTCTTATTACATTTCTACCTGTATTCAGAGGAAACACTATCCCAGTAGTCTTATGACCCATATTTCAAACAAATGTACCCAACTGTAGGCCCATATGCTGTTTACCATGTGATTAAGTTAATACAATGTGGCAAGACTAAAGACGACAAAGAAAATAGGTCACTTTTGATTTTGCTAGACACATCCATGTATGGTTTGAGGTATGATATACAAGGCGACGTGTGAATGATTTAATCTGCCAGGTGTTTGCTTGAAACTTGCTGCTAAACTCATGTGGAGTCAATATCTGAAACTTTACTCCCAAGTACTACCCAAACAACCAATTTTGATGGATGCATTCCATTTGCCAATTTCCTCCTACTATAAAGTGACAGGTTGTTGAACATGTATTTTTGCAAGCACTACATGCAGGTGATAACCACAAATGCTCATGTCCAAAGCTCTTTCCAGTTGAAGCAAAATGCACCAAACCTAAATAGTGGCAACTTTTTCATAATCTAGTAGAAATCACTCAATCTGGTAAAAGCTAGACTCAATTTACTTTATAAAAATGATCAAGAGACCAGACATTCAACACTTTGCAAAGGCAATTCAGCATCTTTGAAATTGAACAAGCTGTCAAATATTGCAGAGTAAGGCAAAGTAAGTAAAAAAAGTCTCACTTTGACATTTGCAAAAGTAGCCAGTTGTTAACGAGATAGCCATGTCGCCCATGTCAAAGACTCTGCAAGGCACATCACTTTTCAAAGTGATTTTAGGTGGGTAAGCTTGAAATTCTATGGAACAAAGAACTTATATGTAAGAAACTCCTGGAATTAATCCAGGCTAACAAGGGTTTACCTTGTAGTAAGGTATGCACTTCTTGGCTGCAAATTATCCATTTTGATGTTAAATGGTTCATGGAATAGAGACAATCTGCAGAGTGGGGAGACTATGTATGTTTGGGTGGCAGAGATCACTCGGTTACTGTCTTCAATTGTCTTGGCTAGCCACCCACCCAGCTGTCACTTTATCATGTTGGGGAAATTGGTCATATAGGGTCATAGTGGAATAATATCATTTAAAGGCTTAATGTACGATTTCCTTCAAATTTTAAATTTGTCATTATATACTCAAAATGCTGAAATAATACTAGTAATAATGATTGGGAATGGTTTCTGTCCATTTTGAGCTGAAATAACGAGGTAACGTGAAAGAAACACTGCTTGTTATTTTGGCTGTTTAACACGCAGTTCTATGGGCGGACATAAAGTCATAATTTCTTGAATTATGACTTTATGTCGAACTTTGCTCTGTTTAACTACAAACACAACAAATTTGGCTGATTCCATTTAGGTGCAAGTTGTGACATGTGTAAACATTACAAATATGCCAAAAAATCAAGTTTGAAAATTTTTTACCAAATTCATATTATAAGATCGTACATTATGACTTTAAATGACAGGGAAACCTCACTTTGTAGTTACACTGCCCCCACCTGTGGTGTGGTTGCCCACATAAAGGTAGCTCAATTGTGAGTGCATTCAGTGCAAGGTTGTTTTTGGCAGTGCTACAATATGAAAGACAAAATAATGAATTCATATTCATGTTCATATTGTATTAATATTAACCAAAATTAGTGGATCTTTGATATGTAGGCTTCATATCATGCATTGTATTTTTGTTACCTTATTACTGTGTAACACATATGCATGGATTGATTGATTTAATTACAGATTAGCAATTCTTGGCTGCCAATGATGGATTTTATTTACATTTGAAATTTTATAAATATTACAAAATACCTTTATAATAAGAATGGTTTTATGATGTTTATGAATGAGGTTAAATCCTTACTGTAACTTATTTCCAGAGCCAATGTCACCAATGCGTGTTCACTCCATTGGTTGTTTGATGTGTGTATGACCATCCTGCACGCCATGTACATACGGTGTTATGAACATCGCGTATGCGTGCAACTAATATCTCTATTTGAATAAGTTCATCAGGACTGATATGATTAAATTGAATATCAGATTTTGTTGTTGGTGTACAAGTCCAGCAATTTACTCAATTTTTAGACGTTTCATCTTGCATGCGGAGGATTTCATCAGTAACGCGCCAATACAGCCGCTGCAACACCTCGCCTGGTCCACCTACTCAATGAGTAGTACTCATCCCCAAGGTGTGTAGTTGTTTGCAGAAGCTGATCGTACACATAACTCAAAGAATAAGTCCCTTCTATTATATTTCTATTGTAATAATTAAACGACGGTTCCTGCGCTTTATTCAAAATGGATTTCGACAAAACTACAGGAGCTACATGTAAAGTCTTGATTTTTGCATTGTATGTTAGTTTAATAAAGTACATTACAATCATGTAAAAAACAGAATTTTGAAAAATATTAGGGGCATCCTCCTCAGGAAATGTTACAATATGGTTTTAATAACTGATGACAATAATCAATGCACTTGCCCTTTAGTGTTTTCAATTACACACTCCCCTCAGGGTCGTGTATTGTTCTGGTGAAAAAATTCAAGGGTGTGAGCATTTATTTTTTTCAAAAAATCATATGTAGTCATTACCCTTGAATCAATAGTTACATAATTAGGTCAGCACAAACATCTCACAAACCTGTAGATTCACAATCCCTAGCAGGATACTGGAGGCGACTTTCACAAAAAATCCCTCAGCTCCGATCCATATCCAATTTGAAAGATCCATTTTCATTTTCAATTTTGAGGAGATGAGAAAAACACATTTGGGGTTTGCAGTATGGATGATTGGTTCATAATCATCATACAAGACAGTAAATAATGCATATATCTCAGCCACACAAGACTCAGTCTTTCTAAATATAACTTTGACTTGTAGATGCCATCATCAAAACTGCATGCCGACAATGTTAAGGCCTTAATTTAAACCATACACAGTAGCCTGTCTATGTTTAAACAAACAAGTAGCATGTGATTCATGGATTTGGGTAGTCTCTATGGCAAGTTAGCACTATATTTGAGTCATATCTGTAAGACTTTGACAAAATCTTCTTCCAAAGCAGAAAATCAAGAAACTGAATATCTCGGAGTAATGACAACCTTCACAAACATCTCTCACGAACATACATACTCTGAACTCAGGATTAACCTTAGTTTGCTAGGTAGGGTAATCTCCAAAAATGTTTGCATTGTTGCAACAGAGAGATTGACTATTAATTATGGACCCAGTCCACACAAACCTCACTAGTATATTTTCGCCATCATGTTGTAATTACCCGATTATGATAAATGAATGATGAGAGTGTTTACAGGCATCATCATGTCTTCATTCTGTAATTACGAAGGCCATTGAGTAAACAATGCAACAGCAAAGGTCATTTTCATTGGTAAATACAACACAATCATGCTACAAACCGGCCCAATGATGAAAATTTTCATCATTCACGAATGATGATACGATTATAGTATGCCAAAGATTTTGAGTGGACACACGATACTAATTTCATAATACAGTTATGACACAATAATAATCTGGGAAAAACACACTCGGGTGGACCGGGTCAATAGCTGACTTTGACCATGGTTTGACTACTTGACACTTAATACACTTCTACAAGGATTCAGAAAAAGTACAGTTTGACCTACCTGTGTTGAGTGTATAGCAAAAGGGTCATGTAAAACTAAGTCAAATAAGGAATAGTTTTCATCATCTAGGATGTTACGTTACCTAGAAAACATCACAAAATGGGTCATGGTCAATTGACTGCAATGGGGCTTGACTTTTATTGCCATATTTTCAGTAAGGAAGCATTATAGACTACAAACTAATTGACCAGGAAAAGACTGCAGATTGTCCTTAAGGCACCTGCTTTAATTGTTGGCTGCCTGCTGAGATTTGAGGTACAAATTTATGGGTCCTGAAGGCATGCTACAATTATACCCTACTAGCACTATTAATGAAATACCATGCAAAAATTGGGAGATGTCCAGCGATTTGCCTGTAAAATTGCAAGGTTTGGTTTCATTTGAGGCAGTTGACAACTGCTTGGACTAGAGCTTCATTTGAGGCAGCCAACTGCCTAAATTAGAGCTTCATTTCAGGCAGTCAACAATTAAGAGCTTCATTTGAGGCAGCCATTTGCCTAATTTAGAGCTTCATTTGAGGCAGCGGACTGCCTAAATTAGAGCTTCATTTAAGGCAGTTGAGTTGACTGCCTAACTTATAGCTTCATTTGAGGCAGTTGAATCGACTGCCTAAATTAGAGCTTCATTTGAGGCAGTTACCCTGAATAAGAGCTTCTTGGAGGTCGTTGACTGCCTAAATTAGAGCTTCATTTGAGGCAGTCACCCTAAATTAGAGCTTCTTTGAGGTCGTTGACTGTCTAAATTAGAGCTTCATTTGAGGTCGACTGCCTAAATTAGAGCTTCAAATAGGCAGTCAAAATTGGACTGCTTAACTTGGGTCCAAATGAAGGTCTAGCAACTGCCTATACTGATGTGAAGGCCTAGCTTCAATACATTTGATGCCCTTCAACTTATTGAAGTGTCTGCCTGTATTAACTGCTTAACAAATTGCCTAATGACTGCCTAATGAAGGCTTTCATTTTGGTAATAGGGTAGATCAAATAATAAAGTGTTTAACTTTAAGGGGGTACTACACCCTTGTGGTAAATTTGTGACTATTTTTGCATTTTTCTCAAAAAATAATTACACACTGGTAACAAAATTTATGTATATTATTGGGGCAAGGAATCCAATTACTACACTGAAATTTCAGTGACTCAGGACAAGTGGTTCAGTATATATGATAGGAAACGAGGTACATCCTAGCGGTACCTTATTTCTGATCATAAATAACAAACCGCTTGTCTTGGGTCACTGAAATTCCAGTGTAGTAATTGTATTCTTTGCCCCTATAATATGCCTAACTTTTGTTACCACTGTGTTATTAGTTTTTGAGAAAAATGCAAAAATAGACACAAATTTATCGAGGGGTGTAGTACCCCCTTAACACTACACTATTTTAGCTCACCTGAAACAGTTTGGCTAGGTTGACAAGCATTTTTAGCATATGTGGTGATGCTGTCTACAATTCAGGATTGTCCTATTTGATGACATGATTGACAATGTGACATCATAGAATGTTACAATGTCATTCAAGAACCTTTACATTTTCCCAATCAATCTGGTGACCTTTTGATCACAACATGCTTGTAAGCGTTGTTGTTTTATCCCACCATTTATAATGTGGTACGGTGGATACTGGTATTAATAAAAGAGTTCTGAATAAACTGGAGGATGGAGGAACCATCATGTGTTGGTTCGTCTAGAGTGTGAGTGAGAGAGAGAGAGAGTGATTTATCCCACACCTGGGTTTTATAGTCGTCTTCCCTATTCATAAACAAATATTCTTTGATACTAAAATCGATCGGGATGAGTCGGCAATTTGTGACTTTCCCAAACAAGAATATCTTATAAAAAAGTAAGACAACATTCTGCACTGTTACATGCTCACTGAGTATGCTGAGGCTTGTGTATCAACATCTAGGTGTTGTGCCTGTGCGTTGGTTTTTTTATTGACACATTCCTCATACTAATCAAAGGCATCACAATCAGAGGAAATAATTTTCTAATTTTCATAGGATTTACAGATTTGTTTGTAAAGCAAAATGTACGAGAAAGAAATCTGTTGAAAAAATTTTTTCTCTATTTTTCAAATAAAAAAAGCAATGTGTAATTGGGAAACAGTTTTGATTTCTTAGCTTATCACAAGGGAGGTTTGTTGAATAAAAATCAAACATGCAGTCATTGTTGGATTGCCCTTTATGGTAGGAAGGCTTAGAAAGGAGTCACACATTTCAAAAAAGGTTTTGCAGACTGATATGACATTTAGAAAAAATAATATAAATATTGTCAGGAATTATAGCCTTAACATTCTCAAATGCAATTGTTAGTAATAGAACACATGAAAACTTGTTGACAGTCCCTTCTGTCATGTCTGTATTCAGAAAACATAAAATAGTGGGTGGTTATGAAATGAGATGGAGGATAATGTGGATATCCGACAGAGATTAATGGACTGCCATATAAAGAATAGAAAAAAAGCTTTCCTTATCTGAATAATCAAAAGTATTCTCTCATGATGAGTTGAACTAGTTCATGAACCACTATGCCTCATCCAAACAATATCTTGGCTCAATGTTACTACACACTTTCACAGATTCATTTATAGTCAATCCTTAGAATTTGTGATTTCAGAACTGCATTGTCTTTGAAAATGTATTCTGAAATGTTGGTGAAATTGCCATCTTGCATCGGAGAAATATGGCAATTTAGGCAAAATACCTGTGTGTATGGCAGAACTATAGGAGGGTCATGTGTTTCCCCGAGTTAGCATTTTACAAACTTTTGGAGTTTTTTTAAAGCAATGTGCATTGATCTTGCAGGAAATAATTCAAGGAAGCCAATAATCACATATTTCTATAGATCGTGTAGTGCCTGAGTTAAGATTTTACACAATAATAGTGCCAAAATGGTCCACCAAATGGCTTCAATTAGTCTTCATTTTGCAAAAGTTTCTCACCTCTGGGAGGGGCACATCCCCCCTTAGACACCCCCTTGTGTCGCTCAAGCATGACATTTGGTGCTGCCACACGTCAATGTGTCATTTGTGCCCCACCATTCAAAAATCCTGGATCCATGCCTGCAATGATTTACCTTAAAATTCAACAACTTCAGGAACTTTTGACATTCTTCTCACAAAAATAACAGAAAGTTATATTTTAGCACTTTCAATAACCATTATTGATCCTTATTTTCGATTATAAACCTCTAAATTGTAACTGCTTGGTGCATCCTAATACATGACTGATGCTAACATCTACCCATTACATTTGTGACTGGACGCGGCGAATCAGCCGTAAAGTCGGCTTCGGTCAATTTTGTTTTATTTCGTGTTTAGAAAATATATACCATAAGCTTTAAAATGGTATATCATTTGACTTCAAACGATATCCAAAAGCGAGGTTATGATTTGTTGAACTCTGTTCCTTCGACAAAATTGTATTTTTTATCGGTTCTGCATGTGTCTCTTTTTCTACATTTCTGGTAATAAATATCCAAGAGTCATAATTGGCGGTCATTTCAAATCATCCCCAAGTCAACGAGGTTCAGAAATATCCTCTCATTGTTCATTGTTGATTATACATACCTAGACAAAATACAATGCTTTGTTATCTACCACTTGAACAGGATTTAGCCAAAGCAAACAAAGACAAAAACTATTCTATAGAAATAGGTAGAAGCTTATTATCCTCTTCAGCAGTAGTATTATTGATTGATTTAAACAGCGCTTGATAAGATACTTGTCGCAAGCGAATTGATACACCTATGAATCGACCTTCACATACATTTTACACTTTAACTCAGAATACAATTTGCGAGTTTACGGTTGATTCGCCACGCCCACTCACATTTGTGTGGTCTTAAGGCTTTATAAAACATTTGAAAAAGATTTTGAATTCACAGAAAACATTTTCTGTTAACTTGCTATTTCTATTCTTCCATATTTCACATTGATGTGAAAAAAGTGATTAAAACACTTAAAATGAAGTTACTTAAAAAATATATTAATGTATGGATACCAAGACCAGCACCTGATGCCTAGGAGAAATTGGCCTTGATGGAAGAACTTGATGCTGATTGCATCTATAAGATATTTGCCAAATATATTTTGTTAGAATTTATGCATTAATAGCAATAACAAATTTGCAAACTACTATTTTGTAGAATTTATGCATTTTTTATCAGCTTCTAAAGTGAAGAATTTGAGTAAGATGAGATGCAATCTGATTGAACCATGGATGTACTACGTCTATGATTGAACCAAGCCTAAGGGGTATTATTGTGATACTGAGATGCAAAATAAGGATATATTGATATCAGCTCATAAAACTTGCAACTAATTGTGTATATTAAAGATTTAAGGATTGCAATAAAAGTAACCTAACCACTGTTTTTCATAGTAACCTAGGTATCAAGCATGATTCTGATGATAAGGGGAAAAAGTTTGTCTCTTAAACCTGTGCATAAATATGTCAAAAGGAACCCTTTCCAACATGTTGAAAGAACTTGATATCTGGTGAGATCAAAATATCAACTGCACATTATAAATTACAAATGACACTGCATAAGCTTGGTTAAGTTTGAGGAGAACCTGATGACCCAATAATGAAAGTTAGTTGTAACACAACACTAGTGTAATGAATGGTTTAAATTAAAGATATCTTCAGCTTCTGAAATATTTTCTTGGGGAAAGCATATTCTACTCTGAAAATTAACGAGGGGGTGGCATGAAGTCATATTGGGCCACCTTTCTAAACTTTTGTTGCCCTCATATAACCCTCTTTCTTTTGGCAGGTGCTGCCATGCAACGGCAACAATCAATTTCAGCTCTTTCTGTACCCAATTCATTAAATGACTTGTTTTGTCAGCATTTTAATGATTTACCTAAAGTTCAACCGCTTCAGGAACTTTTGACATTCTTCTCACAAAAATAGCAGAATGTTATATTTTGGCACTTTCAATAACCACAAAGTCTCTAACTTATTGATCCTTTTAGAGACTTTACCTTGCAGTGACCTATTTTTGGTTGTAAGCCACTAAATTGGAATTGCTGTGTGATCCTAACACCATACCGTAGAATTCCGTCTAGAAGCATATATGTGTACATCCATATCAAAACGATGCACTTGTCGGCTGCTACATGTGTCTCATTTCACATATTAGCTAGGAATAGACATCAGACTCATATCAAGTGTAGGTCACTTCAAATCATCCCCAAGTCAAATTGTATAAGGAATGTTCTCTGTATTCCTAACCCATGTGACTTCGGATGATTTGAAGTGACCTCCACTGCGGAGATGAGTCTGGTATTTAATCCTAGCTATTATGTGAAATGAGACACATGTAGCAGCCGACAAGTGCATCGTTTTGATATGGATGTACACATATGCCTCTATAAACAAGGGGTTTTTTTAACGAAAGATATGAAAGGCCAATACCCTTCTCAAAAACATCGCAATAGATTGGTCTTACAAATATACATGTTCGTACAGCCGCCTTTATCAGTAATATAGTTGTTCAAACTCCAAATAACGTTTTGTTGAGAGTGTCTGCCTCTTAATGTCTCTTGTGTCAAAAAAAACCTCGTTTAGAGGCATATATATGCTTGTAGACGGAATTTTACGGTATACTATGATCAGCTCGTAATTTAGGGCGAGAATTATTCATTTTTGTTACTGCTGGAGTCAATAAATTCACAAAAGCCTGTGTCGGTCAGGCACAATGCAAAGCGCAGTTCGTGTAGCCGTAGATGCTGCACCATTCTATATCAACCATGATGGGTGTTATGAATCCCACCTATTACATGCTGATCACAGTATAGACTGATGCTAACACCTGCCCATTACAGTTGTGTGGCCTCAAGGCTAAGATGTGCATTACAAAACTTACATTTGAAAAGATTTGAATTAACAGAAAACATCTTTTTTCTGTTAACTTGCTTTTTCTATTCTTCTAAATCACATTGATTTGAAAGAGTGATGAGAACACTTAAAATGAAGTTACTTATATTAATGTATGACCAACACCTGATGCCTAAGAGGATTTGGCCTTGATGGAAGAACTTGATGCTGATATAAAAATTTAGATTGCATCTATAAGATATTTGCCAAGTATGCTTTGTTAGAATTTATGCATTAATAGCAATAACAAATTTGCAAAATACTATTTCGTAGAATTATGTGCATTATGAATCTGTGTCAATGCAATCTGCCATGAACCAGACCAAAGGGGCATTATTAAGATGCATAATACATAAGGATATTGATAACAGCTCAAAAAACTTGCAATCAATTGTGTAAAGATTTAAGGATTGCAATAATAGTACCCTTGGTATCAAGCATGATACTGATGATAAGGGAAACCCGGTTTGTCCCCCGGTTTGTCTCCTAAACCTGTGCATAAATATGTCAAGAGAACCCCTTTCCAACATGTTGAAAGAACATGATATCTGGTGAGATCAAAATGACAAGTGACATTGCATTAACTTGGTGAAGTTTGAGGAGAATCTGACACCAATGATACCAAAGTTACTTGTAGTTGTAACACAACACTAGTGTAATGGTTATTGGCTCTTAGCGTAGCTAGGTGAGCCTTACTCATTGCACTCAGTGAGGACTAAATTTTTGCTACATATTTTGGCCACTTGTGTTCTTGCTTTTTATGCTAAGGTTTCTTTTGTTTATGATATTTGGCTTTGAATTTACGTTCCAAGGTTTGCTTAGTTATTTAGCAATCGATTGCACTCCTTTAGAAGTGAATTTGGGGTGGGGAAAGTACTTATTTTGAAGTGAGAAAAGTCAAAAGTCGTCTTGAGAAACAAGTCATTTCTATCGCTTTTGCTTGGTTCCCTGTATGCGCTAGAGATTATTTTGGTCTGAGTAATTTATGTTGTGAGATCATGGCGGAATTGACGGATTGCACTATTTTTCTTTGGGAAAGTGACCTTTTATCATGAATTTTTGCGGTGATCTCACATGGATAGAAACGTGATTGGATGATTCCTTTGTCCAGATTGTTTATTGAGTTCTCGGAGTTTTGTTACCATGGGACAACACTTCAAATATTTAGAGACCAGCGGCGTAGTAATTTAGTTAAATTAACGCTAAATAACCAGGGTTGCCAAAAAAATTCAGCCCGAATTGCAGGTCAAATAATCGAAAAGTCGCCCAATTTTTTTCTTTACCCTTTGTATTCTATGGGGCAGGAAATTGTCCCGGAGAAAATCTTCAAAAGTCGCCTAATTGGGTTACCAAAGCGCGGGTTTGACAACCCTGAAAACAACGTCTCGACAGCGAAGGTCACATGGCTATTCATTATCATTGTTTGTCTGGCACGCTTTCTACAGTGTGAGTTGGGAATTCTGAAAATCTGTAAAAAGGTGGGAAATAAATTTTGCGGAATAAAGGGTGGGTTTCTAACTTTCTACAAAGCGTGGGAGCAATATATAAAGCGTGTGTGTAATTGAAAAAAAATATAATAAAGTAATTTGATGATCTGTTGAAAAACATTCATATTTTCTTCTGGAAAGAAAATGTCAAAAATTAATTTGCTGATGTTTTCAATTCGTACGACGTCACCCGTAGTAGAATCGAATCGCCGTGAGTTTATGAATGAATATAATTTTCAGTCTCTACACCAGCCGCTTTGGCCCGCTCGCTCACACTAGAAGTGGAGCGATCTGAACCACAGCGGCTGTGTAGAGAGTAGAGATCAGGATCTCAGCCCTTTGCCAAATGCCCATGTGTTTATGATAAACAATCTAAAGTCGGATCTTTTCGAAAGATGGTTGCAGTGATGCAGTTTTGCCAATATTATGCCGCAAATGTTTCAGATGAATAAGAAAATCATGAGTGTTTCATAGATGAGGATAAATTCTGCATCAATTCGGATTCTGAAATGGATTGATGGCACAGATAGTGGATAAAATGGACCCGGAAGTGACTGTATGAAACGGCGGTCGCGCCGATGTACAGTCTTCCGAATTTGATAAAGTAATGCTGTATAAAGCTTTGGTCACAAACACTGCATACGTGTGGGGGTTCAATTTTTGATCAAAAGGGTGTCTGTCTAAAAAGTGTGGGGGGAAATATAAATGGTGGGGGTTTTACCCCCTGACAAACGTTCGAAATTTGTAGTTGCTACAACTGATCATCATACTATTTTATTCACTAGAATCTGTTTGTCTGTGTCTGCCTCTTTTCTCAGAGACTAGTGTAGTAGTAGCTCGTTCAAGTAGTGATTCCGTTGTCCCACTGGCCTACTAAACGTAGATTGCATGGCGATCGGAGTGTTAATATCGTCAGAGCACCACTGACTAGCATAGTAGGGGAAGCATGTTCCGCAAACTTGGTGGGTGGATGCATTTTTAGTACAACAAGTCACACGTACATTATTTTCTCAATTTGAATTTTATCCTTTCTGGGTATGACTGATTTTGTTACCGTAAAATTTGTGTCAATTCCCGATATCACATAATGACATATTAGTACCGTACACTGTAAATGCACCACATTTTGTAGGCTCCAATTGCTGATTACATAAATGAGAACAACTGGTAACCAGCGGCACTGTGCAGTACCGGCCTGTTATTCAATTGCATTGTGTGTGGGTTACGTGTATTTTATGTGTATAATGCCTACTGATGCAGCTTGATGCGGTGATCCACCCAAAATCCCTGTACTAGGTCCATCTTGACCCCAGCATAAGTTTGTATTGGTTAGTGGGTCAAGGTCACCTGAGGTCATCCAGGGGTCATCTGAGGTCAAATTTGCAAAAACTGTTGTAGGGGCATGAAACTTGGTGGGTACAGTCAACATTTGGAGTCAAATTTTAGGAAGGTCATCCGGGGTCACCCAGGGGTCATCTGAGGTCAAATTACTAAAACTCGTATGAGCATGAAACTTGGTGGGTACAGTCAACATTTAAAGTCAAATTTTGGGAAGGTACTAAAAATTGTCGTATGGGCATGATAATTGGTGGGTACAGTCAATCTTTGGAGTCAAATTTTGGGAAGGTCATTTTGAGGTCATCCGGGGTCACCTAGAGGTCATCTGAGGTCAAATTACTAAAAACTGTTGTATGGGCATGAAACTTGGTGGGTACAGTCAACATTTGGAATCAAATTTTGGGAAGGTTATTTTGAGGTCATCCGGGGTCACCTAGAGGTCATCTGAGGTCAAATTACTAAAAACTCGTATGGGCATGAAACTTGGTGGGTACAGTCAACATTTGGAGTCAAATTTTGGGAAGGTCATCTGAGGTCAAATTACTTAAAACTGTCGTATGGACATGAAACTTGGTGGGTACAGTCAACATTTGGAATCAAATTTTGGGAAGGTCATTTTGGGGTCACCCAGGGGTCATCTGAGGTCAGATTACTAAAAAACTGTTGTATGGACATTAAACTGGATACAGTCAACATTTGGAGCCAAATTTTGTGGGGTCGCATGTTCCTTGAACTTGGTGGGTGCATCTTGCCCCCAGGGAGACCAAGTTTGTATTGGTTAGTGGGTCAAGGTCACCTGAGGTCATCCAGGGTCATCTGAGGTCAAATTAGCAAAAACTGTCATATGGGCATGAAACTTGGTGGGTACAGTCAACATCTGGAGTCAAATTTTTGGAAGGTCATTTCAGGGTCAACCGGTGTCACCCAGGGGTCATCTGAGGTAAAATTGCTAAAAATGTTGTATGGGCATTGGTGGGTAGCCTACGGCCAACATTTGGAGCCTAATTTTGTGGGGTCGCACAGAACAAGTTTGTATTGGTTAGTGGGCAGGCCTCCAAAAACCGCGGGAACAGCGTTCCCAGAAAGGTCTGAAAAAATTGCAAAAAAAAAAAAAAAAAAAATCTTTTTTTTTTTATTTTTTTATTTTTTTTTCCAAAGTTTTCGGCGATTTGAGAACCACTGGACGTATTATGAAATTTCAGGATCATTCACAGTTAATTTTAAAAAAAGAAAAAAAAAATCAAAAAAATTACAGTTTGTTATCCTGTATATATGCAAACCATTAACTAATGTTTATTTCTTCATCTATCACATATTATAGATGCATTGGTTTTCCATGCATTTATAATATGTGATAGATGAAGAGGTAAACACAAGTTAATGATTTGCATATTAAGGATAACAAACTGTAATTTTTTTCCTTTTTTTTTTTCAAATTATCTGTGAATAATCCTAGCCCTTCAGAATAGGTCCAGTGGTTCTTCAAAGTTGCAGAATACTTCTCAAAAAATGTTAAAAAATAAATAAAAAATTGTTTTTTGAATTTTTTTTACCGACATCCAATAATCGGTTGAGCCCTAGATGTGATTATACCTGGTATCAATCATATACTATATATATGTACTATGACTTACGACAAAAAAAATGACAACATTGTTGGAAATTTGTGAGTTTTGACAGTAATAATTTGAAATTTTAAGTTGTGTTTTTTTTGAAAAAGGATGTAAATTTTTATAGAAAACTGTTCCAAAATAAGGCACAGATTGCACGAGAGAGCATCTAAACCCTGAGAGCTTCCCCCGGCCGTTAGGACTTCGTGCTTCGCGCACATAGGCCTATTTCAGTTCACAGAAAATTTCCAGCACTTGTCATTAAGTTCCCAGACAGCAGAAAATTTTCTGGAGCCCTGTTAGTGGGTCACGGTCATCCAGGGGTCA
This sequence comes from Amphiura filiformis, assembly GCF_039555335.1. Classification (NCBI taxonomy): domain Eukaryota; kingdom Metazoa; phylum Echinodermata; class Ophiuroidea; order Amphilepidida; family Amphiuridae; genus Amphiura; species Amphiura filiformis. Next base: position 90,926,312 of record NC_092628.1, on the reverse strand, counting down.
TCTGAAGTCAATTTAGCAAAAACTGTCGTATGGGCATGAAACTTGGTGGGTACAGTCAACATTTAGAACCAATTTTTGGAAGGTCATTTTGGGGTCATCCAGGGGTCATCTGAGGTCAAATTACTAAAAAACTGTCATATGTGCATGAAACTTGGTGGGTACAGTAAACATTTGGAGCCAAATTTTTGGAAAGGCATTTTGGGCTCATCTGGGGTCACCCAGGGGTCATCTGAGGTCAAATAAATTCAAACTGTTGTATGGGCATGAAACAAGGTCGGAACAGTCAACATTTGGAGCCAAATTTTTGTTGGAAAGGCATTCTGGAGTTATCCAGGGTCACCCAAGGGGTCATCTGAGGTCAAATTCAAACTGCCGATCGGCATGAAACTTGGTGGGTACAGTCAACATTTGGAGCCAAATTTTCGGTAGGTCATTTTGGGGTCATCCAATGTCACTCAGGGGTCATTTGAGGTCAAGTTATTAAAAGCTGTCGTATGTGCCTGAAACTTGGTTGGTACAGTCAACATTTGAAGCCAAATTTTTTTGGAAGGTCATTTCGGGGTCATCTGAGATCACCATTTAGAGCCAAATTTTTGGCAGGTCATTTCGGGGTCGTCTGAGGTCAATTTAGATGAATTCTAATAGTTGTCAAGGCTTCCTATAGTTGTTGAAAGCTTCAAATACTAAAAAAAGGGGATTTTAAAATTTTGCATAACAAATTATTCTTGCTGGTTCAGTAGTAATTTCCACAATAATGAAATTTTTTCAGATTTTGCAACTCTAATGCGGCAAAAAATAATAATGCGGCGGAGGAAGATTGACCCCGCATCAAGTTTCAAGGACCGTATTGAATATTTGTGGGGAATAGTTTCAAACTGAAGGTTCAAAAAAATTGACCGACCTACCCAACCTTTCCATAAAACTACCAACCTGTTGCGCATTCGACTCCAAGAACAATTGCTTTCCCACAAAAAAGCGTAGAGCCACAGCGCCATTGGTGCTCTTGTTATAGATATCTTGAGCTTCTGAAATATTTACCTGGGGGAGGCATTACCGCATATTATACTCTGAAAAGGGGGATGGCATGAAGTCATATTGGCCCACCTTTCTAAACTTTTGTTGCTCTCATATAACCCTCTTTCTTTTGGCAGGTGCTGACATCCAACGGCAACAATCAATTTCAGCTACTTCTGTACCCAATTCATTAAATGACTTGTTTTGTCAGAATTTCAATGATTTGCCTTAAAGTTCAAGAACTTCAGGAACTTTTCACAAAATGTAGCAGAATGTTATATTTTAGCACTTTCAATAACCAACCACAAAGTCTCTAACTTATTGATCCTGTGCATATTTATGTGAAAGCCATTCTAGCATGTAACCCTATAAAAAAAAAGAAACATAAGAAATGAATGGTACAATTACTGAAAAAACATTTAAAAAAATGATAAATAAGCCAGAATTATAATAGGTTTGCTTAGTATAATAGGCTTATATAATACTTTGTTTCATGTGTAGGTTCTATGTGAACTTCCGTTTTTCAGAAGCAGTTGCAAGCAAACTTTATAATAATATGAGGATACTGATGTACAAAGCTGTCCCTTTTTACAAGCAAAGCTGCAATAAACAAAATGCAACAATTATCCCTGTATTGTTTTAATTTTGATTTGCTATCCTGTGATATCCTCACAACATATAAATGTAATAAGCCATTTAATGTATTCCATAAAGAGGCTGACAAATAAATAAATGAAAATATAAATATGCCTTATATTCACTGTAAAAATTCCTAGATAACACTTTTTAAACACTACAACATGTTTATTTCTGTACTTCACAGGTAAATGTGTAGGAGGCGTTGCTTATGATTTATAACACAACACATTTGCAAGGGTATTTGTCATAACAATTATTAACAAACCAACATGTATTGCTGATATACACATGTTGAAATAAAGTAGGTTCCATTCCATTAAAGTCGGGAATACCAGTTTTTAAAATCCAGGGCTCTATTTTATCGGTATTTGTTAGGTTCAAATCCAGGGCCATTTTTACTGGTATATGTTAGGATCGGTAAAAATTAAGATCACACAATTTATTGCTTATCAATTCTTTCATTGAAAACACAAATAATTATCTTTGTTATTGGTTCCAGACAAAAAATGATGCCGACAATTTAAGCAATCAATACGGCTAGACCCTCAACTGTGATGTTTTAATTATTCCATGAATTGTAAATTCAAACCATTAACCATTATGAGTAATTGTATTAGTACTTTGCAATATTATGATTCAAATGAGTTTACTTTGAAGTACTGAACTTGGATACACTGATGCAAAAACATATTTCCACATCTGCCAAATGAAAGTGAAATGTGTATCATCTATGAATATATGAGTAGTGAACCCATAATTACCCATTTCAGATGTTATTTCCTGATGCCGAAAGAATATTTTGCAATCAATTAATGGTGAAGTCTTCTACAGCCTAAGCATAAGTATATGGCCAGAAGGAATGAAACTCTGCAAGTTAAGAAACCTTTAGGGGACAATTATTGGTTATGAGCACCCTTTGGCATTCATCTACAAATGGATCTTATCTTTATAGGCAAATGCACAAATTTGCAGAAAGTGGGCATAGAGGCTGTCAGTCATTTCCGTGTGATCCGCCATCTTGTGGGTACTGCCGTTCTGCATGTCATGCGTTACACATTACGCCCCCGATTACGCGGAAGTCGCAGCGCGTGCTGCACCTCTTCACTCAAGCGTCAACACAGTGATCTTAGCAACAAGGCACTCCGTACCCACAAGATGGCGGCATTGATGTCACAATGATATGTATGACTACCTCTATACCAGCTAAGCTGCATTTTTGTTACGGTACTTATCTGAATATGCCAATAAATGTATTTTCTTTGACATTCACAATGGAAGGGTAATAAACTCAGGAAAGATATTCTCGGGAAAGATATAGGCAACAAAACCTTGACTTTCAAGAGAAAACCTGAATATGCCTTAGGTGAGTAGACCCAATCATAGCACAGGCAATCACTTTATCTGTGATTAGATATAATTATTCCAGCGAAGAGCATGCCGGAAGAGACAGCCAAGATGACAAAGCCAATACTTCTCCAATTCTATGTCTACATGCAAACTTAGTTTTCATGAGGGTTACAGCTAAGGTTATAGGCTTCATCATTATCAAAACCCTTGTATCTTTCTTCCAATATAATATTAATAAGTTATTCCTCCCTTACAAGAACAAAATAAAACACTAAAAACCCTAAAACAGTAATAAAATGACTTGCTTATGTCATTTAAAAAGATTGCAAACTTAGCTGTAATGTAGGCCTATTGCTTTTGAATAACCTTTCATATCGGTACAGTGTATGTGATAAGGATCGAGAAGAAAACATATAACTTCTTCAGTGTAACCAGAGTAACAAATGCTCAGGAACAATAGACATAAGTAGACACTGCTGCAACAACAATCGTCAATTGCCAAAATTAATGCTGGTTTCATACTACCCTGCCGATTGCCGCTGAGCGGCGTGGCGCACGCGCATTGCAGACAAACGGACACAATAAAGGCTTGTCATTGGTTGAAACGCCCTGCCGCTTGCCGCAGCGGCAAGCAGCAGGAAAGTATGCTGGAGGCTTAAATAGTGCAGAGGATATGACTGGTTGGGCTGGCTGTGAACGATATATAATCATTAAATTATTAATCAGTGGTGAACATTATATTATTAATCGGTGGTGGGGGTACAGTGGTGGAGATTTGGGTGTTGAAATAGTGGCGTTGCTTTTCAATATTTTTAATGAAACACTGAATCTGTAAAGACATCCAAAATTGAAGCTTAATTATTAAATGAAGTTTTGTAAGTCTTAAATCAATCGTAACTTATGATGCATCGTAAAATCTATTTCACTAAAATGACTTGCGATCGATACCCTTCGTAAGTAATAGGAATTTACTGCAGGACCCTTCATAAAGTTAATACGTCTAGTAAAAGGGTATTCGTAACTTCCGAAAGGGTTCTTGATTTTACAAAGGGTTAAAAGTTTAGTAATATGGACCTGTGATCATGTCATATGTGATGTAATCAGCCTAGAGTATGTGTAGTCAAGTTATAAATCCCAACAGAAAAAACTGTTTTTTTATTTTTGTTAGTGATGAAAAAGGTTCCACATCCAGCAACAGTGAATCTATTTTAATGATGTTTAAGTTGCACATTATACATGCACTGAATAGAGGCTTTAACTTTTGAGTTCTCATTATCAGGATCCTTATAGGCTTAGCCTTAGTATGGTCTTACTAATCCTCCCTGACACCATATGCAGCAGACAGGGCAGTCAAAAGATGTTTTCATTGCGATTGGAGTAACTGAGCCAGTTCCAAATGATCCTTGAGTGCCACACAAGTTACACAAATGCAGTAAGAGGATGAATGTTATATATGTATGAGATGTCTTGATACACTGGCTAATATAACTCCTAGATAAGATTCGTTTTCTATCCAAGATAGACAAGCTCTAATACATAATCCTACAGGGAACAAATAAGTTTTATCAAACCATTATTTGCGTATGCTAAGACCAAACTTTCATTTTTCATTATGTGGAGATAAAGTGTTTTCAGGAGATTTCCAGATTTCAGGAAATGGAGTTCCATATGTTTCAAGAAATTTGTCAAGTTATGGGCTATAGAACTTGTGATTTTTAGGATTTTGTAGAGCATTGCTCTTACATCTTAGCCTACTATATGACCCAGATAAGTGATTCCGTAGCATACAATGTAGGCATCACCATTTGTTAAAAGCGGATGGAGGGAGCAAATAAGCGGTGTCACTCATTCTGTGAATGCAATTAGATTTAGTGAGGCATATTGTTTTACATACAAATAAGTGAAGACAAAAATACATAAGATATTTATTGATATGTGAGGACGAGTGACATTTGTTTTAATGTAGGCCCCGGTTATTTTACATGCAATAAGTGAACCATTGAATACACTTGCCCTATTTGTTTTCATGCTAGACTTCTCCGTAGTCCACTTGCCAATTGTGCACTACTCTGGCTATTACATTTAAGCTTAAAACTCTGATTTAATTAATGAGTGCACAATTGATAGATTTTCACAACTGATCTTTTCAGTCACCGTCGCCCTCTGTTTGTTAGCTTCCCAAGTGGACTACTGACTTTGCCTTGAGAGTTAGGCCAATTTCTGGCCTAACTAAAATTGGTGATGATGTAATGCATCTTTAAAAATGAATCTGGCTTGTGATTGGTCGCCCAGATCTCGTTATTGTTTAAATCCTCCCGACGCCTACTGGTACCATTATAACTATACATGGTACACAACTATCTAGGGAATGCGGCGCTTTTGTGCTGGTGGATGAACGTATGCATCTAGGGCGTATTGTACCACCATGCTTAGTCTTGTGGTTAGATGTTATTGATAAACAAGTATGATTGACAGTGTGTGAGTCCCGGGGTAAAGTTCTGCTTAAAAGTGAAAGTCCATAGTCGGTTTTTCGGATAATAAACTGGCAGATTCTAAAATTAGAATTGTTCAGTATTGAAGTGTCATTATAATTATGCCATTATGATATGTTGCATTCAATAATATAAGCTTACGTAGGGCCTATACTTTACTTTTACTGTCACAAATATAATTATATAGCCTAAACTTTTTCATAACCATTTTATACTAGTATTTTGATGTAGGCCTACTAAATATCAGTATAATTTCGAGTTCAACTGAATGCGTTCATCATGATTAATAACATTTTTATTTATCAAAAACCGACTATGGCATAGTCTATTTTCATGCTAACATGAAGTGAGGAACATGGTAATTGAACAACCTTATTATTTTACATGGAATTGATGGTAAACCAACTCTTCAAAAACAAGTGATTGATATTTTGCAAAACCACTAAACAATCGTTGAGAAAAACGATGAGACATTTCATGCATTTAACACATCCTGCTGCCCTTGAACAATGTTGAGTACTGTGTGTTAGGAGTGTCATATGATTGTGCTGCATTGCCTGCATCCAACAATGCTTGGATCTCAGGGGGCTTGGAGACATAGGGAGGAGTAGGAAAGTTCAAAATTGTTAGCTATGAAATGTTGTGATGTACGTATTTGCCTCCTACTGTTCATTCAATGTTGTGCATAAAGTTGCAGTTTCTCAGTGAGTTAGAGAGTGTGAAACCAGTGAGTTAACCTTGGACTGACTTCAGAATTCTTATAGGTTTGGCATATACTTGATTTCATCTCCAAGGTGATTTATCAACAAGCTTACGGCCAGGGTCGTAACTAGAATTCAACAAGTACCCATCATTTTCACCAAAACTGCCTGTCATATAAATTGAAATAGCTATATAACCCCGGTATATAACCTTGGTTTATTAAATAGTCTTGTATTCTTTTGAGTTCAGAGAACTTATTAAAGCATTATTGTTATTATACAGTATCACATTAATTTTGCCTGTCCCAGAAGCAAACTGCCCATACAAAATGACAGGTAGACCGATGGCTAGCTAACAACGTGCTTATTTCATATTTGGAAAGAAAACTCAATTTGCTCTATTGAGAGTTGATGTAGTTTATTCTTAGGAGTACTTTGCTTCTGTGCCAAAATGTCTTGTTTAGGAGTATTTTGCTTCTATGGCAAAATATTAGGATGCATCATAAAACTATTTGGTCTCTCATGTAGACCTACTCACTATCATCTATCATATTTGAGTGAATTAACCCACAATAAAGCGGCAAATTGATGAAAATGTCAGAGTTGACAATGTCTGTAGCTTCTGGGATATTCTGCAATCAGTCCATATTTTCTTTTATCTCTCATTCTCTCTCTTACTCTTTCACCAGCTGCTCTCTTTGCCCATTTTTGTCTCGCCTGAATGTTCAGGGAGAGACTTAGTAATCACTATGGTGTGGGGTGTGTGTGTGTGTGTGTGTGTGGGGTGTGTGCGTGTGTGCGTGTGTGTGTTCGGAAAAAGCTTGTGAGCAGCGTTATCTTGAGAACCGTAAGTGCTATGATGATGAAACTTTATAGGGGTAGCATGACCAGAGGGTGTCGACCTGATTAGATTTTGAGCGCAAAATATGGTAATTAAGTACCTAATTTGCATAATTTATGCGTAATAAGCAAAATACCTTGTGAACAGATTATCTGGAGATCCGTATGGGGTACAGTGACGTAACTTGGTGGGGAGTAAGCGTGGCCAGATGTTCTCGACCTGATTAGATTTTCAGCGCAAAATATGCTAATTAAGTACCTAATTTTCATAATTTATGCGTATTTGATGCGTATCAAGCAAAAAAAACCTTGTGAACAGCTTATCTGGAGATCCGTATGGGGTACAGTGACGTAACTTGGTGGGGAGTAGCGTGGCCAGATGTTCTCGACCTGATTAGATTTTCAGCGCAAAATATGCTAATTAAGTACCTAATTTGCATAATTTATGCGTATTTGATGCGTATCAAGCAAAAAACCCTTGTGAACAGCTTATCTGGAGATCCGTATGGGGTACAGTGGACGTAACTTGGTGAGGAGAAGCGGGGCCAGAGGTTCTCGACCTGATTAGATTTTGAGCGTAAAATATGGTAATTAAGTACCTAATTTGCATAATATATGCGTAATAAGCAAAATACCTTGTGAACAGATTATCTGGAGATCCGTATGGGGTACAGTGACGTAACTTGGTGGGGAGTTGCGTGGCCAGAGGTACTCGACCTGATTAGATTTTCATGAGGTCAAAGGTCACATACAAGGTCAAAGGTCAACTGAGGTCACCAAATCTTTTAATAATTAATTTTCAACTGTGCATCACATATCCCAATAACAGCTTGATCGGTCATGTAATTAAGGAAATATGACGACTTTAAGATAGTCGCTTTCTTTGTAAAGTATAGCAAAGTAGCACTTTCAATGAATGATAACTCGTAAAGGAAGCATCTTTCTGTTTTGATTTATTTGATGAAATAGTTCTTTGGTATTGCCAAATTTGATTTACAGCGCAACATACTTTTTCCAATTTCGTGAGGTCAAAGGTAACATACAAGGTCAAAGGTCAACTGAGGTCACCAAATCTTTTAATAATTAATTTTCAACTGTGCATCACATATCCCAATAACAGCTTGATCGGTCATGTAATTAAGGAAATATGACGACTTTAAGATAGTCGCTTTCCATGTAAAGTATAGCAAAGTAGCACTTTCAATGAGTGATAACTCGTAAAGGAAGCATCTTTCTGTTTTGATTTATTACTTTGATGAAATAGTTCTTTGGTTTTGCCAAATTTTTGGAAGGTCATTACGGGGTCATCCGAGGTCACTCATAGGTCATCTGAGGTCAAGTTATTAAAAACTCGTATGGGCATGAAACTTGGTGGGTACAGTCATCATTTAAAGCCAAATTTTTGGAAGGTCATTTTGGGGTCACCAGGGGTCATCTGAGGTCAAATTAGTAAAAACTGTCGTATGGACATGAAACTTGGTGGGTACAGTCAACATTTAAAGCCAAATTTTGGAAGGTCATTTTGGGGTCACCAGGGGTCATCTGAGGTCAAATTAGTAAAACTGTCGTATGGACATGAAACTTGGTGGGTACAGTCAACATTTCAAGCCAAATTTTTGGAAGGTCATTTCGGGGTCATCTGAGGTCAAATTAGTAAAAACTGTTGGATGGACATGGAACTTGGTGGGTACAGTCAACATTTAAAGCCAAATATTTGGAAGGTAATGTCGGAGTCACTAGGGGTCATCTGAGGACAAATTAGTAACAACTCGTATGGGCATGAAACTTGATGGGTACAGTCAACATTTAAAGCCAAATTTTTGGAAGGTCATTTCGAGGCCACCAGGGGTCATCTGAGGTCAAATTAGTAAAAACTGTCGTATGGGCATGAAACTTAGCACGAGGGGTACAGTCAACATTTAGAGCCAAAATTTTAGAAGGTCATTTCAGGGCCACCAGGGTCATCTGAGGTCATATTAGTAAAAACTGTTGCATGGGCATGAAACTTGGTGGGTACAGTTACCATCGGCCAGATAATCGTGCCCAGCCGATAACCGCCAAATTCATTTACCTCTCTACCAACAGTTATCTTAAAAAGCAGGCGGTCACAAAAGCAGAAGCGAGACTCGTGGTTCGAGAACCGCCTTGTTAAATATGCGGAGCAATTGGCAAGAGAAATATAAACAATTGAATTGATGAAGGACAGTTACCTGAAGACATGACGCTTCCCCATAGGTAGAGTTTGGTGTTACTGAATGATGAAAGTCCATGAAACATTGATACAAGTGCACCCAAAATGTATTATAAACACAGCAAAATTAAAAAGTCGCCACTTGTTCCATCCCCATTTAATAAAGAGTCTGATGAGTTTATAGCAAAATAATTTATATAATAATTTTCTATACACTTTCCATCGAAGGTTGATACCAAATTTGATATCAAAAGTTTAATCATCATGAGCATAGGAACCGTTGTTTGGAAATTCATGCAATTTTTTGGCTGTGTTTATGTTACATTAAAGACAACATAGTGTAATACTTAGCAAATTTACAAATCACATAGGTGGTGAAATGTTAACATCCCTGCTGCCAACTAGTAATGTTGAGCATATTGAATGAATGGTGAATAACACATTGTATGAATATTTTAACTATAATCTATTGTGTTTATAGACACCAAGTAAACTCACAAGACGCCAACTTGGTTAGAATTTATGTGACATTGTAACATGCCTTGTTCAGAAAAGTTGTAATGACAGACAGTAGTTCACACATTGTCTTGTAACTTGTTGGGTCTGGTTTAATGTTATCTGTCAAAAAATATTGCTGTGCAAATAATGTTTTAGATTATGCAAGAAGCTGTCTTTTTTTAACTTTGATAAAATTCTCTGGTTGTTTTGTTTTGCTTTTTGAGAGCAAATCTGGAAGTTAATTTTGAATTACTTTAGGACTGAGGCTTTTATGTTTTCTCAATGAAACTTATGACACTTTTTCATTGTAAGAATTACCATGTTAAAGGGGCATTTTGTGATCCACAGCCTCAACCTCCCACTTTTTACAAAGAAATGTTGAGATTTTTTATACCACTGGAAACCTCTGGCTACATAATGTTTATGTGTAAAAAAATTCTTGCCGATTAATTTGTTTAGCAAAAATATCATCAAATTACAACACAGTGGCCTATGGGGCAGTGTAATACACATAATCATGCATAACTTGCCAATGCAAAATCAGAATCAACTGACATTTTGGGAATAAGCTTTTTCATGGATATCTACTGAAAAATGTCATAAAACACTCCTTTAATTTTGGAAGTTCTACAGTGATTTTACGATCCAAACTTAAAATTGTGGATCTGTTTTTCAATGTGAGGTACAATACACCAGACATATAAAAAATCCGAAATGCACCTGCTGATAGATGGTACTAGCATGGGAAATAAGTTAACATTTTCAAGGGCCGATTGGACTCTTAGGTCTGAAAATCTATTAAGGTCCTTGTTGATTTTCACACGCAGGAATTGCCTTTAATATTGCTAACAAACTCTAACACTGATGGGTGGCACTCAAGTAGACAGTAGCTGTGACCAATTATGAAGGTTTTTGCAAATTAAATAGATTTTCGAAGTAATAAAAAATGTCTTAGTTCCAGCAAAGGACATTTTGATAAGAAATGAACATATCTCATTTCACATTAATATGTGCTGCATGCTGGGACATTCAAGTAAGAAGGAAAATGTTTAATTTATTTGCTCTTACTTTTGGCGTAGGCCTATAATAGTATAGCAAAGGAAATGTGTCAGTACGAATAAAAGAAAACAATTTGAATATATACCATTTCTCTCATATAATGCAGTTTTATCTCCTCAAATTAGTTTGAATGTGACACATGAAATCCAACCACAGATATTGGAACTTACAGACATACCGGCAGGAGGACCTCCCATGACTTTGCATTATGGGATATATTTAAGAGAATGTCCATAGCTTTTAGCTCAGCATTGTCACAATTCTTTCCTTGCAGCTGACAGATATTCAATATAATATTCACTGCATGCTTTTAAGCTGGCAATTAGTTTGGTAGAAAATAATGTTCACCAAGTTGGTAAAAGGTGCAAGCTTAATGCTGTTTTTGTTTGACAGGCAATCTCAGTTCTTTTCAAGCTGCTTTGCTCAATCTCTTAAATTTAGCTGGTAAAACCTCAACATGAAGTCAAAGTATGTTTTATATTGTTGCTTTGTGACATTGTGTTGTATTCTTAATATGTTTTATAATGATATATTCCAATCCCACTGAACTTACTTGCAGTCATCAATTAAAAGTCTTTGAAATCCTTAATGCTTTGTAATATGACAAGCCTATTAGGCTATCAAACACCATCATATCCTGGCATCATATATGCCACGGCCAACACTAAACCTCTTAATCTTATCCACTGTGTATGGCATCATCATCTGAGATTCCTAGCTTGCATGCACCCTTCATCTGAAAGATGAAGAACCTGCTAGAAGATATGCTCTTTGCATACCAACTCATGATGAAAACGACCTTGGCATCTGCCATCTATGCTCCTCCTGTTTAACCTACATCCAGCATGTACTAGGGTATGGAATGTAGGCATGATTCAAGCAAAACAGATAGCTGCACTTGGGAAAGATAGCTGTGCCTAGTAAACAAATCCTCTGGTCATCTGCTCCGCAGCCAAAGGATGATGATATGTGGACTATTATGTTACCAAACAATGTGGTGGATGATTATAATTATTTTGCTGTCTTCTGTAGATAGCATAACAATCAACTCCTTCATGTAAACATTGCTTTAAATATGGGCTGCTATCAAATATGGCATCCAATTAGCATTACTCTCTTGTATCGTCCTTTGCTATGTTTTGTATTGTGGGTGTGGGGGTGTGTGTGTTTATTGTCTGAGAACAGTGACATAAAATACTTTTCATATGTTCTGTAGACAGCATGTGAATCAAAACATATGATATCTCCAAGTCAAACCGGTATTTTCTTTTAAAGTGTAGTTTTGGATTTAAGAGAAGTATATCCTTAAGGGGTACTACACCCTGTGGTAAATTCTTGACTATTTTTGCATTTTCTCAAAAATAATAACACACTGGTAACAAAAGTTATGTATATTATTAGTAAGGAATCCAATTACTACACTGAAATTTCAGTGACTCACGACATGCAGTTCAGTATATATGATAGGAAATGAGGTACATTCTAGCGGTACCTCTTTTCTTATCATAAATAACAAACCGCATGTCTTGGGTCACGGAAATTCCAGTGTAGTAATTGGATTCCTTGCCCCTATAATATACGTAACTATAGTTACCACTGTGTTATTAGTTTTTGAGAAAAATGAAAAAATTGACACAAATTTATCGAGGGGTGTAGTACCCCCTTAACCATCTCCTAAGGTGGTTAATGACCAAGCTAACAGCCATATGGAAAAAGTACAAGTGAAACTTCAGGTGCTTTTTTCAAAACTTTCATGTATAACATGCTACCAGCTGAGAGGCTGTTTGCTGCCACCTTGGACCAACTCTGTTATAATATTGTAATGCAGAGTTGATTTTTGTGCCAAAGCATTATTGGCAAAGATCCTTGATTAAAAATTGCACAGAAATTATACTAAAAACTAAAAAAAGTACAGTGATTTATAGTGCGCTACACACAGGCGCAGTTTAGACGTTGAGCCACAAGCCTCAGCACACTTTACAGGTTGTCACTGACCACTGCGGCCCCACATCATTCCATCAACCATTTAACAACAACACAGGGACTTTGCTGCTTCAAGAGTGCACACCCAAGACATACCACAAATGACCATCGCAACTAGGATCAGTTCCCGAGTTTCGTACGGGTTACAATATGAGACAATTAACAGTAAGTTCCTTGTCCAGGGGAATTTCAAGCTAACTCAATTTTTCCACAAGAAAACAACAACAGCAAATTGCTACTCCCTATTCCAGAAAAATAGAGCACTAGTTTTTTTTAATTAAAATTAAAATATTATCCAGTTTTGCCAAATGAAACAGTTAGTTTAGTTAGTTCTAACTGGCAATGAAAGTCAAATTTTAATATTTGGTCAATTTTTGGAAATAAGAGCCAAAAGCATGCGTTTTAAGTTAGTGCTGTATTTTTCTGGAATAAGGAGCAAGGGTTTGATGTTTACTTATACTTGCATATATGTGGGTATATTCTGTTTGTGCCAACTTTGCTTCATCATTATCTTCTCTCTATTTTTTCATCAATTTTTTACACCATGAGAGTAAAACTGCTGCCAGGCATATTGTGAATTTCAGCAATTAATTGTCCAACAGACAAACTTTGAAAGAATGACCCACATTTGTGTGCTCGGGGTCCTTGTGAATATACTCATTTCACAGTATCTTTACCAGTTTATAACAGCATTAAGAACAACACTAAGCGTTTTGATTCCAGAAAGACTCTTCTACACTAGGTTGAAGCACCTGAAAGTAGAACTGTATTTTTAATTTGTTTAGGTACTTTGCAGTTGCGCAGGTAATTGTAAAAAGTTACCAGCCTTACTACAAAAGTGACCAGTACTTAAAGCCATATAGTAACATTTGCTGAGGAGGATGCCCTCAATATATTTCAAAATCCTGTTTTTTACACGATTGTAATGTACTTTATTAAACTAACTCTGCAAAAATTGAGGCTTTATGTGCTGTATGTTGTTTTGTCAAAATCCAGGATTTTGAATAAAGTCCCCTTTACCTTTAGGCCTTATCTTACTTGTACATCAAAACAACAACACCTCATATCAATGGAACAATTAAGTATTTAACCGTTTATATGAAATCTAGTTTGTTATAGAATACATTATTAGTTGAATTTAGAACAAGCACGTAAATCTCCTCAAGAGAGTTTGTATTACTTGCTGTGGCAAAGTACATTAGAATTGTATTAAAAGAGAATCTAACACTTCTATGCCTGATAAAAAGCTTTTTGAAATTTATTTTGTTCTTCAATAAAGGACTATCAAGCAGATGCAAGTTTGCAATAGAGAGATGTCAATCCAATTTGAGCTAGGCATAATATGTTTTTTGTTTTTCACAATCTGGATGTTTCACACATCCAAGTACTTGGATTGACCTTGTCTAGCCTTGGTTCAAGGCATCAGGCTGTTTTTCTCTGTCACGTTCTCCTTTAAAAAATTGTTTAGTTCCACCATGGTCTATAAATGGCTTTCATCTGTGGTGGTGCCAGGAGGTTGGGGTGGGACTGGCATATGTCCCCCGTCAGCATTCTTCCCCCCAGTTGCCTCCCCAGTTCCCACCTTTTGCATCAATTTTGCAGGTAACCATGCACACATGGTTTATGTTATTGGCCATACCAATGATTACGAATATCAATGTGTTCAAAGTGATAGAAAAATGGATCAGTTAGAGCTATATTACTAGAGAAAAGCCAGAGGCTTGTGGCAAGTCTAGGCTTAGCTAGCAAGTTGGGAAACTAATAAACGTGATAAAAGGAGTTAATAAAGATTTTATTATGTTATACAATACGAAAAATTTGAACCAAGTGAGTGTATACAATAAGTGTAGATTTCTCAGTTTTCATATCTGTTTTCCTGCATTAGGTCTATCAGTTTAATTGACAGCATACTGAATTCCCATCCATCTCTATTGAAATAAGATGTATTGATGCCCAAACATTCGCTTTGAAGTCATTTCAGATCACCTATTACTATAATCCCGTGCGTTTTCGTATCTGAACCATAGACTTACAGATACCTAAACGATAAAAAAAGACTCGGTATAATATTTGAGGAGATTGCAGATATATCTTTTTAGGAATATCTTTCATCCCTTTAATAAACTTCTAATAAAAGATTTGTATAGCCCTGTGCATAATTGATTACCAAATCTTCTGATACGATTTCAAAGCCATTCATGAACACACAATACCTCTTTGATGTATTTTTTACAAGCAGTGAAAATTAGTGCATTAAGAAGCATATCAAATGTCATTGGCTTTGTAGAGGTTTCTATAAACCAGCGGATATCAGCTTTAATGCTCGAGTACTTAGTAATTGGCTTTACTTATTGCTTAGTCTTATCATCAGTAATGTGTATAGTACACATGGGAGTATGTGGGATATTTTTATTAGTTGATTGTAAAAAGTAATGTTCAGCCTGTTTTGCTTACCCTAATGCTATTGACTATTGGAAAGGAAAGAAGGAACAAAAAAGGAGAGAAGATGAACAAAGAAGTTACTTAGCACCCACTGGATTTGACCATTAGACCCCTAATGTGCCAAGCAACATATCACCAACCGGTAGCCACAGGTCTTTCACTGGCCCAGCCAATGAAAGGGTGCATATGACTTGGACTGATTGTGTCATGGCAGCACGTGGGATGCATGCATGTGCAGTGGTTTTCAAATCTGATTTTTTTGCATATTTGTAATGCTTACACATGTGCCAACATGCACCTAAATGGAATCGGCCGAATTTGTTGTCTTTGTAGGTCAACAGAGCAAAGTTCGACATATTAAAAATTATGACTTAATGTCCTCCCATAGAACTGCATGTTAAATGGCCAAAATAACCAGTGGGGTTTATTTCACTTCACCTTGTTATTTCAACTTAAAATTATTTCAACATTTTTAATAAAGAATAACCAAATTAAAATTTAACGGCAATCGTACATTAAGGCTTTAAGATTTTATAGAGTTAGGGCTAATTATAGCACCTATGTCAATACATGCATCAGTTCTTGCAAAGAACTCAATAATGGCATTAAGTCTAATCCATATGTGCAGTAAGGCATTTTCCTACCTAACAGTTGTGTGGACCACATTGTTGCTGAATGATTATAGCCCAAATCACAAGCACAGAAAATCCTGTTATTTCTTAACTTTTCTGTGATACAGCAAATGACACAAGTCTTAAGTCATAACAAAAATGTGCTTATTTTGCCCAAATAACAGGTGTACTAAATCACAGGTTTGGTAGACCTGTCTTTTGTTTCATTCATCTTGTTCTTAAGTCTGAGATATGCGATGACTTTAAAGGCGCATATTGAAATGTCATCTTTCCCTGGGTAAGATCTGACACCAGGCCAGGCCATGGCCAGAGGGTAACATGAGTAGGTTTGTTTCACCGTCAAGGCAAAGATAGTCTTGCAAGTATGGGCTAACTTTCCCCATGGCCATCCAATATGCCATATACAGTAGGACTACAACTGGTATCTACTGGTCAGTTTATAGTTCCATCTCCACATCTGTTATTTTTATATGCTCCTTTAAGACTGATTTTGTATCAATATTTTTATCATTTTGTAATTTGCTTACAGGTGGTTTTCCATGCCGTCACCAAAGGACTACATAAGCCCTGCTTTATCTTCCACTGTATGTATACTACTGCAAACTATCAAGGAGAGATTGCAGCAGATAGAAGAGCAGCTGTGCCAAACTGTGCTCAAGTCCCTCTGGCAAGGACTGGCAGGAAAACTTACTAAGTTTGTTTATGAAGAGGTAAGTTACCTTGAAAGTCTGAAGGTTTCAGTTGACAGGTACAATGACATCAGTGATTAGGTATCCATGTAACTAAGGCACAGGTAAGCAGTAGATACTGGAGATACTTGACAAGTGTATAAATGAGTTGACGTCAATGCCTGGTAGTATGCGCACGCATCATCACAATTTCCATTGTATTTTGCCTGACAGTATGCGTGCGCATCATATTCTGTTCGTGTTTTTAAAACTCCCGCCACATCACAATAAGACTATTGAATAGTGTAGTGGTTGCATGGGGTTCACTCAAGCATAAAGATATACCAGTCCTTTGCCTTTGTTGATAACTGACATTGAGGTCAACTCATCCATACAATGCGACCAGCTCATAGCTAGTATGAAGCCAGTATGATCTCTCTGCTTGGATTCTTTATATGTCTTTGTTTTTTTTTACTAAACAGGATCACTACATTTGTCCCTCGATAGCAAAATATTAAAGTGAGATAGCTTAAATGTAGTTCCAAGAGATGGCTAAATTACATACTCTTTTAGACAAAAATATGAATCAAATACTAGACTCACCAACAATTTTTTCAGTAACGTTGCGACCCGTTCACCAGGTCTTCATCAGACTGCGCAGAGACTTGACTGATGGTTTGGTCACGTGATGGTAATCGGCGAGGGAGTAGTTTCACGGTGGGGTCCCAGGCGTGTGATAGCAGGAAACGGAGGCCCCCCTTCTTGTTGAGTACTGGCTGCTCAGCTCTTTCCCGGATGGATTCTTTCACTCCCCTCTCAAACCACCTCTCCTCCACCTAACACGGGGGATGTCATTGCTAGCAAAGCCAGAGTTACTATACCTTACTCCACAGGCCTTTCAGAGAGAATCAAAACACTTTCAAGGCATTCGCATTGCTACCTCCTACAAGCCCTCTAATAATTTACGGAGCAAACTGGTGCACGTAAAAGACAAAATTCAAAAGACAAACAGTCTAACCTAGTTTATGGACTCACATGCTCTGAAACTAGCTGTGCCCAGTCTTATGTAGGAGAGACAAAACAGTCTATTAAAGCTCGCTTCAATCAACACCGGAGAGGAAGTTCCAACGAAAACCAGGACTCCGCAGTCTTCACCCATTCAAAACTCTCTGGCCACCAATTCAATGCCGACGACATCATAATCTTCGACAAGGAGGAGAGGTGGTTTCCAACATAAAGAAATATATATCACTGACCATTGATTTTCTAAGTTATTGGACCACAAAGACAGTTTGTTCACTCCATTTGCCGATTAGGTTAACAAATACATTAAAAATTTGAATAAAAAAGCAGACTCTTGCAATCTGGGCAGCTGCAGAGATTCAAGCCTATGTTTAATACCTGGCACAAAATGTTTGCAAAATTTGCCCAATGTGTTGTTTTTAGTGTTTCAATTCAGATGTGTCATATACAAGATCTATAAAACATCGCTGATCAAGATGATATAGTTCGATCAGCTTGTAATTTTTGTATCTTATAAGATGATGGATTAAAAAAAAAATGGATTAATATCAATATATTTAATTTTGATAAGTGTCTGGTGACATCTTGCCAGAAGCATCACAAGTTATTCATTGAAGCTCTATACTTTGTCTACTTTCTTTAGCACACAAAATATAGATCACACAGGTCAACTATATCACACTTATTTAGGTGCTACCTTTTGGCGTAGTGGTAAAGCCTAACAAATCCCGCCGATTACGAGCTGATCAAAGTATAGGCCTTAAGGCACAATATGGTAGTGTGAAAGCAGCTAGCACTGACTTTGCCATCATTTACTTGGATAAGTCACATTCAATTTAGGCTAGTAGTCCTTTACCTTCCATCAAAGTGATATCCTATTTCTGAAACAACCTACTTTTGAAGGTAATTTGGGCTTTTCAAATTCTAGAAAAATATTTGCCAAGCTGCTTTGTAAATTGACCAATTACTACAGTTAAATATAGGTCAATTTGACTTACAATAGTTTTCATATTTTGTAGTAAAACAGGACAAGTACCTCCTCCTATAAATTTAATGGCATTTTTCCTGGTTTGTCTTGTTTGGGTATTTATGGTAGAAAGGTTTCCAAATTTGTCCACCTCATTCAATCTTGGATAGACGACTTATTGTCACCATTAACAGGAAGCTGAAGTGTTCAAAGACTTATTTTCAACTTCCCTTGGCCTTATTTATACTGGTAAGGAGTTTACATAATCCTGGTAGGATTTGTTCATTGTACATAAGACTAAAATGTTTACGTCTTTTGCACTTTCATGCACTTTCATAAAGTTTACTTTCAGGACTGTTAAATATCAAAAATAAAAAAAATATCAAGTTTGGATAATTTTCCATAAAAGTTGTATTATATTGTGATTTAAAAAAAATCAAAATTATTTGATATCAGAAGGACATTCCTTGTATTCAGAATGCAATTTGATATGTCTGATGTGCTCTCATGTCCCACATGAGAGCACAAAATACTGTGCAAATGCTGCTTTCCATCCCCTTAAACCCATTTATGAAAACTGGACTTTGACATGAACTTATCATTCAGGTTCTGTGATTTTTACAATTTACATGCATACAAAATGTATTTTACTATTTTTGTTTTTCATTTAGTTGTATTGTCCAGCTATGTTGTACAATTTTGTTGTAACTTTGTCAAATGCAGGTTTCTCATGTTTTTGTTTTGGTGGATTTGGCCCATTACAAAATGCCATTATAGTGTATTCAATAACACATTTGTGACCTGTTCCAACAAAACCAGGAACAAGTCGCATTTTTGACATTCATGATTTCAATAAAAATGTTAAGCACGGGACAATATGCTTTAAAATGATACCAAAATTATATACATAGCATCAATAATTTTCAAGATATGGATAATTTTGTAAACGATACCTTGATATTTTTGTCAAACTGCTATTCTGAATAATGCACTCATAGTTTCCTGCTTTACACAGGATTGAATTGGGATTATCACAGTTCAACTGTCAATTATTGATTAAATAAAGCTCTTTTTGATAAGTACTTTCAAGGATTTGAAAGTCCACCTAGTCCCAAGGTCAAATACCATGAAATTAAGAATTCCAAAATTAGATTTTTTTTATGAGAATGTCATCTTTAAAGGTCTATAACTTAAAAACATGCCTGGCGACTTGTTCCTTGTTCCCGGTTTTGTTGGAGCTGGTCACATTTGTCCTCTGGGAACAAGCAACCTACTTTATACTGCAGCAAAGTTAATGGGGAAAATGTGAGAAGTCAAAAAGTGCAACATTGTCATCTACAGGACAATTGGCTCAAGGTATCATGTCTCCATATTACTAGATTTACTTCAATTATTATTACACACCTCACACAAAACTCGCACATTGCCCTCACGTAGTGCAGCAACCTACTTAATCCAGTGCACAGGTAATAAAAGGTGAAGTAAAAAGACGCAACATCATCACCTGTAGCTATATTGGCTGTCTATGTATTCCAGGCTGTTGCCTCAAGTATTTGTAGAGAGCACAGGGAATTATTGTCGAGGCATGGTGCCTCTAGTCTCAAAGTGTGGCTAATAGCATACTTTAACCACTAAATTGGGCTCCACAGACGGTACTTACCTGCAATGTCATTCCCCACATGGGCTTCAGCATCGTGCCAGAAAGCCCTTTTAGTATGTATCATTTTGGTTACTTTCTTAAAATTGAGATAGAATGCAAGTTGCAAGAGTAATGAAAAGATTATTTGAATAAAGGAAATTGCACTCTTGAAGAGAAATTCAATAGAGGTTGTTGCGTGAAATTATTGATTGGCTCCAAACAAAGGATTTGAACCAGTGTCCTTCACCGTAATCGTGGCGCAGTGCAGTCCACTCAATCAAATGTTGTCATCAACCTATTTGATTGTAGTGTTAAGCAGTATGCAGACTCCGAGTATTAGACGTACAATATTGTATGCAACATATCTACGTTATTTAATCTATTGCCATTCTATTTCCAGTAATGTTTAAGTTCTAACGAATGTTTGATGACGAAAAATCGATAATATGTTACATGTAATATCTAGTAGAAATATATTATCGATTTTACGTCATCAAACATTCGTTAGAACTTAAACATTACTGGAAATCGCGTGATACGAACTGTCGCGGTAGATTGCAATCATGCTTTTGTTGAACGCATTGTTTGCTGCTAAATGTTAAGTTAACTAATTAGTTACGTTTTGCCTTGTTTGGTAACTTAGTATCATGCCCCAAAAATACACTCAATTCTATGAATTCGTTAGAGAGACAAATAACAGTTTGCTATCAACCATCCGTGTCTATCATATGAAGTGCTGCAGGCGATTTGGCAAGTGTGAGTAGCGACTGGAAATAGTGATCAAACTTTTGAATTCTTTTATTCCATCAACAAAGGGTGACATTACTGAATTTTTACCAGTGAAAAGCCGCTTTTGCCTTGAAGATAATTTATACTTGGCAATATGCCGTGATCACAACGATATCAACATCTATCAATTTTGTTTAGCATTGGCTTGACTTTGCAAATCACTGTACCTTTGGCCATTGATGTAGCTTGCTTACACTCCACCTGGTTCTAGTGATGTAGCATTGACTATGGGACAGCATGTTTGTTCTAAACTTGTGGGGAAAGGGGTACCTTTTCATTAATAATGTTCTGCAGCGGGTCTGAAAAGTAGACAATGTTGCTCCTACAAAAGAAAATGGTTCATTGCAATCCTTGCCTCTTGCTGTTTATTGGAGATTATACTATGTTAATAAGATTGTATGCTATCTTCAGTAGATAGCATTTACTGTTTTCAACATCGTGGATATTATCTTCAGTAGGTATCAGATGCTTTCTTTATACAATAATAAGTTTTCACTATTGTCTATATACCTTCTTCGAGTCAGTAATTTAGATATTGTATTTTATTGTATCTCTAAAAGTAATGATGTGAAGTTTAAAAGTATACATTTTTAGAAAGGAAATAATGCAAGGAATCCAGTTAGCATAACAGATTCTTGTGAAATTAACAGTTTTTGAGAAAATCTCAAAACTTGATTTTACTTTACTGCCTCGAGGAAGGTACATGAACTATAGATACATGTATCAGATGCTATTTGCATATGGTTACAGATGCTATCTATTGCAGATGCTATCTTCAGAAGACAGCAAATGTAATGCTTTATATTCAATTGCCTCTTACTCATACTCCAATCAACCTTAATTCCAATATCAATCTTTTTAGTACTTGTATTTGTTTTGATAACTGTATTGTCTGGTATCCATTCATTTTCCAATTGGATTTGCCCAAGACACAGGAAAATCATTTCAAAATTGAAAATGTTTGCTAATGAAATGGTCAATAATCATGGTGAAAATCATGAATAAAATGATCTAATTTGGCTTCTAAATTGTGGCTTCAACAACCTTTTCTGTACAACTACATTGTGCGCACACATACGTTGCTTTGAGAGAACATTGTAAGTTCTGTTATATATTTCATTGTCAGTTAAACCACATTCTTGAGTAATCTTGATGGAATTAGATTTCCTTTTTTAGTTTGCTGATGTGTCTGGACTATGTAGTGTTATGACATAACTGTGTTAATAGAGCTTTAGTTGTCATTACCCAAGTGTGTGATGTGCCTCATGTTGCTATTCAGAAGTCACTTTGATCACTGACTCCAAAATTTCCTTTACTTCACTGAAGTATTCACAAGTGTTTTAATTATTTTACATTATTGATATTAAAGGCACCATTTGTTGACACGTGCCACTGATGTTAAAGTGTGTGTCGTAATAACTAAACAATATAAATTAATATGGAAAGAAAGTTTTTTTCATATTTGTATAGAATGTATCACTGTACCTTTGGCCATTGATGTAGCTTGCTTACACTCCACCTGGGTCTAGTGAGCATTGACTATGGGACAGCATGTTTGTTCTAAACTTTGGGAAAAGGAGTACCTTTTCATTAATAATGTTCTGCAGCGGGTCAGAAAAGTAGACAATGTTGCTCCTACAAAAGAAAATGGTTCATTGCAATCCTTGCCTTTTGCTGTTTATTGGAGGTAGCATGCATTTGGGTATTATATGGGTTGGCCAATTGTATTCATATTGTTCCTTTCTGGCTGATTTTGGACCTTTTCAGTGGCAGCTGCCAGATTCGGGCCTTTTTCAGTGGCAGATTGTGGAATACACTTCCCATTCACATGTGCTGTGCTTCAAGTGTTGATAGTTTGAAGTCACTTAGGCTCATTTATTTGCTGAATTGAAATTGTGTATCTGAATTAACTTATCTATACCGCTTTACTTTGAATGTTCAGTGCTTTGAATCCCATGGCAAAGGCGCAATATAAATGTAAGATATTTATTTATTTATTTATTTATAGTGAGCAATTCGAGTTGAGCCAATTAGAATGGGCCCAAATTAGAGGTTATTTTGAATTTGTCAAATAAGCATGTTTATCACTTTTGATTTTGGAATTGATCTGCAGGTCTCAGGTACTATTTCACCTTCCACAATTTCTATTTTTCCCAGTGGCACTGGAATATTGAGTGAAACGATATGATATATAATTGCAAATATTGCATTCAATCAGGATTTGATGAGATGGCCACAATATAGTAACCATATAAATCCTTGTGAAAGTTAACACTGTTACTCATAAACACTAAATCCTACAATATATTACGTGACAGGTGAAATGTGACCATATTGAGAACATTGATGCTACTGCAGTGCCCCATTAGGATAATCTGTTGTCAGGTCATTATGTAACCTACTTATAACGGAGGATTCATTTACTTCCCTTCCTACAATGCACTGTCAAAATATAATTGAAGACAGAATTAAAAAGACTAGTTTGCGTATGACATCCTGTCAACCAGACCAAAAATGCTGTACTACACAGGTCAGATCTTTACCCTGACGTCAGACGCAAACTAGTCTTCAATTATAGCACATTTAGCACACAAATTTGATATAACAAGTACAATCCTGGCGAAAAAGGTTGCCTCACCAAAGCATTAATTGGCCTACGTCCTTCCCTGCACCTCTATCGCAATGTTGATTGGACATCATCGTCATCATTTCTATATTATAGTCTCCCAACATTGAAAAAGAGGGGTGGGGAAGGTGTAAGCTGAATGTGCATTTGCAAGTATTAAACAAAGATATTGTGGAAGTGTAACACACTAAGCGCTGACGATTACATGCTTTTAACACCAATGCTGGTGTGGCATACAATTGGTTGGTTGCCTCACCAAATCATTAATTGGCCAATGTTGATTTGGACAACATCATCATCATTTCTACTCTCGCAGCATTGAAAAATAGGGGATGGGAAAGGGGATTGCATGCTTTAAACACCAATGCTGGTGTGGTAGCAGATTTCCACCAGGCCATTTGTAATTGATGAGCTAGCAAGCAAATGCAACAGCGAATGAACTTCAAACAATAAGTATGGTGACCTCTGGTGTTAAACGTTACATGTGTTGTACAAAAGATAAAAGCTATTAAAATATTATAATCTTCATGTTAATAAGATTGTATGCTATCTTCAGTAGATAGCATTTACTTTTTTCAACATCGTGGATATTATCTTCAGTAGGTAGCAGATGCTTTCTTTATACAATAATAAGTTTTCACTATTGTCTATATACCTTCTTCTGGTCAGTAATTTAGATATTGTATTTTATTGTATCTCTAAAAGTAATGGTGAGAAGTTTAAAAGTATAAATTTTTAAAAAGGAAATGATGCAAGGAATCCAGTTAGCATAACAGATTCTTACAAAATTATCAGTTTTTGAGAAAATCTCAAAACTTGATTTTACTTTACTGACTCAAGGAAGGTACATGAACTATAGATACATGTATCAGATGCTATTTGCATATGGTTACAGATGCTATCTATTGCAGATGCTATCTTCAGAAGACAGCAAATGTAATGCTTTATATACAATTGCCTCTTACTCATACTCCAATCAACCTTGATTCCAATATCAATCTTTTTAGTAATTGTATTTGTTTTGATAACTTTATTGTCTGGTATCCATTTATTTGCCAAGTGGATTTGCCCAAGACACAGAAAAATTATTTCAAAATTGAAAATGATTTCTGTTGAAATGGTCAATATCATAGAGAAAATCATGAACAAAATTATCTAATTTGGCTACTAAATTGTGGCTTCGACAATCTTTTCTGTATAACTATATTGTGTGCACACACACTCTGCTTTGAGAGAACATTGTAAGTTTTGTTATATATTTCATTGTCAGTTAAACCACATTCTTGAATAATCTTGATGGAATTAGATTTCCTTCTTAGTTTGCTGATGTGTCTGGACTATGTAGTGTTATGACATAACTGTGTTAATAGAGCTTTAGTTGTCATTACCCAATTGTGTGATGTGCCTCATGTTGCTATTCAGAAGTCACTTGACTAGCCACTGACTCCAAAATTTCCTCTACTCACTGAAGTATTCACAAGTGTTAAATTATTTTACATTATTGATATTAAAGGCACCATTTGTTATCGACACGTGCCACTGATGTTAAAGTGTGTGTCCAAATAAATAAACAATATAAATCAATATGGAAAGAAAGTTTTTTTCATATTTGTATAGAATGTATATCTTTGGGAGTTTTGAGCATATAGAGGCCTTGCATGTGACGTATCATCCCGTAAATATGGCGGACTACTCAAATGCATTCAACAAAAGCATGATTGCAATCTACTGTGACAGTTCGTCTCACACACATAACCCTGCACTACGATCAAATAGGTTGATGACAACATTTGATTGAATGGACTGCACTCCGCCATAACTACGGTGAAGGACACCGGCTCAAATCCTTTGTTTGGAGCCAATCAATAATTTCATGCAGGGCCTCTATACTAACATTAGAGTCAAGAGTCAAAAGTGCATGGTCAGATGTGACAATTTGCACAACCCAGCAAAGTAATGATGTAGCATGGAAAAAACATGTAGACAACTCTTTTTGAGATCAATATGTTTTTCATTATTTATTCCTTCATTCATTCATTCACTTTATATCCATGAAAATAAAAGTGCAAAGAAAGACTAAATTTAAAAAAGAGCATGTGATGGAGAATATGCAAGAAAAAGAAAAAGCAAAACACTGGTCTAATTGTTTACATGATAGATACAATAGGATATTCACAGGTATGTGTAGAATGTTGTTAGCTGGAATGTGTTTCCTATTAAATAATAATCATGTTCCATGAAATGCAACTCTAAATAGTACATATCAACATGTTATAAATAATAAGCTTGAACTGCATGTGGGTTACTTAAGTTTAGTTCAATATGGGAAAGACTTGACATCCTAATGTGCTTACATAGGACTCAAATTTACACATAGAATTTTACCTAACTTGCTTTTTGGCTCAAATTTGACCATTTGCCATGTTTCACAATCGTGTATGTCAATATGTAGCATCTCAACTCGGACACGGTTGTTTTTTCCTAATTGTCAATTGTGTAATGAATTCCCTATGGTGAATTTAGTTACAAGATTCATTGACAACAACACATTTGGGTAAGTAAGTCTGATGCGACAACTGTAAAATGCTGATGGGCTAGTGTGTTATGAACACATACAATGTGCCATTCAATGATATGAGTTGGCAGTCACGTCGGTGGCCAATGTAACACCATCACACGTTATAGCAATTTCACTCAGAATTACGTTTTGCACCACTTAACTGTTTAAAGGTATATTTATGATGATCAGTGGTGTAGCCAATGCTAGTAGTACAGTTCAATATGCAGTTTTGATTTTGAATTATTTTGTGGGAAAAGGTTGCTGCAAAATGGAATTCATCCTGTTTTGTAAACCAAGAAAGAGGAAAGTAAAAGGAAAAAAATCTTTTTGAAAAATATTTGTGATTAACTTCTAACTTGATAGAATATAATGATATAAGGACCTCATTTGCTGTATAGTGTTGTGTCAAGTTATGCACATACTAATGAATATTAATGAGCTATTTTTTTACATTCTAAAATTAACTTACTTTTTATATTCTTTGTATTTATAAACCTTTGTCATGTACAAACCTTTGCCATTTACAAACCTTTGTTGCAGGGGCAGCCTTAATTACAAACCACAGAATTCTAGTTTTACCAGCAACTCTGGGAATGCAGTACTTATGGTTTGCACGAGGAATGGTGGCCGTTCAATTCAAATTTATTTATTTCCATATACCGGTACATATATAAAAATTGCACATCAAAACAAACAGCAAACAAAAAAGACAATGTGGAGGAGTTGACCGGAAGGCCAATGAGGCCTGAATAAACCAACCCCTAAACAAAATTTGTTGCAAAAATAACAATTGCTATACCATTGTTGCTCTATCATTGTTTCTATTTTGTTCACACAAAACATTTAAAGCTGTTGGCGCTCAAATAATCCCTCACACTTTGTGTCTGATTAATTATGTAGAAAACTAAATGAGTTGAACAAGTGCAGAGTCTTTTTTCATGAGGTGTTAAGGTGTTGAATTTAGCTCTTTCATTATTCGGCACATTAAACATGAAACAAAGGTATTAGACCTCAAGAATGAAATGAAGTAATGCCTGTGTGATATATTCCACCAAACAAACACTTGATACGTGCTACAAAGCGCAGCTTACATCAATGGATTAAGGAATTTAGAATAGCGAATGTATGCCATCAACACACTTACGTCAGTGCAGCAGGGTTTCCTTCATACTTTGAAGCTGAATAAATATAGACACTGTGAGCCCAAATAGCCTCATTGCCAAGGACATCATTCAGAACCTTCATTCAATAATTATAACTCAGCAATTGACCTGCAGTTGCGGAGCATGAGTTTTTGTACCATATAGTCAATGGTCATTCTGGGTGCGCATGTATACAAGTATATTGAGGGTAAAGAACTGTGTGCGTTGAGGGGTTCTGACTGATATAGTAGTGAGAATGGCACGTGAGGGAATTAACCAGGCATTGTAGACATTTGCAATCCATCTGTACTGTTCATCAACTCAGGATAATACCCCATTTAAACCACATCGATTGTTGATGTAACTCGACAATAGCCAATTTCCTTTGCCATTCTAAGGCGAGAATTTGCCTGATATATGTTTTAAATAGGTTATTGGCTAGCATCTGTAGTGTCTCATTTTAATTAATATGTAAATCTGTGTGTACCTAAAGCTTACCATTGGAGGCTTATTTACTGTCTGGGCAGTGGAACTCTCATGCGTTGTAGCTGGCTGGCTGGCTGGCTGTTGTGATGTATTGTACTGTATGATTCTACATGTATTTCGGGTAGCAGCTGTATTGCCACCTTCAGATGGTCCTTACTTTTAAATTGCTTTTTTAAATCTGTCTTGTCAAGTTGCTACCTGGGATTTCCTGTTAAATTTCATGTTTTTTAACATGTATTATAATGTTTAGTTACTACAAATTAAAATCTACTTGGAACCATTTGTAACTTGGTGATGGCTTTTAAAAATAATCTTCAGCTTACTATTAAAATAACAGCTTTTGGTATTAATGGAAAGTTTGAAATTCATTAACCATCTGAAATACCGGGACCAAAGGAGTTAAAGGATATCGCGTTGATATTAACGATCTGCGACGAAGTGAGCTTCACTGGCTACCAATAAGGGATCGTATTGCATTTAAGATCCTCATGCTCACCTACAAATCCCTTCACGGACTTGCTCCACCATATCTTGCCGATCTTCTTACTACATATCAACCAACTCGCTTCGCAACCGTTCTGCTACTCAATTTCTTCTGGACCCGCCTCGTCGTATTGCAACATCTTACTATGGTGAGCGGGCCTTCTCCACTTCTGCACCCAAGCTTTGGAATAACTTGCCTCAGTCCATCAGGAAAGCCACGTCTCTTGCCATCTTCAAAAAACACTTGAAAACTCATCTTTTTAATAATCCAATTGTGTAGTTTATTTTTGCCACTTGCCAAATTATTTATCTTTGATTATATTGAGTGAGATGCCGACCATCAGATTAATAATTTTTGTTTGCTCGTTCCTTTTTCGTGTTTGCTTTGTTTTTTCGCGTGGTCCGCATCTCACTCGTTGCAATATCTGCTCATTATGTGGTCTGATGTGTTTTAATGATATTCGTTACCGGGATTTTCCCATGGTTTAAAGTATTTCTTGTTATTATAACTGCTTTGCTTTTTTATGTGTACTTAAGAATTTTGGGTGCAGGTCACTCTTTTATTGTACTTTTTAAGATTTATCTTTGTAAATTTTCCTTGCGTATCAATTTTATTTTGTATTTATGTAAAGCGCCTAGAGGCCTTTTTGGCATTGGGCGCTATATGAAACGCCTTATTATTATTATTATTATTATTATTGTTAAGCCAATTAAACAACTCTAATTACATACATCACCTACTTTACCAACCTGTAATAGGTATCTTTAAGTGAAGGAGATTTATTGTGCAGCCAAACTTTAGTAATCAGAAAGGGGGAAATGATTTCCCCTTGCAGGTTTTAACTGGCCATAAATCACAGTGCAATGCTGTCCTATCTACTGTTTCACATAAAGATTATGTTGTTATTCCTAAAAGCAATGTGTTCCTGCAAACATTCAGTAAGTTGATAAAAGCAGATATATTGGTTTTCACCTTATTGCACCTGGCTCTTAAAAATACAAAAAACATTGGCTCTGAAGCTGATGCAAAATAAGGCAGCCATAAATGTACTATATAGATACCAAGTCATCCCAGAGAGGACTGAGTTTGGTTCAGCTGTTATTAATTGATACAACTATCAAATAGAATAAAGCCAAGGGGTTTCAAATTAAGGTTACATACTGCATCATCAATATTTAAAGAAGTGTCACCTGCTCACTTCTCAATATGATTAAAATTCAAACATTTGGGAATAATTATGTAATACCCTTCACCATACTGTTTACAGAATAAAGTGCATTACAGCACACAAGGGGTGGTGGTTATCAGGTTGTTTATTTGTGTGTTTGTTGGGGCGGGTGCGTGTATGTGTGTTGCTATTGATCTGATTAGGGTGTGCCAAAACCTGATAAACTGACATTGCTTGCACCTTTGGTATTCAATCACATGCATTCAACACTCAGTTTGGATCATAAAGGTCTAGATCTAGTTTGCTTGGGTTGGTGAAGTTTAGTATGTACAGAACATATTATCATTGTGTTTTTACCCGCCCTTCCTGTGCAGAAGCTGTGGTTACATATTATCTGGTATGCATGAGCTCCCAGTGAAGACTGACCCTTCTGATGCCTTCCATACCCAATTACCCCAAAGTATCTATGGAGATCTGGGTGCTTCCTGGTATGGACTCTGTCAGGGGTAATGCTAGCTTTTAAAGAATGGGTAAAATATGTCACAAATTTGTCAAGATAATATATCCAAACAATAAGGGTTCAAAATGACCACTTAGTAACCTCTAATTAGCAGTTGTGTGGGCCTATGACCCCATGGCACAACTGTTCATATATACATTTTGTGAAATTTGAGGGCTAAGTGGGCTAATTGTCTGTAGCTTGCATGTATTTTGAGCCTTGCACAACTGCCACTATCAGAATAGTCAACTGCAGATCTGTTGCATAATGCTTTTTCAATGGGAAATGAACTTTGCTGGTTGGATGATGTCACGATGAGGTTAGCATTTATTCTGTATTGAAAAGCGTGTTCTGACGGATCTGCACTCGACCAGCTTCCTATATCTCTTTGTGTTCATTAAACCCACTTCTTTACTACTTCAATGATACCATATGTTCAGTTAATTTTGGGATTTAGTAATAGAGAAGGGTTTTATCATTTGAGGGACAGAGGGACCAGTAATTGTATAGGAGTTTGACAGGGAAATTGATCTAGAGTCAACTAGAGTGTCAAATGAGACTAAGGCCCATTTTAAATACTGTATTATTTTAAATTAGATATTCAATGTGACACTTGATGGGTTACTTAAATTACTGTATTTATAACAGATTGAAAAGTGAACAGCCTGTTAATCTGCTCCCACACTGAAATAAATGAGTCAGTTGACCCATTTTGAGTCAATTGACTCAGAAATTAGTTATATGAGTCACTTTACTCACTTCAAATGAGTCAATTAACTCATTACGGAGTCACCTGACTCATTAGTGAGTCACTTGAATCACTTCAAATGATTCATTTAACTCATTACTGAATCAGTTGACTCATTTATGGGACTTCTTAAAAACAGGCCTACTTGTAAAGAGCAGGGGATCAGACCGGGCGTGTTGTTACACTCAGCATAGCTGCAGTTTGTGGCCCTCACAGACTTAGCAAGCGTGTAGCATGAGAAACCGCGCGAGGCATCAACCGAGCATGTAGCACCCTCACAGACTTAGCAAGATTGTGTGACCAGCGCCAAATTTGGAGAATCGGCGAATCACTGTCACCCCTTGACTATATCACCACAAGAGTTCAGGCATGTAGTACTTTTCCCGCTGTGTCAGCATCTACATAGGAATATGTTTGTTTATTAGACAAGCTACTTCAGTACATATCTTTAAAACAGTACTCATTCCCATGCATATATTTTTGTTGAGCCTTGTGGGAATGATGTGTAATATTGTAATGAAATTGTTATTCTGCATAGACTATTCATTTCAAACTATTGATTATAAAGGAGCCTTTATAGCAGGGCTGTAGGAAATTGATAAATGTTCACGCATAAGATGACTAAGACAGACTGCATATGTCAGTCCAGTAAAATTGAATTTACATTTGAGAATCTAGAGTTGTTGATATATCATATGTTTTAAAAGCGAGACAATGTAGCTAGGTAATAGATGTGGTTGCCATCAACCTGATCCTGACAATCTATAAAACTCCATTATGTTACAGTGTAACTTACAGGTTATTTCCCTATGTGATAATTGTCCTGGTTGGCATGGAGGTTTAGTTTTAGTTTACAGCACAAACCCTTCTGGGAAATTGCAATAAAGCAGTCAGTGTGAAAATAATGATTAGAAGTGGCCACGTAAGCTGAGGTTCGTAGTAATGGTCGACAAACTCTGAGTTAGTGGTATACAAAGATGTTCAAAATCCCAACATCATTTGAGGATTTGCAACATATAATGACAATTTTATCTTCAATTTAGCTGTAATACCCCAACAGCTTTTTGGTGACTGGAAGGGAAAGAAGGAGGGAATAAAGAGAGAAAACAAACAAAGAAGTTGATGTTTTCTCTCTTTATTCCTTAATCATAAATTGCTAAAGTATATAAATTTATCCAGGGGAAATAGAGGAAATGCATACAGTCCGCAATAGTAATGTCACACTTAATTGCACTTGGCCGGCAGCTTGTTCTATGCAGTTTTACTCAACAAGAACTCAGCACTATGGAGAAATAAAATTATGACTTGTGATGCATATCAGGTCGGGAGTGCTGTGAATTCACAGACTCCTCTGATTTCACAGACCCGGTCAGACCGTGAAAAGTAGAGCAAAATGATGCAATAAAGCAAAAATATCCGAAAAACTTACAGCATAACTTTGTTCACCGTTTTTTAAAGATATATATGCTGTTTTAGCACATTGAAAATGTTTAAACCACAATAATAGAAACAACTGCATGTTAGCACCTTGAAACAAAACTTGCTAAAAATTCAGTATGAAGTTAGTACAAGTATTTGAATTCACAGACCGTCTGTGAATTCAGAGGAGTCTGTAAATTCACAGCAACCCCGGAACTGATATATCAAATAAATGTGTAACTTGTGATGTGAATAACGGAGCATGAAGTGTTTATTGTAGTCTATTTTAAATTTCACTTAAAGGCCTAAATACTTATAAAGTGCTCTTCATTGAGTTAAAGACGTGGTCATCCATTGCCACTGCTATTGAAGCAGTTTGTCTCAAGGGTTTTTTACAGTTCTGTGTCTTCCACGAGTGCTCCTAAATATAATATACCATTCCATATGAAATACACACCCCTGTGGAAGATTTAACATTTCGGTCATCCAAAATTCACATTCAGCCAAAATAGTTCAGTTATACATATCTTTTATTGCATATAAACCACAGTAAAATACAATATATATAATACAAGCGGAGCATAGTAATGCAATAAATACGCAACAATGAAAAAGACGAATAAAATGATACATACATAAAGGTATTTATATAGCGCCTTTAAAATTTATCAAAGCGCTGAACAAGGAGAGAAAGGATGGGAAAAAAAAAAAAAGAAACACAGCGGAACAAGAAAGAAGCTAACTGAAAAGGTGAGTTTTCAGTTTCCTCCTGAAAACTGGAATTGATGGAGACTCCCTGATGGCTTTAGGGAGTTTGTTCCATTCCCTCGGGCCAGAGACAGAGAAGGTATTTAAACCAGATCCTCTATGTGCCCTAGGCTGACTAAGCAGAGTCTTATCGGAAGAAGATCTCAATTCTCTTCCGGGAGCATAGGCTGAAAGAAGCTCACAAAGATAATTGGGGCACGGCCCTGAGAGCACTTGAAAACATAAAGCAGAAGTTTAAAAAGAATTCGGTCCTGGATTGGAAGCCAATGCAATTGAATGAGAAGGTCGGAGGTACCAGTTGAGCGAGGGACAGAGAAAATCAAACGCACAGCACGATTTTGCAGCTTCTGCAGTCTATTTCTTTCACCTTGAGTGATACCATAGAGGATTGCATTGCCATAATCAAGTCGGGACAGTATGAGAGAGCGAACAGCATGGTGACAGGTATCCTGGTCAATGAATTTACGGATGCGGTAAAGATTACGAAGATAGAAATTGACAGACTTTGTGAGGGTGGTAATGTGGTCACGCATAGACATGGTGGGATCAAATATGATTCCCAGATTCCGGATGGAATTGGAGGGCTCGATGATGACTGAGCTGCTCAAATGAAGCATAACATTGGAAATGGAGTTAATGGCACGAGGGGATGCAGCAGCAAAGAATTCAGTTTTTTGATCATTCAACTTGAGTTTATTGATTGTCATCCACTTCTTGATATCTGACAGACAATCTGGATAAAGCTAGATCAGAACTTCCAGGAACAGAAGGATCAAAGGCAGTATAAAGCTGTGTATCATCTGCATATCGTGGTATCTCAAATGATGATGAGTTATGATATCAGCGACAGGTTTAGTGTAAAAAGTAAATATGAGAGGACCCACAACTGAGCCCTGAGGAACCCCAAAATCCACAGATTGCTCATCCGAAAGGGTGCCAGAGATACTGACACGATTTGTGCGGTTCTTGAGGTAGGTTCGTTTTATTTACTCTTTTACATTAGGTTATTCATGCAGTAGAAATCCTGTATTTTTCCAATGAAGCTCAGTGATTAATACACTATAAGCCAAAAAAGAAACTTGCAATTTCTCACAAGGTCATATCTTGAAATCCGGTGCATCAAAATGAACCAAAATTACACACAGGATTACTTCAATACTATACTCTAAACACATGTCAGTAACCAAGCAGTTGTCCAACTGACACAGCAGCAAAATGTGCTGACATGGAACAGCTGCCTAGACCACATTCACAGCCCAATAAATTGCACCCAGTACAAGAAATCTGTGAGTAAGTGGAATAGTGTAGAACAAGACCTAGCTTGAAAAAGTGTGTGAAAAGCATAAATCAGGCCCGTTTCACACTATTCCACTTATTCTTTGGAAATTGTCATCTGTGTAAGGATCTTATATGCATCATCTCACAGATTTCTTGTGTTTGTTGCTAATTATTGGGCTGTCAATGTTGTCCAGGAAGCTGTTCAATGTCAGTGCATTTTGCTGTTGTGTCAGTTGCACAACTGCTTGGTTACTGACATGTGTTTAGAGTAGCAATATTATTATTATTATTACATTTATATACAATCAACATAAGTTTAAAAACAATTTTTGGTTGACAGGAAGCCAATGCAGTTCCTTGATTGGTGTGATATGGCAAGATTTTCTGGTGAAAGTGAGAATTCGAGCAGCAGTGTTTTGAATTTTCTGGTTTGCTGGTAATCCATAGAGAAAGATGAATGAGTGAAAAATTTGTTCAGTAGCATCGCGACTTAGGTACTTACGGGTCTGGCTGATGTTACGTAGTTGAAGCGCTGAGCAACAAATTACATTAGAGATATGAGGTTGCATGGTCAAGTGCGTGTCAAATATTGCATCCAAATTACGTGCTTTGGAAGAAAAGGCAATTGCAGAGTCACCGATGCAAACATTTTCAATGTTGATTTGAGACAGTTGTTGGTGGGATCTGAACAGAAGAAATTCTTTTTTTGATTTCATCCAATTACGGATTTCACTGATACAAATTTCAAGAGTAGCAATTGCAGAATTAGCACTATGTTGAGAAGAATCAAATGATAAATACAGTTGTGTGTCATATATGCGCTGTTAGCAAGGAATGGGGTTTTCTGTTTAACGCATTTATGCACCAGGAGTTATGGAAGTGTTAATGAATATTTGATGCTTTATACTGATGTTAGAATAACAATTAATCCATAGGTGATTTCAGTAGCTAGCACTTAGAGTTACTACTACTAATAATAAAATAATAATAAAATGGCATTTATCCACGCTCTCTGGATACTCAGATCCAGTATGTAATGTGTTGTTTGTGCTGTTCGCCCTTGGCTGCTCGTGTCCATAAGTACCAGACTTGAGTCCTGTTTATCAGGGACAGTCTGTGTGGCTCAGTGGTGGAGCACTCGCCCGACAAGTGAGAGGTCTGGGGTTCAAGTCCCTGCACGGGCGGGTATGTCCATAGATTTTACTCTGGTGTGTCTGCCTATGCATGTTATGTTTCCATTTGTAAATTTTCTACAAGTTTACATGTTTAAATGTGCTAGTGTGCGGCGTGGTTCTTCTTTCCCCTGTGCACTCAGATCCCTCAAAGCGCGGCACGGGTCGATATGCTGTCAAGCCCCTAAGGGCAGCGCAAGTTGACCTCAATGCTGAGTGTGACAGAAGACAGGCCCGGGCTGATCCCCTGCTCATTACAAAAATGACTGCAACTTTTACATGTCCAGATATTGAAAGCTTTTTTAAACATATTTTTGATTCAGGTTTTGAAGAAACTCCACCACCCTCTATAAAAAACGCAGTAGAAAGTGGAGACAATCTACTGACGAGATTCTTCAGGTTTTGAAGAAACTCCACCACCCTCTATAAAAAGCGCAGTAGAAAGTGGAGACAATCTACTGACGAGATTCTTCAGGTTTTGAAGAAAATCCATACAAAGCATTCAATAGCCCAATAAAACCAATCAATACCATAAAGCGCAGTAGAAAGTGGAGACAATCTACTGACGAGATTCTTCAGGTTTGAAGAAACTCCCCACCCTCTATAAAAAAGCGCAGTAGAAAGTGGAGACAATCTACTGACGAGATTCTTCAGGTTTTGAAGAAACTCCACCACCCTCTATAAAAAGCGCAGTAGAAAGTGGAGACAATCTACTGACGAGATTCTTCAGGTTTTGAAGAAAATCCATACAAAGCATTCAATAGCCCAATAAAACCAATCAATACCATAAAAGCGCAGTAGAAAGTGGAGACAATCTACTGACGAGATTCTTCAGGTTTCAAGAAACTCCCCACCCTCTATAAAAAGCGCGGTAGAAAGTGGAGACAATCTACTGACGAGATTCTTCAGGTTTTGAAGAAACTCCACCACCCTCTATAAAAGCGCAGTAGAAAGTGGAGACAATCTACTGACGAGATTCTTCAGGTTTTGAAGAAACTCCATACAAAGCAACCAAAAGCCCAATAAAACCAACCAATACCATAAAAGCGCGGTAGAAAGTGGAGACAATCTACTGACGAGATTCTTCAGGTTTTGAAGAAACTCCATACAAGCAATCAATAGCCCAATAAAACCATCCAATACCATAAAAGCGAGCGTAGTAGAAAGTGGAGACAATCTACTGACGAGATTCTTCAGGTTTTGAAGAAACTCCATACAAAGCTTTCAATAGCCCAATAAAACCATTCAATACAATAAAACGCAGTAGAAAGTGGAGACAATCTACTGACGAGATTCTTCAGGTTTTGAAGAAACTCCATTCAAAGCAATCAATAGCCCAATAAAACCAACCATTACCATAAAGCGCAGTAGAAAGTGGAGACAATCTACTGACGAGATTCTTCAGGTTTTGAAGAAACTCCATACAAAGCATTCATTCCCCTTCTATAAAAGCGCAGTAGAAAGTGGAGACAATCTACTAATGATATTCTTCAAGATTTCAAGAAATTCCATACAAAGCCTCTATTTTTAAGCATAAAGCAGCATAATTGGACATACCATTTTATTGGAGTATCTTTAACCATATTTAGTTACTGAATCACCCTTCCAGCTTTTGGGAGGCTGGGTGGGATTTTTTGGTCCATCAAGATCGAAGGAACAATTGCAAGTGCATCACTAGGAGAACTATGGACATAACAAAGGAATTAAAAAATAAGACGGGAGACCTGAATGGCTGCACACCACTAAAGTGACAGCTGACTGGACAGAAAAACTGAGCTTGTTGCTATAACAACATAACAACAACCCCTAAATTAAAACTGACTTGACCAGGAGACCAAAACACTTTAAGTGTACTTGAGAATGCTCAAGTGGAAATAAGAGGATAAGCCTCTACACCTAGATGCACATGACAGCCTAATGTCCCCTGCTGCTGAGACAATCTAGTTTTTAAAAGATTTGCAACTTTAAAAAACGGAATTGTTTTGATATGAGAAAGCCCATATAATATTGTGCAAACAATAACTTACTTTAGACATATTTTGGCTAACAAAATCCAAACAAAACATTGTATGATCAGTCCTAATATTTCACAAGGTCAATGAGAAAAATAGGGGCTTTCCACTGACACCAAAATCTCAATTTTGATGGCGAAAAAGTGGTGATTTTGTTGTTGATCAGACCATCCATCTTTAACGTAAATCTTTTCAAGGCTATAGTTATCTATAGTGTGGCAATTGCTGCAAATTTCATTAATATGCAGGGCATCTATTTCATGTCCCATCGTTTGTTGTTAACAAGGTTAAGAAGTCATGATTATTCAATACTGTGCTAACCAGGTAATGAATAATCAAATGCAGGGAAAAGGACTTTTAATTCACGTGCTGCTAAAATTTGGAACAGTCTTTCTGCTGATATTAAATGCAATTATGAATCCATGAGCCTCTCTCAATTTAAGCATAGGATTCATTCTTCATAATTTTGTTTATTCCATCTGCATCATAATCTATTTGTGTGCTCATATGTAATTTTTAAGTTGTATCGTAAAATAATTTATATTATTTACATGTATGTACAGTATTTATATGTAATTTTAAATTTGTTTTTAACTAAAGAATGTTGTACTTTTTGATGCAGGGCCTCCTTGGAAATCAGTGTTTTAGCATTGAAGGGGCTACCCTGCCTAAAGAAAGAATAAATAAATAAATAAATAAATAAAAGATTGTAGTTGTTTGTATGATCCTTTGTTTTTTATTGTCTAGTTGCATTGACCAATGGTCAATGGTCAATGACCATATGAGATATGAGATATGGTCAATGACCATATCTCTTAACCCCTTTACAATCTTTCTAGTCATTTTTGAATCAACCTTTTTTATCCGAAGCTACATCTGTTATCTCATGTAATATTATCGTTGTAAGTAGAACAATATGGCCACAGGCTAAGTAGTTTTACGCCACCACGGTATCATCCATATTATATGAGATGATTAATGCACAACATATGCCCCAAACAACACCTTTATTTGTTCATAGATTATCTATGATTTGTTCTCATTCTTTAACATGAAATAAATATGACTATAATGAAATGAGATAAGACTTTACGCGGGAAATAGTCGAACTTTGAATCAATCAATCTAGTTGTTGGTTTCCTGTCTCACACACCCTTCATGATAGGGTCTCCATGAGTGATATTGCAGCTGTGTTCTATTGGCTTATATAACATGGCTAATAACCAATCAAAATTGATTGAAAATTGATTGAAAATCCTTAAAAATAAAACTGTACATTCACAGTCACTGATTTGAAAGTAAAATAATTTATAATGTGGATAGGCGAATTACTACAGTTCCCAACTCCTCCTTGATATTTTCTGCTTCCTTTTATGTTTCTTATTATGTACAAATTACCTGATAAATAATAAATATGGAAACTTAATGAGTGCAAACATCTATCAAAAAGCTGCTCACAGTGCTACAGACTGGAGAACTACATTATGAACATGAAAAAGTATAGTATACAAAAAAGTTAAAAATCAGTTACGTTTTTCGGATCTAATTCAAAATTCTCTGCGCCTCTGGCCATTGTGCCGCTAGAGTTTTGGGTTGGGTCAGACACTCAATTTTGAGAATATCCTTTATAACACGGCTGAGTTCATAGGTACGGGGTGATGGTCTGACCAAAGTTAAATAAATGGTTGTTGTGTTTGATTACCAACATGCAAGCAAAATCACTGAATAGATTCATCAGGTTTGTAGATATATTAAAGAAAATTTTCATTGAAACAAAACCAAATAATTTACTCACTATTGACGGTTTCGCCTATCATGGTCGACAGGCATCATCAGAATGATGATGGATGATCCTTACTTCCGGTAGGACGAATCCCGACTGTAGAGGGTGTATTTACAGCCAGGAGAGGATCATACACGTGACTCAGGTAGTGGGCCCCCTCATCTCTGTTCATGACATTGGTTCCTCTTCTCCTGATCCATATTGATTCTTTGACATGTCTTGCGCTAGTATCACACTCCTTGCATAGAACTTTAGCATTGTCCCAATTGATAACATGGTTTTGTTGTACTGCATGGTCTGTTATAGCTGACTTAGACTGCTCACTTGTGGATTGTTTACGGGTTTGCCGGGTGTAATTAGCTTTGGTTTTAGACACCCTGTCCGTTTCTTTTTGGTGCTCTTTTAGGTGTGTCTCAAATTTTCGTCCAGTTTCACCAACATAGGAGTGATTGCAGTTAGCGCATGGTATTTCATAAACACAGTCAGTAGTGTTTAGAGGATCTATTTTGTCTTTGGGATGAACTAGCATTTCCGGAAGATCTGATTGGCTTTGTCAGCGAGTCCATCCACGTACGGGATCACCACAAAACCCTTAGTGGGATTACTAGTACTGTCTTTCTTGATATTAGGCTTGCTCTGTTTGTTAGACATTTTGTCTTTCTCTTGCAAAGTTCTATGCAAGGAGTGTGATACTAACGCAAGACATGTCAAAGAATCAATATGGATCAGGAGAAGAGGAACCAACGTCATGAACAGAGACGAGGGGGCCCACTACCTGAGTCACGTGTATGATCTTCTCCTGGCTGTAAATACACCCTCTACAGTCGGGATTCGTCCTACCGGAAGTAAGGATCATCCATCATCATTCTGATGATGCCTGTCTACCATGATAGGCGAAACCGTCAATAGTGAGTAAATTATTTGGTTTTGTTTCAATGAAAATTTTCTTTAATATGCAAGCAACAGTTGCGTCTTTGTGCTTTTTAGGTTCTCTGTCCAAGGGTAATTAAAAATCAGTTAGTCAACAACAGATTTAAAGGCAGAGATTAACACCAGAAGACTAATTTTTCTTCATCAAAACAGAGATGTTGGTATCAGAAGAAAGCTCATATTATTCTCAATATTTCTTGTTTAGCTGGTGTGAAGAAAAACAGTGTGATTTGTGGTAAGCACACAAAGTGTATGCAGTATCCTTTGGGGCATTGTTATACACGGTTTTCTCATATCAAAACCACTGGAGCAATGATATAACTCAAAATCGGGAAACAATGCAGTAGATCGTGTCACATATAATGGTGCAAGTTCATGAAGACGTTTATTGGTAACCAGTGCTGGTCACTGAATACAGGCGTGATATGAAAGCATTTTTTGGTGAGAGTGATAAGACGTGCAGCAGTGTGTGACCTACTTACTTATATTGTAGGTCCCATGAATGCAGTCTGCTCTGTTTGTGCCCCTCTTATTGTAATCCTATGTCCAGTCCAATCATCTGGTTTGATTACCTGCTCAATATCTATGTTTGGTCTAATTTGTCTATATCTGACTTTATCATGTAAATGGAGATGTTTTTATGCCTTTTGAGCTGTGTGAAGAGGTTTTGATCATTGTTATGCAGTTAAACTGTCATTTTAAAAATATAAGCCAACACATGTAATATCACAAAATCATTTAAGCATATTCAAGTAAAAATATTAACATTGAGGCTTAATACACTATAGCTCATCAGTAGCGTGTCCAGGGGAGGCTTTGGGTGCTGAAGCCCCCCGCACTTTGTTAAAAATCATGTAAAATCAGCCGTTTTTTGGCGATTTTAGCCATAAAGCCCCCGCATAAATCTGAAAAAGGGGCTGAGCCCCCCGCAGGAAAAGATCCTGGACACGCCGGTGCTCATTGTGCTTGCTTGATTTATCCTATAATTCGCAAACAACTCCATCCAGCTTGGGTATAATTTGCATTAATTTAAATGATGTATGACATACCTGTTACAGTGTTCTCTAATAATCTTATAATGAATGACTAATCCCAGTTTAAAATTGCCTCACAGATTGCACATCTTTATAGCTGCAAAATGAAAATGGAAAATCCGCAATTTTATTTTGCGGCCCGTTGTGACATTTGCAAGATATGTGTAGAAATAAATCAAGAAGAAAGTCAAGAAAAGTAGATGAATAGGAAAAGGTTATTACTATCCCAAAGCTCTTCTGCTGTGAACTAAGGCAAAACTTAATAAACAGTTTGAAGGCCAGGTACACCCTGCGGCCTATTTTGACAGGATTTTATGTGTGACATTTAAGTTAACTTGTATAAATGTGCATTTTAAATGAAGTTTGACAAGAAATGCAAGTTGTAGGCTTTCATGGTAGATCTAGTTATTAAACATGATCAAGTAATACAGGTACATACAACTCTGCACCTGCTGCTTATTAGCCTATATATTCTGAACTTGCTGTTGTTTCTAAAATAGGTTGCATTAGGCAGAGGCACCCTATTTAGCATTAGCTTTAGATATTTAATTATTTTATTTATTTTTCATCCGATCGACTTACCGGGTGAAATATCAATAAAATAATTAAATATGCAAAGTTAACGTTAAAGAGGGTGCCACCGCCTAATGGTCTAACATCTTTTGACAATCTTCTTGATACCTTTGTTCCCAGACTTTTTGATCAGTATCCATGATTATTTTTTCATTTACTTCTTTTAATTTATTCATCCACTTAATGTTTTAAAACACTTCCTGTTGATGCCTACGGATTATTCAATTGTTTAATTTGATTCCTGTATGTTTAAGCACAGTTACTGGAAATTCAAGGATCTGTGGTTTAAGTACATCTTAGAAAGATTTTTTCTTGCCGATTTTGACTGCCACTGAGGACATTAGGTGCAAGATTTATGACAAGAAATCCACCCACAGTAATTCATTGGTAGAGCACCAGCGCCAGCGCAGTCAACTTCGGAGCCTTATTTCCAGGCCTTATTTCACCCTAATATACAGATGAGCACTCCATTATAATGCCTCTTTGAAGGTGTCTAGGGAAGTATTTCTTGAGTTGCATATCTCCTTTTCTTGGGTAGGCATCAAACAGTTCTCTGAGGTCTCTGGACTTAGGACCAGACTCTGGTGGGTTAAACCGGTTTTAAGGGTACCCAACCGTCCCACTTCCCCCAGAGATAGATTGAATTAAACCATTATCCGAGATTGGGCACTTCATCCTACTTTCAGGCTAGGAACAGCTGGTATGAGTGGCGTAAACCAGCGTGCCAAGTCAATGCCCATATATTACCCAGCAGACCCTTGAGCTAGAGTCACAAAATCACAAAAAAAAATCGAAAGCCTTGAGTTCATGGTGATATCTGAGCATTAGGGGCTGTGCAATAATTATGAACATGGGGGTGGGTAAAATTGGGGAGGCACAATTCCTGGTTTGCTAGCTCACTTATATCTAGACCATTTGAGGTTTGCAAATTGGGAACAAAAAAATAATTGTCATGTGCAAATGGGGGGGGGCAAAGATGACTCAGAGAATGGAGCAGAAGTTAAGAGTGGCTCAACACAGTATGGAAAGAAGGAGCATGCTAGGGATCACAAAATGAGACAGAAAAACAAATGAGTGGATCAGAATCATGACACAGATCACCGCTGTCATCCAGACTGTGAAACAAAAGAAGTGGTCTTGGGCTGGTCATCTATCTAGAACATCAGATGGACGATGGACCAAACTGGTTACAGAATGGATACCTAGAATTGGTACTAGGCACCCAGGAAGACAGAAAGTTAGATGGAGTGATGAAATTACAAAATTTCTGGATGTAACCTGGATGAGAAAGATGTGGCGTCACCTTGGAGAGGCATTCTCCCTGCAGTGATGATGGCTTAGGATGATGATGATGATGATGATGAATCTATTTTTTATGGAAATGTTACAGTATGGCTTTAATGTAATGATGAATATGGTATTCCTGCACTACAATAATAATAATATTTATTTCAATTACTTGTAAAATACTAAAGTAACATAATAACAATACGTTTATACATTTTACATTTCTTACACATGACAAAAGCAAGTACTGAATTCAAGACAAATGAATGGCCTACAAGTCCAACCACATAAGGGCCCACTTATCCTGCACATGAATGCATAGTTTTAACTTAAAAGTACAATAGTACAAAAAACTGTTATGAAATCTTGACAAAAAATGTACATAAAATTCCAGCATTTTAAAAATATAAGCCAACACTTGTAATACCACAAAATCATTTTAAAAGCATATTCAAGTAAAAAGATTAACATTCAGACTTAATACACTAGCTCATTGTGCTTGCTTGATTTATCCTATAGTTCCCAAACAACTCCATCCAGCTTTGGTATAATTTGCATTAATTTAAATGATGTATGACATACCTGTTACAGTGTTCTCTAATAATCTTATAATGAATGACTAATCATAGTTTAAAATTGCCTGACAGATTGCAGATCTTTATTATAGCTGCAAAATGAAAATGGAAAATCTGCAATTTTATTTTGCGGCACGTTGTGACATTTGCAAGATATGTGTAGAAATAAATCAAGAAGAAAGTCAAGAAAAGTAGATGAATAGGAAAAGGTTATTACTATCCCAAAGCTCTTCTGCAGTGAACTAAGGCAAAACTTAAAAAACAGTTTGAAGGCCAGGTACACCCTGCAGCCTATTTTGACAGGATTTTATGTGTGACATTTCAAGTAAACTTGTATAAATGTGCATTTTAAATGAAGTTTGACAAGAAATGCAAGTTGTAGGCTTTCATGGTAGATCTAGTTATTAAACATGATCAAGTAATACAGGTACATACAACTCTGCACCTGCTGCTTATTAGCCTATATATTCTGAACTTGCTGTTGTTTCTAAAATAGGTTGCATTAGGCAGAGGCACCCTATTTAGCATTAGCTTTAGATATTTAATTATTTTATTTATTTTTCATCCGATCGACTTACCCGGGTGAAATATCAATAAAATAATTAAATATGCAAAGTTAACGTTAAAGAGGGTGCCACCGCCTAATGGTCTAACATCTTTTGACAATCTTCTTGATACCTTTGTTCCCAGACTTTTTGTTTTGATCAGTATCCATGATTATTTTTTCATTTGCTTCTTTTAATTTATTCATGTTAAATCTTCACTCATTAACATTCAGAACTAAATACACTTAATGTTTTAAAACACTTCCTGTTGATGCCTACGGATTATTAAATTGTTTAATTTGATTCATGTATATTTAAGCGCAGTTCCTGGAAATTCCAGGATCTGTGGTTTAAGTACATTTTAGAAAGATTTTTTCTTGCCGATCTTGACTGCCACTGAGGACATTAGGTGCAAGATTTAAGACAAGAAATCCACCACACTTACTTGTTTAAACCATGTACTATTTAATATTAGTAATTCATTGGTAGAGCACCAGCGCAGTCACCTTCGGAGCCTTATTTCCGGGCCTTATTTCACCCTTATACAGATGAGCATTCCATTATAATGCCTCTTTGAAGGTGTCTTGGGAAGCATTTTTTGAGCTGCATTTATCTCCTTGTCTTGGGTAGGCATCAAACAATTCTCTGAGGTCTCTGGGCTTAGGACCAGACTCTGGTGGGTTAAACCGGTTTTAAGGGTATACCCAACCACCTCAGAGATAGATTGAATTAAACCATCATCCGAGATTGGGCACTTCATCCTACTTTCAGGCTAGGAACAGCTGGTATGAGTGGTGTAAACCAGCGTGCCAAGTCAATGCCCCTATATTACCCAGCAGACCCTTGAGCTAGAGTCACAAATCACAAAAATAATCGAAAGCCTTGAGTTCATGGTGATATCTGAGCATTAGGGGCTGTGCAA
Source organism: Amphiura filiformis (assembly GCF_039555335.1). Classification (NCBI taxonomy): domain Eukaryota; kingdom Metazoa; phylum Echinodermata; class Ophiuroidea; order Amphilepidida; family Amphiuridae; genus Amphiura; species Amphiura filiformis. The sequence goes on along the minus strand of NC_092628.1, from coordinate 90,881,377 downwards.
TAATTATGAACATGGGGTGGGTAAAATTGGGGAGGCACAATTCCCGGTTTGCTAGCTCACTTATATCTAGACCACTGAAGGTTTGCAAATTGGGAACAAAAAAATAATTGCCATGTGCAAAGGGGGGGGCAAAGATTTTTTGGCAGGCTATGAGGGGGATGCAATTTTTGGCAGGCTGTGAGGGGGAAATCAATTTTTGGCAGGCTGAGAGGGGGGACATAGCCTTTCTGAAAGGCCCGTTGGTTATTTTCCCACATAAATATTGTATCAGTAAAAATACCCAGTAATAAAATAGCGCCCGCCGCGACACGAAGCCGGTCCCACTTGACAAGGATCGTCGGGAGGGATAGCGAGTCGTCTTTGACAAAGACTAGGGGGACAAGCAATTTTTGACACAGCACAACATTTGGAAATTGTACCCCCAGGGGGCTCATAATTATTGCACAGCCCTTATCCATTATAACACAGATATTGATAAGCTCTTATTAGAATTCCAAATCCAGTTAAGATGTTTATGGGTATACAGGTTAATTATATGCTAAATTAGCCTGCTTTTTTGGTAAGGGTATAAATAGCCGTGTTCAGATGTAGGGTAGTTAACTCGAGAAAAGGGGTATTTACCTCGAGTAAAGTGCCCAGTCGGGGCAAGCTCGTGATAAAGGTCGAGATTGTGCACGTCTGGACAGGAGTCGGGGCAGTTTATCCCGACCTTAACCCGACCGGTTTACCTCTGAAAAAAGTCAGAGGTAAATTCTTAACCTGACCTGAGCAGTCGAGGTAGATGCACATGTGGATCGCACCAGAGGTAACAGTCGAGGTAAACAATGACCTTTTCGCCAGATTTGACCTCCCTTCTTGCTCCCGTCGCATCCTAACCAGTTCAAGCATCATGATTATTGCGATAAGCTTTTGCTGTGTATCATTTGCAACACCAATTTGCCGATGAAGCAACAGGAAAAACAATAGCAATTTGGTATCGATTTTAATACTCGTACGACATTTGTTTACAATCGGATTCAGATTTATTTTTAGAATCCGCGAATTAGCTCCAGCGGGTCCACGTAAGTGGCAGTACAACTTCCGGAAATTATACCCAGGTACAAAATGTTCGGGGTAAATTTATGTCGCCGGGTCGAGCTAAAAGGTCGGGGTAAAGTAAGTGTGGACAATCAGTCGAGTTAACGAAAATATTTGTGGCATTTTATCACGGGTTGTAAAAAATTTAACTCGAGTAATTATTCAGGTCTGAACGTGCCTTCCCTTACCTAAAAAACTAGCATTCCCTAGCACTCACTAGGCATTCCATTGAATGGTAAAGAACCGTTAATGAATGCCTAAATGGTGAATGCCTCCAATACTATAACATTGAGTTAATAGGCGGTTGTTAGCACTCAACCGCCTGTTTGTTAGCCCTCGACCGCTTATAGCGGTTCATAAGTGGTTCATAAGCCCTCCTCAGAGTCGAAATATGTAAATGAGCTAAGCACTTGTACCATTAAGGAGGCATTGAACCACTAAGGAGGCATTCAAACGCCCTAGCATTTAAAGGCCCATTCAGTGATTTGCTCATCCGGACGATCGTAAAAATCATCAAAATTCAGATTTTGGTACCTTTGTAATTGGCATAGATGTGCTAACATAGCCTGCTAGTGGTTCGGTCGAAAGCCGTGTATTTTAGACAAAATAAAGCATTTGCATGATTCTGGACTTTTGATACTGACAGTACAAAAGTCCGACTCGAGATCGAAAGAAGCTCACTCTCCATCGCACCAACACGCGTTGCGTATTGTTTCTACTACTTATTACATCAGTAGCTACTATTTTAAACAAAATACACAATTTTAACTGTTTTTCATATTTGAATTGACCGTTAGTTTGCCTCGGTGACCTTTAATTGCTTATTTTGTTTTCTACTACAAAATTGTAGCTTAAAAGCGTCTGTTTTAAATCAATTTAGACTCTACTTCCCCAGTGTTAGAAACACTGGACTAGGAAGTTTTTCCAGTCGATTGGTGGCGCACTGTACGAAAATCTTGATTTTCTCAGAGTTGAAGTAGAAAACCTTTCTAAAACTTCTGTTTTTGACTAATTTGTCGATGTATTCAGGGAAAAGTGGTTTAATGAAATTCTGTAGACTTATTCTTTATTTCTAAGCAACTCTGACAAATTTCCATTTTTTTTAATGTTCCTGTGAAATCACTGAAAGGGCCTTTAAACCACCTAGGTAGCATTTGAACCGCTTGGGAAGCATTCCAACCGCCTAGGAAGCATTCCAACCGCTAGGAAGCATTCCAACCGCTAGGAAGCATACCAACTGCCTCAGAAGCATTCCAACCGCCTACAGGTTAGCACTCGAACCACTTATTTAGCCCTCAACCGCTACTAGTGGTTCGTAAGTGGTTCATTAGCCCTCCTCAGAGGCGAAATATGTAAATGAGCTAGGCCCTCGAACCACTTAGTGGCATTCCAACCACCTATGAAGCACTCCAACCGCCAAAGAAATTTCCAATCGCCTCAGAAGCATTCCAACCGCCTATAGGTATTTCAACCGCTTATAGGTATTTCAACCACTTACAGGTGAAGCACTCGAACCACTTTATAATTATATAGCTATGCTGGCTAAGCAATTCTACGAGAGTGACAAATAGGAATATAATGCACTGCAGAAAACGCTGGCCACTGCTATGGTTTTTAGTTTATATTTCTTTGATGTAATTCTCCAAATTGTGTTTTATAAATACACAAAATAATTATTGCTACCTAATGATGTAATTTGTCGTTGTTGTTTGGTTTCATTGTTTGAGTTAGCTCTTCCTGCGCCATATGAGTGCTTTTTTTAGTGGATTTGTGCATGGTATAAATGTACACTATTATATTATTACTGTTTAATAATGCCCCAATATGCTAACTAGCTCCTCCTTCCTAACACTAGACCATTCCATATTTCAAGAAACTGCCTGCATAAAAACCTATATTCAAAGTTACATCTAGTCATATTTATAAGCTTACCTATACTTACACCATCCATATTGTGGCATATTATTGTACACAAAGATAACTACATGGATCCCATACATGTATGATGCTGTCCACATAAATATGCATTGTCATGTATAAACATCCCAAATGTAAAGAGTGAAAAATAAGGCCTATAATAAAGCTGGAAACATGAAAGGATTAAGAATCCATCATCTCTGCATTCACACCAGTTTAAAATGGCAGTTAGAAATATATTCCCATCATGCACCTGTTTGACCCTTGGGTCAACCACCAAGGAATGCTAGTCAAGGCTATTAGCAGAATGCCTAATTGAATCGAATGCCTATTACTTAGAATTTTTTTAACCGAATGCCTAATACTTAGAAATTTTTCAGTGGAATGCCTATTACTTAAGAATTTTGTAAACCGAATGCCTATGACTTATCCGAATGCCACTGAGTGCCTATAGCAAACCGCCTAATCCTAGAATCACTTAGGAATGCCTAAGTTACGAATGCTTAGGAATGCCTAAGTTAATAGTATTGAGCTTTAACGAGGGCTTAATGAGTAAATAGGCATTCGGTAGCATTCTTGTGAGGCATTCGGAATGCCTGTGAACCATCTCTATAGGCATTCATTAGTTGCTGAGTGCTAGTGACCACCTAGTACCGCTATCCTTGGCACTCGAGGGCTTGGCGAATACCTACAGAATGCCAAATAGGCATTCATGTTTGGTAAGGGTTATGTAACATTTATATTTATATGCCAATCTCATAACATGCAGTTTTGAATTGATTGCACCATTGTCTATGGAGGGCAAGCATATGCTGAGCCAATTGATGATTACTAATCATGCTTTAAAATTGCCTGACAGTGCATATTGCGGAGGCTTTATAATATTCCTACATACTATAAATTAAAATTGAGGATCAGTAGCATTACTGGTATTTTCAAGGTATTTGAAGAAATAAGTCGAAAGAAAATCAGTAATAGCAAAGTCGAAAAATAGGAAAATGTTATTATTATTCAAAAGCTTTGAGTTGAGTATCTGTATTTGAACCCAGACAAATTAAACCAAAAAACAGTTCCAAGGCAATGTACACCCTACAGCCTATTTTGACAGGATTTTGTGTACAAGTGACATTTTGAGTAAACTTGTTATAATGCAGATGTTAAATGAAATTTGACAAGCAATTCAAGTTAATTGTGCTAGGCTTTCATAGTACAAGATGTTATTACAGCCTGGTTGCCTCTCCTTCAGTGGGGCATGAAGTAGGCAACACACATGGCACCCTCAACCATCCACTCCAAGGACATAAGGGTTTATGGTGATAAATAAAATGCCAAAACAAAAACAAATTTTGTTTATGTTATAACCCATATCTGAAGCTTGACCAAAAACAATATGTGAACTTCTGTGTAAACAAATATATATAAAAGAATCTTGCAAAGATCAATGTCTGGCTCCTTTCTCACCTCATCACATGTTTTATTCAAGTGTATCTAGAGTATCTAGAAATATTTGTTATGTCAAACAAGTAGTACTATTCCCAATATATCCAGAAAAATGTGGAGCAATATTTTTTAATTATTGACCTTAAGCTCATGAAGACCTGTTGTACTTTAGGTGCATGTTTTGATGCTAAAAGGACTAAAAGGTGTCTCAAATTCTGACAATTTATTCTTTGCCCGTATTCTGGTCCAAATACCTTCATATTGACTTATTGTGGCACAAATATCTAGAACACTGCTGTTGTTAATACAATATACAAAGTCCTTTGTGCTGGACTTGTCACACTTCATAGACTGTAAATTTTGATGGGGCAAGCATCCTGAACTTGTTTGAAAAATACAAATTTATACTGTGAACCTGTTAGGCATAAGCTTTCACACTCTGAGTTCACACTGTTCTAGTTACAAATTTTGAGTGACATTCTCAATCTAAGAAAAAGCTTTTACATAGTGTATTGGTTGGCCACACATAGATGTGAAAATGGGGCAAGTTGTCAGAATATATATAGCAAATGCTATTGACTCAATTAATTTGGTAAGATGTTTCAGTCATTGTAACATAATTACAATGAAATAAGGGTTCTAGAATGAGGTCTATTTGTCTCTAGAGATACAAATCATTCTTGTCATACATTTCCATTAAATGTGCTTTACATCAATTCTAACATCTTTCCAGTGTTATAATAATTTAATGTGTTATGTTGCTGAACAGTGCACACAATCAGGCTATACTTCAAATGGCTTGTCACATGTCCTAGAATATTTCTTAACACTTCTTTGACATTTGAGCTTCTTTCACAATTAGTGTTCTTGGTGCAGTTTTTGTGACACAGCATTTTACTTTCAGGAAGGTGGAGGCAGGGGGATGGCAGCTATGTGAGCAAAAAAAACAACTTTACCCACTATCACTAAAAAAATTTTCACCACATAACTGTGTATACAATAATAATGCATGAAAATGAAAAAGAAAAATAACACCTTCACTGCTTCGCAATACCTTCAGCAGCAAAAAAATAACAATTTGCCCAAACCTCACCATCCAGTCAACATTAATAGGGAAATTTTCACGGGAAAATTTTCTGGACATGTGACCAATGCATATCAATGTGAGTGTAACCTCGAGCCTGATCTCTGACCCCCATCTGTGACCTCGCTATTCAAGTCGTAGTAATTTTGAATTGGAATAGTATTTTTTACCGCAATTTTGATAGAAATTTGTACATTGCAAATTTATTGAATATTATGTTATCTTAATTTTTTCACAATATCATCAAAACGTAATTTCAAAAATATCTGTCTACGGAAAAAAATATTTATCTACGGAAAATCTTACCATAACATTATTAACTTGCGACAAGTAACTTATTTTGCATCAAAGGAGGAATTCTTCCTATTCAAATACATTGGAAGAACACCCGCTGTGCTCGGGGTCACATTCCATACTGCTAATATGTCTGTGCCCATGGGTGTCACGTGTCCAGAAAATTTTCCCGTAAAAATGTACCTATTAATTCTGACTGCCATCCAGCCCCCTGGAAGTCAAATTGTGCATCCCTTATTATGGAAAAACGAGTCAGCTACATGAGCACAGTTACAGTGCCAGGAGCAACTCCTGCCCCCTCAATTGTTTTAATGCAAATTTTAGGGGAAAAGGTTACTGCTTCTGTGTCAGCATTGTCCACCACCAGATGTGATGCTCACTGCATTTTCGTCTAAACAATTGTGGCGTTAGCTTCACACAATTGCTACTGTTTTTATACACTGTATATTAAAAAAGAACGGTTTAATAGAACAGGTTTAGCAGAATATGTATGTGTGCTATAGACCCTACTGCATGACCTGTTTGCTGCACTCAAGCTATCAATTCAACTTCTGCATGCTCTCATGGTAACTGAACTGTATCTGTTCATTTGTCGTGTTCTTGTCAATCTCTTTTTCACTGCCTGTATATCAACTTGTAAAAGCTAACAATTCTTTTATCACCATTACATTTTTATTTTGGTTGCTTCATGAGCTCACAATCTAAAATGCTTAACCAAAAACAGTGTCTGTACAATGTATTTTTGAGTTCATTCTTATTGCAGTTGTTGTATATTGATAAGCACCATTGTCTATGGAGGGCAAGCATATGCTGAGCTGTGCTGTGCTTTGACTACAGTAATTGATGATTACTAATCATGCTTTAAAATTGCCTGACAGTGCATATTGCGGAGGTTTATAGCTACATACTATAAATTAAAATTGAGGATCAGTAGTTTTATTTTGTAGCATTTCTGACATTTTCAAGGTATTTGAAGAAGAATAAGAAAATTTATTATTATTCAAAAGTATCTGTGTTTGAACCTAGACAAAACTAAAAAACAGTTTCAAGGCAATGTACACCCTACAGCCTATTTTGACAGGATTTTGTGTACATCTGACATTTTGATTAAACTTGTTATAATGTGGATCTTCAATGAAATTTGACAAGTAATTCAAGTTCTGTTAGGCTTTCATAGTACAAGATGTTATTACAGCCTGTGTGCCTTTCCTTCAGTGTGGCAACACACATGGCACACTTAAACCAACCCACCATGAGGACATAAGGGTTTATGTTGGGTAAAATGCGAAAATAAAAACAACTTTTGTTTATGTTCCAACCCATGGAACACATGATTGTAACTTCCTTTTATCAATATGAGGTTTTGAGTAAACACAATAGAGGTGTCAAAAAACAGACATTTGTTTTCCTCATATCCGGACTCAAGTCTTAAAACAGTAGACCTTTCTAGTCCAATATGTGAACTTCAGTGTAAACAAATATAAAAGAATCTTGCAAAGTTCAAAGTTGTCGTCTACCTGTCTGGCTCCTTTCACATCACATCACATGTTTTGTTAAAGTGAATCTAGAGATATCCGTAATGTCAAACAACTAGTACTATTATTCCCAACTATCCAGAAAAATGTGGAGCAATGTTTTTTAATAATTGACCTGTGCACTACCTTAAGCTCATGAAGACCTGTTGCACTTTAGGTGCATGTTTTGATGCTTATAAAGGACTGAAAGGTGTCACAAATTCTGACAAATTATTCTTTGCTCGTATTCTGCTCCAAATACCTTCATATTGACTTATTGTGGCACAAATATCTAGAACACTGCTGTTGTTAATACAATATGCAAAGTCCTTTGTGCTGGACTTGTCACACTTCATAGACTGTCAATTTTGCTGGGGCAAGCATCCTGAAATTGTTTGAAAAATATAAATTTATACTGTGAACCTGTTAGGCATTTCACACTCAGAGTTCAAACTGTTCTAGTTACAAATTTTGAGTGAAATTCTCAATCTAGCAAAAAGCTTTTACATAGTGTATTGGTTGGCCACACATAGATGTGAAAATGGGGCAAGTTGTCAGAATATATAGTAAATGCTATTGACTCAATTAATTTGGTAAGATGTTTCAGTCATTGTAATGTAATTACAATGAAATAAGGGTTCTAGATTGAGGTCTATTTGTCTCTAGAGATACAAATCATTCTTGTCATACATTTCCATTAAATGTGCTTTACATCAATTCTAACAGCTTTCCAGTGTTATAATAATTTAATGTTTTATGTTGCTGAGCAGTGCACACAATCAGGCTATACATCAAATGGCTTGTCACATGCCCTGGAATATTTCTTCTTTGACATTTTAGCTTCTTTCACAATTGATGTTCTTGATGCTGTTTTAGGGATGCAACATTTTACTTCTAGGGGTGGAGGCAGGGGGATGACAGCTATATGAGCTCAAACTTTACCCACTATCACTTAAAAAAACTTTCACCACCAACACTGAAAAAAACAAAATCCCCCACTATAGCTGCATAATACAACAATAATGCATGAAAATAATAATTTAAAAAAAACACTTTCGCAATACCTGGTGTAAAAAAAATCTTGAAGGCAGCGGAAAAAAATAACAATTTGCCCAGACCTCAACTTCCAGCCCTTGAAGTCAAATGGTGCATCCCTTATCATGGAGAAAGTAATCAGCTGCACAATTGGATGATCTGTTTACTGGATTCAGGGAACAGCCAAATATTCGCTGTTGTAGTGCATGTTAGTAACCATGGTTACTGCTCATACACACATTCTGAATTTTGATATGTCATAGGCTTTGTGTTGTGATCATTCCGATCAGCGAATTATAAAGTTGAGTGTCTGTTCTGTGTTCTAACTTTTACTGGAAATTGTGCTACATGAGCACAGTTACAGGTGACAGGAGCATCTCCTGCCCTGTAATTGTTTTAATGCAAATTTCAAGGGGAAAAGGTTACTGCTTCTGTGTCAGCATTGTCTACCACCAGATGTGATGCTCACTGCATTTTCGTCTGAAAAATTGTGGCATTAGCTTCACACAATTGCAAGCTGTTTTTATACACTGTAAATTAAAAAAGACCTGTTTAGTAGAATACTTTATAATGTGGTTTGTAATAATTCTGTAATGTCACCAATGCCATTAAATGTGATGTAATTCACACTTGATTAAGTAAATGACTCATTTCATGTGATAGTCTTATAGATTTGTGTAAAGAAGGATTGAGGAATTGGCTTTCCAAGTTGCTAACTCTATAATGAATTTTCAGTGTGATGTTTTGTGAAAATGCTTTTAGCTATACTTGGTTATTGTGATGTTAAGATATTTCTGAGATACATTATTCAACTTTTAATTTTTTTTGTCATGTATTGACTCTCTCAAATTTGATGAGAGAAAGGCACAGATTAATCCTTTAAATCCAATTGATGATTACCTTTTCCAGTTCTGATGTTCCGTAATATAATAGTTAGGAATAATGTCTCTTAGCCGACATAAGTATGTTTCACAGTTATGATTCCCCTTCACAAACACATGTTTATGAGGTATGGCTAAGAGGCATTTATAGCTATATGAGATTTGCAATCCCAAAGCATGCTGTATAAGTCGTCTTTGATTTGGATTTTAGAAGTGCCATTACGTGCTTATAAATGCAGATTGGAAAGTCACATTGTAAGTTATGACACTGGGAATGATGTTAAGCATGTTATCTATCAATTTTCAAGGAGAATTTGCCCAATTTTGCTCACATTTTCCATCCTTACTTAATTTACTTCTGATTGATATTCATTCAAATACAATATCCTGATGGGATGTTTATGACATTTTGATGAATAGAAAGGGAATACGCATTGCAACATGAAGTGGCAATGTCCAATCACTCAGGAATAGGCTAGCTTGCTCACCAGCTTTGTAAACCATATTAAAACAAAAAGAATTTCGAATATCCTGGTTTGTTTGCATATGACAGATGAAACATTTGTTCCAAGCTAATGTGGAATATATGTTTTAGAATAAGTAATTCCTATTGTGCCAGTTTGTAGGCCTTTATTTAAAATGGGTCTTTTTTCATCATCAGGCACTGTACATGGGGTATCTACCTACCTGACTCTCCTCTTAGGGCCATCTTGCACATAAGGCTGCAAGTCTCCTCCAGCTGTCCCTGTCTCTAGCTTTTGGCTTGGCTTTGTTTCATGACTGCCACCCTAGATTTTTCCTTTCTTTTTCCACTGTCCGCCTCCATGTTGTCTTAGGGTGACCAACTTTCCTTCTGCCTTCTAGAGCCTGTTAAAGTGCTCTCATGCAGTGACTGTTGCCATCCATTCTTTTAGCACATGCCCAATCCATTTCCACTTCCTTCTTTTTACTTCTTTATGTGTCCTGTTCATTTTTGTTTTCATTAGCAGGTTATTGTTTGATATGACATATAGCCATCTGATCTTCAATATTTTCCTGAGACATTTGAATTCATGACATATCATTTATACACAAATGGGCCAGAAAATGATTTATTTACTATGCAAATAACCTATTTCCATATCCCACATAGCTTGTGTATATTTTGGAAACTAACCTTGTAATATGCTAAATAGCCTTCCTAATTTTCGTGTTGAAGGTCTCACTCTACATACATCAATGAATATCAAAAGAGGAGCTAAACTGTTCTCCAAGTCAAAAAATGACACAGAATTTATGGAAAAGTGTCCAACTTCATTATTGGTAATAGTATCATTGATTTGCCAAGTTTCACAGCAGATATAGCATTACCATTTACCAACATTACCAGAGTTTCAGAGAAACAGTTTCAGTTCGGTTCCTAAAGTGAGCTTGCTTGCATTTAAATTTGTTTGAGCTTCATGAATGATCCCACTGCCTTGCAAATTCTGTTCTTCATGTCTTCACCACCCCTTCCTTGATTGCTGACATTGGCACCAATGTATGTATCTAAAAAGGGAAATTTAAAAAAAAATGGAATACCTTGGACATGATAAATCAGTGTTTAGGGTCCTTTGAGAACAATGTAGCATGATGTAAAGTTAAAAGTTCTACCTTTTGAATTTGTGCTTTCCCAGTTGTTATGAAGGGTTGGAATATATTATCATCGTATTCAAGGATATTAAATGTATTTCAATTCAAAGTGGCTGTCATTGAACCACAATTTTAACGAATAACCACAATTGAAGTTGATATTTGAAGTAGACATCAAGTATGTGAATTGACTTTATTGTATATTTGTTTAATCTATTGCAATGTATCAAATTGCATTCAGTGCAAGTTTCCTCCTGCAAAGGAATATCAGTTTGCCCACAGATTCTTTCTAGGGTCTGTCATTTGCCATGGATGTGCAATATGACATGAAAGCAGTGTTGCTATATAAACACTTATCAAACAGTGTTTGCATTTTTCATACAAATTCTGTAAGTAGCAACCGAGCTCTGAAATGTTTCATTCCATTTTTCTTTTCCATTTTACCGAAGCTTAAGTCATAGAATTGAGTTGAATAGCACGTCAAGGGTTGTTATAATGAGAATTTGGAAACTGTGTGGGTGTGATAAGCTGATTTGTGAAGATGACAATATTTGCAAGATTTAACTATCTGTTTTGGTCTATTTTCTCTTATTTTCTTATATTTCATAGCTGTACTAAATGGAAAGATACAATGGGCATATAGAGCACAAAATTGAAGTTATAACAACCAGCCAGATATGGGGGAAGAACTTACATGTGACCATGGCCTTTTGTATAATGTAAATAACAAAGGTTGATAATGTCAAACAAAGATAAATAGATTCAATTTAACAAATTTAAGGTCCAACACCTGCCACAAAAGTGGTATTTTTTGACAGACACATCTGACATTAACCAGTGCAAATATCAACCAGCCTGAATACTTTGACATTTTCATTTACCCATATGAAATATATTCTATCCTACACATCAAATTCTTAAAAGGAAAAAATATAAAAAAATATAGCTGTGGCAAACTATTTAACCAAAGTGATATGTTTGATTGATTTTTCATATCAGTTCAGTAAATTTGAGATGAGATCCATTAAAAGCAGTCATGTACCGTAAAGATTGGCCTAATGGCGCATATGGCTTTGCTTGACGCAACTGAACTTTTAGGCACAAACTTAAAGTGCTCTCCTATAAAAAATCCCACCAGCAAATGAGGGAATGGACTTTAATTCTTGTTGGGATTTTTTTCAGGGAGCTCTCTATCATTGTTTGTGCATGTATGAAATTTACCAAGACAGAGGAGCCCATTAGGCGAATCTTTATGGCATATGTTGCTAAATCAATTTGAGATATGGCCAACTAAAGTGTTCATTTTCTAAAGTAATTGATCAGTTTCAGCAACATATATATTGAACTATAACTGCAATTTTGATGTAATTTTCAGAATTGCTGTAAAAGACAAGGGTATCAAATTGCAAAAAATTAGTCGAGCAAACTGATAGATTATCACATAGTTCTTGCGTGACATGATATTTTGATGAAGGTGAAAATAGACAACCCCAATAGGAAGCTTATCAGATATTGGCAGACCACTCCCAAATTTCATTACCTTTTCATTTTTAATTTGCACTCAAAAAATCATTCACACTCACTGTGTTTTATTATAAAGATGGGTTTGTCATATTGGTCATTTGTAATTACTTTGAAATTTGTTTTTTCTGCAGCCCTAATCTAAAGAAGGTTCCCCTCTGTTAGATAGATATATCTTTTGTTCTCATCCAAGAATGAGTCTCACTTTTATGTGCTTTATAAAGAACCAGGTGAGGGTTGGAAGTTTCTCATAAAGTTGGTGTTTGGAAGTCAGTGTGTATTCCCAAAAATATTGTAGAATGATGTTCAAACCATTTTTTTCCCAAACACCTAAAGCAATATAAATTGATATATGCCTATAGGTTCTGCCTATATTTTAAATTGGTTTGTCAGTGAAAATTTGGTCAAAAGAGATGTTATGCCATCCTAATATTACATTGAGACTGCTATTAGGTAAATTGAAATCAGGCTCCAAAATATTGTCATTAAATGTTTAATGAGCAGTTTGCACTTATTGGAAGGTTTATAGCAACTTTCACCCAATTTCTTCACGCTACAAGAAAATGACCTCATTAATTAATTTGAGTGAACATGGTAAATTAGTGCTGCATGTGCACTAATATTGCAATCCATCATATTTAATGCAATAACATGCATCATTAGCACATCCAATTAGGATATAGGACCTATATATTGCTACCTCAAGCTACATTAGCTGCTTTATGTAAAGTTGTTTATTTCCTATAGGCTACTGATGTTGGGGCCATATTTTTTCCAGATTGGCCCTAACCTGCTGAAACTCACTAAAGCTCACTAAGAAAACCACTGCACATGCATGCATTCCATGTGATGCCATAAGCCTAAGTCATATATACCTACGCTGGCCTGGCCAACGAAATCCCTGTGGCTACAGGTCTGTGATAGTCTTCGTGGCATGCGAGTGGTCAGAGGTTTGAATCCCAGGGGTACCAAGTAACTTCTTTGTTCATCTTCTCTCCTTTTTTGTTTCTTCATTCCCTTCCAATAGTAAAATAACCACAGGTTCCATTAGGGTTAAAAGACAAGTGGCGCACCCCAGACCAAGTCTCCTTTCCCTTGACTGACCATTCCCTGGGACTAGGACTCTATTGCTTAAATTGCTGTCCAGTTCAGTTTTGGAATATGTTGGTTCGAGATGGTTATTCCATATGAATTTAGTACAGGGCCAAGCTGGGGGTTAAGGCAAATATTGAAGTGCTCAGTTTAACACCTAGCAATAAAACAATGATACATTATTTTTAAATAATGTATCATTAAAAGTAGGAAATAGAGTTACACATCGTGAACCAGAACAAACAAACAAATTGGAGAAACAGAACCAGGGAAAAGGACACTTTATGCTACCCAATATGTTACCATTAAAACTTAAGCCAAAGGTAACAAGTGTAAGCGCAAACCAGGTGCAAGTCAGGTCTCAAAAAATTAATTCTTGTCCACTTTAGTATTTCAAATCTTGGTTTGGTCCACTTAGTGTTTCAAATCTTTTTTTTTTACTTAAGGCATCTATTGCATGCAGTATGGTAGCTATATATGCCTCAAGCAATAACATAACTGGTAATGGATTGAGGGTCTCGTTTTCATTCACTGCACAATAACATCTAAACTGCTACAAGAGCCAGGTTCAGACAGTTCCAAGGTAAAGTTAACTCTTGAGTTAAGCCCGGTCCTGACTCCACATCGCAGCACGATGCGATGCTATAAAAACTGAGCTAGGTTTTTACGAGCACGGCGGTAAAAATTCTCATCGCGCGGTGGACATTTTGGTCCGCGATGGAGTTGGATTTTGTTCAACTTTATAGCATCGCGCTGCGATATCGCAGCCGTGCATGCTTGTGATTGGTTGCTGGAAAATCAAGGACGGCAGAATTACCATAAAAGGAGATGCAGACACCACATGCATTAAAAACATCGCAGCATCGCGCGATGCTGCAAGGTTCTAAAAGCATCGCATCGCGCTGCGATGTGGAGTAAGAATCGGACTTTAGGATTGTGGTAGTGAGCATGAAGACACTCTGTGCACGTGATAAACTGTCACAAGCTTGGCATGGTTATAAAATTAATTGGAAAACAAAACAAAATTTGTCTGGAAAAAAAATTACCTGGCAAAACACATACATATTGTATCTTAAATAAAGGTATTGAAAAACAGACACCCAGAAAGTTATTTGATAGCCATCACATCGTATGCGTGCTTTTTGTCTCGATTTACATGGCTTTAGCTTATTTATTTGCTATGTCATACTAGGTAATTTGTCATGGTGTACTAATGCTGGGTGACATGTCATTGTGTAGTAGTATCATCAGTACTTGTTGTTATTACATGTTTATTCTAAAAGACAATGCTTGGTATAATAGGTGGATGAGATACTTGATGCACACAAACAAATAATCACAGTTTGTTTTCATTCAGGTTCCTGTCAGTTCTATTAAAGATGTTGTTTTGGTTTGTTAGATTGTATGATATGTCATGAGTGCCTGTCACATGTATTTTAAAGTTTTGTACTGTAAGATCTGTTCCAGCTTTGATGACACCTCTGTCACTTTTAAAGAGGTGTTAGAGTGGTTTGATGAGACAGGTACCCTGTTCAATTCTTAGCAAGGCTGTATTGATTGCGGATTTATTTGCTACATTGCATTCACACACACAAACCTCCTCTGATAGTGAATAGAATTTGTTGAGCGTGGTGTCATGAGGTGTCACCACTGCTAGAACGTATAATATTAGTTCAAAATTTAGAATAAAATAACAAAGGTTAAAGAAGAAACAAATAAATAAATAAAGGCAGGACATGTTTATAGTTCTTGGTTGTGAATTTTGAACTACACAAAGCTTAAAACTTGTCTACTGAATGGCTTCAATTATTGGGCCGTCATTTCATAACTTTTCAGCTTTTTTAAACTAAAATTTTACACAATAATAGTGGCAAAATGGTCCACCAAATGCTTCAATTACAGTACCTGACGCGTGTAAGTGACCAAAACACGCGTGCCCTGCGAATTTTTCCACGCAAAACTCCCGCGTGGGAATTACTGATCGCGGTTGAATGCGTGTTGTAATCCGCCTGGGAGGCATGATGTCGGTCGAGGAGATACAACTCGGCAAATTACCCGTGGTCTTCCGTGTGATCGGGTGAGATCGCGTCGTGTATCGTGTTGAAGCGTGTTGTGAATTCTTGTCTCAAAATCAATATCGTTGTGTTTGTTCTGTTAAGTGCATGTACTCAAAACCAAACAAGATGACGATTAACGTAATTGTTGTGTAATTAATGTAATTATGGTAAACTCAACCAGGGATAGACAGACTCAACTAAGCCTCCAGTACACTGGGACTGAACGACTGCTTGCCCTTTGTGTTTACACGCTACAGGATACAGATACACACACAAGACGCCTTGGCGGGCCAAAAATACCCCAAAACTCGCATTTTAAAATCGCTCCTATTTATTTCAAATTTAAAGTATAGCTCTAAAATTGACTAAAACCTCTCACTATAAATGAAATAAACAACCAATCATCATAAAAGTGTATTTTAACTTTTATTTTTGCGCTGACGGCCTTTCAAAGTCAAGCTTGCTTTACGCAAGTTCAGCTCCCCTGACACCGCATAGCCAGGGTGTATAGTAGTCGGCGACGCGACGCCCCAGATATCATATTTCACGTGAAATGCACAATGCATGTTTTGATCTTCAAAACCCTCGTCAAAAAATAAATGGTACGCGGGCAATTATCCAATTTTGTTTTTAAACCACAAGTGTTCCCCTTTTCGACATAATACTGAAATAATTATATTATAAGCCAGATCAGGCATAGTGGAAAAATGGGCAACACGACACTACCCAGTCCAGCCGCGAAACCCCGCCAGCTGATGAGCTATTATAGCGAAGCCTAGATAGCGGCCCGATGCTACCGGGCCAGGTAGCCAAACTCTTCAGGTCGTTAGATATATTTTCGCTTCTGGGTTTACGCGGTGTTGAATATCCACTCAGTCGTTGCACTCTAGGAATGCTAAAATTAAATAAAAATGAAAGTAGTTTCTTAAAAGGTCCAATTGATGATTCGATCCTTGAAGGTTGAACAAGTAATTTGTATATTCGATTGACACATCGTGTAGGTCTTCCCGCTTTAAAAATCAACAAGAAGTTCAACTTGAAACATCAAGGGAATCAATTTGAAGGTAAATTTATTTTGATATATATGCATACTTCATGTGCAAGATATTATCACAAGACTTGTAAATTTTATAGGCCTATCTTGCACATTTCTTACCTGATTTATATTGCTTGTATTGCTTTAAATCATTTCAAGACATAATTTTTGTACATTTCAGCAGTGTTTTTCGTACTTTTGGCACATTAGGGTTCCCACTACATTTTTTTTACAAGCGTCCGATGACGCGTGACGGCATTTTCTTGTCAGATACTTGTCATGCTTGTTCTCCATCTCTTCATGACAACACATGCGCACCGATGGTATAGGGTCATTAATTTATTTTTTCCATTTTGCATAGACCCTAGAGTGAATGTTGCATCGTATTTCCATTTTAAAACGAGGCGAGTCATAGTTTTATCTTTGGTATTATATATATCCTGTCCAAAATGGATGGATGGACCATGCATGGACGCTCAGTGATCCCTTGCGCGATCCATGGACATTGCCCTGCACTGCAGCTCGCCTGCCTGATGCCTACCATGAGCCGAAACACCATCTCTCTCAACCTCACTCGAAGCCTATCGGAGATATCTGTGAAAATCAGGGTGAAGGCAGCCTTTCGGGCTGATATTGTTTCAAAAAGTTCGCATCTCTAATATTCTGGCTGACCACACTAGAAAATTCAATTCAATGAACACAGCCTTGACATAGATCCCGCATGGAATCCCAGTTCACTATCATTCACAGGGTTCAGCCGGTACATCATCGGATTTAACATCCATCGCAAAAATGGCTTGGAATTTTGAAATATGCCCCGGGAACCAGTACACCAGGCCTCACTTGTACAATTTAGTATTTAGCACACCATGACATGGCAACACTGAGCTGCTTTTCTCTGGAATATTACCATTGGTACATTACCATATGCATCGAGTTGTAACCATGGTAACGCCGGGCGGTGGTCGTTGTGGTCCATGTCCATACCATTGGTACATGTATGCGGGCATGTATGTACCATGCATGGAGTTGTAACCATGGTAACGCCGGGCGGTGGTCTTTGTGGTCCATGTCCATACCATTGGTACACGTATGTACCATGCATGGAATTGTAACCATGGTAACGCCGGGCGGTGGTCTTTGTGGTGATGTGTTCGATGTCTGGTATATCATGGGTATACATTACAACCCGGACGCTCAACCAATCACAGTGTGGGAACGCGAGTTCATATCACTATTATCAGGGGCTGTGCAATAATTATGAGCCGGGAGGGGTGGGGATAAGAATTTTTCGGATTCACTTTACTTCCAAGAATTTTTTCCCCATTAGAAATCTATGCCACCATAGGCGTAGATCCCGGGTGGGGATATGTCCTCCTCCCAATATTTTGCCATGGGGATGGTCCATACATCCTCCCAGTGGCGTCGCATCATAGGGGCACGTGTCCTCCCCCCAATTGATTGAAATTATTCCACAGTTTTGCACCATATTTTTACGGGTATTTTCACCAGTTTAGCTTTAATAGGGCACAGTTTTTCATTTGTACCATTTAACTTATTCTGTTGCCAAAAGGTGCCTGATTCACTATACTTTTTTCCAACCCCATCCCCCATGTAAAAACAAATCTATGCCACTGCATGTTACTATACCATGGAAGTACTAGCCTTCCATGTTTCCTTCCTTACATCTTCCCTGATGCTTTATACTCAATTCATACTCACTGCGCTGTTAAATTATTACTGGAGTGTCGAGCTTAAATAGGCTATTAATAATGACGGGGAGGGGGAGGCAGGCGCCAGCGCGTTGTTTCCCAACAATAATGCTGGCCAATATTTTTAAATATTAAAATATCTAGTTGTACTACACAGTGGTGTGTAGCCAGTTTATCGGAACGGACGGAGGGGGATTGGCCACAGACTTGCTATATTTTTGCCAACAGAACCCGATTTTTTTTTTTTTTTGGGGGGGCAGAGCTCAAGAATCTAAAAAAAGGGGGGGGATTGGGGTGCAGAGGAAACTTTTCCAACAATTTTTCACCGCACGTTTCATCGGAAGGGCGGGGGACCAAATTTTAAAAAAAGCGGGCGCCAATAAAATTGCGACCCCTATTTGACAACAAATATTTTATGACCTCCCCCCACCCCCCTAAACATGCTTAAAACACACTATCTATTGTCATCTTGTGACTCCCTATACATTTTGGCCATCAACAATTTATGACTCCCCCCCCCCCTTTTTTTCAAAAGTTTATGAGCCCCAGTATATGGGGCCTACCCTCTTCCGAAGAAAATGCCAGCCCCTATATACCAATATCTGTTTCCCCTCCCTCTCGCTGCTCCCCTCCCAATTCCCGATACCGCCACTGCGGCATGCGGATAAACATTTTGATATTGAATTTTAAAAAGTCAATATCAAAATTATGTTTACACGCACACCTTTGTTGTCGCCGTTCCGTCTGGTTACCATGGTTACATGCACATGGTCCCCAACCGCTCCCCATTAATTATGATCATGATGATAGGTCATCAACGGGTCAAGTATAAAGTTATTTACATCAGGGATGTGAGTCTACTCTCACATCCCTGGTACCATGCATCGAGTTGTAACCATGGTAACGCCGGGCGGTGGTCTTTGTGGTCAATGTGTACAGCCGTTCGGGACAACCCTGTGAGAAGCGAAGTTCACATAAGGGACTGTGCAATAATAATGAGCCCGGGAGGGGTAAGAATTTTTTGGCCAGCCGGAAGAAGAAGGAAAACCCCGGTGGGGCAATTTTTGGCAAGCCGGGGTGACACATTCTGTGGGCGCCTTTTAAATAAAATAAAATGCTCTAAAAGTTGGGTTTTTTTTTTGCAAATTGGGACCCCGACATTTTTGGCATGTTTAAGGAGGGGAAAAGATTTGTTGGCAGGCTTAGGGGGCATTTTGAAAACTTTACCCCTCCCGGCTCAAAATTATTGCACTGCCCCTCATCATTTTTATTTCATTAAAACGTGTTACACGATTCATATACTGCGCCCTAATTTGTCAGATTGTTATTGGGGTATCAGATTTATGATATTAATGACGGGGGGTTGAGGCAGTCACGTTGTCACAGTTTCCCAACAATATTGCTGGCTAATAATATGTAATGTCTAGTTAATTTGTCTACTACACAGTGGCGTAGCAAGGTTTTCGGGAGAGGGGGGGCACAACTTGTAATTTGGTGACGGAAGTTGTGAATTGTTGACCCCGATTTTTATTCCAGAGCGCTCAAGAAGCTAACTAGTGAGGGGGATTGTTGGTGCAGAGGTATACTGGTATATTGGTATACCAATATATCCCCTTCCCCTCTCTCTGCCCCCCGTGAATTCCTGATTCCGCATGGATAAACGGTAAAAATAAGAATAATTGGAAAAACAGAGAATTGGGGAGGGAAATAAATATTCGGGCCTATATGCTGTATGCCATACAGTAATGAGTTGATAAAATGAGTAAACAGTACCCCGGTAGGCTAAAAAGCCATCGACTCACGGTCCGGCCTGAAAATCATTTTTTCCCGGCAAGGAAGGTCCGACTTCGCATGAACATATGGCTGCAAAGCAGCCATCCATGGCGCGCTTAGCGGCGCTTAGGGGGTGTCTGAGGGGGATGATGGCCCCTCAGAAGCTGAAGATTTTTGACATAATGAGGACTGTAAATGGCGCGATTTGGTGCATACTTTTTTTTTTTTTTTTTCGACTCGAAAGCGTTCAGAAACTTGTTGTTTATGCATGTAATGTGTACACACGTGTAATGTGTTTATTATCATCCTACTGCGTTTGAGTGGACATTCTGTAAAAATGTCGATCATCAAAGCCCGCATCAAAATGGGGGACCCTAATGCCCCACTTTACCCTAATACACACGTAGTCCTGCCCCTCCCCCCTAAAAAGTGACGGCAGGGTTCGCCACTGTTAACATCCGCCGATACAACTAGTACCCTTTGATGGTGCCCCGTCGATAGAAGGAATTTCCTACAAGAAACCTCATTGATTTGCGTGTTTTCAGTATTCTATAAACATGGTAAAAGCGGTAAAATGGCAGCATTAGCTACGGTGCCAATGAGTAGATTTGTTTGGCACGCAGCTACCAGGTCCTAGCATGTTTTTTAGAGTAACGAAATGACCAAATATGGGATTGAGTTGGTCACAGAAACCCATAAACAGACCTCATCATGGGGGGGGATGATGGTATGGTCTACATGTATCATCCCTTTTCAAAATATCAAGAGGGGGGTTATGTCCGACCGACCCCCCATTTGCTAGTAAAGAACACGGGTAAAGACCATATTTTGCGTGCGTTATCCAGAGGTCAAAATGGCTCAGTCTGGGACAAACTCTTGTTATCTCCATTCAACAGCTTGTCATCAAAATTCCTATAAGACTTGCGTGTTTACTTCTCTGAGATCATAACAGAATAATATGAGGCTACAGAGGAAATGACAGGTTCTTCAATACAATGTCAACATCAAGAAATTATTTAGTTTGAAAGTTCTCTGTGATATAAGACATGCACATATGCGCGTGTTTATGAATAGCAAAAGTACAAGGCTAATTAGAAGATAAATTACAACCTGGTTCTTCGTTAAAATGTCAAAATTATAAAGGAAATTTTACAACATGTCAACACGATAATAATTCATCTTTGTTGAAAGTTCACTGTGATATAATACACACGTAGTCCTGCCCCTCCCCTAAAAAGTGACGGCAGGGTTCGCCACTGTTAACATCCGCCGATATAACTAGTACCCTTTGATGGTGCCCCGTCGATAGAAGGAATTTCCTACAAGAAACCTCATTGATTTGCGTGCTTCAGTATTCTATAAACATGGTAAAAGCGGTCAAATGGCAGCATTAGCTAGCTGTGCCAATGAGTAGATTTGTTTGGCACGCAGCTACCAGGTCCTAGCATGTTTTTTAGAGTAACGAAATGACCAAATATGGGATTGAGTTGGTCAGAAACCCATAAACACCATCATGGGGGGGGGGGATGATGGTATGGTCTACATGTATCATCCCTTTTCAAAATATCAAGAGGGGGGTTATGTCCGACCCCCCCCCCCCCATTTGCTAGTAAAGAACACGGGTAAAGACCTTATTTGCGTATGCGTTATCCAGAGGTCAAAATGGCCCAGTCTGGGACAAACTCTTGTTATCTCCATTCAACAGCTTGTCATCAAAATTCCTATAAGACTTGCGTGTTTACTTCTCTGAGATCATAACAGAATAATATGAGGCTACAGAGGAAATGACAGGTTCTTCAATACAATGTCAACATCAAGAAATTATTTAGTTTGAAAGTTCTCGGTGATATAAGACATGCACATGCGCGTGTTTATGAATAGCAAAAGTACAAGGCTAATTAGAAGATAAATTACAACATGGTTCTTCGTTAAAATGTCAAAATTATAAAGGAAATTTTACAACATGTCAACATGATAATAATTCATCTTTGTTGAAAGTTCACTGTGATATAATACACACGTAGTCCTGCCCTCCCCTAAAAAAGTGACGGCAGGGGTTCGTTAACATCCGCCGATATAACTAGTACCCTTTGATGGTGCCCCGTCGATAGAAGGAATTTCCTACAAGAAACCACATTGATTTGCGTGCTTTCGTCTTCTATAAACATAGCAAAAGCGGTAAAATGGCAGCATTAGCTAGCTGTGCCAATGAGTAGATTTGTTTGGCACGCAGCTACCAGGTCCTAGCATTAGAGTAACGAAATGACCAAATATGGGATTGAGTTGATCAGAAACCCATAAACAGACCTCATCATGGGGGGGATGATGGTATGGTCTACATGTATCATCCCTTTTCAAAATATCAAGAGGGGGGTTATGTCCGACCCCCCCCCCCCCATTTGCTAGTAAAGAACACGGGTAAAGACCTTATTTGCGTGCATTATCCAGAGGTCAAAATGGCCCAGTCTGGGACAAACTCTTGTTATCTCCATTCAACAGCTTGTCATCAAAATTCCTATAAGACTTGCGTGTTTACTTCTCTGAGATCATAACAGAATAATATGAGGCTACAGAGGAAATGACAGGTTCTTCAATACAATGTCAACATCAAGAAATTATTTAGTTTGAAAGTTCTCTGTGATATAAGACATGCACATGCGCGTGTTTATGAATAGCAAAAGTACAAGGCTAATTAGAAGATAAATTACAACATGGTTCTTCGTTAAAATGTCAAAATTATAAAGGAAATTTTACAACATGTCAACATGGTAATAATTCATCTTTGTTGAAAGTTCACTGTGATATAATACACACGTAGTCCTGCCCCTCCCCCCTAAAAAGTGACGGCAGTGGTTCGTTAACATCCGCCGATATAACTAGTACCCTTTGATGGTGCCCGTCGATAGAAGGAATTTCCTACAAGAAACCACATTGATTTGCGTGCTTTCGTATTCTATAAACATAGCAAAAGCGGTAAATGGCAGCATTAGCTAGCTGTGCCAATGAGTAGATTTGTTTGGCACGCAGCTACCAGGTCCTAGCATTAGAGTAACGAAATGACCAAATATGGGATTGAGTTGGTCAGAAACCCATAAACAGACCTCATCATGGGGGGATGATGGTATGGTCTACATGTATCATCCCTTTTCAAAATATCAAGAGGGGGTTATGTCCGACCCCCCCATTTGCTAGTAAAGAACACGGGTAAAGACCTTATTTTGCGTGCATTATCCAGAGGTCAAAATGGCCCAGTCTGGGACAAACTCTTGTTATCTCCATTCAACAGCTTGTCATCAAAATTCCTATAAGACTTGCGTGTTTACTTCTGAGATCATAACAGAATAATATGAGGCTACAGAGGAAATGACAGGTTCTTCAATACAATATCAACATCAAGAAATTATTTAGTTTGAAAGTTCTCTGTGATATAAGACATGCACATGCACGTGTTTATGAATAGCAAAAGTACAAGGCTAATTAGAAGATAAATTACAACATGGTTCTTCGTTAAAATGTCAAAATTATAAAGGAAATTTTACAACATCTCTTCAGTTTAGCTCAGATTTTATTGTCCTAGTTCTAATTTTTGAAAAGTTAGCTGGTAACATGCCTCTTTTCTTTTAAGGGGGGTAGTATCAACCATTGTATATACGAGTGTTAATCTTGAAATACATTGATTTCACTGCATACCTGATCGTTTAGACAAACGATAAATCAAAGTGAAAAGGTGCAATAACTTAAAACATTGTTTTATTCCAATAAATGGCATAAAGTGTTTTTAAACAAACAAACGAACGAATCAAACAAACAAACAAACAAACGAATCATTCATCTTTCTTTTCGTCAAAAGAAAGATGAATGATTCGTTTGTTTTTTAGTAAACTCCTTATGAAACTTGTAGTTTGTTTTAAAATCATCAAAGAAAGATGAATGTTCTGTTTCTAAGTTCAACTCAAAATTTAATAAAAAATATAGTGTTATATAGTTTGTTTTAAATCAACGAAGAAAGCGGACCTTAATTTTTGAGGGCTCGATTGCACCAGAGAGCTCCTAACAACATTTCAGGAGTACGCTCTAATAATACAGATATTAAAAGATTAACAGAGCTCCTGCAATTCTCAAAATGAAGGCCTGTGAAAGATAAATGTACAAAAGGTAAACTGTTTCATATTTGTTGCAACTCATCAAAGATAGATGAACGATTTCATATTTTCTTATGCTCTTCAAACTCATCAAAGAAAGATTTGTTTAAAATACTTATATTTATGAAATTGTTTTTAGCTTTACCTTTACTAAATTATTTTTTCTGGTCCAAAGAAAAACAGGGTTTGATTTATATATGAAGAGCTTTGTTTCAAAACCCTTACATCCACTTGCCCATTTTGAGAACACATCAAAAATCATCAAAAAATCACTGATATATGGTGTTTGCAAAAAAGCAGTTTTTGGCGGGATGCTTGGGTAGGATGAGCATCCCGCCAAAAACTGCTTTTGTTGAAAAACACCTTATATCAGTGATTATTTTAATGATTTTTTGATGTGTTCTCAAAATTGGGCAAGTGGATGTAATGGGTTTTGTAACAAAGCTCTTCATATACTTATCAAAGAAAGAAGACTATTTCGTTTGCTTTTCGCTCAATTTAAACTCATCAAAGAAAGATTACCATTTTATTTTATTTTATTTTATTTTGGTTAAAAGTCATCTCAGATAGATGATTGTTTTGTGAAATGTTTGATTCCGGGTTTGATTTTGTTTTATCACTGTGTTTTGTTTTGATTCAGAGGATGATTTAAGCACTTCCCAACATTCCACTGTGTTACTTGCGGTTAGCATAGCTGTGTGAGCGTAACATGACACCACTACTACTCGCCCACTATAGGCATTACTGCACGTGCATGGTTTAATTTGAATTTGTTCAGTTATATTTACATAAAAACGCTGTGAAGATGCTGGTCGATTTCACATTTTATGTTATCTACAGAAGGTGTGAATTATCCTTTAAACACACATCACTTTTGTTCTGAAATCGACCAAGTAATAATGACACACGCACAATTCTAAAACAACATCTTTTGCACACTGAGAGTTCAATGGGATTTGAAAAGTAAAGTGACAGTTGAAACTCTAGTGATAACACTTTCGCAGTGTATGATGGGGTTTCCTTAACTCATCCTCTGGTTTTGATTTATCAAATATAGTTTGATTTTGTTTGTATTTTGTTTGAAAATGGTTTGGTTTTGGATAGTTCACTTCTGATGAAAGAAAATTGTTTATCAAATCCACAACAACAAAAAAACCCGTCTTGATCTGAGCACGCAACACGTGTCAATCTATAAAAGCCAAAGTAGACCATCAACATGATAAAAACATTGCAAGGGGCTTTGTGGTTGCCGACATAACACACGCATTCATGCACTTGTTGTCATTGCAACCATGGCAACTAAATACGATATTCCGTCAAGTAGGGTAAACGTTGTTTGGGGGTCATTGGGTACAAACAAAATGAGAAAGGGATCATTGGGTACTATAACATTTTGAATACTAGTATTAAGGGTCATTGCACGTAGGCCTATAAATATTCAAAAAAGGGTCATTGGGTAGAAAATTTTGAAAAAATGCAGCAAAATTCTATTTCTGGTTTCAAATTTCCAATACAAATTTGCTAAAATAAGATAATTTGAAAGTTTCCGCATTATTTTGTATGCATTTTGAATTTTGTATGCATTTTGATGATGCATTTCTAAAAGTGGTTCAAGTAAAGTGTTTGGATGCGAGCCGTTAGACCAATAGGCCTATAAAATAAACGCCGTGTCAGACAAAAGTCTTTGAACATGGCAAAAGTTCGAAGTAAGAAAAAACATCTAAATCCAGCGATGCTGAGGTCTTCATCAGTGCTCGGGCCCCAGTGGTTAGATATACACGCTTGTGCTAATGTTTTCTAATCAGAAACGAGACTCTGAGTATTTCTAATTGTTACTATTGGTCTAACGGCTCGCATCCAAACACTTTACTTGGGTCATTGGGTAGTCGCGACCAAAAAGAGGGGTCATTGGGTAGCCGCCCTAAAAAAAAAAAAAGGGGAGGGGTCACCGGTATGACTTTTCAAAAAGGGGGTCATTGGGTATAGTCAACAACCCATTTGTAAAATTGTAAAAATGTTTCAAAGAATATTTCAAGTGGCCAGGCTTCATTTTTTTTTAAATATAACATTTAAAAGAAAGCTAGATAATCATAATACCCCTCCAGAGGGAGGGCTAGGGGTCTCTTCCTGGTTGAAGGTATACTGGAATACATGTGCCACGGGTTTGGGGTACCTTTACAGCGATGTTGGTATATCGATGGCTGGGTTTTCAGCGAAGACCAATGCGCCAAATGGGCGCATTTTGGCACAGTAATAGTACAGATCAAGTCAGCATCCCAAAGTCTGCGTGGCACATCCCGTACACCATGTTTAAGCCCCCTCCTCCCGGTATTTGTTTATTTACTTTTTCGGGTTTTTCTTACGTGGATTAAAACAACAACAATTAACAAACCCCCCCCCCCCCCCCCATGGGACAGGCCATTTACGTTTGAGTATTTGTTTATTTACTTCTTCGAGTTTTTCTTACGGGGATTAAAACAACAACAATTAACAAACACCCCCCATGGGGCAGGCCATTTACGTTTGAGGTCTAATGACCTGCCCTTTTTTCTTTGCCAAAAGAAGGAGGAAGCAGGCCGTTATACTATGCACAGTCTTCGTCTTTTGAGGTGTAGCCTGCCCCATTGGGGGAGGGTTGGAGGTGAAACAAAAACAATTTTCACGTTTTGACTTTGAGGTCTTATGAAATCGAGTAGGCCTAAAAAAAAAAAAAAAAAAAAAAAAAAAAATCTAACTTTTGAGGTCTAGGCCTATGTCCAATTTCTTTTATTTTTAATCCCTGCTTATTAATTCCCCATCATAATTACCCCCCCCCCCCCCACACACACACACCCAAGGTCTTAGCCTGCGATACGTCCATCGGTCTCCTCCGCAGCCAGTATGGTTTATTGGTTACACTCCCTCCACGTGGGGGTGGGGGAGCGGAACCAAACTGGCTGCTTTGGAGACTTACTAGTACTTCCCAAGACGGGTAATTAACAATGTGGACGGATACACTGAACCCGGGATACAAAAATTTTAAAGCCGTCTAAAAGAGAGCAGTTTCACAACCAAGAAAAAAAGGCTTTCACAAATGATGCAACAAATTGTTGTGTCTCTGCTTCTCAAAAATCTCCTTGTCAATCAACCCCACACATCGTTATCAATGCAGTCCTGTTTTGTTTTGTTTTTGGTTTTTTCGCTGAACGTTGATGAAATAGACCCTGGGATTCCTGTGAAAATTATTTTTACCAGGGGTCGGCCCAGGGGTCTGCGATTCACGTGTGTGCTGCCATGACTGTATATGTAACTACATATCACGCCCAAATTATTAGCGTCATTCGTGCATTGGGCGGGATGAAGGGCACAGAAACGGCAACATTAGACATTCCAGAGTGTGGCACAAAACACCCAAAAATCCGCCCCTTCCACGAAGGCTTTTTTGCAATACGTTATGTTTACGCCCAGTTTGGGCGCATGCAGCAAAATCTTACGTGAATGTTTTGAAGGCCTATGTCTTTATAGCAACTTGAAGCATGGAAGTTGGAAGTTCCCACGGAAGTTGTGAGCTATTTTTAACACCACCCATGCGATTTCGTTTTGCTCCTGTAAATGATGAAGCAGCGACAAAAGCATGCACAGTCAAATATAGGCTAGTAATAGTATTACTCGTTCCTCTGTTCAATATAAAAATAAAAATGCATTTTGGAATAAATAAATAAAATTTGCGTAAACCTATATCGTAAAAGGTAACATGATGATGCCCATAATACGCAGTTTATCTGGCCCAAGATTTCGCTTTCAACATCAATTCAAGAGCTAGATAGATAGAGCATGGAAAATCACGGTGTGTGTGGGGGGGGTCACTAACGACCGCAATGGCTACATCGCAGTTGTTCAAGGGAAATCAGATCAGACCTTGATCTATAGGGGAAAAATGGACGGATAACTTTGATATCCTGGCTAAGAGTCGACCCTACGGACACCCCGATTACCCTTCAACTGACCCAACATCGAGACTATCGAACTGGATGTAGCCTATACAAACCACTTTGGTTTACTAGTCTCATCTATATGTAATGATCACGTGCAGGTAAGAGGCTCCATCTAGTGATCCAACCAATTACATCTCTTGATTCTCGGATGACGATGCCCTAATGTTGATTATTGCCGCGACCACGCAATGGAAATAGGCACACCCCACCCATCTATTGTCTTTCGACTTATCTTCCATCCAGGGTCAGCTCAGATGCATAAATCATAAAAAAACAAAAAAACCGTCATCGTCATTTCGTTTCTACAAATCCTCGTGTCACATAAATCCCCCTCCATTCTCGGTAATTTCGCCCCAAAAGGCGGGACTACATGTCTTAAAAAGGCTCCTTATTTGCTTTCTACATTGGCACTGGTTATCATAGTTTGAAAGGAACTTTCATGCGGGTTTACATGACTTACCGCTTTGATTATTGCGTGTATGGGGATCTCCCCTTCCTATCAGTCCGAACTGACGGTGTCCATGCATGCGTACTGCCCGTGTTATTTTAAATACTTTTTTATGTTACGAAAAAAATATTAAATTTCGCAGAATCATGTTCATAATATGGTTAAATTGACTGTTTTAAACTATCATTTAAAACTAAAAAGAGTGAAATACGAAAATAATGTGTATGACTTTCGGTCCGTGTTTTGCACAGCATTGAGATCCCGATGCTCTGTGAGCGCTCCCCGGGAAGCGCTGCACCCTACACTCAGCGCTGGCTATACTCAGATATAGATAACATGAATTTCTCCAAGGTAGCGAGTGAACATGATTGAAATTAAATATCATAATTCAATCTACCCTGCGTGAAAAACTGAACATTTATACATGCATATGAATCGGCACTAAAATTACCGCGGCGTATGCCTTTTTGATGAATGGAAGATTTGGTTGGTGCATTTCAATGGACGGTGACCGGCGATGATAAACATATAAACGGGTAAATCATGTTATCGAAAACTCAACAACTTTTTAAGTGTTTATTGACATAGCAAATTAGCACTTCACACTTGGTAATTTCGTCAGCAGCTACATTATCACTAAAGCGTGTTCTACCGTGAGATCGCGTGTTCTACCGTGAGATTGCGGGAGATCGCGGTAGCTTTGGGCCAGATGCCAAATATCCGAGAATTCTCGGGACAGACGTTTGAGACCACTTATTGTCAACACGCGTGTTATAATAAGGATTTTCAACACGCAAATAACACGGCAAAAAAAGCGTGGCACGCGGTCACTTACACGTGTCAGGTACTGTAGGTCTCCATTTTGCAGAATTTTCTCACCTCTCAGGATTTGCATTTGTGTTATTGTTCTTATGTTAATCTTCTAGAAGTGTGAATTGGCAAGGGCATGTTTTTAATTGGGAATCCCAGGTATGGCATGTATGCGCTGCTACTCTGCCTACCACCTGAATTGAATTTATTAATAATGTAGGAAATGTAAGTGTGTGCAGTTGAGCCAAGACAAATTCTCACTTTCGAAATGAATTATTCATGGGTTCTTAGGGTGAAATAGGAGATATGGAGTTATCTGCATAACCTTTACATATATCTAGGTTGATCTAAGTCCTTTAAGATTGGCAAATGCCATAAAACATCCTTAATGTTGATGATCAAAGCAAGCCATTCTGTGTCTGAATCAAGCCACAGAATAATTGTACTAAATTCCACCTTTGTTTCAAAAGTAATTGTAGTACAGGACATATAAATTTTTAAGGACAAGCCGTGATAAGGGAAGCTAGAATAGCATACCTAAATACTGAATCGGGATAAATTCAAAAAGCTTAAAAATGCCATTTATATCTGGTGGATGCATAGAACCAGCCCAGCCCCTCCAAAGTGTCAGTGGCTCTCACTAGACCTAGTGAAATACATTAACATGATTAACCATGATGTTTTATTTTGCAAGCAAACTTCCATTTCACATATTCAAGCATAGATATGTCTGTCCTCTGTGATCTATCTGGTACTTCGCTTCTATTCTTTTCTCTTTTTTTAAAAATCTTTTGACAGCCGTGGTGTTACTTTCTATGATTTATTAAACATTTTCACACAAAAGAAAGATGGCTGGTTTTATGATATTATTTTTTTTATAAACCAAAAGGACAAAACAGAACGAACACAAACAACACAAAACAACAATGACAAAGACAAGAGAACAAATGTCCATATCATATGCTCAGCCTAAGTAAGTGAATACAAGGTGTGAAAGACTAAAGTAAGTGAAAGGGACATGAGCTCAAGTGACAGTCAAATGGGAATGTTTTCACTGAATATATTCACAAGGTGAATAACTGATTAAAATAATCATCTCAGAAATAGGTCAATGGATTTGTAATTTGAATTGGTTGAGAAGTATCAATTCAATGTCAGCATTCACCAATGCAGTAAAAATATCTATTAAAACAAAGCAAAATAAGTGCACAAGGAAACAGGTGGTTTTGTTTTTTCCACATCAGTTGCCAATACAAGTAATGCATTTCAATGTTTTGTACACATTTAATAATACACCAAATGCAAGAGAGTTTCCTACTGGCCATAGACATTAAAGGAAGAATGACAATATTATATATGACTGGTTCAATTCCCATTTATCATGTTTATGTATGCTGCCAGATCAAGGCTCTCCTCGATATGGCAGAACCATGCAATGGATGAAAAGCTATCAGTCACACAATCACTGTTATCAGTCGAAATGCAGGTTAATTCAAAATTAAGCCACTTTTCCTAGAGACGTTCTGACGAGCTTTAAGTACCATGCAATCCCAATGCACCTGGTTTTGTGAGAGAATATTGTACTATTTTGTTGTAAATCAAGAAATATTTTTCTGTTTTGCCAGATGAAACAGCTCAATCCTATTCCTTTTTCAACCCAACTGGGAGTCAAACTTAAAATTCTATATTCAGTCAATTTTATTTGACAAGTGAAAAAGCCTACTTGATATGAAAAACTAATTCATCCACTTGTATAGATAATTCCCATCAGCAAATGGGACCCTGTACTTGGCCAATGAACTCCAACATGTTTTTGCTGATTTTTTGCACCTAACCAGAGACTGCACTTAACCTGTTTTACCCAAATTGTACACATTTTGCAGCTGTTTGCAGTCAATTGCTTATTTCAGTTAAACAGGGACAGTCCTCTGTTGCAGTAACATCCGCAGTTGGACACTGTACCGTAAAACCCCGTCTACAAGCATACATAGTGTTTTTTATGAAAGCTAAATTAATTCGAAGCCAGCGTAAATATACCAATACAATAGATTAGTCTTAAAATAATACTTGTTTGTATATGCTTGGATCCGCAATTTATTTGCTCATACTCCATAATGGCACCTGGATTAATGTAGCTTTCATCAGAAGCACTCTATATGCTTGTAGACAGGGTTTTACGGTATGTTGCCATCTACCCATGATAGCGCTTAATATGAATTATACAATGTGTGTTGCTATCTACCCCAGATAGCACACAGTATGTATGGTACAGTGTATGTTGCTATCTGCCCCTGATAGTACAATATGTATGGTTCAGTCTGTGTTGCTATCTACCTCTGATAGCACCATATGCATGGTACAGTGTGCATTGCTATCTTCCCCTAACAGGACAGTGGTTATGGTATAATGTGTGTTGCTATCTGCCACTTATAGCAATATTTAATTTCAATATTTAATATTGAATGTTTATAGGTAAAATGATAAGATTATTTTGATGAGATTAAATATGGTCTATTCAGATCAACAAGGCTTTGTCAAGTTGAATGGAATAGTTCATATTTTACCAAATGCAAATATTCTCTCAATTGAACAAATAAAAACATTCCATATTGTTTTATATAACTCATATAAATTCCCTTTCTTCCACTTAATTTTTAAATCGCCAGGAAAACAAAATGATTTAAAAAATATCAAAACTATATTTACTTTATCAGCCCTCCATTTCATTTTCACTTTTGCTTGGGGCCCCTGAACCCTCAAGGTTCATGAGCTTAGTCCACTCTGTCCACCCCTTTGCTACGCCGCTACATAATGCAGGTACATTGTGCGTTGCTATCTACCCCTAATAGCACAATATGCAGGGATGAGACAAATTGTGTGTTGCTATCTACCCCTGATAGTGCAATATCATGCATGGTAAAGTGTGTGCTGCAACCTACCCCTGATAGCACAGTATGCATAAGTACAATGTGTGTTGCTATCTACCCCTGATAGCACAGCCAGAGAATTTATAGAACATTAAGGGATCTGAAATGAGCGTTTTGAGCATTTCGACAGTATTTTTTGTGGGACATGATGAGAGCACATCAGACATATCGAATTGCATTTTGAATTATTTAAATTTGATATCTTTCACATTTTTGATATATAACAGTCCTCAAAGTAAATTTTATAAATCTAATGATATATTCTTAAAGTGTATGTAGCTGGGAGGAAAAGCCAACAATCAATTGAAAATTTTGACCTTTCATATTGAAGATATGGATTTTTTCCCCCCAAAAGACCTAATTGTTTTTTGGTGTTGTGGGAAAAAAATCATATCTTCAATACGAAAGGTCAAAATTTTCAATTGATCGTCAGCTTTTCATCCCACCTACATACACTTTAAGTATAAATCATCACATTTATAAAGTTGACTTTAGTACTGTTAAATATCAAAAATATCAATTTTAATCATTTGCCATAAAATGTGTATTACATTGCTAATTTCAAAAATTAAAATTATTTGATATCAGAAGGACATTCTTCATATTCAGAATGCAATTCGATATGTCTGATGTGCTCTAATGTCCCACAATTAATACTGTCCAAACGTTCATACCCCAGCCCTTAAAATAGCAAGCAAGAAATATGTTGTAAACTTGAAGTATATATTTCAAAACTTACGAAATTATGATACTAAAACAAAATCCTTATGAAATTATGACACTATGAAAATCTTCTCCTTCAGCTTGGAAAAATTCACTTTAAAAGACAAAGTAAATGATTCATCCCGACCAAAACTTCAATGCCCCCTGGAAATCTGTAATGGCTTTCCTTTACAGCCAATTATTAAGATAAAAGGTTGAATTTTACAATGCTATTTTAGCCTATATGCATGATCTTGTATGCAAAGTCTGCCAATTAAGTGACTGTTGTGATAAGAAAACCTGCAAAATGATGGTTTTGGTCCTCCGGTGTTATTCCTAGGTCAAACTAAAGAATAATTGA
This sequence comes from Amphiura filiformis, assembly GCF_039555335.1. Classification (NCBI taxonomy): domain Eukaryota; kingdom Metazoa; phylum Echinodermata; class Ophiuroidea; order Amphilepidida; family Amphiuridae; genus Amphiura; species Amphiura filiformis. Next base: position 90,847,969 of record NC_092628.1, on the reverse strand, counting down.
ATTATGTTGTATCAGGAAAAACAGAAATATAATTTTTATTTGAAATCATTTTGTAAGTATGTAATATATGATATGTTTACACACTACTCCACCCTTTAGCAACGCTACACTAATACTTCTACCTGCCTTACTTCTAACTACATAAATGCAACGTTTCTCATTAAATCAGCAAACTATTAGCAAACATGCCTTGAAGCAATCTCTGCCGATATCGTGTTCTGCAAACATAAAATCGATGTCTATAGTTCTGCAACTGTAAAACTGTTTTCAGCTGATTTGGGTTGCTACCATTTACAGGCTATAAATAGTATGATGATGTGTGCAACTAAGTATGTTTTTAATACTGATTGCCTGAGTAGATCAGGTTATTGCATTTCATTAAACATGTTTAAGTACACAAATTGGGTCACAGTATATATGGGACATATATGGGATAGAGGTACAAGGTTTTTGAAAGTATCATCTTCTAAAAATAATCGTCTCTTTAACTTTTCAAAGTTAAAGTGTTTTGGCAGACATCTTTTAAAACACAATTGATGGAGTGATGTTTTGAATCTAAGTGATAGCACTTTTTATAAGATGGTTTAACCACTGTTAACTTGCTGTATTATTTGTATTCGCCTTACAGGCAAGTCTGCTCCATTTCATGTATCCTTCTGCTCTTTTGCTTTAGTTTCACATATAGTCAAATTGCATGTTTATACTGGGCACTCTGTATCACTATGGTTGGGACCTGACATTACCAGCCAACCTAAGCAGCCAATCTACAATCTATTTATTAGTACCCACCACATTTTTGCTCAAAACATGCATCCACTCTATATTTGCAGTCTGTTGTTACAGATATTCTCGATTTGACCATTGAACTTGTCCAAAAACATTTAAGGGTATGAATGGGTACGTGCATAAACTTATAGTAACATCACATCACACAATTCTCCTCTTGAGTGAGTCCTAAAAAATTGTTTGATTGGCTTAACCTACAGTCCGAAGTTTACCGTTTTCTAAAATCCATTTTCCGTGTTGTAATCCGTGTTCTAAAATTTGTAAAGCTGTGTTTTATGAATAAAGCTTAAAATGTATAAACAATGATATTAATGTCAAAATAAGGTGTTCACTATCGCGATCAATATGCTCTGATTGGAATATTCTCACGATAATAGGCCGACTGTTACGATGTTTGGAGGGATATAGGGGGTTCATGCCTTGGTAAAATACCTTTATTTCGGTATTATTAAACAGTATATGTATCATAAAAATTGACACACACAACTCATGATTGTTTTTAACATTTATTTCTCTTATCTTTTACAATTTTTGTCACATCATTGGTACTTTTTTTCTGTTTTCCGTAAAACGGAAAACGGAAAACTTCGGAATCCATAATTTGACATGTTTTTCACTGGGTAAAAGGTCTTTGATCTTATCCTGCATTATTTGTGATATTTGAAATAACACATCCTTGTTATTCCCAAGTCAGTTTTCCCCATTTTCATTTCCTTCATATCATTTGTAGTCTCCCTGTGTCTTCGTTTTGCAGCCTACATGTCTGACAACTGCAAGTCAAGTCGGTACTTTAAACTGCTGATTTTATATTTGTTACTCCATTCCTCTGAGATCAGAAATTATTTTTGGATGATGATATGATAATGATGTTGTTGTTGTTGTTGCTGTCATTAGTATTGCTACTGGTACTTTTTTTGTTACGGTTGTGTAACAAAAAACATTTCACTTCAAAATTATCTGTGGTTAGTTAATGTGGTTTTCCACTGGTATGTAATTCCCACTTTAAAAGAAAAATTGGGGACGATGTGGTGATACAGCTTCCTTAATACCTTCTTTAAAAAATGACAAATTCTGCATCACTATGGTTGGGACCTGACATTACCAGCCAACCTAAGCAGCCAATCTACAATCTATTTATTAGTACCCACCACATTTTTGCTCAAAACATGCATCCACTCTATATTTGCAGTCTGTTGTTACAGATATTCTCGATTTGACCATTGAACTTGTCCAAAAACATTTAAGGGTATGAATGGGTATGTGCATAAACTTATAGTAACATCACATCACACAATTCTCCTCTTGAGTGAGGCCTAAAAAATTGTTTGATTGGCTTAACACGACCGACCCTAAAAGTAGAAAAATAGATAAATTTTAAAAAAGAAGAAGAAAAAACGTTCCAAAGCCTTTATCAAACGAAATTTACAGCTTAAAAAGTAAAAAAATATATAAATAAAAAAATTAAAAATCCCGACCGACCTACCCTAATTTTTTTTATGTTACTCCAGTCAAACAATTTTCTTTTTTAGGCCTGATTTACAGTTACAGTGTATTAGTATCCAAAGTTTGTCACATCAATCTAGTTCTACTGAGCATTTATTTATGTATTTGGAAGGGCTTATTTTTTCCATACCTTTTATTTTCAAGAGATGTTTATATTTCCATAAGTTTTTCACTGGGTAAAAGGGCTTTGATCTTATCCTGCATTATTTGTGATATTTGTAATAACACATCCTTCCTTGTTATTCCCGTGTCAGTTTGCCCCAGTTTTATTTCCTTCATATCATTTGTAGTCTCTCTGTGTCGTCTTTTTGCAGCCTACATGTCTGACAACTGCAAGTCAAGTCGGTACTTTAAACTGCTGATTTTATATTTGCTCTTTGTTACTCCATTCCTCTGAGATCAGAAATTATTTTTGGATGATGATATGATAATGATGTTGTTGTTGCTGTCATTAGTATTGCTACTGGTACTTTTTTTGTTACGGTTGTGTAACAAAAAACATTTCAGACTTCAAAATTATCTGTGGTTAGTTAAATGTGGTTTTCTACTGGTATGTAATCCCCACTTTTATAGAAAAATTGGGACGATGTGGTGATGCAGCTTCCCTAAAAACCCAATAAATGCCATTTTCAAACTTGTTTGGTTACATCAGCCACACAATGCCAGCTTTAAATTGAAACCCTTCTTCCAGGTCAATTTGTGAAAATATGAGCAAAAGTAGCACTTATTTTCTTGTGATTGAAAATGATTGAATGGCAATATACAAGAGGCTTACCTCATTTGATTACAACTGGCATATGTACTGAAGCTTTAAATTGACACCCTTCTTCCAGGATAAATTTGTAAAAATATGAGCAAAAGTAGCACTTATTTTCTATGATTTTCTATATATTTGCCCAGTCATATTTGCCTATATCTCAAATTGAAAATAATGGATATATCACTTTTTGCATCTGATGTCCTCATATAATGTGTTCTTTTCATGGTTGACCTTTACAATAGTAGTTTGGCATTAACAGGTTTTTAAATTTTCTGATGATACCCTGTGGCATTTATCATAATGTTTAATTCCATTATTTAAAAAAAAAATCAAACAAATAAATATCAGATGTTACAAAATCTGTCATTGCAAGAGATTTGAGTAAAAGCTTTCTCTCTAAATGGATTTATATTTGTCACAGTCAAGATAAGGCATATCGGCAAAATCGATTCCTGGGTATTAACAAAACAAAAGAAGTACTCAACTTGTTTTTGTATCATATTCCTTTGAGCAGGAGAAAACACTATCTTGGGAATCAAGTTATATTTTGATAGTTTCAGGAAGTTATAGCCTATAGCCTGTAACAAGTAAGTTATAGCTATGACAATATACAAGAGGCTCACCTCATTTGATTACAACTGGCATATGTACTGAAGCATTTGAAGTCATACCTGTGATTCTGTTTATTTTGTAATTATTTTTGTTTCATTTCAAATTTGATTGATACCCGCCTCAGGCCTGAATCAAGCAATATACATGTTACATAAATGCATATTTAACAACTTTTCTTATACCTTTGTACAGGAGCCAAGCATTGTTAATCAGTGATGAACCCACAGTCTAGTAGCGTGTATGTGAACGCAAGGGTGTGCGTATGTGTTATGCATGAGCGCGTAAAACTCACCATGCCTGGAACTTATGCGTAAAGATGCACTCTCTTATGTTGGAGGTAGCAGCCAGCTAAACATTACCGCTTTATGCTTTATTTTCATTGCTGATATCAACAGAGAAATCACCAATCTTCTTGTAAGGTTGAAAATTGATATTTTGTTTATTTTTCATATTTAACAGATTTATGGAAAAATAAAAGGATCCCAGACAAAGATAAAAGATTAAGGATCCCAGACAAAAGATAAAAGAATCAGACAACTAGCAATTAAAGACATCCCTTACTTTTGAGTCACAAAAGGAACATTTCTCAACTTTGAAATCACAATTGTTTTCACAGTTTTTGAAGATGCTCAAAACAGTTTTAAATTTGAAATGCCTTAAGGGCTCTGGTAGCAATGTTTTTGTGGGACATGAGAGCACATCAGATGTATCAAATTACATTCTTAATACAAGGAATGTCCTGATGATATCAAATAATTTTGATTTTTTGAAATTTGTATATAATACAAATTTTATGGAAAAATATTAAATTTATATTTTTGACATTTAACAGTCTGATAAATATTATCTTCAATACTGAAATGTCAAAATTTTCAAATGATCATCGGCTTTTCCTGCCAGCTACATACGCTTAATTTTGGGAAGGTCATTTTGGGGTCACCAGGGGTCATATGAGGTCAAATAAGTAAAAATTGTCGGATGGGCATGAAACTTGGTGAGTACAGTCACCGTCAGCCAGGTAATTGCGTCCAGCCGAGAACCGCCAAATACGGGTAACCGCCTAGTATAAATTAAATAACATTCTGTCAGAATGTTTTGCATCACATTTTCACAAATGTTTTATGAATGTTATTAAAATGTTTTTACACTCTTTATATAACACAACATTTAAACCTTTTCTGTAAAATGTTGTGTGTTTGGTGGGTAATTTGATATTTTTAAATCAAGAAATACTCCTTTAAGTTGGATCGGCAAGAAGCATATTCTAGCAGTGCTTGCACTCAATATTGAGACAAATAAAGCTGGCACAAGAGGAATGGTATGGGTTCTATAAAGGAGATCCCAAGAATTGATATAAGGGGTGTGATTTCTGAACTTACAGAGCTCATATCACTGCCATGAGCACCAGGATTGAATATCACTAATACATGATTAGATAGAAGCTTCACATTTGTAATTGAATCAATTTCACACTTCCATTTCTATAAATAATTTGCATAACACTTGTTTTTATCTCACAAATGTCAGATGCGCCACTTAATTATATGCACTTAAGTGATAAATTATATCTTATGACTGAAACGTTTTAATTTGATTGTAGCATGAAGAAAGTACCCTGTTATTGTAACATAATATGAGTGAGATGAATAGCACAATAGGTAACACAAACCCCCATTGGCAGTACCTTGAGTCAATGACATTGCACTTCATCTAAATGAGACAAGAGTATGTCATCTTCATATGCAGTGCATTTATAGAATGTTTTAAGTAGAACACTAAGTACTTGGTTACTCTCCAGAGCGTTGCAGAGTTACCAAGTACATGATGTTCTACTTCACATTTATCTCTGAAATTGATAGTGAACTGTTTCTGAAAGATAATAGAAATGTAGATGATGTAAATTAATATAGTCTATACATATTAAGTCAACAATTTAAATACTTAAATATCAGTGTATGTTAGATATGTGTATTATACCGTCAAAGACATGCTCACTTGACGAGTAGAGAAGCCCTCAAGCTTTGTGGGAATGGATGGATGTTTGAATTCCAGGGAAAGAAAAAATTAGGAATACATATTTTGCATGAAATAAATCAAAATCAAATTGCTTTCACCAAAGTAAAATATGAAATTTATTTAATACTTATAGCACATTAAGAAAATGTAAGAACATAGCTGCAGTGCAACAGAAGTTTTTGTATAAGATCCAAGAGAGAGAATTGCATGTTGCTTTGGGACATCTGCCAAACTAGATTGCAATGTATTACAGTATTATTTTTCCTATATAATCTCTCCTCATAGTGGGAATTAGTCGTATTCTTATTAGTTCTTATTGTAATGTGATCAATTTCATGAATACAAAAAATATATGTGCTAATTAGTTGTATCTTGAAAAATGTATGCGATGTTACCTTGTCTGCCTTGTATGTTTCAATAGAAAAGGGATTTCATTAACTAAAAAGATAAAGCTGTGGCACTTAGAAAAAAGTGTGTTTCAAAGCTTATGACTCATTCAAAATAACCTTGAGAAAAGTTTTGCTCAGTACTTCCAAACTTACATTCTTAAACATGTAATGAAATATTTTTACTAATTTATGACACAATTATTTGGCTGCGTGGGTTGATGGAGAACTCAGCTGAAACTGTCGTTTACAAACTGTAATTATGCGTAACTTAGATCAATGAGATTCTAAAATACTGTTTTCCCTTTTCCCGTCATTTTGGTCTATTGTTAGTGTCTATATCTATGAAACTGCAATATGCAACTGCGTAAGACACAGTGCTGAATGGTCAGCACTCCAGGATATGGATATACCTTCTTACCTGATCCAGCTGATGCATAAGGCAAAAAAAAAAATTGTTGTGTTGCCCTCAACCGTCCGAAACTTAATCTTGAAAAATAAGGGGTGCAATTTTTAAAAAAACTTTTGAATGATGATTTTTACAGATTTGTTCAAAAAATCAATGTTTTTAACTTAAAATTAATATTTTATTGAAAGACTAGTCTTTAATTGATGTCTAACAGGTATCCAGAAGTCAAAATTGACAAATGTCCCTAATTGAAGAAGCATTATTTAATATTTGAGGGGATTTTTAAAACGCGAAGGTTTAAAAAAAAAAAAAAAAATCCGACCGTCCGACCCAACTTTCCCATTTTCCCACTTGAGGGCAACACAACAATATTTTTTTTTTTTTGCCTAACCTGTATGACAGCCAAGCAGCTTGTGTTTGCACTGAGAAGGGCAATGGAGACTGGTTTCATCTGGGCCAGGGAGTCAGACAAGGCTGTATTCTCTCCCTGACACACTTAAATCTATATGCAGAGTAGGGAGCCTATATCATGAGACATGCAATGGATGGTTGGTCTTGTGGCCCATCCGTCGGTGGTTGAATTGTAAACAACCTGTGTTATGCAGACAATACCACCCTTATGTATGGCTGAGATGGGTGAACTCTTAAACAATGTCAAGAACAGAGTATATGGTTAGGCCTCCATCTCAATGTCAGCAAGACAAAACTCATGCCAATAGGGTTTGATGGTATAGAAGAGCCCTCTCTTGTTGGTGGGAAACAGGTTGAAAAGGTTTCTCAGTTTAACTTCTTTGGATCTCTGATTATAAGGTAGTGAAGCTATATGGTGGAGAAGTTCTCTATCAGCTGGTAATTATCTGTTAACCTGTCCAAGCTATGGGAGAGGTTATCACGAAACACATAGATCCGCCTTTGTTAAGGCTCTCATCTTCCCAATCGCCAACTATGCATGTGCGGCATGGACTCAAAGCTGACCATAACAGATTACACACATTCCAGATGTGGTGCTGGAGTATGTTGTATACCTGTGTTTAGGGTCCTTTGAGAACGATGTGCATGATGTAAAGGTTAAAAGTTCTAACTTTTGAATTTGTGCTTTCTTAGTTGTTATGAAGGGTTGGAACATAAATTGTAAAACTTTTCATTATCATCATATTCAAGGATATTAAATGTATTTCAATTCAAAGTGGCTGTCATTGAACCACAATTTTAATGAATAACCACAATTGAAGTTGATATTTGAAGTAGACATCAAGTATGTGAATTGACTGTATTGTATATTTGTTTAATCTATTGCAATGTATCAAATTGCATTCAGTGAAAGTTTCCTCCTGCAAAGGAATATCAATTTGCCCACAGATTCTTTCTAGGGTCTGTGATTTGCCATGGATGTGAAATATGACATGAAAGCAGTGTTGCTATATAAACACTTATCAAACAGTGTTTGCATTTTTCATACAAATTCTGTAAGTAGCAACCAAGCTCTGAAATGTTTCATTCCATTTTTCTTTTCCATTTTACCGAAGCTTAAGTCATAGAATTGAGTTGAATAGCACGTCAAGGGTTGTTATAATGAGAATTTGGAAACTGTGTGGGTGTGATAAGCTGATTTGTCAAGATGACAATATTTGCAAGATTTAACTATCTGTTTTGGTCTATTTTCTCTCATTTTCTTATATTTCATATCTGTACTAAATGGAAAGATACAATAGGCATATAGAGCACAAAATTGAAGTTATAACAACCAGCCAGATATGGGGGAAGAACTTACATGTGACCATGGCCTTTTGTATAATGTAAATAACAAAGGTTGATAATGTCAAACAAAGATAAATAGATTCAATTTAACAAATTTAAGGTCTAACACCTGCCACAAAAGTGGTATTTTTGACAGACACATCTGACATTAACCTGAGTGCAAGTATCAACCAGCCTGAATACTTTGACATTTTCATTTACCCATATGAAATATATTCTATCCTACACATCAAATGCTTAAAAGGAAAAAAATATAGCTGTGGCAAACTATTTAACCAAAGTGATATGTTTGATTGATTTTTCATATCAGTTCAGTAAATTTGAGATAAGATCCATTAAAAGCAGTCATGTACTGTAAAGATTGGCCTAATGGCGCATATGGCTTTGCTTGACACAACTGAAATTTTAGGCACAAACTTAAAGTGCTCTCCTATAAAAAAAATCCCACCAGCAAATGAGGGAATGGACTTTAATTCTTGTTGGGATTTTTTTCAGGGAGCTCTCTATCATTGTTTGTGCATGTATGAAATTTACCAAGACAGAGGAGCCCATTAGGCGAATCTTTATGGCATATGTTGCTAAATCAATTTGAGATATGGCCAACTGAAGTGTTCATTTTCTAAAGTAATTGATCAGTTTCAGCAACATATATATTGAACTATAACTGTAATTTTGATGTAATTTTCAGAATTGAAAAGAAAACAGTGTCACTGCCTTCACATCATATTGGATTGGTTTTTGCAAAAAATCAGTCGAGCAAATTGATAGATTATTACATAGTTCTTGCATGACATGGATATTTTGATGAAGGTGAAACAGACAACCCTGACAGGAAGCTTATCAGACATTGGCAGACCACTCCCAAATTCATTACCTTTTCATTTTTAATTTGCACTCAAAAAATCATTCACACTCACTGTGTTTTATTATGAAGATGGGTTTGTCATATTGGTAATTTGTAATTACTTTGAAATTTGTTTTTTCTGCAGCCCTAATCTAAAGAAGGTTTCCCTCTGTTAGATAGATATATCTTTTGTTCTCATCCAAGAATGAGTCTCACTTTTATGTGCTTTATAAAGAACCAGGTGAGGGTTGGAAGTTTCTCATAAAGTTGGTGTTTGGAAGTCAGTGTGTATTCCCAAAAATATTGTAGAATGATGTTCAAACCATTTTTTCCCCAAACACCTAAAGCAATATAAATTGATATATGCCTATGGGTTCTGCCTATATTTTAAATTAGTTTGTCAGTGAAAATTTGGTCAAAAGAGATGTTATGCCATCCTAATATTACATTGAGACTGCTGTTAGGTAAATTGAAATCAGGCTCCAAAATATTGTCATTAAATGTTTAATGAGCAGTTTGCACTTATTGGAAGGTTTATAGCAACTTTCAATTTCTTCACGCTACAAGAAAATGACCTCATTAATTAATTTGAGTGAACATGGTAAATTAGTGCTGCATGTGCACGCAATATTGCAATCCATCATATTTAATGCAATAACATGCATCATTAGCACATCCAATTACGATATAGGACCTATATTGTTACCTCAAGCTACATTAGCTGCCTTGTGTAAAGTTGTTTATTTCCTATAGGCTACTGATGTTGGTGCCATATTTTTTCCAGATTAGCCTTAACCTGACTGAAACTCACTAAAGCTCACTATGAAAACCACTGCACATGCATGCATTCCATGTCATGCCATAATGCAATCAGCCTAAAGTCATATATACCTAAGCTGGCCTGGCCAACAAAACCCCTGTGGCTACAGGTCTGTGATAGTCTTTGTGGCATGCGAGTGGTCAGAGGTTTGAATCCCAGGGGGTACCAAGTAACTTCTTTGTTCATCTTCTCTCCTTTTTCGTTTCTTCTTTCCCTTCCAATAGTAAAATAACCACAGGTTCCATTAGGGTTAAAAGACAAGTGGCGCACCCCAGACCAAGTCTCCTTTCCCTTGACTGACCATTCCCTGGGACTAGGACTCTATTGCTTAAATTGCTGTCCAGTTCAGTTTTGGAATATGTTGGTTTGAGATGGCTATTCCATATGAATTTAGTACAGGGCCAAGATGGGGGTTAAGGCAAATATTGCAGTACTTAGTTTAACACCTAGCAATATAAAACAATGATACATTATTTAAGTAGGAAATAGAGTTACACATCGTGAACCAGAACAAACAAACAAATTGGAGAAACAGAACAAGGGAAAAGGACACTTTATGCCACCCAATATGTTCCCATTAAAACTTAAGCCAAAGTTAACAAGTGTAACCACAAACCAGGTGCAAGTCAGGTCTCAGAAACTTAATTCTTGTCCACTTTAGTATTTCAAATCTTGGTTTGGTCCGCTTGGTGTTTCAAATCTTTTTTTACATAAGGCATCTATTGCATGCAATATGGAAGCTATGTATGCCTCAAGCAATAACATACCCGGTAATGGATTTAGGGTCTCGTTTTCATTCACTGCACAATAACATCTAAACTGCTACAAGAGCCAGGTTCAGACAGTTCCAAGGTAAAGTTTACTCTTGAGTTAAACCCGGTCCTGACTCCACATCGCTGTAAAAACTGTAATCTAAGTTAGGTTTTTACGAGCATGGCGGTCAAAATTCTCATCGCGCGGTGGAAATTTTGGTCCGTGATGAAGTTGGATTTTGTTCAACTTTATAGCATCGGGCTGCAATATTGCAGCCGTGCATGCTTGTGATTGGTTGCTGGAAAATCAAGGTCGGCAGAATTACCATAAAAGGAGATGCAGACACCTAATGCTTAAAAACATTGCAGCATCATAGCGATGAAATTAAAATGTACATTTTAATTTCATCGCGTGTTGCTGCAAGGTTTTAAAAGCATCGCTGCATCACATCGCGCTTTGATGTGGAGTAAGAATCGGATTTTAAAATTGTGGTAGTGAGCATGAAGACACTCTGTGCGTGTGATAAACTGTCACAAGCTTGGCATAGTTATGAAATTAATTGGAAAACAAAACAAAATTTGTCTGGAAAAAAATTACCTTGCAAAACACATACATATTGTATCTTAAATAAAGGTATTGAAAAACAGACACCTAGAAAGTTATTTGATAGCCATCACATCGTGCGTGCTTTTTGTCTCGTTTACATGGCTTTAGCTTATTTATTTGCTATGTCATACTAGGTAATTTGTCATGGTGTACTAATGCTGGGTGACATGTCATTGTGTAGTAGTATCATCAGTACTTGTTGTCATTACATGTTTATTCTAAAAGACAATGATTTGTATAATAGGTGGATGAGATACTTTATGCACACAAACAAATAATCAGTTTGTTTTCATTCAGGTTCCTGTCAGTTCTATTAAAGATGTTGTTTTGGTTTGTTAGCTTGTATGAGATGTCATGAGTGCCTGTCACATGTACTGTAAGATCTGTTCCAGCTTTGATGACACCTCTGTCACTTTTAAAGAGGTGTTAGAGTAGTTTAATGAGACAGGTACCATGTTCAATTCTTAGCAAGGCTCTATTGATTGCAGATTTATTTGCTACATTGCATTCACACACACAAACCTCCTCTGATAGTGAATGGAATTTGTCCAGCGTGATGTCATGAGGTGTCACCACTGCTAGAACGTATAATATTAGTTCAAAATTTAGAATAAAATAACAAAGGTTAAAGAAGAAACAAATAAATAAATAAAGGCAGGACATGTTTATAGTTCTTGGTTGTGAATTTTGAACTACACAAAGCGAAAACTTGTCTACGAATGGCTTTAATTATTGGGCCTCATTTCATAACTTTTCAGCTTTTTCAAACTAAAATTTTACACAATAATAGTGGCAAAATGGTCCACCAAATGCTTCAATTAGGTCTCCATTTTGCAGAATTTTCTCACCTCTCAGGATCTCCATTTGCATTTGTGTTATTGTTCTTATGTTAATCTTCTAGAAGTGTGAATTGGCAAGGGCATGTTTTTAATTGGGAATCCCAGGTATGGCATGTATGCGCTGCTACTCTGCCTACCACCTGAATTGAATTTATTAATAATGTAGGAAATGTAAGTGTGTGCAGTTGAGCCAAGACAAATTCTCACTTTCGAGATGAATTATTCATGGGTTCTTAGAGTGAAATAGGAGATATGGAGTCATCTGCATAGCCTTTACATATGAATACATGAATACAAAAGCCACCTAAGTCCATGCGAAGTTATTTTGAGAGAAAAACCTGTGTATCATTTTAATTCCTTCAGTTAGATTTACCTGGTCAATATGGTAAGGTTTACGTGCAAATGAGTGGATTAACCTGTATTAGGTATGACGATTAGCATTTCAGGGACTTCGTGGGGTTCATTTTAAATTTTGGACTTAGGTGGTTGTTTGAATCATATACAAAGACAACAATGTTAGAATGAGATTACCACTAGTAAGATAATACAAAATAAAGCACACAGGTATGTATAATGTTGATAAGCATTCTGCCATGTAATATAAACCACACACTTTCCTTTATTAAACCCATTTTTTGTTCAAAAGTCATTCTCTAGCAATGAATGTGTTACAAGTGGACTTTTATACATACTGGATGTGTTACAAGACTCAAATCATGGAATTGGGTGATTCTTTCATACTTGCTATTTTTCACATGCCCAATAGACACAGAGAATGAATTTGAGTTGTTCTTTCATGCATATGACAGGCCTATGTATAGCAACAATTTCCCATGCTTAACTCAATTTGGCCAAAGTATGGACTTAGGTGGCTTTTGTATTCATATATTCATATATCTAGGTTGATTTAAGATTGGCATATGCCATAAAACATCCTTAATGTTGATGATCAAAGCAAGCCGTTCTGTGTCTGAATCAAACCACAGAATAATTGTACCAAATTCCACCTTTGTTTCAAAAATAATTGTAGTACAGGACATATAAATTTTTAAGGGCAAGCCTTGATAAGGGAAGCTAGAATAGCATACCTAAATACTGAATCGGGATAAATTCAAAAATCTTAAAAATTCATACATTTATATCCGGTGGGTGCATAGAGCCAGCCCAGCCCCTCCAAAGTGTCAGTGGCTCTCACTAGAGCTAGTGAAATACATTAACATTATTTACCATGATGTTTTATTTTGCAAACAAACTTCCATTTCACATATTCAAGCATAGATATGTCTGTCCTCTGTGATCTATCTGGTACTTCGCTTCTATTCTTTTCTCTTTTTTTTTTATATCTTTTGACAGCCATGGTGTTACTTTCTATGATTTATTAAACATTTTCACACAAAAGAAAGATGGCTGATTTTATGATATTATTTTTTTTATAAACCAAAGGAAAAAAACAGAACGAATACAAACAACACAAAACAAGAAAGACAAAAACAAGAGAACAAATTTGCCATGTCCTATGCTCTGCCTAAGTAAGTGAATACAAGGTGTGAAAGACTACCAAAGTAAGTGAAAGGGGCATGAGCTCAAGTGACAGTCAAATGGGAATGTTTCCACTGAATATATTCACAAGGTGAATAACTGATTAAAATAATCATCTCAGAAATAGGTCAATGGATTTGTAATTTGAATTGGTTGAGAAGTATCAATTCAATGTCAGCATTCACCAATGCAGTAAAAATATCTATTAAAACAAAGCAAAATAAGTGCACAAGGAAGCAGGTGGTTTTGTTTTTTTCCACATCAGTTGCCAATACAAGTAATGCATTTCAATGTTTTGTACACATGAAATAATAGTTACCTGTATTGCACGGTTCCACCTAATGCAAGAGAGTTTCCTACTGGCCATAGACATTAAAAGGAAGAATGACATAACTTTACACAATATTATATATGACTGGTTCAATTCCCATTTATGTATGCTGCCAGATCAAGGCTCTCCTCGCATATGGCATAACCATGCAATGGATGAAAAGCTATCAGTCACACAATCACTGTTATCAGTTGAAATGCAGGTTAATTCAAAATTAAGCCACTTTTCCTGGAGACGTTCTGACGTATGAGCATTAAGTACCATGCAATCCCAATGCACCTGGGAATACCTCTTTAAATGGCTCAATTATCTGACCACACAACTTCTGTCTCCTCAATAAAAGCCCATGGTTTTGTGAGGAAATATTGTACTATTTGTTTGTAAATCAAGAAATATTTTTTTGTTTTGCCAGATGAAACAGCTCAATCCTAATCCTTTTTCAACCCAACTGGGAGTCAAACTTAAAATTCTATATTCAGTCAATTTTATTTGACAAGTGAAAAAGCCTACTTGATATGAAAAACAAATTCACCCACTTGTATAGATAATTGCCATCAACATATGGGACTTTGTACTTGGCCAATGAGCTCCGACATGTTTTTGCTGATTTTTTGCACCTAACCAGGGACTGCACCTAACCTGTTTTACACAAATTGTACACATTTTTGCAGCTGTTTGCAGTCAATTGCTTATTTCAGTTAAACAGGGACAGTCCTCTGTTGCAGTAACGTCCATGCAGTTGGACACTGTATGTTGCCATCTACCCCTGATAGCTTAATATGAATTATACAATGTGTGTTGCTATCTATCCCAGATAGCACACAGTATGTATGGTACAGTGCATGTTGCTATCTGCCCCTGATAGTACAATATGTATGGTTCAGGTTGTGTTGCTATCTACCTCTGATAGCACCATATGCATGGTACAGTGTGCATTGCTATCTTCCCCTAATAGGACAGTGGTTATGGTATAGTGTGTGTTGCTATCTGCCACTTATAGTAATATTTAAATTCAATATTTAATATTGAATGTTTATAGGTAAAATGATAAGATTATTTTTATGAGATTAAATATGGTCTATACAGTTCAACAAGACTTTGTCAAGTTGAATGGAATAGTTCATATTTTACCAAATGCAATCTCAATTGAACAAATAAAAACATTCCATATTGTTTTATATAACTCATATAAATTCCCTTTCTTCCACTTAATTTTTAAATCGCCAGGAAAACAAAATGATTTAAAAAATATCAAAACTATATTTACTTTATCAGCCTTCCATTTCATTTTCACTTTTGCTTGGGGCCCCTGAACCCTCAAGGCTCATGAGCTTAGTCCACTCTGTCCACCCCTTTGCTACGCCACTACATATGCAGGTACATTGTATGTTGCTATCTACCCCTAATAGCACAATATGCAGGGATGAGACAAATTGTGTGTTGCTATCTACCCCTGATAGTGCAATATCATGCATGGTAAAGTGTGTGCTGCAACCTACCCCTGATAGCACAGTATGCATAGTACAATGTGTGTTGCTATCTACCCCTGATAGCACAGCCAGAGAATTTATAGAACATTAAGGGATCTGAAATGAGCGTTTCGACAGTATTTTTTGTGGGATATGAGAGCACATCAGACATATCGAATTGCATTCTGAATTATTTAAATTTGATATTTTCACATTTTGATATATAACAGTCCTCGAAGTAAATTTTATAAATCTAATGACATATTCTTAAAGTGTATGTAGCTGGGAGGAAGTTAACGATCAATTGGAAATTTTGACCTTTCATATTGAAGATATGGATTTTTCCCCCAAAAGACCTAATTTTTTTTGGTGTTTTGGGGGAAAAAAATCATATCTTCAATACGAAAGGTCAAAATTTTCAATTGATCGTCAGCTTTTCATCCCACCTTCATACACTTTAAGTATAAATCATCACATTTATAAAGTTTACTTCGAGTACTGTTAAATATCAAAAATATCAATTTTTAATCATTTGCCATAAATTGCTAATTTCAAAAATCAAAATTATTTGATATCAGAAGGACATTCTTCATATATTCAGAATGCAATTCGGTATGTCTGATGTGCTCTAATGTCCCACAATTAATACTGTCCAAACGTTCATACCCCAGCCCTTAAAATAGCAGGAAATATGTTGCAAACTTGAAGTATATATTTCAAAACTTACGTAAATTATGATACTAAAACAAAATCCTTATGAAATTATGACACTATGAAAATCTTCTCCTTCAGCTTGGAAAAATTCACTTTAAAAGAAGAAGTAAATGATTCATCCTGACCAAAACTGCAATGCCCCCTGGAAATGTAATGGTTTTCCTTTACAGCCAATTATTAAGATAAAAAGGTTGAATTTTACAATGCTATTTTAGCCTATATGCATGATCTTGTATGCAAAGTCTGCCAATTAAGTGACTGTTGTGATAAGAAAACCTGCAAAATGATGGTTTTGGTCCTCCGGTGTTATTCCTAGGTCAAACTAAAGAATAATTGAATTATGTTGTATCAGGAAAAACAGAAATATATTTTTTATTTGAAATCATTTTGTAAGTGTGTAATATATGATATGTTTACACACTACTCCACCCTTTAGCAACGCTACAAATACTTCTACCTGCCTTACTTCTAACTACGTAAATGCAACATTTCTCATTAAATCAGCAAACTATTAGCAAACATGCCTTGAAGCAATCTCTGCCGATATCGTGTTCTCCAAACATAAAATCGATGTCTATAGTTCTGCAACTGTAAAACTGTTTTCAGCTGATTTGGGTTGCTACCATTTACAGTCTATAAATAGTATGATGATGTGTGCAACTAAGTATGTTTTTAATACTGATTGCCTGAGCAGATCAGGTTATTGCATTTCATTAAACATGCTTTAAGTACACAAATTGGGTCACAGTATAATATGGGACATATATGGGATAGAGGTACAAGGTTTTTGAAAGTATCATCTTCTAAAAATAATCGTCTCTTTAACTTTTCAAAGTTAAAGTGTTTTGGCAGACATCTTTTAAAACACAATTGATGGAGTGATGTTTTGAATCTAAGTGATAGCACTTTTTATAAGATGGTATAACCACTGTTAACTTGCTGTATTATTTGTATTTGCCTTACAGGCAAGTCTGCTCCATTTCAGAGACATTTCATGTATCCTTCTGCTCTTTTGCTTTAGTTTGACATATAGTCAAATTGCATGTTTATACTGGGCATTCTACATCACTATGGTTGGGACCTGACATTACTAGCCAACCTAAGCAGCCAATCTACAATCTATTTATTAGAACCCACCACATTTTTGCTCAAAACATGCATCCACTCTATAATTTGGTTCACCTCAAGTTTGGTAGTGACGTCAATACTCTTTCGCGTTTGCGCCGCAAGCGTGCCGACAAATCGCTCCTGTACGTGTGCGTGTACAATCAGGGCGTTTAACTTTACGCGCAGCGATTCGATACTGTGGCGAACAAAATACGCACGTACGTCACTTCCAAACTTGAGATGAACCAAATTATATATTTGCAGTCTGTTGTTACAGATATTCTCGATTTGACCATTGAACTTGTCCAAAAACATTTAAGGGTATGAACCGGGTACGTGCATAAACTTATAGTAACATCACATCACACAATTCTCCTCTTGAGTGAGGCCTACAAAATTGTTTGATTGGCTTAACCCGACCGACCCTAAAAGTAGAAAAATAGATACATTTAAAAAAAGAAGAAGAAAAAAAGTTCCAAAGCCTTTATCAAACGAAATTTACAGCTTAAAAAGTAAAAAAAATATATAAATAAAAAAATAAAAAATCCCGACCAACCTACCCTAATTTTTTTTATGTTACTCCAGTCAAACAATTTTCTTTTTTAGGCCTGATTTATGGTTACAGTGTATTAGTATCCAAAGTTTGTCACATCATTCTAGTTCTACTGAGCATTTATGCCAAACCAAACCCAAGGGTAATTATGTTTTTGGAAGGGCTTATTTTTTCCATACCTTTTATTTTCAAGAGATGTTTATATTTCCATAAGTTTTTCACTGGGTATAAGGGCTTTGATCTTATCCTGCATTATTTGTGATATTTGTAATAACACATCCTTGTTATTCCCGCGTCAGTTTTCCCCATTTTTATTCCTTCATATCATTTGTAGTCTCCCTGTGTCTTCTTTTTGCAGCCTACATGTCTGAGAACTGCATGTCAAGTCGGTACTTTAAACTGCTGATTTTATATTTGCTCTTTGTTACTCCATTCCTCTGAGATCAGAAATTATTTTTGGATGATGGTATGATGTTGTTGCTGTCATTCGTTTTGCTACTGGTACTCTTGTTGTTATGGTTGTGTAACACAAAACATTTCAGACTTCAAAATTATCTGTGGTTAGTTAAATGTGGTTTTCTACTGGTATGTAATCCCCACTTTTATAGAAATATTGGGGATGATGTGGTGATGCAGCTTCCCTAATACCTTCTTTAAAACATGACAAGTTCAGATGCAAAACCCAATAAATGCCATTTTCAAACTTGTTTGGTTACAGCCATATAATGCCAGCTTTAAATTGTAACCCTTCTTCCAGGTCAATTTGTGAAAATATGAGCAAAAGTAGCACTTATTTTCTTGTGATTGAAAATGATTGAATGGCAATATACAAGAGGCTCACCTCATTTGATTACAACTGGCATATGTACTGAAGCTTTAAATTAACATCCTTCTTCCAGGATAAATTTGTAAAAATATGAGCAAAAGTAGCACACATTTTTGTGTGATTTCCTATATATTTGCCCAGTTATATTTGCCTTTATTGACCTTTACAATAGTAGTTTGGCATTAACAGGTTTTTAAAATTTCTGATGATACCCTGTGGCATTTATCATAATGTTTAATTCCATTATTTAAAAAAAAATCAAACAAATAAATATCAGATGTTACAAAATCTGTCATTGCAAGAGATTTGAGTAAAAGCTTTCTCTCTAAATGGATTTATATTTGTCACAGTCAAGATAAGGCATATCAGCAAAATCGATTCCTGAGTATTAACAAAACAAAAGAAGTATTTACTCAACTTGTTTTTGTATCATATTCCTTTGAGCAGGAGAAAACACTATCTTGGGAATCAAGTTGTATTTTGATAGTTTCAGGAAGCCTATAGCCTGTAACAAGTAAGTTATAGCTAGTAACAAGTTTCTTAGGTAAATGATTGAATTGCAATTATACAAGAGGCTCACCTCATTTGATTACAACTGGCATATGTACTGAAGCATTTGAAGTCATACCTGTGATTCTGTTTATTTTGTAATTATTTTTGTTTCATTTCAAATTTGATTGATACCGCCTCAGGCCTGAATCAAGCAATATACATGTTACATAAATGCATATTTAACAACTTTTCTTATACCTTTGTACAGGAGCCAAGCATTGTTAATCAGTGATGAACCCACAGTCTAGTAGCGTGTATGTGAACGCAAGGGTGTGCGTATGTGTTATGCATGAGCGTGTAAAACTCACCATGCCTGGAACTTATGCGTAAACATGCACTCTCTTATGTTGGAGGTAGCAGCCAGCTAAACATTACCGCTTTATGCTTTATTTTCATTGCTGATATCAACAGAGAAATCACCAATCTTCTTGTAAGGTTGAAAATTGATATTTTGTTTATTTTTCATATTTAACAGATTTATGGAAAAATAAAAGGATCCCAGACAAAAGATAAAAGATTAAGGATCCCAGACAAAAGATAAAAGAATCAGACAACTAGCGACATCCCTTACTTTTGAGTCACAAAAGGAACATTTCTCAACTTTGAAATCACAATTGTTTTCACAGTTTTTTGAAGATGCTCAAAACAGTTTTAAATTTGAAATGCCTTAAGGGCTCTGGTAGCTAGCAATGTTTTTTGAGGGACATGAGAGCACATCAGATGTATCAAATTACATTCTTAATACAAGGAATGTCCTGATGATATCAAATAATTTTGATTTTTTGAAATTTGTATATAATACAAATTTTATGGAAAAATATTAAATTTATATTTTTGACATTTAATAGTCTGATAAATATTATCTTCAATATGAAATGTCAAAATTTTCAAGTGATCATCGGCTTTTCCTGCCAGCTACATACACTTAATTTTGGGAAGGTCATTTTGGGGTCACCAGGGGACATATGAGGTCAAATAAGTAAAATTGTCGGATGGGCATGAAACTTGGTGAGTACAGTCACCATCAGCCAGGTAATTGCGTCCAGCCGAGAACCGCCAAATACGGGTAACCGCCTAGTATAAATTAAATAACATTCTGTCAGAATGTTTTGCATCACATTTTCACAAATGTTTTATGAATGTTATTAAAATGTTTTTACACCCTTTATATGACATAACATTTAAACCTTTTCTGTAAAATGTTGTGTGTTTGCTGGGTACTTTGATATTTTTAAATCAAGAAATACTCCTTTAAGTTGGATCGGCAAGAAGCATATTCTAGCAGTGCTTGCACTCAATATTGAGACAAATAAAGCTGGCACAAGAGGAATGGTATGGGTTCTATAAAGGAGATCCCAAGAATTGATATAAGGGGTGTGATTTCTGAACTTACAGAGCTCATATCACTGCCATGAGCACCAGGATTGAATATCACTAATACATGATTAGATAGAAGCTTCACATTTGTAATTGAATCAATTTCACACTTCCATTTCTATAAATAATTTGCTTAACACTTGTTTTTATCTCACAAATGTCAGATGTGCCACTTAATTATATGCACTTAAGTGATAAATTGTATTTTATGACTGAAAAGTTTTAATTTGATTGTAGCATGAAAAAAGTGCCCTGTTATTGTAACATAATATGAGTGAGATGAATAGCACAATAGGTAACACAAACCCCCATTGGCAGTACCTAGAGTCAATGACATTGCACTTCATCTAAATGAGACAAGAGTATGTCATCTTCGTATGCAGTGCATTTATAGAATGTTTTTGAAGTAGAACATTAAGTACTTGGTTACTCTCCAGAGCGTTGCAGAGTTACCAAGTACATGATGTTCTACTTCACATTTATCTCTGAAATTGATAGTGAACTGTTTCTGAAAGATAATAGAAATGTAGATGATGTGAATTAATATAGTCTATACATATTAAGTCAACAATTTAAATACTTAAATGTCAGTGTATGTTAGATATGTGTATTATACCGGCAAAGACATGCTCAATTGACAAGTAGAGAAACCCTCAAGCTTTGTGGGAATGGATGGATGTTTGAATTCCAGGGAAAGAAAGAATTAGGAATACATATTTTGCATGAAATAAATCAAAATCAAATTGCTTTCACCAAAGTAAAATATGAAATTTATTTAATACTTACAGCACATTAAGACAATGTAAGAACAGAGCTGCAGTGCAACAGAAGTTTTTGTATAAGATCCAAGAGAGAGAATTGCATGTTGCTTTGGGACATCTGCCAAACTAGATTGCAATGTATTACAGTATTATGTCTACTACATAATCTCCTCATAGTGGGGATTAGTCGTATTCTTATTAGTTCTTATTGTAATGTGATCAATTTCATGAATACAAAAAATATATGTGCTAATTAGTTGTATCTTGAAAAATGTATGCGATGTTGCCTTGTCTGCCTTGTATGTTTCAATAGAAAAGGGATTTCATTAACTAAAAAGATAAAGCTCAGTACTTCCAAACTTACATTCTTAAACATGTAATGAAATATTTTTACTAATTTATGACACAATTATTTGGCTGCGTGGGTTGATGGAGAACTCAGCTGAAACTGTTGTTTACAAACTGTAATTATGTGTAACTTAGATCAATGAGATTCTAAAATACTGTTTTCCCTTTTCCCGTCATTTTGGTCTATTGTTAGTGTCTATATCTATGAAACTGCAATATGCAAATGAGTAAGACAAAGGGCTGAATGGTCAGCACTCCAGGATATGGATATACCTTCTTACCTGATCCAGCTGATGCATAAGGCCAAAAAATAAATTGTTGTGTTGCCCTCAACCGTCCGACCCTAAATCCTGAAAAATCAGGGTCGCAATTTTTTTTTTTTTTTTGAATGATGATTTTTACAGATTTGTTCATAAAATCAATGTTTTTAACTTAAAATTAATATTTTATTGAAAGACTAGTCTTTAATTGATGTCTAACAGGTATCCAGAAGTCAAAATTGACAAATGTCCCCTAATTGAAGAAGCATTATTTAATATTTGAGGGGATTTTTAAAAACTGAAGGTTTGTAAAAAAAAAAAAAAAAAAAATCCGACCGTGCGACCCAACTTTCCCATTTTCCCACTTGAGGGCAACACAACAATATTTTTTTTTGCCTAACCTGTATGACAGCCAAGCAGCTTGTGTTTGCACTGAGAAGGGCAATGGAGACTGGTTTCATCTGGGCCAGGGAGTCAGACAAGGCTGTATTCTCTCCCTGACACACTTAAATCTATATGCAGAGTAGGGAGCCTATATCATGAGACATGCAATGGATGGTTGGTCTTGTGGCCCATCCGTCGGTGGTTGAATTGTAAACAACCTGTGTTATGCAGACAATACCACCCTTATGTATGGCTGAGATGGGTGAACTCTTAAACAATGTCAAGAACAGAGTATACGGTTAGGCCTCCATCTCAATGTCAGCAAGACAAAACTCATGGCAATAGGGTTTGATGGTATAGAAGAATCCCTTCTTGTTGGTGGGAAACAGGTTGAAAAGGTTTCTCAGTTTAACTTCTTTGGATCTCTGATTATAAGGTAGTGAAGCTATATGGTGGAGAAGTTCTCTATCAGCTGGTAATTATCTGTTAACCTGTCCAAGCTATGGGAGAGGTTATCACCGGAAACACATAGATCCGCCTTGTTAAGGCTCTCATCTTCCCAATCGCCAACTATGCATGTGCGGCATGGACTCAAAGCTGACCATAACAGATTACACACATTCCAGATGTGGTGCTGGAGTATGTTGTATACCTGTGTTTAGGGTCCTTTGAGAACGATGTGCATGATGTAAAGGTTAAAAGTCTTTTGAATTTGTGCTTTCCCAGTTGTTATGAAGGGTTGGAACATAAATTGTAAAACTTTTCATTATCATCATATTCAAGGATATTAAATGTATTTCAATTCAAAGTGGCTGTCATTGAACCACAATTTTAATGAATAACCACAATTGAAGTTGATATTTGAAGTAGACATCAAGTATTAGTGCTGCAGAATGGTGCTCCAATACAAGAAAATTGTTCATTTTGGGTGAAAAGCATGAAAATTGGTACAAAGGTAGCTTTTTGCATGCTAATCAAATTTTGATCCGGGGCCATCTCAATTTCTGTCCCAAAATCCAATATGGCCGCCAAATTTAAAATGGCCGCCACTATTACAGTAAAACGATACTTTTATGGTTTAAAAGCTTTTACTGAGCTTAAATTTGACACAAATGATATCTAAATGTATGGTCTGGCATCTATACTTATGTGTCACATAAAACTATGCATCTAAAATCCAACATGGCCGCCAAATTCAAAATGGCTGCCTTTATAACAGTAAATCGGTACTTTTATAATATAAAAGCTTTTACTGAGCTTAAATTTGACACAAATGATATCTTAATGTATGGTCTGGCATCTATACTTTTAAATCACGTAAAAATATGCATCCAAAATCCAACATGGCCGCCAAATTCAAAATGGCTGCGGTTACTTATGAAGTCAGTCATTTTACAGAGGATTTATTTGGAACTTACAATGGATTCAAAGGAACAGTTTGTCGTCTGTACTTACTGGCCTAATAAAAACAAAATTCAAAATACAACATGGCCGGCAGATTCAAAATGACACCACTATTACAGAAAATCACAGTACTTCTAATTTTGATAATCTTTTACGGAACTTAAATTTGAAACTTATGATAGTCAAATGCACAGTTCAAGTGGCATCTTTACTAATTGGCTACACAACAAAATGCTTTGAAATATGGCCGAAAAAAAAAAAAAGGATTCAAATGACTGATTTGCATTTGCAACTGGCCTAAACTGTAAAGAACGTCATTACCTGGCAAGTTCAATTAATACAGAGCATAAAAAAGGTAGCTTAAAACATCTGCCTTCATTTTTACTCTAAATTGACTACCTCTAATTACCGTTGTTCACAGTCCCCACGACATTTACAGTACGTAGTACATGCGCCTCCAGTCTTTACACATTTGCACAGACCAAGGCACCCTATGTTCACATTGCAGCCGCACTTGATAAGTTCTTGGTAAGATTTACAAGCTTCAGGCAGTGTCATCCACAGAGGCTGCCACAAATTAGAGGTCTCTTTTGTCTATCCCCACTCAGCTGGGTCCGGCAACTCTGGGGCGCGTAATATGGCTTGACCCCAGACATAAGCAGCATGAAATGTTGCTCTTTTCATATACTTGAAGAGCGCTGCCAAGGTTGGTGGGATACACTCAACTGACCTTCCCTTCTGAGTGAAGAGTTCTCTGCGTGCATCATCAACACTATTAGAGGAACTTGCTCTGTCTCTGGTCGTACATAAGTACAACAAACCGCTCAATTGTCGGCATGTGATCACTCAACTCCTGCTCTGATGGTGGAACTCTACTGAGAGCTGCAAATGAGTCTACAACATCAGTGAAGATCTTGCTCGTTTGCCATGCCGCTTTCTTTCCTCAGTTAAGAAAAAGAAGTATGCCTGATCGCAACCGGTGAACCCATGAAACATAAGTAGACATAGATTTCTCTGGTCCTAAAGTCTGGGCAATGGCGTGTGCTGGTGTGAGTCTGCAACTCTTATCTTACCTGTGCCAAATAATACCCAAAGTTCAGTAAGATTAATTTGGGGAAACAAAGCTGTACCGGGAGCTGTACACAATACAACCACATCTGTGTCCACAGTACGTATCATGACTCGCTGGCATCCAGTAGCAGCAGCGTCAGCTGCATGCAACAGAAGCCTGGTATCCGCTTCCTCGTGTGTACAAGGAGACAAGCGCCCTGTTTCCTCATGGGGTATCCAGTGTGGTCAATTTGCCAAAAGTAGAGATTACTTTCCCTTCAGTGTGGATTGTTACAGACTGTTGAGCCAGGAAAGCAAAGAGTTCCATCTTGTTTTCGTCGATCCGTAGAAAAGCTTGCCAATTACCTGGTATCTTGGTGTCTGGCTGCACACGTCTCCTTGTACCTTTTCCACGCTTCTGTCTTGTCATTGCCTTGAGACTATTTGGAATGTATTCATCATCTACTCTGTTGGCATTCCTGAGCTGGGACTGCACAAACGGCAAGAATACAAGCTCTGAGTACTCACTAAAGGTTTTGCTGGACCAGGCTTCAGTATTTTAACGATTGCAGCACCATCAAGAAGAATAAGCGTCTACATCGGGGACCTCTTCAGGTGGAGGAGGATATGTTTCTTGGAAACATCTAAGTAGGTCTGCCTTTGTTCCTGAATGCAGATTTCCAAATTTGGATAATGATGGTGTATAACTCTGATTCTCATGATGGATTTGGCATGACACGTACAGCCTGAAAAAAGGGCACAATTCTTCTTCAGTGATGTAATCTTCTGCTTCTCATCAGACTTCGTTGCAGGTTGAGGGCAACTGAACAGTTGATATTTATTCCGTTTCAGTGGACTGAACAATGACTCCGTTCTGTTGTGAAGGCGCGATTCTACAAAGCTGGTGTGCTGTTCTTTTCCTAGCTTCTGTACGTTGTGAACTGTGTGCACTACTCCATCGTATACTATGTCCCTTGTATCAAGAACTAAGAGGTCACTGATCTGTTCTTCAAAGGGGTTGTCCATCTCTTCCATAGTATCACAGAGCGATTTCACATCTTTGGTTAATGTACCTTGCACAGACTTCACTTGTTCATGATGTTTGACATCGGGTCCCTTAATCTGCTTCGTCTTAATGCTTTCTACTGTCTCTTGAATATGACTCCGCCATTTCTGGTCCTGCTACCATCCAACGCATTAATTAAGATGGGTTCTCTGTTAGCCCTACGGCACCACCATCACATTTCACAACATAATTATTCTGCTCGTGTGCATGGTCAAGAGGACAGCAACTTCAGGTACATCAGGTTCCTTTGTGTGAAGAACAGCCGGAAGGATACTGGTGTAATCTTCAGGAAATTGTGCCATTGTCTTCTGTTTAGGGTGACTGTGCTGAACTTCAGGCATATCTCGTTTCTCTCCAAGAATATTCTTGCTTTGGTGTTGGAAGAGGGATATACCAGTCCCGTGAAATGAAGCTCGGGCTGTTGTAGAGGTAGGGTTATGGTCTATATTATCAACTGCGGCAGTTGTGAAAAGACCATGGCGAAGATTTGCTGGACAGACAACATGTTCAGCTTCATATCTTGAACACACTTCATTGCCTAAATCCTTTGAAATGGACAGTACTCGATCATATGATACGGAGACTCCAAGATCGTACATCTTGTCGATCAATCCACGCTTCCGTGTTCTGGCGTGAATTAGAAGTCCTATGTAAATAGGTAGGGGTGGTTCATGATCCACGCTGTGGTATAAAGATGTTGAGCGTATCCTGCGTCGAGTTATGAGATTGTAACGCACGAGTTGGGAGACACTGAGCATCGCTTGAGTATCAGTAGCATTGCTAGATTGTTGGACTATACAGGACCCGTCATTATCACGCCAACTAGGGTCATTAAAGATTGTGGAACAGATTGTTGTTGACAATCTTTAGAGAATGAGCCGGAGAATTCAGATTTGTCATGCTTCAGCATGTCCGTGCGAACTAAAGTATGGTTCACTCTTACTTTCCTTTATTTTTATCTTTTCTGCACGCTTCAATTTAGTGGTATTGTACTTATACTTGCATTGTTTGTGCCACTTGGCTACATTGGACTTCAGGGTTGCAGCAATTCCTGTTCCGTCATCTAGCGCTTCTAAATTCAAACTATCTGGAAGTTCCCCTAGTTCTTTAAACTTTTCCAAATTACTAGCGATGTTAGCATACACCAAACCAATACCATAATCAGGGTCTTTATTATCACCTGGCCATCGCAGTGTTTCGTTAGCAGCTTTTTGGCACAAAATGCATTTGTTCCAATCTATTGGCTCTGACAATTCAGATGTTGAAGGCATTTCTAGAAGTTGCCCCTGATCTAATAGTCTAAATGAGTTTTCCATGGTTAGTATTTTTCAGCCTTTAGAATACTGTAATTCGCTCTCTCTATCTCTCTCTCACTCTCTCTTACATGTTTGTGATTGTACACTATGTTTTATATAAGTTTACTTTCATATCATAGCTTAAGAAAAACATTACTTTTTACATTCATTTCATTGTCAAATGAAGCGAATCTGGCAGCCATTTTGAATTTGGCAGCCATTTTGAAAATGCAAAAATATTCAACCTACTCTATTCTAGAGTATTTTGAGTGGCAATCAGAGAGAAATAGCTATTCAAAGCTGATATCCATGATCATTTCCATATTTTTAGGAAAATTGGCGGCCATTTTGAAAATGGCCGCCATTTTGAAAAATAGGAAAAATTTCAATTGGCCCCGGATCCAAAATGAATCAGTATACACTACAGTACATCTGAGCCAAATTTCATGCTTTTCACCCAATTTGAACAATGGTTTCACCATTCCGCAGTGCTATATGTGAATTGACTGTATTGTATATTTGTTTAATCTATTGCAATGTATCAAATTGCATTCAGTGAAAGTTTCCTCCTGCAAAGGAATATCAATTTGCCCACAGATTCTTTCTAGGGTCTGTGATTTGCCATGGATGTGAAATATGACATGAAAGCAGTGTTGCTATATAAACACTTATCAAACAGTGTTTGCATTTTCATACAAATTCTGTAAGTAGCAACCAAGCTCTGAAATGTTTCATTCCATTTTTCTTTTCCATTTTACCGAAGCTTAAGTCATAGAATTGAGTTGAATAGCACGTCAAGGGTTGTTATAATGAGAATTTGGAAACTGTGTGGGTGTGATAAGCTGATTTGTCAAGATGACAATATTTGCAAGATTTAACCATCTGTTTTGGTCTATTTTCTCTCATTTTCTTATATTTCATATCTGTACTAAATGGAAAGATACAATAGGCATATAGAGCACAAAATTGAAGTTATAACAACCAGCCAGATATGGGGGAAGAACTTACATGTGACCATGGCCTTTTGTATAATGTAAATAACAAAGGTTGATAATGTCAAACAAAGATAAATAGATTCAATTTAACAAATTTAAGGTCTAACACCTGCCACAAAAGTGGTATTTTTTGACAGACACATCTGACATTAACCTGAGTGCAAGTATCAACCAGCCTGAATACTTTGACATTTTCATTTACCCATATGAAATATATTCTATCCTACACATCAAATGCTTAAAAGGAAAACAATATAGCTGTGGCAAACTATTTAACCAAAGTGATATGTTTGATTGATTTTTCATATCAGTTCAGTAAATTTGAGATAAGATCCATTAAAAGCAGTCATGTACTGTAAAGATTGGCCTAATGGCGCATATGGCTTTGCTTGACGCAACTGAAATTTTAGGCACAAACTTAAAGTGCTCTCCTATATCACTGTATTAAATTTGTCAAGACAAAGGAGCCCATTAGGTGAATCTTTATGGCATATGTTACTAAATCAATTTGAGATATGGCCAACTGAAGTGTTCATTTTCTAAAGTAATTGATCAGTTTCAGCAACATATATATTGAACTACAACTGCAATTTTGATGTAATTTTCAGAATTGCCTGTAAAAGACAAGGATATTAAAGTAAACAGTGTCACTGCCTTCACATCATATTGGATTGGTTTTTGCAAAAAATCAGTCGAGCAAATTGATAGATTATCACATAGTTCTTGCGTGACATGATATTTTGATGAAGGTGAAAATAGACAACCCCAATAGGAAGCTTATCAGACATTGGCAGACCACTCCCAAATTTCATTACCTTTTCATTTTTAATTTGCACTCAAAAAATCATTCACACTCACTGTGTTTTATTATAAAGATGAGTTTGTCATATTGGTCATTTGTAATTGCTTTAAAATTGTTTTTTCCTGCAGCCCTAATCTAAAGAAGGTTCCCCTCTGTTAGATAGAAATATCTTTTGTTCTCATCCAAGAATGAGTTTCCCTTTTATGTGCTTTATAAAGAACCAGGTGAGGGTTGGAAGTTTCTCATAAAGTTGGTGTTTGGAAGTCAGTGTGTATTCCCAAAAATATTGTAGAATGATGTTCAAACCATTTTCCCCAAACACCTAAAGCAATATAAATTGATATATGCCTATGGGTTCTGCCTATATTTTAAATTAGTTTGTCAGTGAAAATTTGGTCAAAAGAGATGTTATGCCATCCTAATATTACATTGAGACTGCTATTAGGTATAAATTGAAATCAGGCTCCAAAATATTGTCATTAAATGTTTAATGAGCAGTTTGCACTTATTGGAAGGTTTATAGCAACTTTCAATTTCTTCACGCTACAAGAAAATGACCTCATTAATTAATTTGAGTGAACATGGTAAATTAGTGCTGCATGTGCACGCAATATTGCAATCCATCATATTTAATGCAATAACATGCATCATTAGCACATCCAATTAGGATATAGGACCTATATATTGCTACCTCAAGCTACATTAGCTGCCTTATGTAAAGTTGTTTATTTCCTATAGGCTGTGCCATATTTTTTCCAGATTAGCCCTAACCTGACTGAAACTCACTAAAGCTCACTATGAAAACCACTGCACATGCATGCATTCCATGTGATGCCATAATGCAATCAGCCTAAAGTCATATATACCTAAGCTGGCCTGGCCAACGAAACCCCTGTGGCTACAGGTCTGTGATAGTCTTTGTGGCATGCGAGTGGTCAGAGGTTTGAATCCCAGGGGGTACCAAGTAACTTCTTTGTTCATCTTCTCTCCTTTTTTGTTTCTTCTTTCCCTTCCAATAGTAAAATAACCACAGGTTCCATTAGGGTTAAAAGATAAGTGCTGCACCCCAGACCAAGTCTCCTTTCCCTTGACTGACCATTCCCTGGGACTAGGACTCTATTGCTTAAATTGCTGTCCAGTTCAGTTTTGGAATATGTTGGTTCGAGATGGCTATTCCATATGAATTTAGTACAGGGCCAAGCTGGGGGTTAAGGCAAATATTGCAGTACTTAGTTTAACACCTAGCAATATAAAACAATGATACATTATTTAAGTAGGAAATAGAGTTACACATCGTGAACCAGAACAAACAAACAAATTGGAGAAACAGAACAAGGGAAAAGGACACTTTATGCCACCCAATATGTTCCCATTAAAACTTAAGCCAAAGTTAACAAGTGTAAGCACAAACCAGGTGCAAGTCAGGTCTCAGAAACTTAATTCTTGTCCACTTTAGTATTTCAAATCTTGGTTTGGTCCGCTTGGTGTTTCAAATCTTTTTTTACATAAGGCATCTATTGCATGCAATATGGAAGCTATGTATGCCTCAAGCAATAACATACCCGGTAATGGATTTAGAGTCTCGTTTTCATTCACTGCACAATAACATCTAAACTGCTACAAGAGCCAGGTTCAGACGGTTCCAAAGTTTACTCTTGAGTTAAACCTGGTCCTGACTCGATCCACATCGCTGTAAAAACTGTAATCTGGGTTTTTACGAGCATAGCGGTAAAAATTCTCATCGCACGGTGGAAATTTTGGTCTGTGATGAAGTTGGATTTTGTTCAACTTTATAGCATCGGGCTGCAATATTGCAGCCGTGCATGCTTGTGATTGGTTGCTGGAAAATCAAGGTCGGCAGAATTACCATAAAAGGAGATGCAGACACCTAATGCTTTAAAAACATTGCAGCATCGCGCGATGAAATTAAAATGTACATTTTAATTTCATCGCGCGTTGCTGCAAGGTTTTAAAAGCATCGCTGCATCACATCGCGCTTTGATTTGGAGTAAGAATCTGACTTTAAAATTGTGGTAGTGAGCATGAAGACACTCTGTGCGTGTGATAAACTGTCACAAGCTTGGCATGGTTATGAAATTAATTGGAAAACAAAACAAAATTTGTCTGGAAAAAAATTACCTTGCAAAACACATACATATTGTATCTTAAATAAAGGTATTGAAAAACAGACACCCAGAAAGTTATTTGATAGCCATCACGTCATGCGTGCTTTTTGTCTGGATTTACATGGCTTTGGCTTATTTATTTGCTATGTCATACTAGGTAATTTGTCATGGTGTACTAATGCTGGGTGACATGTCATTGTGTTGTAGTATCATCAGTACTTGTTGTTATTACATGTTTATTCTAAAAGACAATGCTTGGTATAATAGATGGATGGGATACTTTATGCACACAAACAAATAATCACAGTTTGTTTTCATTCAGGTTCCCGTCAGTTCTATTAAAGATGTTGTTATTGTTTGTTAGCTTGTATGAGATGTCATGAGTGCCTGTCACATGTATTTTAAAGTTTTGTACTGTAAGATCTGTTCCAGCTTTGATGACACCTCTGTCACTTTTAAAGAGGTGTTAGAGTAGTTTGATGAGACAGGTACCATGTTCAATTCTTAGCAAGGCTGTATTGATTGCAGATTTATTTGCTACATTACATTCACACACACAAACCTCCTCTGATAGTGAATGGAATTTGTCCAGCGTGATGTCATGAGGTGTCACCACTGCTAGAATGTATAATATTAGTTCAAAATTTAGAATAAAATAACAAAAGTTAAAGAAGAAACAAATAAATAAATAAAGGCAGGACATGTTTATAGTTCTTGGTTGTGAATTTTGAACTACACAAAGCGAAAACTTGTCTACGAATGGCTTCAATTATTGGGCCTCATTTCATAACTTTTCAGCTTTTTTCAAACTAAAATTTTACACAATAATAGTGGCAAAATGGTCCACCAAATGCTTCAATTAGGTCTCCATTTTGCAGAATTTTCTCACCTCTCAGGATCTCCATTTGCATTTGTGTTATTGTTCTTATGTTAATCTTCTAGAAGTGTGAATTGGCAAGGGCATGTTTTTAATTGGGAATCCCAGGTATGGCATGTATGCGCTGCTACTCTGCCTACCACCTGAATTGAATTTATTAATAATGTAGGAAATGTAAGTGTGTGCAGTTGAGCCAAGACAAATTCTCACTTTCGAGATGAATTATTCATGGGTTCTTAGAGTGAAATAGGAGATATGGAGTCATCTGCATAGCCTTTACATATATCTAGGTTGATTTAAGATTGGCATATGCCATAAAACATGCTTAATGTTGATGCTCAAAGCAAGCCATTCTGTGTATGAATCAAACCACAGAATAATTGTACTAAATTCCACCTTTGTTTCAAAAGTAATTGTAGTACAGGACATATAAATTTTTAAGGACAAGCCGTGATAAGGGAAGCTAGAATAGCATACCTAAATACTGAATCGGGATAAATTCTAAAAGCTTAAAAATGCCATTTATATCTGGTGGGTGCATAGAACCAGCCCAGCCCCTCCAAAGTGTCAGTGGCTCTCACTAGAGCTAGTGAAATACATTAACATGATTAACCATGATGTTTTATATTGCAAGCAAACTTCCATTTCACATATTCAAGCATAGATATATCTGTCCTCTGTGATCTATCTGGTACTTCGCTTCTATTCTTTTCTCTTTTTTTAAAATCTTTTGACAGCCATGGTGTTACTTTCTATGATTTATTAAACATTTTCACACAAAAGAAAGATGGCTGATTTTATGATATTATTTTTTTTTTATAAACCAAAGGACAAAACAGAACGAATACAAACAACACAAAACAAGAAAGACAAAAACAAGAGAACAAATTTTCCATGTCCTATGCTCTGCCTAAGTAAGTGAATACAAGGTGTGAAAGACTACCAAAGTAAGTGAAAGGGGCATGAGCTCAAGTGACAGTCAAATGGGAATGTTGCCACTGAATATATTCACAAGGTGAATAACTGATTAAAATAATCATCTCAGAAATAGGTCAATGGATTTGTAATTTGAATTGGTTGAGAAGTATCAATTCAATGTCAGCATTCACTAATGCAGTAAAAATATCTATTAAAACAAAGCAAAATAAGTGCACAAGGAAACAGGTGTTTTTTTTTTCTTCACATCAGTTGCCAATACAAGTCAATGTTTTGTACCCATGAAATACTAGTTACTTGTATTGCATGGTTCCACCAAATGCAAGAGAGTTTCCTACTGGCCATAGACATTAAAGGAAGAATGACAATATTATATATGCCTGGCTCAATTCCCATTTATGTATGCTGCCAGATCAAGGCTCTCCTCGCATATGGCAGAACCATGCAATAGATGAAAAGCTATCAGTCACACAATCACTGTTATCAGTCGAAATGCAGGTTAATTCAAAATTAAGCCACTTTTCCTAGAGACGTTCTGACGAGCTTTAAGTACCATGCAATCCCAATGCACCTGGGAATACCTCTCCAAATGGCTCAATTATCTGACCACACAACTTCTGTCTCCTCAATAAAAGCCCATGGTTTTGTGAGAAAATATTGTACTATTTTTTTTGTAAATCAAGAAATATTGTTTTGTTTTGCCAGATGAAACAGCTCAATCCTAATCCTTTTTCAACCCAACTGGGAGTCAAACTTAAAATTCTATATTCAGTAAATTTTATTTGACAAGTGAAAAAGCCTACTTGATATGAAAAACAAATTCATCCACTTGTATAGATAATTCCCATCAGCAAATGGGACTCTGTACTTGGCCAATGAACTCCGACATGTTTTTGCTGATTTTTTGCACCTAACCAGGGACTGCACCTAACCTGTTTTACACAAATTGTACACATTTTGCTGCTGTTTGCAGTCAATTGCTTATTTCAGTTAAACAGGGACAGTCCTCTGTTGCAGTAACATCCGCAGTTGGACACTGTACCGTAAAACCCCGTCTACAAGCATACATAGTGTTTTTTATGAAAGCTAAATTAATTCGAAGCCAGCGTAAATATACCAATACAATAGATTGGTCTTAAAATAATACTTCTTTGTATATGCTTGGATCCGCAATTTATTTGCTCATACTCCATAATGGCACCTGGATTAATGTAGCTTTCATCAGAAGCACTCTATATGCTTGTAGACAGAGTTTTACGGTATGTTGCCATCTACCCATGATAGCGCAATATGAATTATATAATGTGTGTTGCTATCTACCCCAGATAGCACACAGTATGTATGGTACAGTGCATGGTGCTATCTGCCCCTGATAGTACAATATGTATGATTCAGTCTGTGGTGTTGCTATCTACCTCTGATAGCACCATATGCATGGTACAGTGTGCATTGCTATCTTCCCCTAATAGGACAGTGGTTATGGTATAGTGTGTGTTATAGCAATATTTAAATTCAATATTTAATATTGAATGTTTATAGGTAAAATGATAAGATTATTTTTATGAGATTAAATATGGTCTATTCAGTTCAACAAGGCTTTGTCAAGTTGAATGGAATAGTTCATATTTTACCAAATGCAAATATTCTCTCAATTGAACAAATAAAAACATTCCATATTGTTTTATATAACGCATATAAATTCCCTTTCTTCCACTTAATTTTTAAATCGCCAGGAAAACGAAATGAATTTAAAAATATTGAAACTATATTTACTTTATCAGCCCTCCATTTCATTTTCACTTTTGCTTGGGGCCCCTGAACCCTCAAGGCTCATGGGCTTACTCCACTCTGTCCACCCCTTTGCTACGCTGCTACATATGCAGGTACATTGTGTGTTGCTATCTACCCCTAATAGCACAATATGCAGGGATGAGACAAATTGTGTGTTGCTATCTACCGCTGATAGTACAATATCATGCATGGTAAAGTGTGTGCTGCAACCTACCCCTGATAGCACAGTATGCATAGTACAATGTGTGTTGCTATCTACCCCTGATAGCACAGCCAGAGAATTTATAGAACATTAAGGGATCTGAGATGAGCGTTTTGAGCGTTTCGACAGTATTTTTTGTGGGACATGAGAGCACATCAGACATATCGAATTGCATTCTGAATTATTTAAATTTGATATTTTTCACATTTTTGATATATAACAGTCCTTGAAGTAAATTTTATAAATCTAATGATATATTCTTAAAGTGTATGTAGCTGGGAGGAAAGCCAGCGATCAATTGAAAATTTTGACCTTTCATATTGAAGATATGGATTTTTCCCCAAAAGACCAAATTTTTTTTTTTGTGTTTTGGGAAAAAATCATATCTTCGATACTAAAGGTCAAAATTTTCAATTGATTGTCAGCTTTTCATCCCACCTACATACACTTTAAGTATAAATCATCACATTTATAAAGATTACTTCGAGTACTGTTAAATATCAAAAATATCAATTTTTAATCATTTGCCATAAAATGTGTATTCCATTGCGAATTTCAAAAAATCAAAATTATTTGATATCAGAAGGACATTCTTCATATTCAGAATGCAATTCGATATGTCTGATGTGCTCTAATGTCCCACAATTAATACTGTCCAAATGTTCATACCCCAGCCCTTAAAATAGCAGGAAATATGTTGTAAACTTGAAGTATATATTTCAAAATTTACGAAATTATGATACTAAAACAAAATCCTTATGAAATTATGACACTATGAAAATCTTCTCCATCAGCTTGGAAAAATTAACTTTAAAAGAAGATTTAAGTAAATGATTCATCCTGACCAAAACTGCAATGCCCCCTGGAAATCTAATGGTTTTCCTTTACAGCCAATTATTAAGATAAAAAGGTTGAATTTTACAATGCTATTTTAGCCTATATGCATGATCTTATATGCAAAGTCTGCCAATTAAGTGACGGTTGTGATAAGAAAACCTGCAAAATGATGGTTTGGTCCTCCGGTGTTATTCCTAGGTCAAACTAAAGAATAATTGAATTATGTTGTATCAGGAAAAACAGAAATATATTTTTTACTTGAAATCATTTTGTAAGTATGTAATATATGATATGTTTACACACTACTCCACCCTTTAGCAACGCTACACTAATACTTCTACCTGCCTTACTTCTAACTACGTAAATGCAACGTTTTCATTAAATCAGCAAACTATTAGCAAACATGCCTTGAAGCAATCTCTGCCGATATCGTGTTCTGCAAACATAAAATCGATGTCTATAGTTCTGCAACTGTAAAACTGTTTTCAGCTGATTTGGGTTGCTACCATTTACAGTCTATAAATAGTATGATGATGTGTGCAACTAAGTATGTTTTTAATACTGATTGCCTGAGCAGATCAGGTTATTGCATTTCATTAAACATGTTTAAGTACACAAATTGGGTCACAGTATATATGGGACATATATGGGATAGAGGTACAAGGTTTTTGAAAGTATCATCTTCTAAAATAATCGCTCTCTTTAACTTTTCAAAGTTAAAGTGTTTTGGCAGACATCTTTTAAAACACAATTGATGGAGTGATGTTTTGAATCTAAGTGATAGCACTTTTTATAAGATGGTATAACCACTGTTAACTTGCTGTATTATTTGTATTTGCCTTACAGGCAAGTCTGCTCCATTTCAGAGACATTTCATGTATCCTTCTCCTCTTTTGGTTTAGTTTCACATATAGTCAAATTGCATATTTATACTGGGCATTCTGCATCACTATGGTTGGGAGCTGACATTACCAGCCAACCTAAGCAGCCAATCTACAATCTATTTATTAGTACCCACCACATTTTTGCTCAAAACATGCATCCACTCTATATTTGCAGTCCGTTGTTACAGATATTCTCGATTTGACCATTGAACTAGTCCAAAAATATTTAAGGGTATGAATGGGTACGTGCATAAACTTATAGTAACATCACATCACACAATTCTCCTCTTGAGTGAAGCCTAAAAAATTGTTTGATTGGCTTAACACGACCGACCCTAAAAGTAGAAAAATAGATCAATTTAAAAAAAGAAGAAGAAAAAAAGTTCCAAAGCCTTTATCAAACAAAATTTACAGCTTAAAAAGTAAAAGAAATATATAAATAAAAAAATAAAAAATCCTGACCGACCTACCCTAATTTTTTTTATGTTACTCCAGTCAAACAATTTTCTTTTTTAGGCCTGATTTACGGTTACAGCGTATCCAAAGTTTGTCACATCAATCTAGTTCTACGGAGCATTTATTCCCAACCAAACCCAGGGGTATCTAGTTTTTCGGAAGGGCTTATTTTTTCCATACCTTTATTTTCCAGAGATGTTCATATTTCTATAATTTGACATGTTTTTCAATGGGTAAAAGGTCTTTGATCTTATCCTGCATTATTTGTGATATTTGTAATAACACATCCTTCCTTGTTATTCCCGTGTCAGTTTTCCCCAGTTTTATTTCCTTCATATCATTTGTAGTCTCCCTGTGTCTTCTTTTTGCAGTCTACATGTCTGAGAACTGCATGTCAAGTCGGTACTTTAAACTGCTGATTTTATATTTGCTCTTTGTTACTCCATTCCTCTGAGATCAGAAATTATTTTTGGATGATGATATGATGATGATGTAGTTGTTGCTGTCATTAGTATTGCTACTGGTACTTTTGTTGTTACGGTTGTGTAACACAAAACATTTCATTAGTTATCTGTGGTTAGTTAAATGTGGTTTTCTACTGGTATGTAATCCCCACTTTTATAGAAAAATTGGGACGATGTGGTGATGCAGCTTTCCTAGTACCTTCTTTAAAAAATGACAAGTTCTATGCAAACCCAATAAATGCCATTTTCAAACTTGTTTGGTTACAGCCACATAATTGAAACCCTTCTTCCAGGTCAATTTGTGAAAATATGAGCAAAAGTAGCACTTATTTTCTTGTGATTGAAAATGATTGAATGGCAATATACAAGAGGCTCACCTCATTTGATTACAACTGGCATATGTACTGAAGCTTTAAATTGACACCCTTCTTCCAGGATAAATTTGTAAAAATATGAGCAAAAGTAGCACACATTTTTGTGTGATTTCCTATATATTTGCCCAGTTATATTTGCCTATATCTTAAATTGAGAAGAATTGATATATCACTTTTTGCATCTGATGTCCTCATTATAATGTGTTCTTTTCATGGTTGACCTTTACAATAGTAGTTTGGCATTAACAGGTTTTTAAATTTTCTGATGATACCCTGTGGCATTTATCATAACACTTCAATAATGTTTAATTCCATTATTTAAAAAAAATCAAACAAATAAATATCAGATGTTACAAAATCTGTCATTGCAAGAGATTTGAGTAAAAGCTTTCTCTCCAAATGGATTTATATTTGTCACAGTCGAGATAAGGCATATCGGCAAAATCGATTCCTGGGTATTAACAAAACAAAAGAAGTACTCAACTTGTTTTTGTATCATATTCCTTTGAGCAGGAGAAAACACTATTATATCTTGGGAATCAAGTTATATTTTGATAGTTTCAGGAAGTTATAGCCTGTAACAAGTTTCTTAAGTAAATGAGCTTAAGTGATTGAATTGCAATTATACAAGAGGCTCACCTCATTTGATTACAACTGGCATATGTACTGAAGCATTTGAAGTCATACCTGTGATTCTGTTTATTTTGTAATTATTTTTGTTTCATTTCGAATTTGATTGATACCCGCCTCAGGCCTGAATCAAGCAATATACATGTTACAATTAGTTAGTTCGGGTTTTGACGAAAATTCAAAATGGCCGCCAAAATAGGTGTTTTTTAGGGATTTTACCACTATTAGTATAGTTTTAGGCCAAAAGCACCAAGTAATATGTCTTTCTATATGTTTTTGAGGCTGCTGATTCCATATTTGCCATTAATATAATGGCCATATGAATATCTAGATGTCTAAAATTCAAAATGGCCACCAAAATAGGTGTTTTTTCAAGATTTTGCCACTTTTTGTATAGGTTTAGGCCAGAAGCACCAAGTAATATGTCTTCCTATATGTTTTTGAGGCTGCTAATTCTAAATCTACCATTTCTATAATGGCTAAATGAATAGTTAGGTTAGATAATAGTAAAAATTCAAAATGGCCGCCAAAATCACCTTTTAAAAAAAAAAAGACTTTCTGCGGACAGTGAGCCATTTATATTGATATATTGATTCATAACAGCTCACCATATAACAGCGGAAAAGCAAATATGAAGCCATACTATCGCTAAAGTGTTGCTGGATCACCGGGTAGTTCAGCTCTACAGCGAGGAATGCATGGTTAAGTCTTTCGCTAATCTAAGAAATGGATCCTTTGGGATCGGTAGAATGATATTTCAGTGTCCAAGGACTAAGGGGAACAATATAAGCAAATGGTGCCAGCCAAATTGAGGCAAGTGAAATGACAGAGGACTGGATCAAGAAGAGTGTCTGATGACAGCATAATCTCTGGGCAAAAGAATCCTCGCTGACTATGACCAATTCAAATCTCTACTAAAAATGTGAAGATTGGTTCGATAAAGTCAGGCAATTCAATTGGGATATGAACGAAAATACTTAGGACATACACTGACATACGTGCAAAAAAAGATACCTACTAAAAGAAACAGAAGCAGAATTTGATGTCAAAATGACTATAGAGGACGAAATCTACATGGACAATTGCATCGGGGAATACGTTTTACAAAGCTACTTTCAATGCTACTGTTTCCAACTCATGGATCCGAAAGAATAAACAAGGAGCATCCAAAACCGAATCGGCTGAAAAGGCTAGAGAAAAATGCGAGAATCAGAAAGAGAGAGAGAGAGAGAGGAAGGTGTTGCTAAGAGACTGCAGATGTAAGCCTTGAATTTTCGACATAGCCATTAGCCAATGGTCATTGTATTTCTTGCTACGCTAGGTCTAGACCCATCGACTATGTGGTCACTTACCTATCATGTCATTGAGCTTGTGACCAGCAGCTTTTGTGTATCGTTAAGTTCTGCGGTGACAACATTGTCTGCTCTATCGAGCGAGTGTTGGAGATTGAAATAATGTCATCCAAGTAGCGGTTCATGGCTCAGCGACTTGAAAATACATATGTGTTAGGTCTCCATTTGACCTCCATTGTTGATCTTGGCGGCCATTTTAAATTTTTGCCATATTTTGATCTAGATATTCATATCACCATTATATAAATTATATGGAATCAGCGGCGTCAAAAACATATAGAAAGACATATTACTTGGTGGTTTTGGCCTAAAACTATACAAAAAGTGGCATAATCTTGAAAAAACACCTATTTTGGCGGCCATTTTTAATTTTAGCCATCTAGATATTCATATGGCCATTATATTAATGGCAGATTTGGAATCAGCGGCCTCAAAAACATATAGAAAGACATTACTTGGTGCATTTGGCCTAAAACTATACAGAAAGTGGCATAATCTTGCAAAAAACCTATTTTATGCCATTTTGAATTTTAGCCATCTAGATATTCATATGGCCATTATATTAATGGCAGATTTGGAATCAGCAGCCTCAAAAACATATATAAAGACATATTACTTGGTGCATTTGGCCTAAAACTATACAGAAAGTGGCAAAATCTTGAAAAAACACCTATTTTGGCGGCCATTTTGAACTTTCGCCAAAACCCGAACTAAGACTTCATCTGGTGAAACTTTTTTTGACAGATTCTTTTTCTTGATGCAATTTGGCCATAGAAAAACTGGTTCCTGTGTAAGTTTGCAGAAAAAACCCCACCCCTAGAACTTACATAAATGCATATTTAACAACTTTTCTTATACCTTTGTACAGGAGCCAAGCATTGTTAATCGGTGATGAACCCACAATCTAGTAGCGTGTATGTGAACGCAAGGGTGTGCGTATGTGTTACGCATGAGCGCATAAAACTCACCATGCCTGGAACTTATGCGTAAACATGCACTCTCTTATGTTGGAGGTAGCAGGGAAAGTCACAAGTACCAATCAACCATGCATGCAACTACAAAAACACAAAATAAATTAGGCACTTAATTGGACAAGCGGGCTTGCCATGGCAGAAGGGGGAAACAGAACAGTAAATTGGGAAATTTTCAAGTCTGCATTTTGGATCACTTTTTAGCAAACTTTGCACAAATGTTCCAGTATTTTTGAAGTGAAATAATTGATAACAGGTAGCAGCCAGCTAAACATTACCGCTTTATGCTTTATTTTCATTGCTGATATCAACAGAGAAATCACCAATCTTCTTGTAAGGTTGAAAATTGATATTTTGTTTATTTTTCATATTTAACAGATTTCTGGAAAAATAAAAGGATCCCAGACAAAAGATAAAAGAATCAGACAACTAGCGACATCCCTTACTTTTGAGTCACAAAAGGAACATTTCTCAACTTTGAAATCACAATTGTTTTCACAGTTTTTTGAAGATGCTCAAAACAGTTTTAAATTTGAAATGCCTTAAGGGCTCTGGTAGCAATGTTTTTTGTGGGACATGAGAGCACATCAGATGTATCAAATTACATTCTTAATACAAGGAATGTCCTGATGATATCAAATAATTTTGATTTTTTGAAATTTGTATATAATACAAATTTTATGGAAAAATATTAAATTTATATTTTTGACATTTAACAGTCTGATAAATATTATCTTCAATACGAAATGTCAAAATTTTCAAATGATCATCGGCTTTTCCTGCCAGCTACATACACTTAATTTTGGGAAGGTCATTTTGGGGTCACCAGGGGTCATATGAGGTCAAATAAGTAAAAATTGTCGGTGGGCATGAAACTTGGTGAGTACAGTCACCATCAGCCAGGTAATTGCGTCCAGCCGAGAACCGCGAAATACGGGTAACTGCCTAGTATAAATTAAATAACATTCTGTCAGAATGTTTTGCATCACATTTTCACAAATGTTTTATGAATGTTATTAAAATGTTTTTACACCCTTTATATAACACAACATTTAAACCTTTTCTGTAAAATGTTGTGTGTTTGCTGGGTAATTTGATATTTTTAAATAAAGAAATACTCCTTTAAGTTGGAATCGGCAAGAAGCATATTCTAGCAGTGCTTGCACTCAATATTGAGACAAATAAAGCTGGCACAAGAGGAATGGTATGGGTTCTATAAAGGAGATCCCAAGAATTGATATAAGGGGTGTGATTTCTGAACTTACAGAGCTCATATCACTGCCATGAGCACCAGGATTGAATATCACTAATACATGATTAGATAGAAGCTTCACATTTGTAATTGAATCAATTTCACACTTCCATTTCTATAAATAATTTGCATAACACTTGTTTTTATCTCACAAATGTCAGATGCGCCACTTAATTATATGCACTTAAGTGATAAATTATATCTTATGACTGAAACGTTTTAATTTGATTGTAGCATGAAGAAAGTACCCTGTTATTGTAACATAATATGAGTGAGATGAATAGCACAATAGGTAACACAAACCCCCATTGGCAGTACCTTGAGTCAATGACATTGCACTTCATCTAAATGAGACAAGAGTATGTCATCTTCATATGCAGTGCATTTATAGAATGTTTTCGAAGTAGAACACTAAGTACTTGGTTACTCTCCAGAGCGTTGCAGAGTTACCAAGTACATGATGTTCTACTTCACATTTATCTCTGAAATTGATAGTGAACTGTTTCTGAAAGATAATAGAAATGTAGATGATGTAAATTAATATAGTCTATACATATTAAGTCAACAATTTAAATACTTAAATATCAGTGTATGTTTGATATGTGTATTATACCGGCAAAGACATGCTCAATTGACAAGTAGAGAAGCCCTCAAGCTTTGTGGGAATGGATGGATGTTTGAATTCCAGGGAAAGAAAGAATTATAGGAAAAACATATTTTGCACGAAATAAATCAAAATAAAATTGCCTTCACCAAAGTAAAATATGAAATTTATTTAATACTTACAGCACATTAAGACAGTGTAAGCTGCAGTGCAACAGAATTTGGCGACAAGTTTTTGTATAAGATCCAAGAGAAAGAATTGCATGTTGCTTTGGGACATCTGCCAAATTAGATTGCAATGTATTACAGTATTATGTCAACTACATAATCTCCTCATAGTGGGGATTAGTCTGTTATGAGTTCTTATTTTAATATGATCAATTTCATGAATACAAAAAATATATGTGCTAATTAGTTGTATCTTGAAAAATGTATGCGATGTTGCCTTGTCTGCCTTGTATGTATCATTAGAAAAGGGATTTTATTAAAGTAAAAAGATAAAGCTATGGTACTTAGACATTAAAAAAAGTGTGTCTCAAAGCTTGTGACTATTTCCCCCCAAACTCAAACTCATTCAAAATAACCTTGAGAAAGGTTTTGCTCAGTACTTCCAAACTTACATTCCTAAAACATGTAATGAAATATTTTTACTAATTTATGACACAATTATTTGGCTGCGTGGGTTGATGGAGAACTCAGCTGAAACTGTCGTTTACAAACTGTAATTATGTGTAACTTAGATCAATGAGATTCTAAAATACTGTTTTCCCTTTTCCCGTCATTTTGGTCTATTGTTAGTGTCTATATCTATGAAACTGCAATATGCAACTGCGTAAGACACAGTGCTGAATGGTCAGCACTCCAGGATATGGATATACCTTCTTAC
This sequence comes from Amphiura filiformis, assembly GCF_039555335.1. Lineage (NCBI taxonomy): Eukaryota > Metazoa > Echinodermata > Ophiuroidea > Amphilepidida > Amphiuridae > Amphiura > Amphiura filiformis. The sequence goes on along the minus strand of NC_092628.1, from coordinate 90,804,403 downwards.
CTGATCCAGCTGATGCATAAGGCAAAAAAAAAAATTGTTGTGTTGCCCTCAACCGTCGGACCCTAAATCCTGAAAAATCAGGGTCGCAATTTTTTGTTTTGTTTTTTTGAATGATGATTTTTACAGATTTGTTCAAAAAATCAATGTTTTTCACTTAAAATTAATATTTTATTGAAAGACTAGTCTTTAATTGATGTCTAACAGGTATCCAGAAGTCAAAATTGACAAATGTCCCTAATTGAAGAAGCATTATTTAATATTTGAGGGGATTTTTAAAAACTGAAGGTTTGTAAAAAAAAAATAAAATAAAATAAAATCCGACCGTGCGACCCAACTTTCCCATTTTCCCACTTGAGAGCAACACAACAATATTTTTTTTTGCCTAACCTGTATGACAGCCAAGCAGCTTGTGTATGCACTGAGAAGGGCAATGGAGACTGGTTTGATCTGGGCTAGGGAGCCAGACAAGGCTGTATTCTCTCCCTGTCACACTTTAATCTATATTATTATCAGATCTACAAATTCTGTTGCTTCATTTAAGCACCAAGTTTTGGAGTTTTACCAGTCCAAATTTGCTCGCACCTTTGATGCAACTTCTGTTTGCACTTGGACCTCTTTTTGTAATTGTCCAAATTGCAGGCAAATGTAACTTACCTGCATTTTCCCCCTCTAATTTATTTTTCCCTTCCCTTCTTTTTTGGTTTTGGTGGGGCGGTCTTAGAGGTGCCTGGCACCTGTTCGCTCCAGCCATTCACTGGACTTTTTAAAACAAATGTTCCTTTCATAATATTGTGTAATTTTTGATGTAACTTATGTGCAATATTATATATTTCTTGTAATTCTGTGCCAGTGATAAAGTGTAATAAAATAAATAAATAAATAAATATATGCAGAGTATATCATGAGGCATACAATGGATGGTTGGTCTTGTGGCCCATCCATTGGTGGTTGAATTGTAAACAACCTGTGTTATGCAGACAATACCACCCTTATGTATGGCTGAGATGGGTGAACTCTTAAACAATGTCAAGAACAGAGTATACGGTTAGGCCTTCATCTCAATGTCAGCAAGACAAAACAATGTCAAGAATACTGTTAGGCCTCAATGTCAGCAAGACAAAACTCATGGCAATAGGGTTTGATGGTATAGAAGAATCCCTTCTTGTTGGTGAGAAAGTGGTTGAAAGGGTTTCTCAGTTTAACTTCTTTGGATCTCTGATTATAAGGTAGGGAGAATATATGGTGACAATTATCCGGATCAGCTATGGTTAACCTATCCAAGCTATAGGAAAGGAATCACTAGAAACATGGAGATCTGCCTTGTTAAGGCTCTCATCTCCCCAATCGCCACTTATGCATGCGAGGCATGGACTCTAAACAAAGCTGACCATAACGGAATACACACATTCAAGATGTGGTGCTGGAGTCATATACTGCACATCTCCTGGACCCCCAAAAAGATCCAATTCCATTATCTTAGAAGAGATTGGAGTGAACAAATGACTTCTGCAAAGCCATCAGCATGCAGATGTTTAGATACTTTGGCCACATCGCAAGATGTAAAGGTGATCATTTATAAAAGGTGATGCAAGGTTTGGTTGAAGGAAAAAGAGTCAAGGAAGACAAGTTAAGGCTTTGTAGGGTGCCCTCTCCAAGAAAGTCACAAGTACCAATCAACCATGCATGCAACTACAAAAACACAAAATAAATTAGGCACTCAATTGGACAAGCTGCTTGCCATGGCAGAAGGGGGAAACAGAACAGAAAATTGGGAAATTTTCAAGTCTGCATTTTTGATCACTTTTTAGCAAAATTTGCACAAATGTTCCAGTATTTTGAAGTGAAATAATTGATAACTAGTAGTATAGGTTCTCTTTTTCTATTTTTTGGAATGTTATCAGAATCCCAGCTGCACATTCGCTACCCAATCCAAATTCAAGTACCTACACCCAGGTTACATCCCTGATTTATCAGAGCTGAACATGAAGCTTACTTTTGATGATACAACCACTCTTGCTACCAGACATCATCCTGATATCACTGCAGGGTCATACATTTTGGATTCAACTTTGAAATGTCAGTTGACTAATTAAGTAGCACCTGACACCTGCATGACTAATAGCAACATAACAATTGGTGTGAAGCATTTATTAGCTTCATAGATATTTCGCTCTTATAGGTTGCGTTCACATTGTCTTATGTACGCCTGGCTGTACTTGGTTGGTGCAAGTTGCTGTGGTAGGCGCAACCAGTAGTGGTAGGAGCAGCCAGGATTAGTGGCAGTGTGAACAATGGGCAGCATAAGTTCCACCAGGCATAAATCCAATAATTTACTCCTGACAAAAGTCAGGAGTAGCGAGCTATGCGTAATATCCACCAGGCATATTTTGCAATATGAATGCTGCTATGCCTGGCACCTGGTGTAAGTTTGAACTTCTTTTGGTCATAAGATGCACCAGTTATTTAGTTATGTTTAGTTGTGGCATTAAAATACCCAAACAATGAAGTTTCCGATGATACAGTTCTTTCAGGGACACCCTGTATCTTTTGAAGTTACATTATTCTGATGCTACTGGGGGCTATTCATAAATAGTGCACACATACAAACAAGGAAATCCATAGATATTGACCTATTAATATATTAATATTTTCTTTGTAATCCACTGTGCTTTTTTAGCATTAATCACATGGATATGTTCCTGTTCAAACTTGTTCAATATTGCTATCAGGGGATTATTGAATATAAATGTATTGAATTGCAAGTAAATGAAGCCATATATTAAAGGCAAATGTAACCTAATTGCCTGAACAGTTTCATATACATGTCTAAACAATGACTTATCACATTAGTTGCAGTGATGCATTATAGTGCTCAAAGGAGTCTGCTGGAATAACTATACATGGTCTAGACTTAAAAGTGATGCCTTCAGCTGAGGTAATAAAAATAGCATCAATTCTATTGTCTGACCTGTTCTTAGTGCAAGGATTTTCTCATTTTCATTCTTTTTTCCTTTCCTTTCTGCCAAAATGTAAAACTTTGTAATGTTGATCAGGGTCAAAACTCCAGCGGCATACATGCTGAAGTCGACAAGTATAGCAATGCTTTTAGTAGCATGCAGATGCAGATTGTCTCAAATGGTGCCTAAGGGAACAATACATTAACTTCTTGCAACACCATAGTATGAAAACAATACAAAAGTTTTCCTTAGTCATTGAGAAAAGGCCCACGATACCACACCTTGATTGACATCTCCCATCTTCAATTCTACTCTGCCATTCTAAGTGGTAGCCAAATAAAGTCATACAATTGATATGATAAGTGATTTTCAATTTCGAAATATGCCGTACAATTTTTATCACTGTACCGTAAAGATTAAGCAAATTTTTACAGTATTTTAAAATTAATGCTTCAGAGCCGGCCGTCTAACTGACATGCAGGGCGGTTTAAATTTAATATACCTGACAATCCATATCCTTTGCCCATTGGGTATAAAAAATCATTATCAAATCAACTTGTGTAATAGGTGTTCATTAAGCTGGAAGCCAGTAATTTGTTCAGTGCTATGGATGAGATATTGCTTGTGGTTGACTGCTTTGGATATAAATGGTGATTATCAAACAATAAAATTCCCTTTTCCAAGAGGTGCTAACTTTTGGGAGAGTGAGTTGACGCAGCGGTTGTTCCCTCCCCTTGCACCACTGAGGTCCCGGGTTCAAGCCCTGGCCATACCCAAGGACTATATGTGCACTTGGTTTATCCTGATTCCATGCTCTCTCTCGCAGGTTTTCTCAAAAACTTCCTTCACCCAATGGAATTTGGGGAGCTGCACAGATAATAATATTGGTAGATGTTACAATCTAAGTGCAGATAGGTTTGGGCCAGGTTCAGCAGCAACTAGCCTAGTTGATGCGATCAGATTGTGGTGATTCACAATCAGATCAAATCAACTAAACAATTACAGTGTGACACACATGGGCTCCTTTGCCATAGGGTAAATTTCATGTACAAATAGAGAGCTCCCTCCTCTGAAAATCCCAACAAGAATTACGGATCCGTGCCCTATTTACTGGTGGGATAAATTCCAGTTATGTCAAGGGAGTCCATATACACCATTAGGCAAATCTTTACGGTCTTGGATCCAAAACATAAAAACAATAAAATTGGATGCTTTACGCCCAATATTTACTGGTCTCTCTATGAGTTATAAAATATTGAACTCGACTCAAGTCTCGTCCAATATTTTAAACCTTGTAGCTCGACCAATAAGTATATGCTCAATCAATCCAATTTTATATCACTATTGTATCTATTGTTCTCCTACACATTATACATATTTAACGAACTCTACTCCACTCAAAATAATCATTACATTCCCTGAGTACACTAATGTGATGTTTAGTCCGCACAATATGAATATACTTGTGCAATACACTCGTTTTCATGCATTCACCTGTGTAGGAACGACCTTGTGTACAGTAAATGGAGAAATGATTCAACATAGCAAAGTTTTTAGATCCAGCGTAAAAAGCCACAGAGCATGAAACTCTGTTTGATTTACACAACACTAAACAATTAAGGCATAATTTGTTTCAATTTGTTTATATCAATTCAGTGTTCTGGTTTAATGGATTCTAGATAATATTGCTTGGATGGGGATGTGTATGCTCAATTACTGGAAATACTACTTTGGACTAATAAGTGGCATTCACTTATGCACCTAGGTTTTCCATGAAAACAATAGACAAATCCTAAGTGGTATCCACCTATATGCTCCTAGTTCTATATTTTTGTTCGTGACATCGAACAAGGTAATTAGTTAGACATTGTAAAATGTCTGAAAGTAATTGATGATGTAGATGAAGTAGCGTGCCAAGCTTCAAGCATGACAACAAATAAAGAAACTGCAGCTGAGCCTGGTAGCAAACACGCTGATTTAAAGTGTTTTGAAAGTCTGTAAAATAATTAATGATATAGATGAAGTATCGTGTCAAGCCTCAAGTATGACAACAAAATAATAAAGAAAGCGCAGCTGAGCCTGGTAGCAAACACGATGATGGAAAGAATTTTTTCTTGGCCTAATGAATGGCATGTTGTGAAGTGGGACATTTATGTGGTATTCATTTTTTGAGATGCAATTTGAGTTACAATTCTGAATACATTTTGAATTTGAGAATGTTTGGCAAGTCTACTATAGGTCCCTACTCAGTCTCTCTGCTAAACATTATAGTGGCTATAAACTATGGTCATCCTAAACATTGTGCAAAAGGGGTTTATTTTTGTAAGTTAGGACAGATCCCAAAATTGTAACCATAGAGGGTATTTGGTTATTCACTATTCATTATATCATGGTTATTCACTGTAATATTGCTGGACAGGTATCAACTAGAGAGAAAAAGAAACTTGATATAGTCCTAAAAACCCTTGTACCCAGCAGAAGCAAATTTTTTTTTTTTTTTTTAGATGTTACAATATAACTTCAATATTTATATTTTCAAATCCATTCAAGAAAAGGGGACATTTTAATCGAGGCAATGTGTGACAAACGGTTAAAAGTTGCAAAAACTTCAGATGCAATTATCTCAAAATGGCCATTTTAGTGATATACCACTATGTCATCCGAGCGACGAATTTTCATGTCCTTATATATCCTGACATTTAAACATTTTGTGTTTGTGTGGATGGGTAGCACCCACAATAAAATAAAGACATGGTGATAATTGATTGTGTTAGGCAAAAGATATGATATTTTCTGGCCCCATCTGAAGTAAATCTATTCACGTATCTATTCAATACTGAATGTCTTTGATCTATTGCACCTCACTTTCCTATGATACCCTACAGATAGAAAGTATTCAAGGATGAATGAGCCTCATATATGCTTTTATATATATATTCACATATATTCTTCTTGTATTTTCTCTAATCAATAGCAACAAGATTCAAAGGATATAAGCAATGTTGTTTCATTTTTACTGCTATTTACCTGAGGTGTTGAAAAATAAAAAGGAAATGTGTACTTCTGTAAATACCTTGCTCATCTTCAAAAGAGAAATCAATGGAAACTACTTGGCAATTCAAAATGCTATGACAAGTCCCATCTCATTGTAAACGAGTCAATTTAATAAAATAATGGGCGCACCTAGACAAAACGAGATTTTCTGCGCCTTTGGTCGTTGTTTCGCTAGAGTCTTGGGTTGGGTATAATTCGCTCGATTAGAGAATCTCCTATTATATATTTGGCTATAGTACGGCTGAGAATTTGTTTGTTTGTTTGTTTGTTTATTTGTCGTAGGTACTGGTGCGGGTCTTAAACAAAAGTCAATAAATGGTTGTCGTGTCTGATTGCCAACATGCATGCAAATTTTGCGTCCGAGTGTTTTTCAATTTCTCTGTCTTAGGGTAAAGAATGTTTAGTTCCCATGCCGCTATGCGCCGTTCTGGGAGTTTTACATGGTTCAGTTGCAAATTGCAGAATGAGACGCGGGGGATGATGTTAAAACTATGTTTTGCAAGGTCTGACAGAACGGCGAATGGTTTTGAATGCGGTAAAATCGTTTATGTGATCAGAATTTTGTAATATATGAGAAAAATTGAAGAAAAAAAACTTTTTGCAAAAAAAAAGTTTTGGGGTCGCGGCGCGAGAGACGGTCGGTCGGTCGAGGGCAAGCAAACATTTTTTTGCCTAACCAGGGACCATATAATATACGGTTAACAATACATTAGCCTAAGTTCCGCATACTGATATATAAGTTTAGAGCTACTTATTTCCTTTTGACAATTAAAGTTTCAGTTTAAAAGGCTGAATTTCAAAGGGATTCGCTCCACCAAGAGATAAAAGTGGCGGAAATCCTGGATACGTGACCAGCTAGCTGACGGTGGTACTCATGTGCGCTGTCTACTGAAGATAGCTAGCTCATAGTGGTACACATGTGTGCTGTGTACTGACGATAGCTAGCTCATGGTGGTACACACGTGTGCTGTCCACTGAAGAAAGCTAGCTCACAGTGGTACACATACTGTATTTTAAATTGCTCGTCCATATTTTAATATCGCATGTTCAAAATAACTAATATTGTGTTCATGTATTTATGCTTGCAATATGTTCAGCGCCTTGAGATTTTTAAATGTTCCACACTTTATATAAAAATAATATTATTATTATTATGTGTGTACTATCTACTGAAGATAGCTAGCTCACAGTGGTAAATATGTGTGTACTGTCTACTGAAGACAGCTAGCTCACGGTGGTACATATGTGTGCTGTCTACTGAAGACAGCTAGCTCACAGTAGTAAACATGCATGTACTGTCTGACTGAAGATAGCTAGCTCACTGTGGTACACATGTGTGTGTATGCTCTCTACTGAAGATAGTTAGCTTACGGCAGGATCCAGGGGGCACAACTTCTCAGGAGGAGAACATCCCCCTCAACCCCCCTGTCGATGTATAAAGAGGTTGCCTTTTTCGCTTCTGCTTTGGACACCCGGCAATACATGTTTAAAGCAATAATTTACACAAAGCGAAAACTTGTCTACGAATGGCTTCAATTATTGGGCTGTCATTTCACCACAACTTTTCAGCTTTTTCAAACTAAAATTTTACACAATAATAGTGGCAAAATGGTCCACCAAATGCTTCAATTAGGTCTCAATTTTGCAGAATTTTCTCACCTCTCAGGATCTCCATTTGCATTTGTGTTATTGTTCTTATGTTAATCTTCTAGAAGTGTGAATTGGCAAGGGCATGTTTTTAATTGGGAATCCCAGGTATGGCATGTATGCGCTGCTACTCTGCCTACCACCTGAATTGAATTTATTAATAATGTAGGAAATGTAAGTGTGTGCAGTTGAGCCAAGACAAATTCTCACTTTCGAGATGAATTATTCATGGGTTCTTAGAGTGAAATAGGAGATATGGAGTCATCTGCATAGCCTTTACATATATCTAGGTTGATCTAAGTCCTTTAAGATTGGCATATGCCATAAGACATCCTTAATGTTGATGCTCAAAGCAAGCCATTCTGTGTCTAAATCAAACCACAAAATAATTGTACTAAATTCCACCTTTGTTTCAAAAGTAATTGTAGTACAGGACATATAAATTTTTAAGGACAAGCCTTGATAAGGAAGCCAGAATAGCATACCTAAATACTGAATTGGAATGAATTCAACAAGCTTAAAAATGCCTACATTTATATCTGGTGGGTGCATAGAACCAGCCCAGCCCCTCCAAAGTGGCAGTTACTCTCACTAGGGCTAGTGGGTACATGAACTGAAATACATTAACCATGATGTTTTATTTTGCAAGCAAACTTCCATTTCATATATATTCAAACTTAGATATGTCTGTCCTCTGTGATCTATCTGGTACTTCGCTTCTATTCTTTTCTTTTCTTTTTATCTTTCGACAGCCATGATGTTACTTTCTATGATTTATTAAACATTTTCACACAAAAGAAAGATGGCTGATTTTATGATATTATTTTTTTTTTTTATAAACCAAAAGGACAAAACAGAACGAATACAAACAACAGAAAACAACAATGACAAAGACAAGAGAACAAATTTTCCATGTCCTATGCTCTGCCTAAGTAAGTGAATAGAAGGTGTGAAAGACTAAAGTAAGTGAAAGGGACATGAGCTCAAGTGACAGTCAAATGGGAATGTTGCCACTGAATATATTCACAAGGTGAATTTGTAATTTGAATTGGTTGAGAAGTATCAATTCAATGTCAGCATTCACCAATGCAGTAAAAATATCTATTAAAACAAAGCAAAATAAGTGCACAAGGAAACAGGTGGTTTTGTTTTTTTCCACATCAGTTGCCAATACAAGTAATGCATTTCAATGTTTTGTACACATTTAATAATACACCAAATGCAAGAGAGTTTCCTACTGGCCATAGACATTAAAGGAAGAATGACAATATTATATATGACTGGTTCAATTCCCATTTATGTACACATTTAATAATAGTTACCTGTATTGCACGGTTGCACCAAATGCAATAGAGTTTCCTACTGGCCATAGACATTAAAGGAAGAATGACATAACTTTACACAATATTATATATGACTGGTTCAATTCCCATTTATGTATGCTGCCAGATCAAGGCTCTCCTCGCATATGGCAGAACCATGCAATGGATGAAAAGCTATCAGTCACACAATCACTGTTATCAGTCAAAATGCAGGTTAATTCAAAATTAAGCCACTTTTCCTAGAGACGTTCTGACGTATGAGCAGTAAGTACCATGCAATCCCAATGCACCTGGGAATACCTCTCCAAATGGCTCAATTATCTGACCAAACAACTTCTGTCTCCTCAATAAAAGCCCATGGTTTTGTGAGAAACTATTGTACTATTTTTTTGTAAATCAAGAAATATTTTTCTGTTTTGCCAGATGAAACAGCTCAATCCTATTCCTTTTTCAACCCAACTGGGAGTCAAACTTAAAATTCTATATTCAGTCAATTTTATTTGACAAGTGAAAAAGCCTACTTGATATGAAAAACCAATTCACCCACTTGTACAGATAATGGGACTTTGTACTTGGCCAGTTGGACACTGTATGTTGCCATCTACCCATGATAGCACAATATGCATTATACAATGTGTGTTGCTATCTACCCCAGATAGCACAGTATGTATGGTACAGTGCATGTTGCTATCTGCCCCTGATAGTACAATATGTATGGTTCAGTCTGTGTTGCTATCTACCTCTGATAGCACCATATGCATGGTACAGTGTGCATTGCTATCTTCCCCTAATAGGACAGTGGTTATGGTATAGTGTGTGTTGCTATCTGCCACTTATAGCATACAAATATTGAATGTTTATAGGTAAAATGATAAGATTATTTTGATGAGATTAAATATGGTCTATTCAGTTCAACAAGGCTTTGTCAAGTTGAATGGAATAGTTCATATTTTACCAAATGCAAATATTCTCTCAATTGAACAAATAAAAACATTCCATATTGTTTTATATAACTCATATAAATTCTCTTTCTTCCACTTAATTTTTAAATCGCCAGGAAAACAAAATGAATTAAAAAATATTGAAACTATATTTACTTTATCAGCCCTCCATTTCATTTTCACTTTTGCTTGGGGCCCCTGAACCCTCAAGGCTCATGAGCTTAGTCCACTCTGTCCACCCCTTTGCTCGCCGCTACATATGCAGGTACATTGTGTGTTGCTATCTACCCCTAATAGCACAATATGCAGGGATGAGACAAATTGTGTGTTGCTATCTACCCCTGATAGTGCAATATCATGCATGGTAAAGTGTGTGCTGCAACCTACCCCTGATAGCACAGTATGCATAGTACAATGTGTGTTGCTATCTACCCCTGATAGCACAGCCAGAGAATTTATAGAACATTAAGGGATCTGAAATGAGCATTTCGACAGTATTTTTTGTGGGACATGAGAGCACCTCAGACATATCGAATTGCATTCTGAATTATTTAAATTTGATATTTTTCACATTTTTGATATATAACAGTCCTCGAAGTAAATTTTATAAATCTAATGATATATTCTTAAATTATATGTAGCTGGGAGGAAAAGCCAACGAGCAAGTGAAAATTTTGACCTTTCATAGTGAAGATATGGATTTTTTTCCCCAAAAGACCTTAATTTTTTTTGGTGTTTTGGGGAAAAAAATCCATACCTTCATTACGAAAGGTCAAAATGTTCAATTGATCGTCGGCTTTTCATCCCACCTACATACACTTTAATATCATCACATTTATAAAGTTTACTTTGAGTACTGTTAAATATCAAAAATATCAATTTTTAATCATTTGCCATAAAATGTGTATTACATTGCGTAATTTCAAAAATCAAAATTATTTGATATCAGAAGGACATTCTTCATATTCAGAATGCAATTCGATATGTCTGATGTGCTCTAATGTCCCACAATTAATACTGTCAAAATGTTCATACCCCATCCCTTAAAATAGCAGGAAATATGTTGTAAACTTGAAGTATATATTTCAAAACTTACAAAATTATGATGCTAAAACAAAATCCTTATGAAATTATGACACTATGAAAATCTTCTCCTTCAGCTTGGAAAAATTTAAAAGAAGAAGTAAATGATTCATCCTGACCAAAACTGCAATGCCCCCTGGAAATCTAATGGTTTTCCTTTACAGCCAATTATTAAGATAAAAAGGTTGAATTTTACAATGCTATTTTAGCCTATATGCATGATCTTGTATGCAAAGTCTGCCAATTAAGTGACTGTTGTGATAAGAAAACCTGCAAAATGAGGGGATGGATAAACGGCGAGTTATGAGGCGGTAAGTTATGGGAGAGTTACAGTAAGACCAGGTGGCGAGTTACAGTAAGGCCAGGTGGCGAGTTACAGTAGGGCCAGGTGCGAGTTACAGTAAGACCAGGTGGCGAGTTACAGTAAGGCCAGGTGGCGAGTTACAGTAAGACCAGGTGGCGAGTTACAGTAAGACCAGGTGGCCTTCATATTTCTGAAGACCATGATCATTATTGGTCAATGAGAAAGGATGTCATTTAATAGTAATTCTTTTAGTTTTATAATGCCTTCATATTTCTGAAGATCATGATGTTAAGAATCATATGTATCTACAAGCTATACTATAAACAATAAACTAAGAAAACTGAATATTATCTACTCAAAGGCGTTCTTTGTCAGTGTGAGCACTCATCCGCAAGTTGTGATTTATCATTTATGGTATTCACAAAGAAAATGATGATGATGGTATGATAGGCTACCCCAAATGATCACAGAATACTGGTTCTGTTTCTCAGTCGACCCTCAGTACAAGATAGATGTAATATTAAAACTTTAATTAAGAGACTTACCGTTGTATTTTCAGAAATGTAGTCCAGTATTTTACATCCCCCTCATTAAAACTAGTTAAGTTAATAATAGGCCTTGATTGATCTTTTGGTTGGTTAGGACAGTAATTTCAATGTGTCTTTTTTTTAAAAAACCAAAACTAATTTTAATCCTAAATCCTGTATGTGAAGATGTAGGCCTATATGAATTACTTAGTAATTAGGGAACATAGAATATTAATGCTAGGAGGGAGGAAGAAATTTTTAGTAACAGACACAGAATCAAACTATTGGCTATAAATGTTACCAAAATCACTCATAAAAAAGGGAGGAATTCATAAGCTATATTTTTACAGCAAGATCATTAGAATTGCATGCTCCTTTTTGGAATTTTTAAGGTGCGTTATACAGTTGCGATTTTTTACTTGAAACTATATATTGATTTGAGTCATCGTTTGACTTAAAATTACACAAAATCCTTATTATTCAATATGATTAGATACTTTACACTTGCCTGTCAAATTTAAACTGTTCTTTTATGCATGTGGATGTAAATGAATGGGATTTTACTATACCCATTGCTTCATTTAATCAAGATTAAATATGCTCTATTCTAAGAAGCAATTCTTTCGAATTTCCTCAAAACAATTTAGCAAATTTGTGTCTACACATAACTTTGTTGAATGTGCACTTAAATAATTAACTACAAAAGAGAACATGCAGTGAATTTAAACACAAATGATATATTCCTGATATTGATGTGGTTTCTGTTAATTTTGTCAAATTTGTATAATCTACACCCTTTGTCCATCCTAAACAAAGTTATTGGCATTTAACTTCCTCTAATCTTAGAACCTTTTTTGTACCATATTATAAGGTTCTATAAGGTTCTTTTTGATGTAGGCCTACAAAGAACCTACACAAGCCTTTGATTAGAAAATTATAACTCGCCCCTTGTCCTTACTGTAACTCACCGCTTGTCCTTACTGTAACTCGCCACCTGGTCTTACTGTAACTCGCCACCTGGCCTTACTGTAACTCTCCCATAACTCGCCGCCTGGTCCTACAGATTTTTACTAAAACTCTCCCATAACTCGCCACCTGGCCTTACTGTAACTCGCCGCCTGGTCTTACTGTAACTCGCCACCTGGTCTTACTGTAACTCTCCCATAACTCGCCGCCCCATAACTCGCCGACTTATTGTACATGTTGTATCAGGAAAAACAGAAATATATTTTTTATTTGAAATCATTTTGTAAGTATGTAATATATGATATGTTTACACACTACTCCACCCTTTAGTAACGCTACACTAATACTTCTACCTGCCTTACTTCTAACTACGTAAATGCAACGTTTTTCATTAAATCAGCAAACTATTAGCAAACATGCCTTGAAGCAATCTCTGCCGATATCGTGTTCTGCAAACATAAAATCGATGTCTATAGTTCTGCAACTGTAAAACTGTTTTCAGCTGATTTGGGTTGCTACCATTTACAGTCTATAAATAGTATGATGATGTGTGCAACTAAGTATGTTTTTGCTGAACCATGAAATGGTATCAGCCTATATGTGTGAATGTTACTAGCTTACTTACTAGCTTACTGACTAACCATTTGGTCTGAAATGGACATATCTCTAAATGCCACGAAGGTATGACCCCATGAGTGGTGTCATATGAAAGAGGAAAACATAAAGAATATAATGAAAATATTTCCAAACGTCAGAGGTCATCCTGGGGTCATAGGGGTCAAAAAAGGTCATTTTAACCGAAAATGCTCCGATTGAGCTCAAATTTAAATGCAATGATCCTTACGACATTCTAAACATGTTTAAAACATTAAAAAATTTATTTAAAGTCATTAAGGGGTCATAAAGGGGTCAAAGGTCAAGGTTTTCAAAATGCTCCAATTGAGCTGAAATTTAAATGCAATGATCCTTATGACATTGTAAACATTAAAAAAATATTTTAAAATTCATTTAAGGTCATTAAGGGGTCATAAAGGGGTCAAAGGTCAAGGTTTTCAAAATGCTCCAATTGAGCTGAAATTTAAATGCAATGATCCTTATGTCATTGTAAACATTTAAAAAATATTTTAAAATTCATTTAAGGTCATTAAGGGGTCAAAAAGGGGTCAAAGGTCAAGTTTTCCAAAATGTCTCGATTGAGCTGAATTTTAAATAATGATCCTTATGACATTCTAAACATGTTTAAAATATTTTAAAATTCATTTAAGGTCATTTTAATGGGGCAATAAAGGGGTCAAATGTCAAGTTTTCAAAATGCTTCAATTGAGCTGAAATTTAAATGCAATGATGACAGTGGTATAGGCCTACCACAATATACTGCCGAAGCCACATGGTTCAGCTATGGTGCGGTTATCGCTCTAGTTAATACTGATTGCCTGAGCAGATCAGGTTATTGCATTTCATTAAACATGTTTAAGTACAGAAAATTGGGTCACAGTATATATGGGACATATATGGGATAGAGGTACAAGGTTTTTGAAAGTATCATCTTCTAAAAATAATCGTCTCTTTAACTTTTCAAAGTTAAAGTGTTTTGGCAGACATCTTTTAAAACACAATTGATGGAGTGATGTTTTGAATCTAAGTGATAGCACTTTTTATAACCACTGTTAACTTGCTGTATTATTTGTATTTGCCTTACAGGCAAGTCTGCTCCATTTCAGAGACATTTCATGTATCCTTCTGCTCTTTTGCTTTAGTTTCACATATAGTCAAATTGCATGTTTATACTGGGCATTCTGCATCACTATGGTTGGGACCTGACATTACCAGCCAACCTAAGCAGCCAATCTACAATCTATTTATTAGTACCCACCACATTTTTGCTCAAAACATGCATCCCCTCTATATTTGCAGTCTGTTGTTACAGATATTCTCGATTTGACCATTGAACTTGTCCAAAAACATTTAAGGGTATGAATGGGTACGTGCATAAACTTATAGTAACATCACATCACACAATTCTCCTCTTGAGTGAGGCCTAAAAAATTGTTTGATTGGCTTAACCCGGCTGACCCTCAAAGTAGAAAAATAGATCAATTTAAAAAAAAAGAAGAAAAAAAGTTCAAAAGCCTTTATCAAGCGAAATTTACAGCTTAAAAAGTGAAAAAAATATATAAATAAAAAAATAAAAAATCCCGACCGACCTACCCTATTTTTTTTTTTATGTTACTCCAGTCAAACAATTTTCTTTTTTAGGCCTGATTTACGGTTACAGTGTATTAGTATCCAAAGTTTGTCACATCAATCTAGTTCTACTGAGCATTTATTCCAAACCAAACCTAAGGGTAATTATGTTTTTTCCATACCTTTTATTTTCAAGAGATGTTTATATTTCCATAAGTTTTTCACTGGGTAGAAGGGCTTTGATCTTATCCTGCATTATTTGTGATATTTGTAATAACACATCCTTGTTATTCCGGCGTCAGTTTTCCCCAGTTTTATTTCCTTCATATCATTTGTAGTCTCCCTGTGTCTTCTTTTTGCAGCCTACATGTCTGAGCACTGCATGTCAAGTCGGTACTTTAAACTGCTGATTTTATATTTGCTCTTTGTTACTCCATTCCTCTGAGATCAGAAATTATTTTTGGATGATGATATGATGTTGTTGTTGCTGTCATTAGTTTTGCTACTGGTACTCTTGTTGTTATGGTTGTGTAACACAAAACATTTCAGACTTCAAAATTATCTGTGGTTAGTTAAATGTGGTTTTCCACTGGTATGTAATCCCCACTTTTATAGAAAAATTGGGGACGATGTAGTGATACAGCTTCCTTAATACCTTCTTTAAAAAATGACAAAGTCAGATGCAAACCCAATAAATGCCATTTTCAAACTTGTTTGGTTACAGCCATATAATGCCAGCTTTAAATTGTAACCCTTCTTCCAGGTCAATTTGTGAAAATATGAGCAAAAGTAGCACTTATTTTCTTGTGATTGAAAATGATTGAATGGCAATATACAAGAGGCTCACCTCATTTGATTACAACTGGCATATGTACTGAAGCTTTAAATTGACACCCTTCTTCCAGGATAAATTTGTAAAAATATGAGCAAAAGTAGCACACATTTTTGTGTGATTTCCTATATATTTGCCCAGTTATATTTGCCTTTATTGACCTTTACAATAGTAGTTTGGCATTAACAGGTTTTAAAATTTCTGATGATACCCTGTGGCATTTATCATAATGTTTAATTCCATTATTTAAAAAAAAATCAAACAAATAAATATCAGATGTTACAAAATCTGTCATTGCAAGAGATTTGAGTAAAAGCTTTCTCTCCAAATGGATTTATATTTGTCACAGTCGAGATAAGGCATATCAGCAAAATCGATTCCTGAGTATTAACAAAACAAAAGAAGTACTCAACTTGTTTTTGTATCATATTCCTTTGAGCAGGAGAAAACACTATCTTGGGAATCAAGTTATATTTTGATAGTTTCAGGAAGTTATAGCCTGTAACAAGTTTCTTAAGTAAATGAGCTTAAATGATTGAATTGCAATTATACAAGAGGCTCACCTCGTTTGATTACAACTGGCATATGTACTGAAGCATTTGAAGTCATACCTGTGATTCTGTTTATTTTGTAATTATTTTTATTTCATTTCAAATTTGATTGATACCCGCCTCAGGCCTGAATCAAGCAATATATACATGTTACATAAATGCATATTTAACAACTTTTCTTATACCTTTGTACAGGAGCCAAGCGTTGTTAATCGGTGATGAACCCACAGTCTAGTAGCATGTACGTGAATGCAAGGGTGCGCGTATGTGTTACGCATGAGCGCGTAAAACTCGCCATGCCTGGAACTTTTGCGTAAACATGCACTCTCTTATGTTGGTGGTAGCAGCCAGCTAAACATTACCGCTTTATGCTTTATTTTCATTGCTGATATCAACAGAGAAATCACCAATCTTCTTGTAAGGTTGAATCTTGTGAATTAAAAATTGATATTTTGTTTATTTTTCATATTTAACAGTCCTCAAAGTTTATAAATCTAATGATATGTACTTTAAGTGTATGTAGCTGGCAGGAAAAGCCGATGATCATTTGAAAATTTTGACATTTCGTATTGAAGATAATATTTATTTTAGACTGTTAAATGTCAAAAATATAAATTTAATATTTTGCCATAAAATTTGTATTATATTACAAATTTCAAACAATCAAAATTATTTGATATCAGAAGGACATTTCCTTGTATTAAGAATGTAATTTGATCTGATGTGCTCTCATGTCCCACAAAAACATTGCTACCAGAGCCCTTAAGGCATTTCAAATTTTAAACTGTTTTGACCATCTTCAAAAAACTGTGAAAACAATTGTGATTTCAAAGTTCAGAAATGTTCCTTTTGTGACTCAAAAGTAAGGGATGTCTTAAATTGCTAGTCTGATTCTTTTATCTTTTGTCTGGGAATAATAATAATTATTATTAATGTTTGAACTAAAGTACTTTTGAACTTGAATTGAAAAGAACCTACCCAGCAAACACAAAAATGTTCTTAGAATGTTTATCAAAACATTTTAATAACATTTAAATGTTGGGTCATATAAATTAAATAACATTCTGTCAGAATGTTTTGCATCACATTTTCAAAAATGTTTTATGAATGTTATTAAAATGTTTTTACACCCTTTATATAACACAACATTTAAACCTTTTCTGTAAAATGTTGTGTGTTTGCTGGGTAATTTGATATTTTAAAATCAAGAAATACCCCTTTAAGGTGGATCAGCAAGAAGCATATCCTAGCAGTGCTTGCACTAAAACATTGAGACAAATAAAGCTGACACACAAGAGGAATGGTATGGGTTCTATAAAGGAGATCCCAAGAATTGATATAAAGGGTGTCATTTCTGAACTTACAGAGGATTGAATATCACTAATACATGATTAGATAGAGACTTCACTTTTGTAATTGGATCAATTTCACACTTCCATTTCTATAAATAATTTGCCTAACACTTGTTTTTATCTCACAAATGTCAGATGTGCCACTTAATTATATGCACTTAAGTGATAAATTGTATTTTATGACCGAAATGTTTTAATTTGATTGTAGCATGAAAAAAGTACCCTGTTATTGTAACATAATATGAGTGAGATGAATAGCACAATAGGTAACACAACCCCCCATTGGCACTTGGCAGTACCTAGAGTCAATGACATTGCACTTCATCTAACTGAGACAAGAGTATGTCATCTTCGTATGCAGTGCATAGAATGTTTTCGAAGTAGAACACTAAGTACTTGGTTACTCTCTAGAGCATTGCAGAGTTACCAAGTACATGATGTCCTACTTCATATTTATCTCTGAAATCGACTGTGAACTGTTTCTGAAAGATAATAGAAATGTAGATGATGTAAATTAATATAAATCTATACATATTAAGTCAACAATTTAAATACTTAAATATCAGTGTATGTTTGATATGTGTATTATACCGGCAAAGACATGCTCACTTGACGAGTAGAGAAGCCCTCAAGCTTTGTGGGAATGGATAGCTGTTTGAATTCCAGGGAAAGAAGAATTAGGAATACATATTTTGCACGAAATAAATCAAAATAAAATTGCCTTCACCAAAGTAAAATATGAAATTTATTTAATACTTACAGCACATTAAGACAGTGTAAGCTGCAGTGCAACAGAATTTGGCGACAAGTTTTTGTATAAGATCCAAGAGAAAGAATTGCATGTTGCTTTGGGACATCTGCCAAATTAGATTGCAATGTATTACAGTATTATGTCTACTACATAATCTCTCCTCATAGTGGGGATTAGACTTATTCTTATTAGTTCTTATTGTAATGTGATCAATTTCATGAATACAAAAAATATATGTGTTAATTAGTTGTATCTTGAAAAATGTATGCGATGTTGCCTTGTCTGCCTTGTATGTTTCATTAGAAAAGGGATTTCATTAAGTATAAAGCTAAAGCTATGGTACTTAGACATTAAAAAAAAGTGTGTTTCAAAGCTTATGACTATTTTCCCCAAAACTCATTCAAAATAACCTTGAGAAAGGTTTTGCTCAGTACTTCCAAACTTACATTCTTAAACATGTAATGAAATATTTTTACTAATTTATGACACAATTATTTGGCTGCGTGGGTTGATGGAGAACTCAGCTGAAACTGTCGTTTACAAACTGTAATTATGTGTAACTTAGATCAATGAGATTCTAAAATACTGTTTTCCCTTTTCCCGTCATTTTGGTCTATTGTTAGTGTCTATATCTATGAAACTGCAATATGCAACTGCGTAAGACACAGTGCTGAATGGTCAGCACTCCAGGATATGGATATATCTTCTCACTTGATCCAGCTGTACCTAACCTGTATGACAGCCAAGCAGCTTGTGTATGCACTGAGAAGGGTTATGGAGACTGGTTTGATCTGGGCCAGAGAGTCAGACAAGGCTGTATTCTCTCCCTGTCACACTTTAATATATATGCAGAGTATATCATGAGCCGTGCAATGGACGGTTAGTCTTTTGGCCCATCTGTCTGTGGTCGGATTGTAAACAACCTGTGTTATGCAGAAAATACCACCCTTACGTATGGCTGAGATGGGTGAACTCTTAAACAATGTCAAGAACAGAGTATATGGTTAGGCCTCCATCTCAATGTCAGAAAGACAAAACTCATGGCAATAGGGTTTGATGGTATAGAAGAGCCCTCTCTTGTTGGTGGGAAAGAGGTTGAAAGGGTTTCTCAGTTTAACTTCTTTGGATCTCTGATTATAAGGTAGTGAAGCTATATGGTGGAGAAGTTCTCTATCAGCTGGTAATTGTCTCGAGACAGCAGGAAAGCACAACAACGCAAGGAATAGACTCCGCATTGCCCCACGATCATGAGGACCATTTAATACACATAAGCTTATTTATAATAATTTCACAATCTCATAGAAATTAAGACTATATTGAGATAATAACAGATTTCATATCAATTAAACAAATTATATACATTGAGATAATTAATTGCAGCAAGCATTTGGAATTATTGATTATCTTCATATAAATCAATAAACACACAAATTATTGGAAAAATGTGTACAAGCCAACCATACAGGCTGGACAAACAAAAGTTGACTTCTGAATCACATTTAACCAATTTCATCTTAAGCAAATCTTAAGCATATCTTAAACAGATACATCTTTGGATCAAACAGAGGATTGGATTGGAAAACAGCATTTTTAACCGCAATTAAATAATTAGAAATCTCCAAAAGAATAAACAATGCCAACACTAGCAAACGAACATTTTGTATTCAGCCAGATCTGGCATCAATGCTTAAACCATTTACTGATATATAATATATTAAATCCACGGTTATTTACAACCAAGTAAATAAAGATACTCCAAATAAGCAACAAAGCATTTATAACCCTGGTATAAAAGCGCAGTAGAAAGGGAGAAAAGCATGAAGGCAACCAATAGCCCACTATAAAAGCGCAGTAGAAAGTGGAGACAATCTACTGACAAGATTCTTCAGGTTTTGAAGAAACTCCACCACCCTCAATAAAAACGCAGTAGAAAGTGGAGACAATCTACTGACGAGATTCTTCAGGTTTTGAAGAAACTCCACCACCTTCTATAAAAACGCAGTAGAAAGTGGAGACAATCTACTTATGAGATTCTTCAGGTTTTGAAGAAACTCCATACAAAGCAATCAATAGCCCAATAAAACCAACAAATACCATAAAGCGCAGTAGAGAGTGGAGACAATCTACTGACGAGATTCTTCAGGTTTTGAAGAAACTCCATACAAAGCTTTCAATAGCCCAATAAAACCATTCAATACCATAAAACGCAGTAGAAAGTGGAGACAATCTACTGACGAGATTCTTCAGGTTTTGAAGAAACTCCATTCAAAGCAATCAATAGCCCAATAAAACCAACCAATACCATAAAACGCAGTAGAAAGTGGAGAAAATCTACTGACGAGATTCTTCAGGATTTGAAGAAACTCCATACAAAGCATTCGATAGCCCAATAAAACCAACCAATACCATAAAACGCGGTAGAAAGTGGAGACAATCTACTGACGAGATTCTTCAGGATTTGAAGAAACTCCATACAAAGCATTCGATAGCCCAATAAAACCAATCAATTCCAATTAAAAGCGCAGTAGAAAGTGGAGACAATCTACTGACGAGATTCTTCAGGTTTCGGAAGAAACTCCCCCACCCTCTATAAAAAGCGCAGTAGAAAGTGGAGACAATCTACTGAGGAGATTCTTCAGGTTTTGAAGAAACTCCATACAAAGCATTCATTCCCCTTCTATAAAACGCAGTAGAAAGTGGAGACAATCTACTAATGATATTCTTCAAGATTTGAAGAAATTCCATGCAAAGCCTCTATTTTTAAGCATAAAGCAGCATAATTGGACATACCATTTTATTGGAGTATCTTTAACCATATTTAGTTAACTGATTCACCCTTCCAGCTTTTGGGAGGGTGGGTGGGATTTTTTGGTCCATCAAGATCGAAGGAACAATTGCAAGTGCATCACTAGGAGAACTATAGACATAACAAAGGAATGAAAAAATAAGACGGGAGACCTGAATGGCTGCACACCACTAAAGTGACAGCTGACTGGACAGAAAAACTGAGCTTGTTGCTATAACAACATAACAACAACCCCTAAATTAAAACTGAATTGACCAGGAGACCAAAAAACTTTAAGTGTACTTGAGAATGCTCAAGTGGGAATAAGAGGATAAGCCTCTACACCTAGATGCACATGACAGCCTAATGTCCCCTGCTGCTGAGACAATCTAGTTTTTAAAAGATTTGCAACTTTAAAAAACGGAATTGTCTCGAGACAGCAGGAAAGCACAACAACGCAAGGAATAGACTCCGCATTGCCCCCACGATCATGAGGACCATTTAATACACATAAGCTTATTTATAATAATTTCACAATCTCATAGAAATTAAGACTATATTGAGATAATAACAGATTTCATATCAATTAAACAAATTATATACATTGAGATAATTAATTGCAGCAAGCATTTGGAATTATTGATTATCTTCATATAAATCAATAAACACACAAATTATTGGAAAAATGTGTACAAGCCAACCATACAGGCTGGACAAACAAAAGTTGACTTCTGAATCACATTTAACCAATTTCATCTTAAGCAAATCTTAAGCATATCTTAAACAGATACATCTTTGGATCAAACAGAGGATTGGATTGGAAAACAGCATTTTTAACCGCAATTAAATAATTAGAAATCTCCAAAAGAATAAACAATGCCAACCAAGTTTCTCAATGGAGAAACTTGATTAAACCCCCTCCCCTCCCCCCTCCCCTCCCTCAAATCAAATGTACAAAGGTGGAAAAGCAAAAAGCCTCATGATGCTCCAGAAGAGTCTTGAACCAATCCAATCCCTCTAAGGACCAATGAAAGCTGTCATATCTAAATGGGACAGCCACACCGCCATCATATTGATGTCAGCCAGTAATCAGCTGCTGAAAATTTTTATTTACACATGTAGTGGTTTTCTTACAAAATCTCTATTGATGATCAGTGAGGAAAATATAATATATACACCAAAGATTTTTTCTTTCTTCTTATTTTAGAACAAACAAATTATTACAATACAGCCTGTACCGAAAACATAGGAAAATATTGCATCACCCCATACACCCAATAAGATAAAAACAAATGTTATTAAATCAAAAGGGGGCAATTTATTTTGAACAAGTATATTTAAACCATATGTTCTATGAAACAACTAAACAGGGATCTATTATAATAGCATACAGGTGTATTATAGGTATAATGATAGTTGCATTTTAAATGCACCAAGCCCAAAAATTGAGTACGCATAAACATGACAAACTTTTAGGAAAGAAGACTGCAATTGTATAACTATTGCTTTAAGAAGTTGTCAAGCTCAGGCAACTAACCTATAATAATAGTTTTGCACAAACCATAGCAACCCGATTTTTATTTGTCTGTTTGGTGTTAAAATAATGAAATAGAAATATATTTAGTTGTTTCTCTCTCTCTATATATACTCTCTAAAATTATATGAAATGTATATAATATATATAAATTATACAATTAGCATGATTAGATAGCACCATTAATTGTGATAGATATCGCTTTACATACAATATCGCTTGCTGCAATTTCCAAGCATGTTTAGTGTAAGTTATCAAATAGGATACATACTTAAGGATGGACAGAATAGTGTACAGTATGAAATAATTCACATAATATTCACATGATGTGCAAATTGACATAAGCATCAAATTTCAGTTTTTTAACTGAACCTAACCTTGAAATGTATTTATCTAGAGATATTTTCATCTTATTTGATCTTGAGAACAAAACCAGAAAATCTGTAAATGGCAAATTTTGAAAGAAATTATAACAAATCGCTATTTGACAATTGAGCAGAGCCACACAAAATATTACTGTAGCTCCCATTTCAAAGACCCATTAATGATAACAGATCATGAATAGGGGCCTACCTGATCCAATTTTAAAAGTGCCATTTATAAAATAAAGTAATCCACTACCAATGAATGGTAACCCAGAGAATAATTTTCTCACTGCTAACTTAAAAGTTCTTGCAGATGAATGAAATAAGTTACCAAAGCTAATAATCTCATATATAATCTTAAGTGCGTTGCACTGAATACGTTTAATCATCCACAATTATCAATGTTAAAGCTTTAATAACCCCTTTATAGATGGTAGTACAGCAAAAATAAATTGAACTGGTATCTACTAATAATTTTTTTTTTTTCTTTCTGAAAATGATATCTGTTTACACAAATTGATCAATTATGCTCCAGAAAAAACAACTACAAGTTTTATAACATATTGAAATGAAATGATAATGTTAAAACTCTCAATACCCCTTTAAACACGATAGTACAGCAAAATTAAACTAGTAGAAATCGAACAGTTATCTACTAATAATTTTTTCAAGAATTGAAAAAAAAATATTATCTGTACCACAAATTAATCAATCATTGAAATGTTCCATGAATATTCAATAATCACCTACCCTTTTAAACTTTTAAAACTTAATATCGTTTGTGATCTTTTATTCACCTTACGATTTTATTCGGTATCTCCATATTACACATACAACAATACAAGGTAAATAGATATAAAATGCATTAAGATAAATAACATAAGATACACATAAAAAAAACAAAGCAAGGAGATATCACAGGATAGCCACTTCAGCCCAAAGGCCTATTTCCAAAGGGTTCTTTATACATAGAAGGCAAAAGGCATAATATAAATACATTTAAAAAAAATGTATATATGTTTTCATATTTTAATTACCTTACACATTGTTGCTTTCTTTTTCCATATGAACGAAAGCATCAAATAATACAAAGTTTGAATTACTTGAACTGGAATTTAATGCAAATATTGAATTTCCCACAGAATATTAAATATGTTCCACATTCTACCAACTATAAATATAAATATAAATGTAAGGACCATTATTGTTGTTAGAAATTAAATTTTATATCTATTTTTGTTTTGTTTTTGTTTTTTTTGTTTGTTTTGTTTTTGTTTTGTTTTTTACTAATTGGATGTCTGGTATGTTTTTAGGCTACTCTTTTACATCCATTCATAATTTTGAGTATAATTTATAATGACAAGCTTATTATGATGTTTCACATCTTGCATGTGCTTATACTTGTATTTGCAAGCCACCATCATCCTGGAACACGAATCTAGACTTCTATATTTATGACTGTGTTCCTCTTTATTGATAAGTAATGCAAAATTGATAAATAGTAATATCCAATAGGGCCTACATATTTAATCTTAAAGCAATTTAAATTACTGTGAAAAGAAAGTTGAACCTATTATAATAGACATATTTTTACATCATTGATAAATACCATCATTTATATACTGTCATTATCCAACTTATCCTGTATGCGTAAATGATGCAAAGTAGGGCCTACATATTTCATATTAAGACAATTTTAATCACTGTGCAAATAAAAGTTGGACCTATTATAATCATTATGCAACTTGTGCTGTATGCATAAATGATGCAAAGTGTCCCTTGTAATATCGACCTAGTCTCTTATATTTTACAATTCTTTTCTACACCTTAGGGCATGTAAAAAGTGTGTCCTAGAAAGTGTTAACTTCATTGTCTTTTAGATTATAAATTTTGGTTTTCATGATGAACAACATCCCATAAGACTAAAATGGTTTTATATTTGTACATAGCAAAAGACATCACATAAAGGACATCATATCAGGTTGATAAAGTATTGATGCATAAAAATATACCTTGTTTTTTAAATTTAACCGGTATTTCATTGAAGCCAATAGTTCTGTAAAACTATGCAATATGAAATGTATCTAATTTACATATAATGCACATGTACATGTATAGTCTCTATTTGTATTCCGAGTTAGATTTCAGAATCGTGGGAATTGCAAGTCTATAGTTGAGTCATTAGATGAGCATTATTTATGGTTAACAGTATTTTGCTGAAGAATAACGACTGATATCGTAAAACGGGATATTCGCCAAGTTTTATGACAGAAGAAAATCATTAGTAATGGTATCCGATGCCAATTTAAATTGTTCATCTAAAGTTAAATGAACGTCATCAGCTACTGTCATAACAATTTCAACCGTCTTGTATTGTTCTTCTTGCTTGTGGAAGAATAAGAAGCTAATTCTAACAAAACTTTATTCCTCTCGCTACCTGTTGAGCTGAAGAAATATGCTGATGCATACCACATGTAAATTGACATCTCAATTCTGCTGAATTTACTTTCTGCCAAATTGGTTATTGCAGGATTATCATTCTCCGTTATCTTTTCTTTCTTGAATATTTTTGAGGTGATTATTTAACGACGTATTGCTGCCATGGCGAGAATGTAACTAGTCAGCTTGAGTAACTTATGGGTCTATTCACCATAAGCCACATATGATGCAATCCTCAACATAATTGATGTGCAATATCAGCGGAAGACACTTCTGAAATATAACCACAAAAAACAAACAGCAAAAGAAGAAAACTATATGTGCTTTCCCCCATTGTTTGATACCTTTGCACCTTATTATGTTGATATTAATGGTTGGTATGTAAGCCTGATCCAAGATACGCAACTTCTAGATTTTATTTACTAATAACTGACTTGCATGCAGATAAGGTATGCAACCAGGATACAAATCTTAACTTTTAAGGCTTACATTCGCCTGACAAATAAATATGTATCTCCATCCCATTAATAGAACATGTCCAAATACTCTGTCTGATTTGCACGTTGACCATTTCTTTTCGAGCAACATGTAATCCATTAAATGATACTCAATATGTGAGTTAATATGTCATCTTATCATACTGGTAATGCATGAGCTAATAATGGCAGAAAATTTATAATATAAACAACTGTCATTGCCTAATCTATTATCGTATTCAAATCGTGATAAAAAATGCAAACAAGCAAATTAAAAGATTTAGCGATAAAGCCACCACCCAAATTTGAGAAAGTTTCTGCCGACTTACATTTAATCGACTAACACTAAGACATATAAAATACTTAATTGATTTGTCTCAGTCTCAAACAAAGCATTTACGGAGAAATGTTTTGACTACTTGCCTCTTTGTAAGCAATGTGAAGCCGATGGCTTCAGAACCATGTATAGCTTCTACCCCGTACCATCACCCAGTGGAACATACTTCCTGCATCCATCATCCATGAGTCAACATCAAGCAAATTGTTCAACAGTTGGTGAACTGCAGCTAATAATCTGTATCTACCGACTCAACCAAGAAGAAGAAGAAGAAGAAGAACACCAAGGTCTGGAGCATACAGACACACTCAGCTCAGCTGTACACAGGCGAGCCAGTGGATACAAACCCAGCCTCATCAAACTAAGTCACTCTGCACCAGTCACTGTTTTTATGCGCACCTTTGGATTATGCACCCTTAGTTGAGTTGTTTTTAGACATTTGTGATGCCACCAGAGTCTGGACGTCGATACCAATTGGTCCTGTCCAGTATTTCTTTAGATGTTAGATGTAGATGTAGATGGCCAATTCCACCATGAAAATGACAAAACCAGTTCTGCTCTGTGGATGCTGAATATCGCTTCTATACACTTAAATATTAATGAAATATGAACATCCACTGATGCAGTAATGTATAGTTATCAAGCATATACTTTATAGATTACTACCACACTAGCTACTAGTAATCTTTTTTCACTACCAAGAGCACAAAATTTTTTGGTCCATCAAGATCGAAGGAACAATTGCAAGTGCATCACTAGGAGAACTATAGACATAACAAAGGAATGAAAAAATAAGGCGGGAGACCTGAATGGCTGCACACCACTAAAGTGACAGCTGACTGGACAGAAAAACTGAGCTTGTTGCTATAACAACATAACAACAACCCCTAAATTAAAACTGAATTGACCAGGAGACCAAAAAACTTTAAGTGTACTTGAGAATGCTCAAGTGGGAATAAGAGGATAAGCCTCTACACCTAGATGCACATGACAGCCTAATGTCCCCTGCTGCTGAGACAATCTAGTTTTTAAAAGATTTGCAACTTTAAAAAACGGAATTATCTGAATCAGCTATGGTTAACCTGTCCAAGCTATGGGAGAGGTTATCACCGGAAACACATAGATCCGCCTTGTTAAGGCTCTCATCTTCCCAATCGCCACCTATGCATGTGTGGCATGGACTCAAAGCTGACCATAACAGATTACACACATTCCAGATGTGGTGCTGGAGTATGTTGTATACCTGTGTTTAGGGTCCTTTGAGAACGATGTGCATGATGTAAAGGTTAAAAGTTCTAACTTTTGAATTTGTGCTTTCCCAGTTGTTATGAAGGGTTGGAACATAAATTGTAAAACGTTTCATTATCATCATATTCAAGGATATTAAATGTATTTCAATTCAAAGTGGCTGTCATTGAACCACAATTTTAATGAATAACCACAATTGAAGTTGATATTTGAAGTAGACATCAAGTATGTGAATTGACTATTGTATATATTTGTTTAATCTATTGCAATGTATCAAATTGCATTCAGTGAAAGTTTCCTCCTGCAAAGGAATATCAATTTGCCCACAGATTCTTTCTAGGGTCTGTGATTTGCCATGGATGTGAAATATGACATGAAAGCAGTGTTCCTATATAAACACTTATCAAACAGTGTTTGCATTTTTCATACAAATTCTGTAAGTAGCAACCAAGCTCTGAAATGTTTCATTCCATTTTTCTTTTCCATTTTACCGAAGCTTAAGTCATAGAATTGAGTTGAATAGCACGTCAAGGGTTGTTATAATGAGAATTTGGAAACTGTGTGGGTGTGATAAGCTGATTTGTCAAGATGACAATATTTGCAAGATTTAACCATCTGTTTTGGTCTATTTTCTCTCATTTTCTTATATTTCATATCTGTACTAAATGGAAAGATACAATAGGCATATAGAGCACAAAATTGAAGTTATAACAACCAGCCAGATATGGGGGAAGAACTTACATGTGACCATGGCCTTTTGTATAATGTAAATAACAAAGGTTGATAATGTCAAACAAAGATAAATAGATTCAATTTAACAAATTTAAGGTCTAACACCTGCCACAAAAGTGGTATTTTTGACAGACACATCTGACATTAACCTGAGTGCAAGTATCAACCAGCCTGAATACTTTGACATTTTCATTTACCCATATGAAATATATTCTATCCTACACATCAAATGCTTAAAAGGAAACAAATATAGCTGTGGTGTCAAACTATTTAACCAAAGTGATATGTTTGATTGATTTTTCATATCAGTTCAGTAAATTAGTGATGAGATCCATTAAAAGCAGTCATATACTGTAAAGATTGGCCTAATGGCGCATATGGCTTTGCTTGACACAACTGAAATTTTAGGCACAAACTTAAAAGTGCTCTCCTATAAAAAAAAATCCCACCAGCAAATGAGGGAATGGACTTTAATTCTTGTTGGGATTTTTTTCAGGGAGCTCTCTATCATTTTTTGTGCATGTATGAAATTTACCAAGACAGAGGAGCCCATTAGGCGAATCTTTATGGCATATGTTGCTAAATCAATTTGAGATATGGCCAACTGAAGTGTTCATTTTCTAAAGTAATTGATCAGTTTCAGCAACATATAACTGTAATTTTGATGTAATTTTCAGAATTGCCTGTTAAAGACAAGGGTATTAAAGAAAACAGTGTCACTGCCTTCACATCATATTGGATTGGTTTTTGCAAAAAATCAGTCGAGCAAATTGATAGATTATTACATAGTTCTTGCATGACATGGATATTTTGATGAAGGTGAAACAGACAACCCTGACAGGAAGCTTATCAGACATTCCCAAATTTCATTACCTTTTCATTTTTAATTTGCACTCAAAAAATCATTCACACTCACTGTGTTTTATTATAAAGATGAGTTTGTCATATTGGTCATTTGTAATTACTTTGAAATTTGTTTTTTCTGCAGCCCTAATCTAAAGAAGGTTCCCCTCTGTAAGATAGATATATCTTTTGTTCTCATCCAAGAATGAGTCTCACTTTTATGTGCTTTATAAAGAACCAGGTGAGGGTTAGAAGTTTCTCATAAAGTTGGTGTTTGGAAGTCAGTGTGTATTCCCAAAAATATTGTAGAATGATGTTCAAACCATTTTTTCCCCAAACACCTAAAGCAATATAAATTGATATATGCCTATGGGTTCTGCCTATATTTTAAATTAGTTTGTCAGTGAAAATTTGGTCAAAAGAGATGTTATGCCATCCTAATATTACATTGAGACTGCTATTAGGTAAATTAAAATCAGGCTCCAAAATATTGTCATTAAATGTTTAATGAGCAGTTTGCACTTATTGGAAGGTTTATAGCAACTTTCAATTTCTTCACGCTTACAAGAAAATGACCTCATTAATTAATTTGAGTGAACATGGTAAATTAGTGCTGCATGTGCACGCAATATTGCAATCCATCATATTTAATGCAATAACATGCATCATTAGCACATCCAATTAGGATGTAGGACCTATATATTGCTACCTCAAGCTACATTAGCTGCCTTATGTAAAGTTGTTTATTTCCTATAGGCTACTGATGTTGGTGCCATATTTTTCCAGATTAGCCCTAACCTGACTGAAACTCACTAAAGCTCACTATGAAAACCACTGCACATGCATGCATTCCATGTGATGCCATAATGCAATCAGCCTAAGTCATATCTACCTAAGCTGGCCAGAGTGGTCAGAGGTTTGAATCCCAGGGGTACCAAGTAACTTCTTTGTTCATCTTCTCTCCTTTTTCGTTTCTTCTTTCCTTTCCAATAGTAAAATAACCATGGGTTCCATTAAGGTTAAAAGACAAGTGGCGCACCCCAGACCAAGTCTCCTTTCCCTTGACTGACCATTCCCTGGGACTAGGACTCTATTGCTTAAATTGCTGTCCAGTTCAGTTTTGGAATATGTTGGTTCGAGATGGCTATTCCATATGAATTTAGTACAGGGCCAAGCTGGGGGTTAAGGCAAATATTGAAGTGCTTAGTTTATTAGTTTAACACCTAGCAATAACACAATGATACATTATTTAAGTAGGAAATAGAGTTACACATCGTGAACCAGAACAAACAAACAAATTGGAGAACCAGGGAAAAGGACACTTTATGCTACCCAATATGTTACCAATCAAACTGAAGCCAAAGGTAACAAGTGTAAGCACAAACCAGGTGCAAGTCAGGTCTCAGAAAATTCATTCTTGTCTACTTCAGTATTTCAAATCTTGGTTTGGTCCACTTGGTGTTTCAAATCTTTTTTTTTTTTACATAAGGCATCTATTGCATGCAGTATGGTAGCTATGCCTCAAGCAATAATATACCCGGTAATGGATTTAGGGTCTCGTTTTCATTCACTGCACAATCCAATAACATCTAAACTGCTACAAGAGCCAGGTTCAGACAGTTCCAAGGTAAAGTTAACTCTTGAGTTAAGCCCGGTCGATGCTATAAAAACTGTAATCTGAGCTAGGTTTTTACGAGCACAGCGGTAACAATTTTCATTGCGCGGTGGAAATTTTGGTCCGCGATAGAGTTGAATTTTGTTCAACTTTATAGCATCGTGCTGTGATATCGCAGCCGTGCATGCTTGTGATTGGTTGCTGGAAAATCATGGTCAGGAGAATTACCATAAAAGGAGATGCAACAACCACATGCTTTAAAAACATCGCAGCATCGCGCGATGAAATTAAAATATACATTTTAATTTCATCGCGCGATGCTGCAAGGTTTTAAAAGCATTGCAGCATCACATCGCGCTGCGATGTGGAGTAAGAATCGGACTATAAGATTGTGGTAGTGAGCTTAAAGACACTCAATGCGTGTGATAAACTGTCATAAGCTTGGCATGGTTATTAAATTAATTGGAAAACAAACAAAATTTGTCTGGAAAAAAAATTACCTGGCAAAACACATATATATTGTATCTTAAATAAAGGTATTGAAAAACAGACACCCAGAAAGTTATTTGATAGCCATCACCATCATGCGTGCTTTTTGTTTCGTTTACATGGCTATAGCTTATTTATTTGCTATGTCATACTAGGTAATATGTCATGGTGTACTAATGCTGGGTGACATGTCATTGTGTAGTAGTATCATCAGTACTTGTTGTCATTACATGTTTATTCTAAAAGACAATGCTTGGTATAATAGGTGGATGAGATACTTTATGCACGCAAACAAATAATCAGTTTGTTTTCATTCAGGTTCCTGTCAGTTCTATTAAAGATGTTGTTTTGGTTTGTTAGCTTGTATGAGATGTCATGAGTGCCTGTCACATGTATTTTAAAGTTTTGTACTGTAAGATCTGTTCCAGCTTTGATGACACCTCTGTCACTTTTAAAGAGGTGTTAGAGTAGTTTAATGAGACAGGTACCATGTTCAATTCTTAGCAAGGCTCTATTGATTGCAGATTTATTTGCTACATTGCATTCACACACACAAACCTCCTCTGATAGTGAATGGAATTTGTCCAGCGTGATGTCATGAGGTGTCACCACTGCTAGAACGTATAATATTAGTTCAAAATTTAGAATAAAATAACAAAGGTTAAAGAAGAAACAAATAAATAAATAAAGGCAGGACATGTTTATAGTTCTTGGTTGTGAATTTTGAACTACACAAAGCGAAAACTTGTCTACGAATGGCTTCAATTATTGGGCCGTCATTTCATAACTTTTCAGCTTTTTTAAACTAAAATTTTACACAATAATAGTGGCAAAATGGTCCACCAAATGCTTCAATTAGGTCTCCATTTTGCAGAATTTTCTCACCTCTCAGGATCTCCATTTGCATTTGTGTTATTGTTCTTATGTTAATCTTCTAGAAGTGTGAATTGGCAAGGGCATGTTTTTAATTGGGAATCCCAGGTATGGCATGTATGCGCTGCTACTCTGCCTACCACCTGAATTGAATTTATTAATAATGTAGGAAATGTAAGTGTGTGCAGTTGAGCCAAGACAAATTCTCACTTTCCAGATGAATTATTCATGGGTTCTTAGGGTGAAATAGGAGATATGGAGTTATCTGCATAGCCTTTACATATATCTAGGTTGATCTAAGTCCTTTAAGATTGGCATATGCCATAAAACATCCTTAATGTTGATGCTCAAAGCAAGCCATTCTGTGTCTGAATCAAACCACAGAATAATTGTGCTAAATTCCACCTTTGTTTCAAAAGTAATTGTAGTACAGGACATATAAATTTTTAAGGACAAGCTGTGATAAGGGAAGCTAGAATAGCATACCTAAATACTGAATCAGATAAATTCAAAAAGCTTAAAAATGCCTACATTTATATCTGGTGGGTGCATAGAACCAGCCTAGCCCCTCTAAAGTGGCAGTTACTCTCACTAGAGCTAGTGGGTACATGAACTGAAATACATTAACCATGATGTTTTATTTTGCAAGCAAACTTCCATTTCATATATTCAAGCATAGATATGTCTGTCCTCTGTGATGTATCTGGTACTTCGCTTCTATTCTTTTCTTTTCTTTTTATCTTTCGACAGCCATGATGTTACTTTCTATGATTTATTAAACATTTTCACACAAAAGAAAGATGGCTGATTTTATGATATTATTTTTTTTATAAACCAAAAGGACAAAACAGAACGAATACAAACAACAAAAAACAAGAAAGACAAAAACAAGAGAACAAATTTTCCATGTCCTATGCTCTGCCTAAGTAAGTGAATACAAGGTGTGAAAGACTAAAGTAAGTGAAAGGGGCATGAGCTCAAGTGACAGTCAAATGGGAATGTTTCCACTGAATATATTCACAAGGTGAATAACTGATTAAAATAATCATCTCAGAAATAGGTCAATGGATTTGTAATTTGAATTGGCTTAGAAGTATCAATTCAATGTCAGCATTCACCAATGCAGTAAAAATATCTATTAAAACAAAGCAAAATAAGTGCACACGGAAACAGGTGGTTTTGTTTTTTTCCACATCAGTTGCCAATACAAGTAATGCATTTCAATGTTTTGTACACATGAAATAATAGTTACCTGTATTGCATGGTTCCACCAAATGCAATAGAGTTTCCTACTGGCCATAGACATTAAAGGAAGAATGACATAACTTTACACAATATTATATATGACTGGTTCAATTCCCATTTATGTATGCTGCCAGATCAAGGCTCTCTTCGCATATGGCAGAACCATGCAATGGATGAAAAGCTATCAGTCACACAATCACTGTTATCAGTCGAAATGCAGGTTAATTCAAAATTAAGCCACTTTTCCTAGAGACGTTCTGACGTACGAGCATTAAGTACCATGCAATCCCAATGCACCTGGGAATACCTCTTTAAATGGCTCAATTATCTGACCACACAACTTCTGTCTCCTCAATAAAAGCCCATGGTTTTGTGAGAAAATATTGTACTATTTTTTTGTAAATCAAGAAATATTTTTTTGTTTTGCCAGATGAAACAGCTCAATCCTAATCCTTTTTCAACCCAACTGGGAGTCAAACTTAAAATTCTATATTCAGTCAATTTTATTTGACAAGTGAAAAAGCCTACTTGATATGAAAAACAAATTCACTCACTTGTATAGATAATTGCCATCAACATATGGGACTTTGTACTTGGCCAATGAGCTCCGACATGTTTTTGCTGATTTTTTGCACCTAACCAGGGACTGCACCTAACCTGTTTTACACAAATTGTACACATTTTTGCAGCTGTTTGCAGTCAATTGCTTATTTCAGTTAAACAGGGACAGTCCTCTGTTGCAGTAACGTCCGCAGTTGGACACTGTATGTTGCCATCTACCCCTGATAGCGCAATATGAATTATACAATGTGTGTTGCTATCTATCCCAGATAGCACACAGTATGTATGGTACAGTGCATGTTGCTATCTGCCCCTGATAGTACAATATGTATGGTTCAGGTTGTGTTGCTATCTACCTCTGATAGCACCATATGCATGGTACAGTGTGCATTGCTATCTTCCCCTAATAGGACAGTGGTTGTGGTATAGTGTGTGTTGCTATCTGCCACTTATACAGGGTGTAACAATAAAATCTGTACAATTTTGAAAATAGAATGACACAATTATGCCGCTTATTTTTTGGTTTTATATTTATATGCCTATCAAGATAATTTTTTTAGCCACCAGATAGGCTTTGTTCCAATAAAATCAATGGTATACAAGTGAAGATATGGCCAACTATGTAACCTAGTCTTAAAACCGCCTGGGCCACTTTTGTCTAAGTGTTACTAAAGTGACTGAATAGAGTTGAACCATGGACCAGTTGGGCGGTGCTCTTATGATAGGTAGTTTTAAACAATGGGGTATTCGAAGTGGTAGAAATGATTACATAATTGAATATCTCCTTGAATTTTTGAAAGTCACAACTAAGCACTGACATAACAACCTCATTTACTAGAAATCGTGGCTGCAGCTCAACAACTTCAACCCCCATTCACGTTGGAAGAGCGTATTTTTATGGTTGTGGCATTCGGTAGCACATGGAGTCAAGCAGAAACCATAAGATTGTTTATAGCTCATTTTCCAAACTCACGTCTTCCATCAAGGCTTACAATTACATATAAATATGAGAAGTATATAGAATTTGTTAGCAGAAATTCTGGCAATAGTGGTCGCCCCAGAACAGCTAGAAGCCCAGCTGAACTTAATTTCAAAATTTTATTGTTTTGTATATGGATGCAAAAACTATTCTCAGTTTTACCAATGATATCTCAGGGATATGAGAAATTACTTTATTTATAAGATAATTTGAAAGAAATTTTATGACTTCATTTATAGATTTTAAAGAAATTTAATATTAAGTTCATGTTAATTATATGAAGAAACACCACATATAATTCTTTTGTGTCAGTTCTTTTATGTTTAATGCACGATAAGCATATCTAGGTGGTTCAAACTTGATATGTGCAAACATGGCAAAAGTGGCCCAACACGTTTTCAGGACGATTTAATTAAGTGGACATAACTTTTGAACCCAAGCTAGTAAAGAAGCCAACTAAACGTCTTCTTGTAGCCAAGATATTACTAATTGTATTGCATATAACAATTTTGCCATAACTCTTTTAGTTTTTTCCTGAGAAGTCAAAATGCAATTGTATAAATTTTATTGTTACACCCTGTAGTAATATTTAAATTCAATATTTAATATTGAATGTTTATAGGTAAAATGATAAGATTATTTTTATGAGATTAAATATGGTCTATACAGTTCAACAAGACTTTGTCAAGTTGAATGGAATAGTTCATATTTTACCAAATGCAATCTCAATTGAACAAATAAAAACATTCCATATTGTTTTATATAACTCATATAAATTCCCTTTCTTCCACTTAATTTTTAAATCGCCAGGAAAACAAAATGATTTAAAAAATATCAAAACTATATTTACTTTATCAGCCTTCCATTTCATTTTCACTTTTGCTTTGGGCCCCTGAACCCTAAAGGCTCATGAGCTTAGTCCACTCTGTCCACCCCTTTGCTACGCCGCTACATATGCAGGTACATTGTATGTTGCTATCTACCCCTAATAGCACAATATGCAGGGATGAGACAAATTGTGTGTTGCTATCTACCCCTGATAGTGCAATATCATGCATGGTAAAGTGTGTGCTGCAACCTACCCCTGATAGCACAGTATGCATAGTACAATGTGTGTTGCTATCTACCTGATAGCACAGCCAGAGAATTTATAGAACATTAAGGGATCTGAAATGAGCGTTTTGAGCGTTTCGACAGTATTTTTTGTGGGACATGAGAGCACATCAGACATATCGAATTGCATTCTAAATTATTTAAATTTGATATTTTCACATTTTTGATATATAACAGTCCTCGAAGTAAATTTTATAAATCTAATGACATATTCTTAAAGTGTATGTAGCTGGGAGGAAAAGCCAACGATCAATTGGAAATTTTGACCTTTCATATTGAAGATATGGATTTTTCCCCCAAAAGACCTAATTTTTTTTGGTGTTTTGGGAAAAAAAATCATATCTTCAATACGAAAGGTCAAAATTTTCAATTGATCGTCAGCTTTTCATCCCACCTTCATACACTTTAATTATAAATCATCACATTTATAAAGTTTACTTCGAGTACTGTTAAATATCAAAAATATCAATTTTTAATCATTTGCCATAAATTGCGAATTTCAAAAAATCAAAATTATTTGATATCAGAAGGACATTCTTCATATATTCAGAATGCAATTCGGTATGTCTGATGTGCTCTAATGTCCCACAATTAATACTGTCCAAACGTTCATACCCCAGCCCTTAAAATAGCAGGAAATATGTTGCAAACTTGAAGTATATATTTCAAAACTTACGAAATTATGATACTAAAACAAAATCCTTATGAAATTATGACACTATGAAAATCTTCTCCTTCAGCTTGGAAAAATTCACTTTAAAAGAAGAAGTAAATGATTCATCCCGACCAAAACTTCAATGCCCCATGGAAATCTGTAATGGCTTTCCTTTACAGCCAATTATTAAGATAAAAAGGTTGAATTTTACAATGCTATTTTTGCCTATATATGCATGATCTTGTATGCATGCAAAGTCTGCCAATTAAGTGACTGTTGTGATAAGAAAACCTGCAAAATGATGGTTTTGGTCCTCCTGTGTTATTCCTAGGTCAAACTAAAGAATAATTGAATTATGTTGTATCAGGAAAAACAGAAATATAATTTTTATTTGAAATCATTTTGTAAGTATGTAATATATGCTATGTTTACACACTACTCCACCCTTTAGCAACGCTACACTAATACTTCTACCTGCCTTACTTCTAACTACGTAAATGCAACGTTTCTCATTAAATCAGCAAACTATTAGCAAACATGCCTTGAAGCAATCTCTGCCGATATCGTGTTCTGCAAACATAAAATCGATGTCTATAGTTCTGCAACTGTAAAACTGTTTTCAGCTGATTTGGGTTGCTACCATTTACAGTCTATAAATAGTATGATGATGTGTGCAACTAAGTATGTTTTTAATACTGATTGCCTGAGCAGATCAGGTTATTGCATTTCATTAAACATGTACAGAAAATTGGGTCACAGTATATATGGGACATATATGGGATAGAGGTACAAGGTTTTTGAAAGTATCATCTTCTAAAAATAATCGTCTCTTTAACTTTTCAAAGTTAAAGTGTTTTGGCAGACATCTTTTAAAACACAATTGATGGAGTGATGTTTTGAATCTAAGTGATAGCACTTTTTATAAGATGGTATAACCACTGTTAACTTGCTGTATTATTTGTATTTGCCTTACAGGCAAGTCTGCTCCATTTCAGAGACATTTCATGTATCCTTCTGCTCTTTTGCTTTAGTTTCACATATAGTCAAATTGCATGTTTATACTGGACATTCTGCATCACTATGGTTGGGATCTGACATTACCAGCCAACCTAAGCAGCCAATCTACAATCTATTTATTAGTACCCACCACATTTTTGCTCAAAACATGCATCCACTCTATATTTGCAGTCTGTTGTTACAGATATTCTCGATTTGACCATTGAACTTGTCCAAAAACATTTAAGGGTATGAATGGGTACGTGCATAAACTTATAGTAACATCACATCACACAATTCTCCTCTTGAGTGAGGCCTAAAAAATTGTTTGATTGGCTTAACCCGACCGACCCTAAAAGTAGAAAAATAGATAATTTAAAAAAAGAAGAAGAAAAAAAGTTCCAAAGCCTTTATCAAACGAAATTTACAGCTTAAAAAGTAAAAAAATATATAAATAAAAAAATAAAAAATCCCGACCGACCTACCCTAATTTTTTTTATGTTACTCCAGTCAAACAATTTTCTTTTTAGGCCTGATTTACGGTTACAGCGTATTAGTATCCAAAGTTTGTCACATCAATCTAGTTCTACTGAGCATTTATTCCAAACCAAACCTAAGGGTAATTATGTTTTTGGAAGGGCTTATTTTTTCCATACCTTTTATTTTCAAGAGATGTTTATATTTCCATAAGTTTTTCACTGGGTAAAAGGGCTTTTGATCTTATCCTGCATTATTTGTGATATTTGTAATAACACATCCTTCCTTGTTATTCCGGCGTCAGTTTTCCCCAGTTTTATTTCCTTCATATCATTTGTAGTCTCCCTGTGTCTTCTTTTTGCAGCCTACATGTCTGAGAACTGCATGTCAAGTCGGTACTTTAAACTGCTGATTTTATATTTGTTACTCCATTCCTCTGAGATCAGAAATTATTTTTGGATGATGATATGATAATGATGTTGTTGTTGCTGTCATTAGTTTTGCTACTGGTACTCTTGTTGTTACGGTTGTGTAACACAAAACATTTCATACTTCAAAATTATCTGTGGTTAGTTAAATGTGGTTTTCCACTGGTATGTAATCCCCACTTTTATAGAAAAATTGGGGACGATGTGGTGATGCAGCTTCCCTAATACCTTCTTTAAAAATGACAAGTTCAGATGCAAACCCAATAAATGCCATTTTCAAACTTGTTTGGTTACAGCCATATAATGCCAGCTTTAAATTGAAACCCTTCTTACAGGTCAATTTGTGAAAATATGAGCAAAAGTAGCATGCATTTTCTATGATTTTCTATATATTTGCCCAGTTTTATTTGCCTATATCTCAAATTGAAAATAATGGATATATCACTTTTTGCATCTGATGTCCTCATTATAATGTGTTCTTTTTATGGTTGACCTCTACAATAGTAGTTTGGCATTAACAGGTTTTTAAATTTTCTGATGATACCCTGTGGCATTTATCATAACACTTCAATAATGTTTAATTCCATTATTTAAAAAAAATCAAATCAAACAAATAAATATCAGATGTTACAAAATCTGTCATTGCAAGAGATTTGAGTAAAAGCTTTCTCTCTAAATGGATTTATATTTGTCACAGTCAAGATAAGGCATATCGGCAAAATCGATTCCTGCGTATTAACAAAACAAAAGAAGTACTCAACTTGTTTTTGTATCATATTCCTTTGAGCAGCAGAAAACACTATCTTGGGAATCAAGTTATATTTTGATAGTTTCAGGAAGTTATAGCCTGTAACAAGTTTCTTAAGTAAATGAGCTTAAATGATTGAATTGCAATTATACAAGAGGCTCACCTCATTTGATTACAACTGGCATATGTACTGAAGCATTTGAAGTCATACCTGTGATTCTGTTTATTTTGTAATTATTTTTATTTCATATCAAATTTGATTGATACCCGCCTCAGGCCTGAATCAAGCAATATACATGTTACATAAATGCATATTTAACAACTTTTCTTATACCTTTGTACAGGAGCCAAGCATTGTTAATCAGTGATGAACCCACAGTCTAGTAGCGTGTATGTGAACGCAAGGGTGTGCGTATGTGTTATGCATGAGCGCGTAAAACTCACCATGCCTGGAACTTATGCGTAAAGATGCACTCTCTTATGTTGGAGGTAGCAGCCAGCTAAACATTACCGCTTTATGCTTTATTTTCATTGCTGATATCAACAGAGAAATCACCAATCTTCTTGTAA
Organism: Amphiura filiformis; assembly: GCF_039555335.1. NCBI lineage: Eukaryota > Metazoa > Echinodermata > Ophiuroidea > Amphilepidida > Amphiuridae > Amphiura > Amphiura filiformis. The sequence continues at coordinate 90,764,424 of NC_092628.1, read as the reverse complement.
GGTTGAAAATTGATATTTTGTTTATTTTTCATATTTAACAGATTTATGGAAAAATAAAAGGATCCCAGACAAAAGATAAAAGATTTAGGATCCCAGACAAAAGATAAAAGAATCAGACAACTAGCAATTTAAGACATCCCTTACTTTTGAGTCACAAAAGGAACATTTCTCAACTTTGAAATCACAATTGTTTTCACAGTTTTTTGAAGATGCTCAAAACAGTTTTAAATTTGAAATGCCTTAAGGGCTCTGGTAGCAATGTTTTTGTGGGACATGAGAGCACATCAGATGTATCAAATTACATTCTTAATACAAGGAATGTCCTGATGATATCAAATAATTTTGATTTTTTGAAATTTGTATATAATACAAATTTTATGGAAAAATATTAAATTTATATTTTTGACATTTAACAGTCTGATAAATATTATCTTCAATACTGAAATGTCAAAATTTTCAAATGATCATCGGCTTTTCCTGCCAGCTACATACACTTAATTTTGGGAAGGTCATTTTGGGGTCACCAGGGGTCATATGAGGTCAAATAAGTAAAAATTGTCGGATGGGCATGAAACTTGGTGAGTACAGTCACCATCAGCCAGGTAATTGCATCCAGCCGAGAACCGCCAAATACGGGTAACCGCCTAGTATAAATTAAATAACATTCTGTCAGAATGTTTTGCATCACATTTTCACAAATGTTTTATGAATGTTATTAAAATGTTTTTACACCCTTTATATAACACAACATTTAAACCTTTTCTGTAAAATGTTGTGTGTTTGGTGGGTAATTTGATATTTTTAAATCAAGAAATACTCCTTTAAGTTGGATCGGCAAGAAGCATATTCTAGCAGTGCTTGCACTCAATATTGAGACAAATAAAGCTGGCACAAGAGGAATGGTATGGGTTCTATAAAGGAGATCCCAAGAATTGATATAAGGGGTGTGATTTCTGAACTTACAGAGCTCATATCACTGCCATGAGCACCAGGATTGAATATCACTAATACATGATTAGATAGAAGCTTCACATTTGTAATTGAATCAATTTCACACTTCCATTTCTATAAATAATTTGCATAACACTTGTTTTTATCTCACAAATGTCAGATGCGCCACTTAATTATATGCACTTAAGTGATCAATTATATCTTATGACTGAAACGTTTTAATTTGATTGTAGCATGAAAAAAGTACCCTGTTATTGTAACATAATATGAGTGAGATGAATAGCACAATAGGTAACACAAACCCCCATTGGCAGTACCTATGAGTCAATGACATTGCACTTCATCTAAATGAGACAAGAGTATGTCATCTTCATATGCAGTGCATTTATAGAATGTTTTCGAAGTAGAACACCAAGTACTTGGTTACTCTCTAGAGTGTTGCAGAGTTACCAAGTAGGCCACATGATGTTCTACTTCACATTTATCTCTGAAATCGACTGTGAACTGTTTCTGAAAGATAATAGAAATGTAGATGATGTAAATTAATATAGTCTATACATATTAAGTCAACAATTTAAATACTTAAATGTCAGTGTATGTTAGGTATGTGTATTATACCGGCAAAGACATGCTCACTTGACAAGTAGAGAAACCCTCAAGCTTTGTGGGAATGGATGGATGTTTGAATTCCAGGGAAAGAAAAAATTAGGAATATATATTTTGCATGAAATAAATCAAAATCAAATTGCTTTCACCAAAGTAAAATATGAAATTTATTTAATACTTACAGCACATTAAGAAAATGTAAGAACAGAGCTGCAACAGAATTTGCTGATAAGGTTTTTGTATAAGATCCAAGAGAGAGAATTGCATGTTGCTTTGGGACATCTGCCAAATTAGATTGCAATGTATTACAGTATTATGTCAACTACATAATCTCTCCTCATAGTGGGGATTAGTCGTATTCTTATTAGTTCTTATTGTAATGTGATCAATTTCATGAATACAAAAAATATATGTGCTAATTAGTTGTATCTTGAAAACATTTATGCGATGTTGCCTTGTCTGCCTTGTATGTTTCATTAGAAAAGGGATTTCATTAAGTATAAATATAAAGCTATGGTACTTAGACATTAAAAAAAAAGTGTGTCTCAAAGCTTGTGACTATTTCCCCTAAAACTCAAACTCATTCAAAATAACCTTGAGAAAGGTTTTGCTCAGTACTTCCAAACTTACATTCTTAAACATGTAATGAAATATTTTTACTAATTTATGACACAATTATTTGGCTGCGTGGGTTGATGGAGAACTCAGCTGAAACTGTTTACAAACTGTAATTATGTGTAACTTAGATCAATGAGATTCTAAAATACTGTTTTCCCTTTTCCCGTCATTTTGGTCTATTGTTAGTGTCTATATCTATGAAACTGCAATATGCAACTGTGTAAGACACAGTGCTGAATGGTCAGCACTCCAGGATATGGATATACCTTCTTACCTGATCCAGCTGATGCATAAGGCCAAAAATAAAATTGTCGTGTTGCCCTCAACCGTCCGACCCTAAATCCTGAAAAATCAGGGTCGGAATTTTTTTTTTTTTTGAATGATGATTTTTACAGATTTGTTCAAAAAAATCAATGTTTTTCACTTAAAATTAATATTTTATTGAAAGACTAGTCTTTAATTGATGTCTAACAGGTATCCAGAAGTCAAAATTGACAAATGTCCCTAATTGAAGAAGCATTATTTAATATTTGAGGATTTTTAAAAACTGAAGGTTTGTAAAAAAAAAAAAAAAAAAAAATCTGACCGTATGACCCAACTTTCCCATTTTCCCACTTGAGGGCAACACAACAATATTTTTTTTTGCCTAACCTGTATGACAGCCAAGCAGCTTGTGTTTGCACTGAGAAGGGCAATGGAGACTGGTTTCATCTGGGCCAGGGAGTCAGACAAGGCTGTATTCTCTCCCTGACACACTTAAATCTATATGCAGAGTAGGGAGCCTATATCATGAGACATGCAATGGATGGTTGGTCTTGTGGGCCATCCATTGGTGGTTGAATTGTAAACAACCTGTGTTATGCAGACAATACCACCCTTATGTATGGCTGAGATGGGTGAACTCTTAAACATGTCAAGAACAGAGTATACGGTTAGGCCTCCATCTCAATGTCAGAAAGACAAAACAATGTCAAGAATACTGTTAGGCCTCAATGTCAGCAAGACAAAACTCATGGCAATAGGGTTTGATGGTATAGAAGAATCCCTTCTTGTTGGTGGGAGAGGTTGAAAGGGTTTCTCAGTTTAACTTCTTTGGATCTCTGATTATAAGGTAGGGAGAATATATGGTGGCAATTATCCGGATCAGCTATGGTTAACCTATCCAAGTATAGGAAAGGAATCACTAGAAACATGGAGATCTGCCTTGTTAAGGCTCTCATCTCCCCAATCGCCACTTATGCATGCGAGGCATGGACTCTAAACAAAGCTGACCATAACAGAATACACACTTTCAAGATGTGGTGCTGGAGTCATATACTGCGCATCTCCTGGACCCCCAAAAAGATCCAATTCCATTATCTTAGAAGAGATTGGAGTGAACAAATGACTTCTGCAAAGCCATCAGCATGCAGATGTTTAGATACTTTGGCCACATCGCAAGATGTAAAGGTGATCATTTATAAAAGGTGATGCAAGGTTTGGTTGAAGGAAAAAGGAGTCAAGGAAGACAAAGGACATGGTGGATTAATCAAGTTAAGGCTTTGTAGGGTGCCCTCTCCAAGAAAGTCACAAGTACCAATCAACCATGCATGCAACTACAAAAACACAAAATAAATTAGGCACTCAATTGGACAAGCGGGCTTGCCATGGCAGAAGGGGGAAACAGAACAGTAAATTGGGAAATTTTCAAGTCTGCATTTTGGATCACTTTTTAGCAAACTTTGCACAAATGTTCCAGTATTTTTTAAGTGAAATAATTGATAACTAGTAGTATAGGTTCTCTTTTTCTATTTTTTGGAATGTTATCAGAATCCCAGCTGCACATTCCCTACCCAATCCAAATTCAAGTACCTACACCCAGGTTACATCCCTGATTTATCAAAGCTGAACATGAAGCTTACTTTTGATGATACAACCACTCTTGGTACCAGACATCATCCTGATATCACTGCAGGGTCATACATTTTGGATTCAACTTTAAAATGTCAGTTGACTAATTAAGTAGCACCTGACACCTGCATGACTAATAGCAACATAACAATTGGTGTGAAGCATTTATTAGCTTCATAGATATTTCGCTCTTGTAGGTTGCGTTCACATTGTCTTACATATGCCTGGCTGAACTTGGTTGGTGCAAGTTGCTGTGGTAGGCGCAACCAGTAGTGGTAGGAGCAGCCAGGAGTAGTGGCAGTGTGAACGATGGGCAGCATAAGTTCCACCAGGCGTAAATCCAATAATTTACTCCTGACAAAAGTCAGGAGTAGCGAGCTATGCATAATATCCACCAGGCATATTTTGCAATATGAATGCTGCTATGCCTGGCACCTGGTATAAGTTCGAACTTCTTTTGGTCATAAGATGCACCAGTTATTTAGTTATGTTTAGTTGTGGCATTAAAATACCCAAACAATGAAGTTTCCGATGATACAGTTCTTTCAGGGACACCCTGTATATATTTAGCTGCCCGAGCGAAGTAAACCACGCAGACGCGCCGGACGCGAGTTGTTAAACGGTGATGAACAACGGTGAAACATGATTGAATCCCTTTCAACAACGAAAAGAAGCTAAATATCGTATAATTCACGATTATTTTGTTAGAATGTTAGTTCATCATTGCCACTCAGCCTTACAAAAACTTCGATGATTTCTCTTTTGATATCAGCAATAAAACTACAGAATAAAACGGCAATGTTTAGCCGCTACCTGAAAAATACTGAATTCAACTTGTAAGCTGGCATGCATAACGAATTTTCGCGCTCTCGCGAACGCGTAGTCTCGCTCGCGTTCGCAGATACGCTTACAGTAAAAGTGTGGGTTCATCACGGTTTAACAACGGTTGGCTCCTGTACAAAGGTATAGGAAGAGTTGTTGAATTTAGCATTAATCACATGGATATGTTCCTGTTCAAACTTGTTCAATATTGCTATCAGGGGATCATTGAATATAAATGTATTGAATTGCAAGTAAATGAAGCCATATATTAAAGGCAAATGTAACCTAATTGCCTGAACAGTTTCATATACATGTCTAAACAATGACTTATCACATTAGTTGCAGTGATGCATTATAGTGCTCAAAGGAGTCTGCTGGAATACATGGTCTAGACTTAAAAGTGATGCCTTCAGCTGAGGTAATAAATAAAAATAGCATCATTTCTATTGTCTGACCTGTTCTTGGTGCAAGGATTTTCTCATTTTCATTCGTTTTTCCTTTCCTTTCTGCCAAAATGTAAAACTTTGTAATGTTGATCAGGGTCAAAGTTCCAGCGGCATACATGCTGAAGTCGACTAGTATAGCAATGCTTTTAGTAGCATTGTCTCTAAGGGTGCCTCTTAGGGAACAATAATACATTAACTTCTTGCAACAGCATTGTATGAGAACAATACAAAAGTTCTCCTTAGTCATTGAGAAAAGGCCCATGATACCACACCTTGATTGACATCTCCCATCCTCAATTCTACTCTGCCATTCTAATAACAAGTGATAGCCAAATAAAGTCATACAATTGAGCAACACTTTGATATGATAAGTGATTTTCAATTTCCCTATGCCATACAATTTTTATCACTGTACCATAAAGATTAGGCAAATTTGTACAGTATTTTTAAATTAATGCTTCAGAGCCAGGCGTCTAACTGACATGCAGGGCAGCTTAAATTTAATATACCTGACAATCCATATCCTTTGCCCATTGGGTATAAAAAATCATTATCAAATCAACTTGTGTAATAGGTGTTCATTAAGCTGGAAGCCAGTAATTTGTTCAGTGTTATGGATGAGATATTGCTTGTGGTTGACTGCTTTGGATATAAATGGTGATTATCAAACAATAAAATTCCCTTTTGCAAGAGGTCCTAACATTTGGGAGAGCGAGTTGACGCAGCGGTAGTTCCCTCGCCTTGCACCACTGAGGTCCCGGGTTCAAGCCCTGGCCATACCCAAGGACTATATGTGCACTTGGTTTATCCTGATTCCATGCTCTCTCTCGCAGGTTTTCTCTGGGATTTCCGGTTTCCTCCTGCTTTAAAAAAAATTGGTGTTTAGTTGTTTGGTTATCAAACACTTCCTTCAGATAAGTGCAGATAGGTTTGCGCCAGGTTCAGCAGCAACTAGCCTAGTTGATGCGATCAGATTGTGGTGATTCACAATCAGATCACATCAACTAAACAATTACAGTGTGATACACATGGGCTCCCCGGGGGTCACTCTCACACAAAAGTGCCTCCCACCCGCGTCCGAACACCTCTGAAATGCACCCTTAATGGCGAATTTTCACATAACCAAATTGCACCCCTTAATGGCGAAACATGTGCAAAATCCTACCCTAAATGGTGTAGCACATGCAAAAACCATACCCTAAATGGCGTCAACTTGGAAATATCTATATTGATACCCTAAGTGGCGTAAACAGGGAAATGAGCTAATTTGATACCCAAGGTGTCTTTTTGATGTTGCAGACATTATAGATACTGAAGCAAACATGCACAAAAGTAACAAGAATCAATTAAAAAGTGGTGATTTTGATCAAATTAGTGCAAACTCACTCAAACAATAATATTACTAACCCTAAACATCTAAGGATTTGGCTGAAAAAGGACCCCTAAATGGCAATGCCTTCTGAAAAAGTACCCCTTTTTCAAAAAGACGTCGCCGCCGCTGTGTGGTGAAAAACATACCCTTTTAGGCGCTTTTCTTGGACACGGGTGTGTGTAGCAAGTCAAGTAGTGAGTGCAGGCCTCCAAAAACCTGAGGAACGGCGTTCCCAGAAAGGTCACAGAGGTCACAGAAAAAAAATTGCAAATAAAAAAACAAAAAAAACAAATTATTTTTATTTTTTTATTTTTTCAAAGTTTTCGGCGACCTTATAGAACCACTGGACCTATTATGAAATTTCAGGATCATTCACAGTTAATTTTTAAAAAAAGAAGAAAAAAAATCAGAAAAAGATTGTAAAAACGTAAAAATTACAGTTTGTTATTCTGTATATGCAAACCATTAACTAATATTTATTTCTTCATCTATCACATATTATAGATGCATTGGTTTTCCATGCATTTATAATATGTGATAGATGAAGAGGTAAACACAAGTTATTGGTTTGCATATTAAGGATAACAAACTGTAATTTTTTCCCATTTTTTTTTTCAAATTATCTGTGAATAATCCTAGCCCTTCAGAATAGGTCCAGTGGTTCTTCAAAGTTGCAGAATACTTCTAAAAAAATGTTAAAAAATAAATAAAAAATTGTTTTTTGATTTTTTTTTACCGACATCTGACATCCAATAATCGGTTGAGCCCTAGATAGATGTGATTATACCCGGTATCTATCATATACTATAGATATGTACTATGACTTACAACCAAAAAAATGACAACATTGTTGGAAATTTGTGAGTTTTGACAGTAATACTTTGAAATTTTAAGTTGTGTTTTTTTGTGAAAAAGGATGTAAATTTTTATAGAAAACTGTTCCAAAATAAGCCTCAGATTGCATGAGAGAGCATCTAAACCCTGAGAGCTTCCAGGGCTTTCCAGGGCCCTGCACCCCGGCCGTTAGGACTTCGCGCTCGTGATGTCCGCTACGCGCACATAGGCCTATTTCAGTTATTTCACAGAAACTTTCCAGCACTTGTCATTAAGTTCCCAGACAACAGAAAATTTTCTGGAGGCCTGAGTGAGTGACCCCCCCCCCTGGGATGGGCTCCTTTGCCATAGGGTAAATTTCATGTACAAATAGAGAGCTCCCTCCTCTGAAAATCCCAACCTGAATTACGGATCTGTGCATATTTACTGGTAGGATGTTTACAGGAGGGCATATTTAGTTTATGCCTAAAATTCCAGTTATGTCAAGGGAGTCCATATACACCATTAGGCAAATCTTAAACGGTCTTGGATCCAAAACATAAAAACAATAAAATTGGATGCTTTACGCCCAATATTTACTGGTCTCGCTATGAGTTATAAAATATTGAACTCGACTAAGTCTCGTCCAATATTTTAAACCTTTTAGCTCGACCAATAAGTATATGCTCAATCAATCCAATTTTATATCACTTTTATCTATTGTTCTCCTACACAGTATACATATTTAACAAACTCTACTCCACTCAAAATAATCATTACATTCCCGGAGTACACTAATGTGATATTTAGTCCGCACAATATGAATATTCTTGTGCAATACACTCGTTTTCATGCATTCACCTGTGTAGGAACGACCTTGTGCACAGTAAATGGAGAAAGGATTCAACATAGCACTGAAAGCTTTGAGATCCAGCGTGAAAGCCACAGAGCATGAAACTCTGTCTGATTTACATAACACTAAACAAGGCATCATTTTTTTAGAGCCAATGCCCTTTATATCAATTCAGTGTTCTGGTTTAATGGATTCTAGATAATATTGCTTGGATGGGGATGTGTATGCTCAATTACTGGAAATACTACTTTGGACTAATAAGTAGCATTCACTTATGCACCTAGGTTTTCCATGAAAACAATAGACAAATCCTAAGCGGTATCCACCTATATGCTCCTAGTTCTATATATTTTTGTTCGTGACATCGAACAAGGTAATTAGTTGATCATTGTAAAATGTCTGAAAATAATTGATGATGTAGATGAAGTAGCGTGCCAAGCTTCAAGCATGACAACAAATAAAGAAACTGCAGCTGAGCCTGGTAGCAAACACGCTGATTTAAAGTGTTTTGAAAGTCTGTAAAATAATTAATGATACAGATGAAGTATCGTGTCAAGCCTCAAGTATGACAACAAAATAATAAAGAAAGCGCAGCTGAGCCTGGTAGCAAACACGCTGATGGAAAGACATTGGCCTAATGAATGGCATGTTGTGAAGTGGGACATTTATGTGGTATTCATTTTTTAGGATGCAATTTGAGTTACAATTCTGAATACATTTTGAATTTGAGAATGTTTGGCAAGTCTACTATAGGTCCCTACTCAGTCTCGATGCTAAAAATTATAGTGGCTAACTATGGTCATCCTAAACATTGTGCAAAAGAGGTGTGTCTTTGTAAGTTAGGACAGACTCCACAATTGTAACCATAGAGGGTATTTGGTTATTCATTATATCATGGTAATTATTCACTGTAATATTGCTGGACAGGTATCAACTAGAGAGAAAAAGAAACTTGATATAGTCTTAAAAACCCGTGTACCCAGCAGAAGCAAAAATGTTTTTAAAATGTTACAAAAGCATCAGATTATATAAGGCCATGAAACATTTTAAAAATGTTTAAAAAAACAAAAACCACAACAACAGCATTTTACTAATGTTGTCAAAATATAATATAAAATATTTCTGGTAAACAAGTTTGCAAAATATTTTGTCAATGCTTAAATAACAGTATGTTGGAATGTTTTGCTGCAAGTTTTCAAAATTGTGAATGTTATGAAATCATTTCCTCTCTCAGACGACATGCCGGTGTATCAGCCATTTTTTACAAATTGAGATAAGATAAGTTTCATAATCTATAAAGCTCTATATTCAGACAAACTTTCAAGACACTATGTCGCAAATATGTGACATGATCTGCTCCATGGGGCCAAAGGAGACAATTTTACAAATTGAGTTAGCCTAATATTACTACAAGGTAATAATTATAGTATCATATACTGATAACACCAAAGGTCTAGCATACTTTGTTCTTAAGTTATGAGGTTTTGTGATGTATATTTTCTTATGTATTTTATTATTTTTACTCCATATTTTTGCCTTTATCTCAGTTTCAAATTTGCCGCCCATGGACCAGATCGTGTCACATATGTGACATACACCACTATTTTGGTATATCACGGCTGTGTGGCCAATATGGATATGAATTCAACTATTATTCGACATACTGGCGTATCACGTGTCCTATGTCAATTTTTGAATGGAGAATAATTTTTCAAAAAAATTGACATACTGACGTATAAGTTTAATGACTAATTACAATTAATTGGTGAATGACAACAATGTATTTTATACAATAAATGTAACTTCAATATTTATATTTTCAAATCCATTCAAGAAAAGGGGACATTTTAATCGAGGCAATGTATGACAAATGTTGAAATGTTGCAAAAACTTCAGACGCAATTATCTCAAAATGGCCATTTTCGTGATATACCACTATGTTATCCGAGCGATGAATTTTCATATCCTTATATATCCTGACATTTAAACATTTTGTGTTTGCTGGGTACCACCCACAATAAAATAAAGACATGGTGATAATTGATTGTGTTTGGCAAAAGATATGAAATTTTCCACTGAGCCCCATCTGAAGTAAATCTATTTACATACCTTCAATACTGAATGTCTTTGATCTATTGCACCTCACTTTCCTATGATACCCTACAGATAGAAAGTATTCAAGGATGAATGAGCCTCATATATGCTTTTATATATATTTTCACATACATTCTTCTTGTATTTTCTCTAATCAATAGCAACACGATTCAAAGGATATAAGCAATTGCCACAGGCAACAAAGATATTTGTTGTTTCATTTTTATTGCTATTTACCTGAGGTGTTGAAAAATAGAAAGGAAATGTGTACTTCTGTAAATACCTTGCTCATCTTCAAAAGAGAAATCAATGGAAACTACTTGGCAATTCAAAATGCTATGACAAGTCCCATCTCATTGTAAACGAGTCAATTTAATAAAATAATGGGCGCACCTAGACAAAGTTGGAAAACCGAGGTTTTTGCTTGCCAGTGGGTCTAAACACCCTCCTGAACAACATATATGGGAAATGGTAATTTTCATATATCCAAAATGGCCCCTAATGCAGGGCTCAAATTTCAAAATTGGGTGAATATGGATTTAAAAAAACCCATCTAATTGTATTCCTCTCAATATTAGGATTCAGAAAAAGTATAGTTTGACATATCTCCGATGTTCAGGTCTTGAGTTAGGGCATAAAGGTCAAATTTCAAATTTTGGTCTCCATCATTGTCCACAGTTGTAAAAAAAAATGCTCATATTTTGATCAAAGTGGTCTCAAATTGTTCTGCTTGGAAAAACATTTTAACCAAAGAATAGTTTGCCATATCTCAGATGTTTCATTACCTGGGTATAAGGGTGTGAGCGAGTCCCGGGAATTCGAGTCCCGCCCGATAATCCTATTACCCAGGCAGGAAATTCCCTGCCCGGTACCCGAAATTTAAAAAAATAAATAAAAAAATTATTTTTTTTCAAAGTTTTTTTTCAGTTATGTAGTGTCTCTGGACCTAGACCTAAATGCTAGGATCGTGGTTGACCTAAAAAAAAAATTGAATTTTGCACATTGTTTTGTAATTTTAATATGAAAATTGATACATAGTTTTCATGTCATACTCTATTAATGATATCAAAATGCATTCAAATTCAATGTATTTTGATATCATTAATAGAGTATGACATGAAAACTGTGTATCAATTTTCATATTAAAATTACAAAACAATGTGCAAAATTCAATTTTTTAAAAAATTTTTAGGTCAACCATGATCCTAGCATTTAGGTCTTTTTTTTTTTTTTTAATTTTAATTTTTTTTGTAATTTTGGGTACCCGGTTACCGCTTGAAAAATGCGCGGGTACCTGGGCACAAAATTACCCGAAAATCAGACCCCTACCTGGGTAACAGGGCAAACAAGTTGAATCATGTTAACCTTGATCTTGATGTTGCCCAGCTAACAAAACACCCAAGATATTGCAAACTATTATATGTTTACACAATTTGAGACCACTTTTTGCTTTCTTACTTACATCTGTGCCCTCATTCTGTGTTTGTTTGTTAATATGTATATGTATGGGGGTGTTTGTGCAGGGGTTGAGGGTGCATATAGGTTTCATTTGTTTATTCTGTTAAATGAGGGCATTAACCAGATTCATAGCTGCAATGGATTGTTGATAATTTAAAAATGCATTTGATGCTATGTCCTCATTTAACAATTTGATCTGGTGTGTCCATAGTCATATACTGAAAGTTAAGTTTTTGATTGGAGGATGCATACCAAATGTCCATGTTTGATAGCAGGAACACTGAGTGGTGTTGTGCAGGTGTTTGTACTCGGGGTGTGTACATGCATGAGCATTTGAAAACTATGTTGATAGTGGAACATAATCTGGAAATCTAACTATTTGGTAGTTTACTTTCACACAAGCTTTTTAGGCATGTGCTCGTTGCATCAATGGCTTGCATTCTAATGATTATGCAATGTCATGTTTAAGATCTGCAATTGCAGTGTAAAGTTTCATTCAACTACTCAATGTCCTCCGAAGCAATGACATCAACCACAATCACTGGAAAAAAATCTTTCCTCAAAATATCAATAGCACTAACTCAATTGTCAATATAACAACACAGTGCAAAACTTTGTCAGTTCATATGAAATCTAAACTGACATGATAATAATTGATCAGGTTATTGCTCAGGGGTTGCTTTCAAAGTCAACAAAGAAAGATATGGATCATGCTGACCTACCATGCCAATATCATTCCGGGTGTTTGTGTATAACATGTAGAATGCCAGAATAAACTTTAAGTTGTCTGATTTGATTGCTGCAGAGAATAACAAATGGTGTGATTTCTGGAGGCATGTGCCTAGGGTTGGAAGTTGTGAGTTAAGTCTTGGGCTATAGCTGAAGATGGGAATCATGCTAAAATAGGCTTGTTATGCTTAAGGAGTAGCTAGGAGTGGTGATTTTGATAGTCTTAGTGCATATTCTTAGCATAACAATGTGGGTGCAAAGATGAGATCGGATATTGGCTGTGGATATTTTCCTCTTATCATTGTAATGTACCTGAATCAGCATGTGACGAGAGTGACGAGAGCAAGAGATGACATCAGAGAAACCTATGATGCGTACCAGTTGGATGCAACTGAGGAAAACAGACACAGATATAAGGAAGCCAAGGCAAACTTAGAGGAAGCATATAACACTGCTACGGAAGAAGATCTAAGTAAAAGGCTAAGAGCAGTTGAGGAAGCGCATGACAACTGCAAGCATGGACAAAGCTGGAAGCTAATTAATGAAATAACTGGACGGAAAGCATCAATGAAAGGTCAGCTGAAGGGAGACACACAGAATGAAAGGATTAACAACTGGTTCACCCACTGTAAAGATCTTCTAGGTAGCCCTCCAGAAATAGATGGAGAAGATGAGGATATTGTACCAGTGGCCAAGGATCTCAACATCAATGTTGCATCATTTAGTCAGGAGGAATATGCAAAGGCAAAGTCTGCACTAGTAGAAGGGAAGAGTTGTGGAGAGGATGGCATTCCACCAGAGGTACTTAAAAGATGTGATCTGGATGGCATAGTGTTGGACTTTTGCAACAATGCACTGATTAAAGGAAGCAAGCCTGACCAGTGGTCTATCCTCAACATAGTACCAATTCCTAAGTCAGGAGATCTTAGTCAAGCAGGAAACTATCGAGGGATAAGCTTAAGCTCAGTTGTAGCCAAGATATTCAACAAAATGATTCTCAATAGGATCAGGCCTGAAGTAGACAAAGTGCTTAGGATCAACCAGAATGGTTTCAGGGTAGGCGAACAACAGTAAGCCACATACTGGCCCTAAGGAGGATCATTGAAGGAGTGAAGGCCAAAAACCTGCCTGCAATAATAACTTTCATAGACTTCAGGAAAGCCTTTGATACCATTCATAGAGGAAAGATGCTGCAAATTCTCAAAGCCTATGGAATCCCTAATCAACTTGTGGAAGGTATAGCAAGAATGTATGAAGATACCAAGGCAAAAGTAGTTTCTCCAGATGGAGAAACTGATCTGTTTGATATACTTGCTGGTGTACTGCAAGGAGACACCCTTGCCCCATACCTCTTTGTGGTGGTTTTGGACTACGCATTGAGGGAGGCAGTCGAAGGCAGAGAAGAGCAGCTTGGATTCCAGCTGGAAAAGAGAAGAAGCAGACGAATAGGACCTGAAGTGCTAACAGATTTAGACTTTGCAGACGACATAGCCCTACTTTCAGAGGAAATCCACCAAGCACAAGAGCTACTGCAAAGGGTTGAATCATCTGTTGGAAAAGTTGGCCTCAAAATGAATGCTTCAAAAACAAAGTTCATGTCTTTCAACCATAGTCAAGAGATATCTATGCAGACAAACAATGGCACCAAACTAGATGAGGTGAGCGACTTCAAGTATCTGGGTGCATGGATGGCTAGCACGGAAAAAGACGTAAAAAAACATAAAGCAGCTGCATGGAGAGCATGTAACAGCCTCAACAAAATCTGGAGGTCAACTCTCCCAAGGAAATTCAAGACTCGTTTATTTTCTGCTACCGTCGAATCTGTACTAACCTATGGCTGTGAAGCATGGACCATGTCTCCCAAATTATGTAAAGAACTTGATGGTTGCTACACAAGAATGCTTAGAGCAGTTTACAACATCAATTGGAAGCAGCACATCACAAACAAAGAGCTGTATGGGGACCTACCGAAACTTTCACAGAAGATCAGAGAGAGGAGGACACGTTTCGCTGGGCATGCATACAGAAGCAAAATGAGCCTGTAGCCAAGCTGATCCATTGGACACCAAAACATGGAAACAGAAAACCTGGCAGACCCCCTCTAACATACGTGGATGTATTGAAACAGGACACTGGACTGGATGTTATGGATTTGGGAACGGCCATGCAGGACAGAAGGGTTTGGCGTGCTGTTGTAGTTCGAGGACACCACTCATCTTAAGCAAAGAATCAGCATGTATTAAATCTAAATATTTATATTGCATTTTAAGCATCTACATTGCTGTTGCCAAGTACCATGAAGCAACAGGTTGGAAGTTTGATTATTAGCCTGTGAGAACCTTGAAATTGTGTATTTTGATCAAATGATTATCATAAAGAAAATATGATACGCTATTCTAAGTTTAGTAATTTTTGTCATATAAAAGCAATGCACAACTTATACTGAAGCTCTTTATGCTATCTACTGATGATAGCAAAATAAAGAGTTTAGTCAAATATACCACAAGGAATTAATACCTCTGTGCATTGTATAGAACTAAGCTATTGACGTTTTTCAAAGTTGAAAATCTTTTAAAAACCAGATTGTCTCAGCATCAGGGAAACTTGGGCATTTATGTGCAGCCAAGTCTGGACAATTATCCTATCAGTTCCACTTGAGCCATATCAAGTCCTCTTGAAAGTTTATGCTATTGATTTGGGTCATGGTATTGGAATGATGTAGGAGTTGTTGTGTTGTTATAGCAACAATCCCAGATTCTTGGCCATTCAGATGGCACTTTAGTGGGGTGCAGCCAATCAGGTCTCTGCTTTAATTCCATTTCTTTTGTTGTGTTCACACCTTTCTTAGTAAGCCACTTGCATTTGCTCCTCCGATCATGCTGGACCAAAAATCCCACCCACCCTCCCAGTAGCTGGAAGGGTAATTCAGTTATCTCATTTGTCCAAGATGCTTCAATAAAAGTATGTCAAATTATGCTACTCTCCGCTTTGTCTGGAGTTTTCTTCAAATCCTGAAGAATCTCGTCAGTAGATTGTCTCCACTTTCTACTACGCTTTGTGATGGCTTTATGAATGCTTTGTATGGAGTTTCTTCAAATCCTGAAGAATCTCGTCAGTAGATTGTCTCCACTTTCTACTACGCTTTGTGATGGCTTTATGAATGCTTTGGATGGAGTTCTTCAAATCCTGAAGAATCTTGTCTGTAGATTGTCTCCACTTTCTACTACGCTTTGTATGGAGTCTCGTCAATACCTGATGAAACTTGTCTGTAGATTGTCTCCACTTTCTACTACGCTTTGTATGGAGTCTCGTCAATACCTGATGAAACTTGTCTGTAGATTGTCTCCACTTTCTACTACGCTATGTATGGAGTCTCGTCAATACCTGATGAGACTCGTCTGTAGATTGTCTCCACTTTCTACTACGCTTTGTATGGAGTCTCGTCAATACCTGGTGAAACTTGTCTGTAGATTGTCTCCACTTTCTACTACGCTTTTAATGGGAAATGTATGCTTTTATGGATTTTCTTCAAATCCTGAAGAATCTCGTCTGTAGATTGTCTCCACTTTCTACTGCGCTTTGTATGGAGTCTCGTCAATACCTGATGAAACTTGTCTGTAGATTGTCTCCACTTTCTACTACGCTTTGTATGGAGTCTCGTCAATACCTGATGAGACTCGTCTGTAGATTGTCTCCACTTTCTACTACGCTTTGTATGGAGTATCGTCAATACCTGATGAAACTTGTCTGTAGATTGTCTCCACTTTCTACTACGCTTTTAAAGGGAAAGGTATGCTTTTTATGGATTTTCTTCAAATCCTGAAGAATCTCGTCTGTAGATTGTCTCCACTTTCTACTGCGCTTTGTATGGAGTCTCGTCAATACCTGATGAAACTTGTCTGTAGATTGTCTCCACTTTCTACTACGCTTTGTATGGAGTCTCGTCAATACCTGATGAAACTTGTCTGTAGATTGTCTCCACTTTCTACTACGCTTTATGTAGAGTAATTTATGCTTATTTGAAGTATCTTTTTGGCTTGATTGTTTTTGTCAGTGGATTATTTCATTTATTAATATATTTTTTATAGTAAATTTTGGCTGACTTTTCAATAATTACCAGCTTATATAGGGATTTAAAGATTTAATTCATTGATAGAGTTGGCATTGTTTCTTCTTTTGGAGATTTCTGTTTATTTAATAATTGCGTTATAAATATTGTTTTCCAATTCAATCCTCTGTTTGATCCAAAGAGGTATCTGTATTTGCTTAAGATGAAATTTGGTTAAATGTGATACAGAAGTCAATTCTTGCATGTCCAGCCTATATGGTTGGCTTGTTGTACACATTTTTCCAATAATTCTTGTATTGTGTTATTAATAATATTTATTGGAAGATAAATAACTATTTATATTATGTCTTAACTGCTATGAAAGTGCTATGATTATTATATTATTATTATATTATGAAATCTATCATTATTTAACATTATTTATCTCAATTATATTTATGTATATGAATATAAAATTGTTGAATGGTCATAAATAGCTTAATAAATGGTCCTCATGATCGGAAGGGCAATGCGGAGTCTAATTATTGATTTGGTGTTGTGTTTTCCTGATGTCTCGAGACAACTGGTGATTGTTTTCTTTCAGTGTTATATTAGTTCAATTGACAAGCTAATAGGAAAAATACCTAAAATATTATGAAACATAGCAGCTGTGTTCATGATGATCGTTACTCCTGTGCATAAACCTTACTCCAACAGCAATACATGTAGTTACTCAATTACTTACATGATATGTGTCTAGATTCACTTAGATCTGATTTACACCTCACATGAACTGGGGATATGCCTGTCATAGTGCTTCCCAGTAGTGCTTACTCTCAGCCTTTTTTGTACCGGGGCCAGCAAATACCGGGGCCAGCAAAGCTGGCCACGGTACTTATTAATTGGATCAAGTTTGTTGTTGTTTCTAACTTTCTATTTGATAGTTTATGAATAAAACAGAAAATATTGTAAAAAAATTATCAAGTTGTCATAGCAAATAGAAATACCAAAATTGGTGTGTGAAGAAAGCAGAAGTTTTGTGTTGATTTTGCATGACTAAGGTAAAATCAGTATTATTTTAGGAACTTTCTTTCTAAATTGAAAATTGGGCAAATTCGCTGGTCCTCTTACCATGCACATTGACCTTATTAGAGTATAAAGTGCAGGGGACAATAAAATACTCAGTAAATGTGTCAGTGTGTGGTCATCATGTCATAGTGCTTTTCAAGCAGGGTCAAGGTTATCTAGCAGCGATCTTGCTATAGGTTAATGAAAATGTTTTGATGTCATTACACATCTATTCCAGAAAACTTACACATGAAAATTAATTGGCAGTTGGTGGGAGATAGAGAATAATTGGCAGGACAATTGGTTCTACATTTAGGAGTTTCACATGATAATAATAATAATGTTAGGATAGAAGAGGGTGTATGTTATGCCCTTAATCAAAAAGCCTGGTATCAAAAACTATTTGCACACATGATAAACAATTACCTTCTTTTGGATAAGTTGATTAACTTCATATATTTTTGTCTATAATATTATGATGATATAAAGAAAAATCAGAAATCAGTAAAATGTAGCTTTGGTGCAGATGTAACTAATTATGTTCCTACGTATATATCACTAGTCTTTAACCATGCTATAAACAAAATTAATACAATAGCATTGGGTTTCAGTATGTGTAGGCCTATAATATATTTGTTGTTTATATATTCCAAAAATAATTATTCTTAATATAGTGTTTAACATTCTGTGTGTTTAAATTTTCAAACCAGATTGTTATGAATTAATCTATACTAAAAGATGCGAATGTTGTTTGCTTTTACAAATTTCATTTGTGCAATCACAATTATACTATATTGGGCAAAATCGCCAATGAATTAGCTTCCGAAATTCTTGAGGATGTAGAAGGGATCACATTTGGTACCAAATGTTTGGAATCTATTCCATCTTTTTCAAATTTATGTAACAACGTAAAGACTGATGTTGAAAGAATAGCAACAAATGGAACTTGGCTCAAAATGTTCAAACAACCACAATCTTTACACTTAAAAATTATTTTTACTGTATATTTATATTTAAAAAAGAAAATGGTTGTTACTCAATGTAATCTACTTTTTGTTATATAATCTTCACATGAAATCATTCCTGTCCCGGTACATCCCTTTTTAAAGGGTTTTTTATCACATGAATAATATGATGATGTGATCAAGGAACTAGCAGTATGCCTCGACTATATTTATAAATATGTATGTATGCACATGACCACCTCCATGCTGCCATAACAGCTTGTAGATAGAGGAAGTCTGGAAGTAACTTTTGACACAGTGGGTGGTCTTTCTGTACATTGGAATGTGATGGTGGTAAACAACACCAGACTGTGCAGCAAAATGTATTTTGTTTAACTTTGTGATATTATTGTAAACGTTTTGCGTCGATAAATATTTTTTTCTGTCTGCAAATACTTTCAAAATGTTGTTTTTGATAACATATAATTTATTACAAATTCTGAATCCTCCCATGTGTAAAATGGTAATTGTGCAATTCAATTAATACTTTATTTGATATTTATCTGAGTTCCTATCCATATCGATGGCATGAGGATTTGGTCATGCTTGCTGGTCTTGGTATGTTGTGCCCATGAGTCACATGCATATACATAAATGCGTATTTATAAATATAGTGGAAGGTAGCTGGATTATCAGATTGAATTTGAACTTAGGTAATACCAATAGATGCCGCTATATGTAGAATGGTGATATATCTCGCTTTACACACAAATGTGACATGATCTAATCAAATCCATCATCTTCCTCATTAACGTTTTTCATCAAAAATAATTGCTTTTCTCATTGTATAATATTATAAAGTATATTTATATTATGCTATTTTCATTGCAACTCATAGTTTGTATTGTTGCATGATGAATGGATCAAACAAAATTGATTGATCAGATCAAACTTGGCAGATAATTTTATCTGGTACCCAGCAAACACAAAACATTTAATCTTATTGTCAGGTTATATAAAGATTATAAAATGGTTTAATAACTTTCCAAAACATTTTTTTAAACTTGATGCAAACATTCCAACATAATGTTATTTTAGAGTTGACAAAATATTTTGCAAAATGTTTGTAAAATATTTTACAATAATATTCTGACAACATTTTAAAAATGTTGTTGCAGTGTTATTTCATATAAAATGTTTAAGAATGTTTTCATGACCTTTATATAACCCGACATTTAAATGTTATTTGAATAAAACCAAGTGTGTTTATATAACACATTAAAAAAAAACATTTTTATGCCTCCACCGCGAGGCATACTGTTTTTGCAATGTCTGTGCTTCCGTCCGTGGTTCCTTCCGTGCTTCCGTCTGGATGCTCTATCTCGGGCATGGATGGGCGGATTGACTTCAGATTTTCAGGATAGGTGGGTCATGGTCAGAAACCCTGGATACTTTTTTGGGTGGGGCTTAAGGTCATATACTGAGGTCAAAGGTCATTTGAGGTCAACTTGTAAATTTGGTCTCATATGTGACACGATCTGGTCCATGTGGGCCAAAGGAGGCATTTTTGAAAATTGAGTTACTGTAATTATAACATTACACATATACGCATTTACTGAAAACACCAAAGGTCTAGCATACTTGGTTCTAAAGTTATGACGTTTTTTGATGTCTATTTTCTTATGTATTTCATTGTTTTTTACTCCATATTTTTAACTTCATCTCAGTTTCAAATTTACAGCCTTTGGCCCCCATGGACCAGATCATGTCACATATGAACAGTTCAAATCCTATTCCTACAAAACGTGGGTCATAGCTGCACTATGGGAACCCTCATCTATTGGTGGTGATTAAAGGTCATATACTGAGGTCAAAGGTTATTTGAGGTCAAATTTTAAAATACCATCTATATTTTTAAAATACCATCTATATAAAAATATGCTATTCTCTGTATGTGTGTCTGTCTGTCTGTTTGTCTGTGACTGCTAATGTGAGGCCGTTAGTCCTATGTGTGTGGGGTGGGGTCGGTGGGTCAAGATCATCCAGGGTCATCTGAGGTCAAATTATCAAAAACTGTCGTATGGGCATGAAACTTGGTGGGTACAGTCAACATTTAGAGCCAAATTTTGGAAGGTCATTTTGGAGTCATCTGGGGTCACCCAGGGGTCATCTGAGGTCAAATTAGTAAAAACTGTCGTATGGGCATGGAACTTGGTGAGTACAGTCAACATTCAGAGCCAAATTTTTGTAAGGTCATTTCAGGGTCATTGGAGGTCATCCAGAGGTCATCTGAGGTCAAATTAGTACAAACTATCATATGGGCAGGAAACTTGGTACAGTCAACATTTAGAGCCAAATTCTTTAAAGGGTCATCCGGGGTCATCCAGGGGTCATCTGAGGTCAAATTCAGTCTGCCCTAGAGGCTTCAAACTTTGTATCAACCTTTGTGTGCCAAATCCCTCCCTTAGGTGGAGGCATCACGGTCGACGCTGTGCATCGAAAACCGTGACATCCGAGAACCGCCGTCCATCTAGTTTTGTTTGCTGGGTAGCTGACCATATGTATGCACATTATTATGCTAGGGATAATTAAGTTACTGGGAGGAAATATCACTCACTGATTCACACTACTAGCAACTGCATATTTGTAACAAGTTATGGTTTATTAGTACTTCTTATGTTTTGCACATTAAATAACACATTACAATATTGCACAATAACCTGCACAATAAATCTTGCACAATAAACTGCACTGGTGTATAGACTTAATTAACTTGTTTTTTTGACATGTGTCTGCCTTCTTCGTTTTGCACGCAACATCTTCTATATTATTAATCACGTTTGAAAGCTTAATTTGAAACATTAATCATCTGCGGCTGTGACTTAATTAAGAAGACTGGAAAAAATTGTTGGCACACTTGTACTAAACAATTCATTTGTCACACAATCCAATTAAATTGACTCGGATCAAAGTTGAACACTTTTAGAATTTAGATACTACCATTACTAATTTGATCAGTACTAACGGAAACACTGAAGCTTTGTTTTTCAATGTTTTTCTATGGCAAAAGTGTGATTAATCTGTTTGGATACAAGATTGTATTAAATCTGTAAATAAATCCCCAATATGTGGTGAGCCACTGTTTCAATTCCTCTATATTTGCATACAAAGTATTCTAGGAAAATCCACATAGAATACAACAGTAAATCTTAATCCTGTGTGAGCCATGCAGATCACCTGTCAATCAGTTTGTGCTGTGTTTGTGTCGATTTCTGGGAATTAAGGGGGTTCTACACCCTGTGGTAAATTTGTGACTATTTTTGCATTTTCTCAAAAAATAATAACACACTGGTAACAAAAGTTATGTATATTATTGGGGCAAGGAATCCAATTACTACACTGAAATTTCAGTGACTCAAGACAAGCGGTTCAGTATATATAATAGGAAATAAGGTACATCCTAGCGGTTTCAGCAGTCAAGTTAGTTCAGCAGTCAAGTTAGCTCAATCGATAAGGCGTTCGACTATGGTGCGAGAGGTTGCGAGTTCGAACCCTGGTGGTGCCTAATATGCTCTCGTGGAAAAATTGAGTTAGCTTGAAATTCCCTTGGACAAGGAACTCACTGCTAATTTGTCTCGTTGTAACCCGTACGAAACTCGGGGAGCTGATCCTGGTTGCGATGGTTATTGTGGAATGTCTAGGGTGTGCGCTCTTGAAGCAGCAATGTCCCTGAATTGTTGTTTAATGGTTTATGGAATGATGTGGGGCCATAGTGATCAGCGACAACCTGTAAAGTGTGCTGAGGCTTGTGGATCAACGTCAGGCGTTGTGCCAAAGCGTAGCGCACTATAAATCACTGCGCTTTTTTTTTTTTTTACCTCTTTTCTTATCATAAATAACGAACTGCTTGTCTTGGGTCACTGAAATTCCACTGTAGTAATTGGATTCCTTGCCCCTATAATAAACATAACTTTTGTTACCACTGTGTTATTAGTTTTTGAGAAAACTCCAAAAATAGACACAAATTTATCGAGGGGTGTAGTACCCCCTTAATGAACTTGAGATAATGGTGTGCACTTACACCTGGACCTTCAGATGGTGTGAACATGCCTAATATTCTGCTCTAATGCTACATGCTGTTTTTGGTTGAAATTTTTGGCAGGAAATAATCCTGCCAAAATATTAACGTAATCTTTTCCCACAACTAAATATCATAGTCAGGAAATTCATGATGCATCTGGTAGCTTAGATCATAACTTTCATATACTTAGTTGCAATTATCCCAGATAATTCTTGATTTGTTTTTACAGGGTCTTGAATTGTCAAGATTTTTGATCAAAAATCATCACTCGGTGTATTTTGAAACGCAAGGCCATAACTCTTCTCAAATTAGCCCCAAATCATAATTCATTATACACATGTACGTAGCAAATACCAATGAGAATAATTGGACATTGTTTGCTGAATCTAAATTTGATTTGATTTTATTTCATAATATTTCTAGAATTTTGACTTGTTAATCCCTTTTTGGATTTCCCATTCAAATTCATTAATATGTGATATTTTGAATAAATTATGAGTACGCTTACCTTTCTGCAACACTACCCGGTAGCATTGCGCTTCTGATGACAGCCAACATTTTGGCTGAAAACAGTCCCTTCCTATCATTTGTGAACAAAATATGTCTCAAAATTACGTACATTACACATATATATTGTCACTACGAGGAAATGAAGAGAGCTATTTACGTGTGGGGTATCTATTGTAAGCTATTATGGTATAGTATAACTTGCAAGTGACCAGATATGTCAGACGGATGTGGTTCGAACCCTGGTGTGAATTTCAGTTACTAATGTGCTGTGCCGTTTTTCAAACACACCCATGAATGAAATTGATGGCCAAGTACCCTTAATAATTTCACAATGAAGCTCAACCCATGGACTGAAGTTTTATTTACCAGCGATGAACAAGTTTCCGTCTTTATTCATGGGTACAGTAATAAGTATTGACTTTCTAAAGATTGGGAACATTAAGCTCCTTCTCTATACAAATTCCTCTCACTATTCCATGACTGTTTCTACATTTTCAACAGGTTTACTCCTCAATTTTCATTCCTATTTATCATGTCTATAGCCTCTAAAATCCATTTGAAAACACTTTACACACAGCTCAAGTTTCAAGATAGCAACTCAAGAAGTTAATGGAAGGTGTCCCTGGTGTATTGATTTATATTCATGTCTTTTTATATTTTAGTGTTATTTAAAAGGAGCATATCCAGATTAGTAACCTTTGCTTGCCCCACATGAATTGGGCTATCATTTGATACGAAACAATAGGGGCCCAGCACAGTTTTTAACCTGGCTTAATCATTCATACATTCCTTTCCTTGGCCCAATTGTAAATGCATCATGGGGATTGGTGAGAGTGGAATTCTGAAATATATCTACAGCCCAATTGGTTTCCTTAAGCAGTTTGCCAGCTCAGGTGTTGTTCCCTACAAGTGATTGTATATACTCTAGCACCCTTCAGCCTTCACATTGTAATGGTTTGTCTACGATGTGTCTTTATATAAAATAGTGTAGTATAATGCATGTATATATACTAGAAGAAGCTCAGCACTGTAGGGGATTTATTTGCTTAAATATAAGCAATTCACATCAGATCTCCTCAGACTGTGTCATCTACAGTGATGGTGAATTCCGCCAGACATGCTTTAGTCATAATGAACTTGGAATCGTTTCATCTAGATATTTGAATCCTTCATCAGTCGGCCACCAGTGTGTACTAAAATACTCCATCAGAAATAAATCCTGTATACAGTCTAATTTTCAATTAAATTACAAGTCTTACTTGTACTGGAATTAGTAAGAATCTGTTCAGTAAATTGATGTTTATAAGATATATTTAGAGCAAAATTGTGTCCCAGTACTTGGAAGCTATTTCTATAAATTAAAATTAGGATTTGAGACACTGTCATTCATAATCATTGATGCTTCAAGCTCTGAAAGGAGTGATTAAGGTTAAACAAAGTGTTGAAGGGCTTTACCTCCAGAAAAAATATATTATTACCTTATACGTAAGAAAATATGTCTACTTATCATGTGAAATTTAAAAAATTCGGAAAAAATTGTGTGAAAATGTGTTTTAGCCTATTTTTTCAGCTGTTATCAAGCACTATTATTCGATTTGTTAGGCGAAATGTCAACCGTGCTAGCATGGTCAACCATGGTCAACCATGGTCAAAACATGGTTGACCATGGTTAACTATGGTCAGCGATGATCAGCCATGGTGGCTTGACCATGGTCAACCATGGTTGCCATGGTCACCATGGTATACCATGGTCGACCATGCTTTAGCATGGCCGAGCATGGTCAGCCATGGTCTTCACCTCACTTGACCATGGTTGACCATGGTCACTTTTAAGTATACCATGGTCAACCATGCTTTATCATGGGTGAGCATGGTCAGCCATGTTCATCACCTCACTTGACCATGGTTGACCATGGTCACTTCAAGTATACCATGGTCAATCATGCTTTAGCATGGGTGAGCATGGTCAGCCATGTCATCACCTCACCTGACCATGGTCACTTCAAGTATACCATGGTCAACCATGCTTTAGCATGTGTGAGCATGGTCAGCCATGGTCATCACCTCACCTGACCATGGTTGACCATGGTTACTTCACGTATACCATGGTCAACCATGCTTTAGCATGGCTGAGCATGGTCAGCCATGTTCATCACCTCACTTGACCATGGTTGACCATGGTCACTTCAAGTATACCATGGTCAATCATGCTTTAGCATGGGTGAGCATGGTCAGCCATGGTCATCACCTCACCTGACCATGGTCACTTCAAGTATACCATGGTCAACCATGCTTTAGCATGTGTGAGCATGGTCAGCCATGGTCATCACCTCACCTGACCATGGTTGACCATGGTTACTTCAAGTATACCATGGTCAACCATGCTTTAGCATGGCTGAGCATGGTCAGCCATGGTCATCACCTCACCTGACCATGGTTGACCATGGTCACTTTTAAGTATGCCATGGTCGACCATGCTTTAGCATGGCTGAGCATTGTCAGCCATGGTCATCACCTCACCTGACCATGGTTGACTCTGGGTAGTGAATGAGAAAAAGCGCCCTCTGTTGTTATTAATCGTATTTAATGCGTATTTACAACGTTGTGAATAAATATTTGACACCATAGAATATAAAAACTAGTAATTTGATAAGTTAAAATAAGATTTTTAACGGAATAAATCTAAATAATATGATTATGCAGTTTATTCCGTTAAATATTTACCCCATAATTTCCCTCATTCTTCAGGCCCTGCCCTCTATCGGGTGCTAATTTAAAGTTTAAGCTTGATTGCTATTGTTTCTTTCTATTGTTTCTTCCTTGATTGCTATTGTTTCTTAACCATGGTCAAACATGCAAATTTTTGACCATGGTTGACCATGGTCACTTTAGATAGACCATGGTTGACCATGGTCTCTGGCCGTGGTGCCATTTTTCAAAAACATGGTTGACCATGGTCAAAACATGGTTGACCATGGTCAAAAACATGGTTGACCATGGTCAAAACCCTGGTTGTTGAACTATGGTTGACCATGGTCACTTTAGATAGACCATGGTCTCTGGCCGTGGTGCCATTTTTCAAAAGCATGGTTGACCATGGTTTGACCATGGTCAAAACCCATGGTTGAACCATGGTTGACCATGGTTAACCATAGTTCAACCATGCCTTTTTCGCATAGGAGCAACTGTCGTCTAGGAGAGTGATTGACATCTTTATTATTAGAGAAGAATGGAATCTGTATAGTTCATGAATATTCATGTAGTATTTACACAACCTGTATCCCAGCCATTTTTGCCTAGTTATCGTCATCGTTCATATAAGACGCCCATATGATCCATGGTGTTAAACTTTATATCTCTCGATCTTTGCGATCCGAAATATTGAATTTCAACTTTAGGCACATCTCTAGCAAGATAATTAAATACCTGTCACAAATAGAGGTCTTGAAATGTTACTTGCAACGTTAAAAATGTGAATAGAGAACAAATCGGGTTCAAACATGCTTCAAAAATATGAAGGTAATTGTCAACGCCTACTACCAGAATAGCCGGAAGATGGCAGACTTCATAAGGGAGTGTTCATAATATACTTTAGTGGGGACAAAGAATTGGGTTTTGGTGTTTTTTTTTATTTTATCTTCCTGTTCGGGTGTTTCGGTTGGCACATTTTCGGGGCATTTTCATGCACTTCACAGGAGTTTTTCGTGGTTTCTCTGTAGCTGCCGTGTGTACTTTTCCCCACGTACAGGGTATAAATCCCGGGGTATAAATAAATAAATGAATAATAACATATAAAAAAAAGAATCTGGAACTTCAATGTCAAAAAACAAGACAAATTGTACCCTGCTAAAAATATCAACCCCTATCCTCTCTGAGAATAAAAATAATAAGACTCCAACCTCACCTGCAAAAAAATATTTTTTCGGGGGATAATTTGGGATAAGTTCGGGCCTATTTTATTGCGACAATTTTGAAAATCTATAAGGTGAAATGTGTCGTGGGGATGTGCGGCAGATTTGGGGTGCATTTTCAGCCATTTAGTTTAGACTCTGTTGTAGTTTTAGCCATGATTTTATTGACCCTCAGTGTCATGAAAATTAGGTTCAAGAAGGGTATTTTCAATAATTTTCTCGAAAAAGTAAAAATTTGCGAAAACTTTCAGTCCAAAAGTTGATACAATTTTGGGTCTGTTTTCTTCAAATTTGGATGACTTTGATCCCCGCGGTACAAATGTTTTGAAGAGACCCGCCGAGGTGTTTTTATTTTTAAAAATGGTCGGGCCTGCTAAAAACCCTCCCGGAATCAAGCATGGGTAGGCCTACCAAAATGCCTTGAGACCTCCCCCCCCCCCCAACCCAGCGCCGGGACCTACATGACATGATATTCTCCGCGAGTCCACCAGAATATATAAAAATACAACATTTTGATAGGCCTACTATATTTGTCTGTATAAAGAGCTAGGCGTGCAGGATTTGCCGACTCAATGTTCATTTTGAACCATTAATATTTGAGCCACGGCGCTCGGGAATGTGAAAAGCGGGGGGTTGTAGGAGCAACAAATTATTCATGACGATGCGTGAGATTTTACTCATTTTCCAGCTTTTTGCGTGAGATTTATTACCTAGGCGTGAGATTATACTACCTTGGCATGAGACTGTGAGCAATGCGTGAGAGTTCACAGCCCTGCTTGTAGGCCTACCGCGTATCGTGATGACAGTAGCGTAGCTGCCGGGGGGGGGCAATTGCAAAATTGCCTATTTGGGCCCCCGCCCCTAGTGCAAGGAAAAAGGAGGGAAAGGGGGGAAAAGAGGAAAAAGAGACGAGAGGGTGAGAGGAGGGGCAGAGAGATGGGGAATCCAAACGATATGCAATACAGCTCAATAGGCCTACCATATCTACGATTATGATAAGCCTGGCAAAAATTATCTATTTGGGCCCCCGCCCCCAGTGGGAAATTTGGTGGATTTGGGCCCCGCCCATAGGGCCTACAGTCTTGCCCCTCCTGGAAAAAATCCCAGCTACGCCGCTGCGTGATGATGTTGCAAAGTTGCGGAAGTTCATTCATAAATTTCCCATTTCCACTCGATGTGTGTTTCTCTTTCAACAGAAAATAATGTGACCATGTGACTGACACGATGTACGCTTCAAATAATTATGCTCTCGGCGTCAAAAGTATGATAATGGAAAATATTTATAATGAACACTCCCTTCTTTAGCCACACCTTTCTCGTGTTGCCTGGTATATCAGCAAAATCCTACACCTATCGCCTTCCCTTGGTAAAATCCCTGATAAAAACTCGTGATATTGAAATTGAATTTCAGCGCCAGAACTTCCGTCATTCTAGCATCATGGATGGATATGTAGTGGCACCGCTAGGGGTGGGGGGCAGTATTTTCCCCCAATATTTTTTCTTTCCCATCCAGTTTTTAGGCAAAATCCCCACAATTATGTAATTTTCCACTTTTTGCGGCAATTTCAAGTGCAATAAGTGCCCCCGTCTCAAATTCACTTCCCCCCGGGCCCCATGCCCGCGAAAAAAATTCTGGTTCCGCCACTACGGGTATGGGGGCTGTTGTTGTCTATATGTGCGAAATAACGAGTGTCCGGTATTATCCCATCTGTATAGAGACGCATGTGTGTCCGGGATTACCTCTCACGGTCCCGATTTAATTTTTCAGTGCTTGTTCTATTAATCAATTTTTAAGATACCAAAATTTATACACCCAGCTAACAATCAAGTATCAAACATAATTTTCATCCATACCTCATATGTGTCCCTTGTCGCATTAACTGTCACCCAGCTGATAAATCACTCTTCAGATAAAAAGTCAAAAATGACAATTTCTGTTTTTTCAAAGCGCTGGTAGTAGTGCACGTGAGGTACACAATGAGGTAGCTAATACCCTAAGGTAGTATAATAGTGCCACCCTTCTCCGTTTAGCTGCAATCGATGTGTCCGGGATTCCCCACAGTCCGGCATTACCCCACTTTCCCCTAGGCCTACACATAGGAGAGTGACTAACTGAGCTCCCGCTATTTTCAGAAATGAAGGCCTAGCCTATTAAATGAATAATTAGGATTGAGGCAGCCTTTTGTTTCATTTTACAGAACTTTTTTAATCCCCCAAAATTAGTGGTTTTTTTTTAATGGGGAATAGGCTTTTAAAACGAAATTCAAATTTGGCAATATTTTCCATTGCTTAATGAATTGATCTGCGTGAAAATGCCTAAACATGTGGCCAGAGCGGGATGACTGGTATAAAAATCTTAACTTGTGAGAAAGGACGAGGCCTATGGGGTTGTATGAGGCTGTGGATCACGAAATGCCCCTTTAATGTGTGCTAGGTAAAGTCATTCTTCCTTTCGACCTGCCAAAATTTATTCCCTCCCCGCCCTGCTTGCCAAAAAATTGCTTTCTCGAAAGGCTGTGCAATCAGTACCGGTATTAGCCTACTAATTATAAGCCAAAATTTCCAAGCGACTCGCTAAAAAATCGCTTGCCTCCCGTCTCGCCAGCCGAAAATCGCAAGTTGTCCGCACCCCCTGGAGGGCCCCTGGACTGCCAAATTTTGTGGCCCCCCCCTTGGCCTGCCAAAATGCCCCATCCCTTTGCATATAGCCTATGTAGGCATATGCCAATTTTTGGGATCCCCAATTTCCATACCCATGATACCCATACCTTAAATGGATTTCTAAATATCTACCTGTTGCAAGCGCAGCATTGGCGCTAGATTTTAAGCTAGAAAATACCTAAATATTTTAAAATCCAAACTCGGCAACACCACTTTGTGACGAGCAAATACAGCCCGTCAGTAATATGTCGTACATAAACAACGTGTTTAAAAAAAAAAATGAGAGTGTCACTTCTGTCCAAAAATTTGAATTTTGGCCTTGAGCAGCGACAATCAGAGGTAAGAAAAACACAGTATGACGCAGCTTGAAATATAGAATCACTAGATCAATTTTGAAGTTTGTACTTAAATTTACAAGCCGAAACGAGGTGAAATGGTTCGAAAAAAAAATTGATTTCGCTGTATCTTTTTATCGCGAAACTGGACAATTTGGCAGCAGCGAGTTGGAAAAATAGCAAATATCTCAATTTTCTGCTATCGAAATAAAAATTTAAATAGCACCTGCATGCAGAAGAGGGTTTATAGAAATAATGTAGGTCAGAATTTTGTCTATGAAATCTTGCACGGAATTATTATTACTGGTTACAAAACGACATACAAGTGGAGGCCATTTTACTTCAAATTCGCCAACATTTTAAGCTTACATAAAAATCGAGACAACCAATATCAAGAATGAATATGCACATTCTTTTACTGACTTGTTTGTAATGTGCGTCGAAGTTCCCAACAAAATCGCCACTTCCAATGAGAAATTATGGCGTGTTCCCAAAAATCTTGATGCTCCGGATATTGAAAAAAAATTGAAATGTTTGAAAAGTACATTTCATTTTGAGCCAAGTGGAAAATTCAAGCATAATAATGACCCTTACACTTTCAGCTTTTAGACGTAGTTTGCGTTTTCTCTCTCCGATATTTATTTCCAGAAATAGATAAGTTTAAAGGGGGCTATGTGCATCCCATTTTGCTTCTGAAAATGGCAAAATTGTGTATAACCTTAATGATCGATGAAGGGAAGGAACAATGCCTACTTCATAATATCATCTCATATCTGTTTAAACAATATAAGGATTGAGGGTCTAATTTCATCATAAACTGTTTGTATTTGGCTGGCCTCCAATCCTCACACACCAATGCTGTTATTTTTTCTCACCCTGCCAAAAGTAAGAGATGTAATCACTTTACCATCTATAGGGCTGTCCGTATGTGTGTATGGATGTATGTGACAGCAATGTTAAAGATTTAATAAAATGCTCTCAGTGCAGAGTTCATATGTAATATATGAAAATATAATGTGCAAATCATAAAGAAGTAACAAGTTGTTGCAAAAATGCAGTTGCTAGTAATGTGAACCAGTGAGTGAAACTTCCTCCCAGCACTTTTAATTTATCATCACATAGCATTAATGCATTCATATGGTCAGCTACCAGACAAAATTCTCTGAGATTACTACTCTCAGAAATTCTATAGGTTTCTTACTTTCAAAAGTAAATAGTCAAACTAGGGATGTAACTTACACCGTTATCATTCAGAAAGGCAATAGTCCACTCTTTATCAGCTGCTTGCTTAGCTCTAGTATAGAGCCTCTGCCAATGCCCAATAGCATAAGTAATTATGAGGTCTGACTACCATGTACAAGCAATCTGAGTCCTCGGCGCTACGCGCCTCAATGTCGGCGCTACGCGCCTCTTCACACCTCGGCACTGCGCGCCTCGAAGTCTTGGACATCGCGATCCGAGGGAACTGCCCTGCTGAACTGTTCTACTGCTTGCTACCCATATCAGAGCTAGTAACACCATACTATCAGGTTGGGTTAGAAAACTTTAATGTACTCGGAGTTACACCACACTGTCAGGCTGAGTTAGATTTTATTGTACTCTGAGTATAACAATTCTAAATGTTTTCATCTACAAGTCTCACCTACTAATGTAAAGACTGCAGCTTTGATTCTCAATGGTTTTCTTGGACAAAACTGTGATTAAAACTGTTTGGACACACAATCTGTAAATAAATCCCCAACAAAATTTATGTGGTAAGCCACTGTTGCAATTCCTCTATATTTGCATATAAAGTATTCTAGGAAAATCCACATAGAATACAACAGTAAATCTTAATCCTGTGTGAGCCATTGCAGCTCACCTGTCAATCAGTTTGTGCTGTGTTTGTGTCGATTTCTGGGAATTAATGAACTCGAGATAATGGTGTGCACTTACACCTGGACCTTCAGATAGTGCGAACATGCCTAATATCCTGCTTTAATGCTTTCACTATGAAGCTCAAACCCACCGGCTGAAGTTTTATTTACCTGTAATGAATGAGGTTTCCATCTTCATGTGTGGGTGCAGTAACGAGTATTGAATTTCGAAAGATTTAGAACATTGTACGCTCCTTCTCTATATATGATTTCCTCTCTATTATGATTCCATGACTGTTTCTACATTTTCAACAGGTTTACTTAATTTTTATTCCTATTTATCATGTCTATAG
This sequence comes from Amphiura filiformis, assembly GCF_039555335.1. Lineage (NCBI taxonomy): Eukaryota > Metazoa > Echinodermata > Ophiuroidea > Amphilepidida > Amphiuridae > Amphiura > Amphiura filiformis. Next base: position 90,732,005 of record NC_092628.1, on the reverse strand, counting down.
CCTCTAAAATCCATTTGAAAACACTTTACAAACAGCTCAAGTTTCAAGATAGCAACTCAAGAAGTTAATGGAAGGTGTCCCTGGTGTATTGATTTATATTCATGTCTTTTTATATTTTAGTGTTATTTAAAAGGAGCGTATCCAGATTAGTAACCTTTGCTTACCCCACATGAATTGGGCTATCATTTGATAGGAAACAATAGGGGCCACTGTAATGTTTAACTTTGCTTAATCATTCATGTGTTATGGGGATCCCCCTAAATGCATCATGGGGATTGGTGAGAGTGTAATTCTGAATTTAATCTTGATAAGCTTTTATAGGAAACAAAAAGCAAAGCTATATGTTTCCTTCATTTATTGTCAGTTTGCTTCAGCTCAGATGCTGTCCCCTATGAGTGATTGCATATACAGTAGCACTCTCTAGTCTTCACATTGTAAAAGTCCCTGTATTATTTGTGAAGTTTTATCCATATTGTATTTAGTATTGTATAATTCATAGAGGCTCAGTGCTGCAGGGGATTTATTTTACTAAAATAAGCAATGCACAATTTGCACATTAGATCTTCCCAGACTGTGTCATCTACAGTGATGATAAATTCCGCCAGACATGCCTTAGTTAAAATGAACTCGGAATTGTTTCATATACATGTTTGAATCTTTCATTAGTCGGCCACCAGTGTGTGCTAAAATACTCGATCACAAACAAATCCTGTACACCAGGCATTCTAAAATAGGGGCATGAGCGCCACTTGTGGGTTCGAGTCCTGAGTGGTGTGTGGCACCAATTAGGACCCCATTTTACACGCTGTAAAATGATTCACTCACTCTGGGTTTTTTTAGTGGCACTTTAGGTTAAACTACTTTAGAAAGTGGCACCTGCACATAATCTTTTTGAGAATGCCTGCTGAATAATTTTCAATTAAATTGCAAGTCGCACTAGCTCGAGATACCCTATCTAAAATACAGGTTTTATACAAATACAACATGTTTTGAGAGGAAGTAGTCAAAACTACTACCCAATTCAAAAGTGCAGAAGTTTTACTACTTCCCACATGCGTGAAATTGCACAGGGAAGTAGTCAAAATAGCGCACTCGGACGCTGGCGTTATTATCCAATAAGATGTCTGGACTACCCAATAAATATTCATGAGGTAATAGTAAACATTTAGTATCTTACATTAGGTCTATCTTGCTGTAACAGCTAGTGTGTCATAGGAAGAAAACCCAAATACGTAATCTATAGAGGTTATCCATGTTCTATAAGCTGCATATCCTATCAACGACTGCTATACCTTGTTTAGGACATTCTAAAGAAGTACCTGCATGTGCAACCATGACTGTTTCAATATAGCCCGCCAAAGTCATGCAGGTAACTCCAAGGTCGTGCATTGAATTAGTTTGAATGAGGAATACTACGGGAACCAGTGCCTTTTGTTAAAGTCACACATGAGTGAAGTGGATAACCTCTATTCTTGATTTCAGTGGTGCGACCTCCATGGCCATCATTTCTATTCACACGTCTATCCAGGTGAGAGAGAATTGAATAGCTGTGTGTGACAGAAATGAACACAATAGAAATTAGCATCATGAATGTACAACTATTCTTTTTGAAATAAGACTGACCCGTTTTTAGATGTAATGAGCTGAGTCTCACTTGTACTGAAATTTGCAAGATTCTGTTCAGTAAATTGTTGTGTATAAGATAGATAGAGCAAAGTTGTGTCCCATTAGCCTTGACCTCCACTCTTCACCTCCCAGTGCTGCTTTTTCAGTAGGTGAGCACATTTTTGTGGCTTACAATTATTTTCCAAAATGTGTATGAAAACTTTTCAATATTACATGTCTATAGGTAAACATCTCAGTTATGGCTTATGGACACAAAAATTATAATAACTCATTCTACATCCAGGACCATGTTGTTCCTAAACAGTGCCCTCCGCTGCCGTCTACTGTGTGATGCAGAAACCAATGACATTCAGTGCTAACAAGCTAAGCCACAGCCACTGACTTAGAGTGAGAAGATGGAAGGTCATCTCATGTAACTCATTCCCCATCTGGTTTACATACAGCCCCTGGCTATATGTGACTACTGGTCGACAGCTGGTCTCCTAAGTAATAGATAGAGAATCCCAATGGCAGCCCCCAAGAGAAAGCAGGAGGTACATTAATGAGAGGTTGGAAGGCCATCTCATGTAACTCATTCCCTGTCTGGTTTACATACTGCCCCTGGCTATATGTGAGTAACTGGTCAGCTGGTCTCCTAAGTAATAGATAGAGAATTCCAATGGCAGCCCCAAGAGAAACCAGGAGGTATATGAATGAGAGGATGGAAGGTCGTCTCATAACTCATTCCCAGTCTGGTTTACATACTGCCCCTGGCTATATGTGATTAACTGGTTACCTGGTCTCCTAAGTAATAGATAGAGAATTCCAATGGCAGCCCCAAGAGAAACCAGGAGGTATATGAATGAGAGGATGGAAGGCCATCTCATATAACTCATTCCCCATCTGGTTTACATACTGCCCCTGACTATATGTGATTAACTGGTTACCTGGTCTCCTAAAGTAATAGATAGAGAATCCCAATGGCAGCCCCAAGAGAAACCAGGAGGTATATGAATGAGTGGATGGAAGGCTATCTCATATAACTCATTCCCCATCTGGTTTACATACTGCCCCTGGCTATATATGAGTAACTGGTTACCTGGTCTCCTAAAGTAATAGATAGAGAATCCCAATCACAGCCCCAAGAGAAACCAGGAGGTATATGAATGAGAGGATGGAAGGCCATCTCATATAACTCATTCCCCATCTGGTTTACATACTGCCCCTGACTATATGTGATTAACTGGTTACCTGGTCTCCTAAAGTAATAGATAGAGAATCCCAATGGCAGCCCCAAGAGAAACCAGGAGGTATATGAATGAGAGGATGGAAGGCCATCTCATATAACTCATTCCCCATCTGGTTTACATACTGCCCCTGACTATATGTGATTAACTGGTTACCTGGTCTCCTAAAGTAATAGATAGAGAATCCCAATGGCAGCCCCAAGAGAAACCAGGAGGTATATGAATGAGAGGATGGAAGGCCATCTCATATAACTCATTCCCCATCTGGTTTACATACTGCCCCTGACTATATGTGATTAACTGGTTACCTGGTCTCCTAAAGTAATAGATAGAGAATCCCAATGGCAGCCCCAAGAGAAACCAGGAGGTATATGAATGAGAGGATGGAAGGCCATCTCATATAACTCATTCCCCATCTGGTTTACATACTGCCCCTGACTATATGTGATTAACTGGTTACCTGGTCTCCTTAAGTAATAGATAGAGAATCCCAATGGCAGCCCCAAGAGAAACCAGGAGGTATATGAATGAGAGGATGGAAGGTCGTCTCATAACTCATTCCCAGTCTGGTTTACATACTGCCCCTGGCTATATGTGATTAACTGGTTACCTGGTCTCCTAAGTAATAGATAGAGTTCCAATGGCAGCCCCAAGAGAAACCAGGAGGTATATGAATGAGAGGATGGAAGGCCATCTCATATAACTCATTCCCCATCTGGTTTACATACAGTCCCTGGCTATATGTGATGAACTGGTTACCTGGTCTCCTAAAGTAATAGATAGAGAATCGCAATGGCAGCCCCAAGAGAAACCAGGGGGTATATGAATGAGAGGATGGAAGGTCATCTCATATAACTCATTCCCCATCTGGTTTACATACAGTCCCTGGCTATATGTGATGAACTGGTTACCTGGTCTCCTAAAGTAATAGATAGAGAATCGCAATGGCAGCCCCAAGAGAAACCAGGAGGTATATGAATGAGAGGATGGAAGGTCGTCTCATAACTCATTCCCAGTCTGGTTTACATACTGCCCCTGGTTATATGTGATTAACTGATTACCTGGTCTTCTCATGGCAAGTGTTCCAGACAAAAAGCTTTTGTTGAACACAATGCTATCTGTAATTTCTATGATGGATGAAAGTAATTGATTTTTTTTATAATTACTGACAAGTGTATTTAAAATTGTATTCATTTGTAAAATGTATTGTATTGAGCTGCAAACAACATTACATGGAGCTGAATTAGTGTATCTTTCTTTCCATTTTAGCACAAGGAATAAAATGCCCCTCTAGGGATCTAAGAGTAAACTAAAAGCATTCAGTCCAACTTGTATTACTGCACAGAAGAGTTATTTTGTGTAATTCTTTATCAAATGCATTACGTGGTCTGGGTTGAAAAATAAGCTTACAAAAGTTTTGTAAACCGTGTCTTTAGGATTCATGTTGTTTGGGAAATTATTTAGATTGACCAGCGGCATGATAAAAGAAATAAAGAAAGGTTGCTTCTCAATATAAATTTCAAGAAACCCTCCAGTGAAATAGAACATGTATGATAAGTTTATAAATGCAGCTTCAATATTGTGAACAGTAGAAATTGTAGCCAAAATATTACTTGCAGCGGGCAATTACAAATGGGGTTACCTGAATGGGTGACTCCAAATGAAATCTACACCCCCTGTGTGGGAGATTAAGAAAATGTCTTCTATGGGGTGTATGGATTTCAAGTGCAATAACAAGTAAGTAATAAGTATAAGTAATACCATCTGAGCCTGGTACTGAAGTTGGATATTTGATACCACAATCAGGGCTTTTTCAGCTCTGCAAAAAGTTACTCTACCTCCAAATATCAAAGTTTTTCTCATACAGTTAGAAAAAGATTGGTTTACATGGATGTTGTAGATGATGTTCTTGTCCTCCATACCTAGACATTTTGTACACAAGTTTCAGTGGATACCATATTTAATTCTACACATTTTGATACATCTTTAGGTTTGCTGGGACTTCTACAGAAAAGTTGTAATCAAGCCTTTGAATGGGCAAAGGTCTAAGTTTAAAAATGACAAACTGGTCTATACAAGATTCCAACAAGAACAAACAAAAAGACACATGCACAGTTGCACACCTTCCTCAATTGAAGGAGTGTAAAAGTTTCTTTTTTCTTCAGTTGACATTTATACATTCAAATGCTTGTCAAATGCTTGTAAGTGCTTGTGAGAGCCTAGAGATCACAGCAGATCCAAAGAGGTGTCAAAATGTTAAGATTGGATCTAATGACAAGATGGGCGCTTTCCAACTGTAATTCGAGGGCTTAAAACCAGAACCACATATGTCCATTTGTTTTCTCAATTACATGTTACTCATTTCGGCAACAGATTGACGGTTAATTATCCCTTCTTAATGAATGCAAGTGACTTTTGGGTATATGCATGGTCACTTAAACGGTTAGTTAGGTGCAAGTGACCATACATATAACCCAAAGTAACTTACATTTTCTTATGGAGGGCAGAATTAACCGTCCATTTGTTACCAAAATAAGTAACATGTAATTGAGAAAACAAATGGACATAGGTGGTTCTGGCTTTAAGCCCTCGAAACGTACTTTTTGTGCAATGTGTATCACAAATGGATTAATGGACTGTAGAAATCTTTTGTGACAAAGATCTCTCAGTTTCGCTTAAACTATTAATTGCATTAAACATTTATAGCTTTTATTAGATTAATTGCATTGAACATATTAAATTAATTGGCTATAAAAGAATATTATAGGTATATAACCAAAAGCGAACTAGAGTACTTCATACTAATAGTCTCATTAATGGAATTACTTGTGCAATGAGTTTTTGTATCAGAATGCATTATTTCTGTATTCACTCATTGATTTCTCTTTCATGTAATTACCTCCAAACATGACAATTAAAAGTGCTATCAGCAGTTAATGTCTGCTGGCTCTGATACCAAAATTGGTTGACTACTGCAGTCCAATGAAGTCTGATACATACTGTTGATGATGCAACCTTGTCCTTAGTCATTAGACTGTGGAGTCACTTAAAATTCATTATGCAAGCCTCTATACTACCCAATAACCCTTTTTCTAATAATACCCAATTACCCTTTTGTAGGCTTTAGGCTGCGTTCACATAGAAGTATACTATTCGGGTATACGGTGCACGTTTTGCAGGTGCACGCGTATAGCTTAAAATCGAGCAAGGCAATTTCATAGTACCGGGTCGCATAAGGCTACGATCGCATAGAAGTATACTATTTGGGTATACGATGCACGTTTTGCAGATGCACGCGTATAGCTTAAATCGAGCAAGGTAATTTCATAGTACCGGGTCACATAAGAGCTATTCGAAAAGGCCGATACCTGCGTATAGTATAGTATAGTGGGAATCGTGCGTGTTAGATTTTAGTGCAACGTATACCGTCCTAATTTTAAAAACCTAAACCATATGTGGGCAAATTAATTTTTTCAATAGATGCACTATCTATTTCTGCACATTATGACACCTTATTGAATGCAATGTGACCTCAAGAAGTAAAGTTACAAGCATTTGATAAGGCGATTTAAAATGGGTAAACTGAGCCATTAAGCTATATGAAATACGCTCATTCGATCAGGCTGAGTTCACATAGTATACTCCTATATGAACTCAGCCTGATCAAATGAGCGTATTTCGTATAGCGAATACCGTATACCGTATACTTCTATGTGAACTCAGCCTTACTGCTCAACAAACCCCATTTCCCTAGAATTTCCTCATCAAAATGCCATAAAATAATATAGAAACTTCCAAATTCTCTTATTTCAGCAAATTTGTATTGTAAATAAATTTAAAGGCAAAAATTTGATTTTTGCTCAATATTTTCAACATTTTATACTGATAACCCCCTTTCAAAATTTTACACTACGTGACCTCTTTTTTCAAACTTTTATACCAAATTACTCTTTTTCATTTTTATTGTGTTAAACCTAAAGATCTAACATTCAGTGAGCAGAAACCGCTAGGGCCTTTGTTTGTTTGTTGAATGTGTCCATCATCAACAACTGACTCCCCTTTAAGTTGTAGAAGGAAAAGTATTCACCAATAATGAATTTGATTTGTATTTACAAAGCACCTATAGTTTTATTTGACTTTACATTAATTTTTGGTTGTGAGGGTTTGGAAGTCCGAACCCACAGGCTTCAAAGAGAGAGGGAAAAAGAGAGGTGAATTAAAAAAAGGGAGGGGGAATAAAGAAGAAGTTAAGAAGGGTAAAAAAGCAGAAGCCTTGAATCAAGGGTAATGAATGAATGGCTTGGGAATTATATGATTAATATTGTTGTTGCAGGTTTTGTTGTTGATCTTATCAAATAAAACCAATTTGAATAGATTGCACTCTGATTTCTTAGTATGCATTTCATTGATCTGTGGCATAACTTATTTATAAACTAGGATTTTAGAATTGGGAGTCCATATAACTTTGTTATCATACCTGCAATACAGGTACAATTTTGTACAAATTATTCATGAGGATTAGGGAGGTTTATATAGATTTGCAATGTTGGTGGCAAATAATGCTAATTTGTAGTAGATATTCAATCAAATAGTCATAATCAACTAGGATTTGAGAATTGGGAATTCATATGTGTACTGTGGGAAAATCAGATAGGATTAATTCAGTTTTAAGCTTACAGTAGTTTTCTTTGCAGGATTTGCAATTGAAATTTGTTAAACTATGCAATAGGAATATCACAAAAAGTGTTAAATTTATTCGGCTGTATTCTGAATTTGCTGTTAGAAAGGCAACATTTGTTTAGACTACTCTTCACATCTGACATGTTAATTGTAAACAGTTCAACTAAAGTAAAGGTGTCTTTTGCTTAAGGGTGATATTAAAGATTGGGGTTAAGTGTGGGGTGAGGATTAGGGTTGCGTTTAGGGTTACAGCTGGGGTTATGGTTCAATTGCACTTATCAATTGAACTGATTTACTCAAATTGATGCCAGGATTAAGGTTGTAGCTAGCATTGTGATTCTAGTTATTAAAGGTTTAGATGAGCTTAAATGGGTTAAGTTGGATATTTAGTTTCGGGTATTTTGAAGTAATTCTAAAGGTAAGTTATTTCTAGACTTACAAGTCTTGGGGCCAGTATATAGTGTGAAGTTTTTGCACATATAACTGTTTTATTCCTTGTGGCAAGAATCGCTGGTTTTCAAATCTCCACAGCAGATAAATGGGCTATGCCAGTTGAAATTCAAACACCCCCTGTGGTGAAGACATAACCTTTAATCACACAGTGGTTTGATAGACTTCAAAATTAAGTCAGCTGTTGAGGTATGGGACTGTTAGGCTTTTTATGATTTTTTTTGCAAAATAGGGATCTTTTTTCAACCATTTTTGGTGCAAATTTCTCAAAGTTGGTCAAATTCAAAAAAATAAAAAAGAAACAGGTTCTAGATATTTTATCTAGTTTTTTTAATTAATTTTTTTTTTACTCAAGAATATTTACGTGATCTGAAAAAATTTGGGCAAAAAAACCTGTTTTTGGACTAACTTTGAGAAATTTGCATCAAAAATTGTTGAAAAATGTTCAATTTAAAAAAGTTGGTCAAAATTCAAAAGAATTTAAAAAAATAGGTCCTAGATATTTTGATCAAGTTTTTAAAAAATTAATAAAATTTTCTTTGTACTCAAGAATTTTTATTACGTGGTGTGAAAAAATTGGGCCAAAAAGGTTTTGTGGGGATTTTCTCCAAAAATGAGCATTTTTGCCCAAATTTGACCTCCCAGATGAATTCATCAAGTCTTTGCCATTCTAAATGTGTATACTTTTATATTCTTTAGACCAACAATTAAGCAGTTATGATGCCCAAAAGTTTCCATAATTTCAGGGTTAAGACCACCCTTATAGCCGCCGGCCATTAAAAAAGATAAACACCTTGTTTTGCTGGGCAGAGGATGAACAGATTTCCATGACCATGTGCTGTATAATGTGCATCCCTGACATCAGTAGCAATGCAGTCATTATAAACATGATACATATTAGACTCTTATGGTTGCACCATTATCGAAATCATTGATTTAAAGTTACAATCAAATTACAACTCTACATTTGTTTTTAATATCACAGAAAAAACTGTGCTTACTACCCAAAGGCAAATAGATTATTTCACTTATGACTTTTTTTTGCCGGGATAAACACACCATTATTAGTTCTCAATGTAATTCTATACTTGAATCCATTAGTAACAATCTACTGTAAACCAAGTTAACAAGGTTTTATCAATATTTACTGGAGACAAATTACATCTATTTGGTACAAAAAACACACAATTTGCAGACACTTTATTGCATTCAGACAAGGATCAAAGCACTTATGAAGAGCTTCATAACAGACTCAATTATTGACATTGTGCCTCAAGATATTTGTCCTTTTTCATGATGCAGAAAAAATTGAACTCTTTCTGTGACCATTTTGCAATGTGGCAAAATTAAGAAAAGAATCACTAATTTTCTCTACATTTGGAAGGGATATGTACAAAGTAGAGAAAGCCTGAGGGACATACACAAAGGGAATGTACAGGGTGTCCCAAAAGTTGTACTACCAATTTCAACACTTATTATTGTGTGTAACAAACAAGATAAAGTTATATTTGAATAGCCACCAAGAGACTGAATAAGGAAACCGAGATCTGCATCAGGTGACAGAGAGAACAAGAAAAAAAAACTGACTTGAATTTTATAACAAGATACAAGATTGAAAATATACCTGAAATGGAACATTCAAGTTCTCAAGGCAGCACAGCTATATCTGCATTAACCCCCTGAGTAATGTTATATTCATAACCACTATTGCATTTATACACAATATTATCCAGGGGAGCTAATGGAAATAAGACTGTACTGTTGAGCTCTCAATTGCATACTGGTAAGACAAATGTGTGTTTCGCAACTTCGCTCTTTACTTCAACCTTTTCTTTCTAGAAAGGGTCCAACAAAAACTATTCTTATGCTGTGATGATAATGCACTTTCCCATCCAATAATGAGTATGCAAACAGCACATCTAGCCCTAAGTACACCTTCAATATAATTAAATCAAACAAGGATTTTCCTGGACATATATTCAATATTTATCTCTCTGTCAGCTATGTCCAGCTTAAATATTTTGACAAGCAAGAGACTGAGAAGGTACCTGATGGACTCTTATAAACTGCTGCTGATAATTAAGCCCTACTCTCTTGACTTCTGCATAAAGTCTAACAATGGCACAATTTTCTTGTTTTTTATGCCATGTTAATGAACACCGCTTAAAGGAGTATTTCATGATTCTAGCATTCTTTGATTCCGATTGTGTGTTTGCAAGTTATGCATGATTATGTTTATTGCACTGCTCCATAGGCCACTGTGTTGAATTACGTTGTAGTACACCAGAACGTAATTCAAATTTTACGATATTTTTGCTAAACAAATTAATCTGCAAGAAATGTTTTATACCTAAACATCATGCAGCCAGAGGTTTCCAGTGGTATAAAAATCTGAAATTTTTTGAGACAAGTTTAGGATGAGGCTGTGGATCACAAAATTCCCCTTTTAAAATTGCATTTGATGGAATGAGACTAGGAACTTGGTCTGGATTTTAAAAAGAGGTAGTAGACCAGTATTCCCACTAAGGCTGCATGCATGGCATGTGATTGGTGAAGGATTTGCCAGAATAAAGCTTTCCAGGAAGAAAAAAAGAGGATTTCAGTCCAATTTGACCATTTATTGAGATTTTTGGTCCAAGCCTTGGGCAAAAAATCTAAACAAAATATTTGAGGGAACACTTTAGTAGACACATGAGATCAGGTTGTGTGTCGAAAAGTTAATGAATAGTGTTGTGTGTAATTTACCAAAATGATTCACTGTGCTTTATTTATCATTTCTGCTGGCTTATATGTCAAATTAATTGTACAAAGTTTCTTCATTCAAACATACTATACATTTGACGCCAGTTGCTGAATACTAAACCTATGAGCTTTACAATTGGGATTGGGATTTTTGGAGCATGTCACCCTATATCATGTCATGCCTGCTATACAAACATTAGCTTCACAAATGAGACATGAATATTTTAATATACCTGAATGGCATGCTTATAGTATGTTTGGCTTATAATTAGCAAAATAATGAGACTCATATTAAACATTGTGTATTGGTATAGAATGTTGTACATACAGTTGGGTGTAGAAATACTAGTTGCGTCTTGTGTAATGCATGACTGGCATGTGCTTAGGTGAATTGAATTTACATGAACATAAGTTTTGCCAATTACACATCGAACAAACTATAATAATGGATTCTCCCTTTTGTCCTAAATCACAGGATTCACAGTGAAAGCAGGTCATTATTTTCTATCTCTTGACTGGAAATGTACCAGGCACCCTGTTTGTAACTATAGACATCCCATTAGGTTTTACTTATTTATTTCAAGTAAAATCATGCCCATTGTGAATTACATTTAAGATCAAGGCTTAAATAGCATCTTGATGAAGAAATACAGTCAGTGCTTTATGGGTACTCACAGAAGTGTGCAGCTTTCCTACAATAGCCTGACTTTTGTTATTTTTTAATAAAAATTTTGTTTACTGCACATTTGACATTTTGAACCTTCTGTTTGTAAATGTGTCAGGATCTTGTCCATGGAGGCCAAAGGCAGCAAATTTGAAATTATAGTACCTCAATTTTCAAAAAAAGTCCTCCTTTTGCGTCCATGGACCAGATTATGTCACAATTGGGATAGCTTCCATCTACTTAACTGATCTTATCAAGTGCTATATAAACATTTTGACAAACTATAACAACAGATTTCCCCCCAGTTTGTCCTAAATCACAGGATTTGAGTAAAACCAGGTCATATTTTCATTGTGTTGACAGCCTCTGGGCGCTTAACAAAACATATTAACCTAGGGTACAAAATAATACAATCTAAAAGCAAGGCATAGCCTAACTTAAACATACTATTACACATACACAATATTGCAAGAAGTTTCGGGTACATTGTACAAGATTGGAATCACACAGCAACTCATAGGTGGGGAACCAACTGGGGAACCAAGCAAGGAGGAAATGAAAACAGGTAATGATTAAATGCAAACCACTTCACCACCTGAGTCACTATGCAAGTCCAATCAAGTACAGTACACGAGAGGTTCTATAATACCTTGAAAAATATTATATAGCATTTTTTCAGAGATTTCAAAGTGCTGTAATTTTGCTGCCACTGGTGAATCGTCAGAATTAGATCGCATCAACAAGGCCAGTTACAGCCAAACCTGGTGCAAACCTATCCGCACTTAGATTGTAACATCCACCAATTATCTCTGCAGCTCCCCAAATTCCATTGGGTGAAGGAAGTTTTTAAAACCAAACAATTTAACTAATCACCAGTTTTTGAGCAAGTGACCATGATGTCATGTGGGCTTTTAGTTCTCAGGTCATTTACCTCTTGCTTTTTAACTTATTTTAGTTTTTTCCTGTGCATTTTCAAAAAATTGTGTTTGACAGCATTTTTTAATGAAAGTTACTTTATCGTTGTTATCAAGATGCATCTTTGTAATCTTGATGTTTCTCTACTGGTTCTATTTACTCTTGAAAATGCTCAGAGACTTCCTGTATTGTGCGCTGTATCCATCTCTTTTTCAGGCATTTATCTGTATGATCTTATCACGTATATATGAAAAATAGGGCAAGCATATGAAAAATAGGGCAAACAGTAATATTTTGAATGGCAAAAAGAGTGCATCAAGATAAGATAAGTTGAGTTGAGTTGATGAAGTGATATAAAAAAGATACACAGAATTGATTTTCTGGATGGAGAAGAATAAATTGATGATACCTTTAACAGTACAATGTAGATAACTGGGTCTTCAACAAATAAACAACATGCAGAGCATAATAATAGAGCTGATATCACATGGTAAAGTGTTGACATTTCAGACAAAGAGCTATTCAGTTTTCTAGTATGTCCTACATAGATTGACATAGTTGCTATACAACTTATGTTATGCATTATTTTTACACCTGTGTTACAAGGAATCATTTTGTATTATATTATTACTCTATTGTCGATGGGTTGGGTTGAATTGAGTGATTGGATATATTGACGCTTACCAGTTTGCATTATTTTCCAATAAGGAAGAAACCCAGTTTTAGATGTAGGATGAAAACCTGCAAGAGTGAGTATGGACTGGAAAGCAAATAGATCATGAGATTTAAAGACATCTGGCAACAACTAGGGACCTCAGTGGTGGGGGCATGGTGTTAGTGAGGACATAACCGTTCCCCTCCACCTAGTGTGGGAAAGTGAAACAGCAAGTCACTAAATGGGTCTTTAAAGCCTAGTTTTAGAAGTTCTTTTAGATGCAGGACGAAAAGCTGCACGAGTGAGTATGGATTGCCAGGACTGGAAACCAAATAGATCATGAGATGTAAAGATATCTGGCAACAACAGCTAGGGATCTCAGTGGTGGGGGCATGGTGTAAAGTGAGGACAGAACCGTTCCCCTCCACCTAGTGTAGGATACAATAGCTCGAGATACTCTAGCTAAAATACAGGTTTACATTTACTATCTTACATTATCTTGCTGTATTTCAGCTAGAGCTCCAAACGACAAGCTTCCGGGTTTTTTTGGAGAACAATACTGTTACGTAAGATGAAGAAGAAACCCGCCTCGGAGCCCGCCCTTCTCATTATTTCATTGTTCTTATTGCAATTTGCCTCCACACATTACGTAATCAACACAAAGCTTTTGTGAGGATTAGTGAGTGGATAAGAAATTGACAGTGGAGGATACGAAGGACACGCCGATTGTTAGTTGTCAATCATGAATTGCCGCAACATATTAATATTTTACTGCATGGCATTCCGCAAACACCAAGACAAATTATGCCATATTTTTCCAAAGATCATCTCATATGAAGTAAGCTGAATGCGATCTGTACTTTTGTAACATTCCGATCGCTTTTGATCACCTATTATCGGCGAATTTGCTTGAAAACACGTGAGTTCATGTTGTGTAAACATAATTAGCATAGACACAAATGAAATTACGATGCAATACAATGCAATTTGAATGCGCAGCAGATCTACAGAAATAACGTTGCCCGGTTTTATGCAGAATTAGACCCTGTCTGGGATACAAGTGAAACTTGGCGAAGGAATATGGTACAATTTATTGACTTCCAACTTGATTTCAGGTGTTGTCAAACTTAACAACATGAGTTGTACATAGCCGGGCTATATTGTATAGAGGTCTACAGTTCAACTTGCCATAGAGTACCGATACTGATGCTTTCAAGTAAATGACTCATTTGGGCTTATTCAGCCCTGAAGTCATGAAAATCTTTCATTTTCAAAGTTAGTTTTATTGATACAAAACAAAACCGTACAATGTTATGATGAAATGTTGAGAGGGGGAGTTATTTCTTGTGCTGTGTTTATGAAATCTTCACTAAAGAACACAACAGGATTTCTGGCAAATAAATACCTATAAATGCTCCTAAGGAACAAAAAAAAAAAAGATACTGGAAAACTTTTAATAAAGTTGTTCGCTAAATGAAAACCACTTTTCTCCAGTGCAATAATCCAACCAAACTTTATTACCTATAAACCAGTAATATTCAGTGTTTTAAATTAAGGAAAATATGAAATCTTGATTAAGATTTGCTGTAACAAAGAAAGATCCCTGGAGTCAGCAGATTGACAAGCCTGGTGTGCCTATGAATCCCACGCTGAGCTAATTTGGTTTGTATGTTGTCAGAACAAGCACTATTCATCCTTCTACCAAAACATAAAATTGGGTAATCCAAGTAAAGAATACAAAGTTTTGTTTGGAATAGAATCTGGTGACACATCTGCTTATTATTGCACGCATATATCAGAACAATTTAGATGTAGAACACGATTGGCTTACTTGTGACTGTCATAGATAGAATATAATAACCACGTAAATGGAAAGCTACGATGAATTTGCGGCAAAATTGGAAGAAGGCTTAATTTTTATTAAAATTTCACAACCAAAAACCTGTCATAAATGATTACTACTGTAGAACTTTTATCAGCTTTGGAGTCTGGTTAAATGTACCATAGCAATCTTATATAAATATGCAATAGTCCTCCTGGCATCCCCATAAGTGCACTTTATTGATGTGTTCTTGTAAAAAACAACAACTATAGATTGTTTCAAATGCAGGCAGTTCTAAAGATGTTACACCTTAATTGACTGTAAAAAACATATTTGAAATCCATATTGTTACCGGAAGACTACATTAAAGCACATACTTTAATTATTACAGATATGCTTGGCTTCATTCTTAACGAGCTAGAAAATATTGGATACAATATTAGAGAATAAAATATTAATGCAAGCAATGTACTATATTATTAATGTAATGTGATGTGATCAAGTTATACAGATTGCATCAAAATGATTGTTCTTCATCTGTTCTCAATCTGTTTTTGATGTTTTTGGTGGGGCGACCAACTTGAAATGACATATACTTCTCCGTAGTCCACTTGCCCTTGCCCATTGTGCATACTCTGGCAATTACATTTAAGCATAAAACTCTGATTTGTATTAACTTGTGTACAATTTATAGATTTTAAAATCTGATCTTTGCAGTCACCATACTCCCTCTGTTTGTTAGCTTCCCAAGTAGACTACTTAGCACGGTTGTCTATGGAAAGGTTGTCAAATGTCTGGCCTACTAAGATTGGCCATGATGTAATGCATCTTTAAATGAATCTTGCTTGTGATTGGTCGCCCAGATTTCATTTTGGTTTTTAATAACTCCTCTGGGCATGTGCCAGTTCCATTGTACAAAACTAACTATCTGTGAAATTTGTGGCACTTCGTGTTGGCGCGTAAATTAAAGCTCTCACTTGGTACATGGGCGTGCTTGGGCGTCCATGCTTAGTTCTTGCAGTTAAATTGGATTGATAAACAAGTATGATTGACAGTGTGTGTTAGGGACAAAGTCCCAGGACAAAGTCCTGCTCAAAATCCAAAGTACATAGTCGATTTTTTTTACCAAAATCAGGATTGTTCATATTTGAAGTGAGCCATTATAATTATGCCATTTAGATATGTTACATTCAATAATATAAGCCTATGTATAATGTACATTTACTGTCACTAATTAGGCTATTAACTTTTTTATGACCATTTACTAGTATTGAATGCTTTGAATGCTTTAATTGCAATAAACATGAATGCGTTCATCATGATTAATAACATATTTTCATTTATCCAAAATCGACTATGGCATAGTCTAGAAATGACCAGACTGTTAAATGTTATGGAATAAGAATTAAGTCTGGTCATTTGAGGTGGATCCAGTGATGCATTTGGAAAAGGCAGGCTTTTAATTCAAGAACACCAAATATGGATGGAGGACAATCATTTTGATGCAACCTGTATGAGACTACTGTGGAGGCAATCCATTATTAAATATTCTGTGCAATCAAGCAAAATTAGATTTTTATGGCTAAAAGTGTTTTGTGAGTTATTGCCATAGAAAATGTGGTCCAATATCTTTGTGTTTTACAGTAAAGTAAAAAGAAGCGTATCTCTGGGTGCTATTTCAGGTGTGACAGAATATTCAATATATTGGTGTCTATTAATTTGACAAAAATGTTACCATGGTTACATGAACAAATGCAATTTGAATATATGTGACAATCATTTTATTCTGCTTGATACTGATACATATAGGTAGGGGTGACCAGGGTTTTCTTCAAGCATTTTGCTGAAGGGCTACATCCCATTTTTATACCCTTTCAATTATGAATGTTTCATCTGAAGGGGTATAAAACATTTGATTTAAAAAAAACTTTAACAATGTATGACCCAATTTCACAGAATTGTTGAATCAGTGAATATATTTTCATCATCTATCACTACCAGATGAAAATATCTGGATTTTCATGATATTTACTTTGCATTTGAAGGGGTAACACATAAATATGTGTGATATTTGTGTTAAAGAAAACCCTGGGGTGACCATATGATAGGTCATAATACAGTGTAGAACCCATCAGAATTGGATTCTTGGTCTCTGAGATATGAGCAACTATCTGATACAGAAAACAATCAAGTATAATAAAATAAATTATTGAATTGAAACTCTTTGTCATAGTTACAATTATCCAACTCGTTGATCACACATCATCACATTACATTTTTGAGCATTCAAATATGCCCTAATATAAATAAATGCATTGGAAAGTAACCATGCCAAACTCATTAGCAGAAGTATGTTATCCTTGGCCTGAGGGAGAACAAAATGAGTCTCATAAGTTTTTCCTGTTTATACATTGAATCATTAACCTTCACATTTCCGCTGAATTTTTCATTAACTTTTTTTTGGATGCTCTATTTACTATATATATAGGTTATACAATATCCTGTCAAGCAGTGTTATCGTAATGACACTATATATTGACAAGAGAATATATGGTGAACCATTAGGCTCTATAGAACAAAGTAATCTAGACTTATGTGGATTAACCAATATTGTTTCCCTTAAAGGAGTATTTTGTGATCCTAGCATCCTCTTTTTATGACATTTTTCAGTGGATATCCATGAAAAAAGCTTATTCCCAAAATTTCAGTTGATTCCGATTTTGCGTTTGCGAGTTAATGCATGATTATGTGTATTACACTGCTCCATAGACAATGTGTTGTAATTTCATTCTGGTATACCAGAACGAAATTCAAATTTCACGATATCTTTGCTAAACGAATTAATCTGCAAGAAATTCTTTGTACATAAACATTATGGAGCCAGAGGTTTCCAGTGATATAAAAATCTCAACTTTTTTTGAGAAAAGTGGGGGGATGAGGCTGTGGATCACAAAATGCCCTTTTAATTGATTGTTGCTATAGAAGTGGGACAAATATGATTGTGAAATCTTGGGCACGTGTAGTACATCAATCACACTTGGATGCCATAAGCTTTCTGGACTTGTCCTCAGCTTCATTCTGTGTAAAGCTTTGTCCCATCTATTGTGTCATTTGATTGCACAATGTGCCCTCGTCTCTATATCTTGTTTTTGATATTTTCAATGACATCAGGGGTGGATTTGCTTGCTCCTAAACAAGTCATTTGCATGCAATGTGTGTACTTATTGGCGCTATTTGTAACATGACAACTGATGGTTTACATAGATATTCTTTCAATCACCCTGTGCACATCAGATCATCATCTAATTGTTGGACTTGAATGTTAACTCCATTCATTTGGTTGTTCTTTCAGCAATGATGCATATATCCTCTGAAATGAACTGCCTTTACATATTATTGCTGCACCGACTGTGAATATCTTAAAACAAAGCTGTATTATTTCTATGCATAAGGCAATCTGTAATAACATATTTTTTATTCATCACAGCACCTCAGAACAGTTCTTATGAAATCAAACAGGTGCTTTATAAATGTTTTGATTGATTGAATCAAAATTGGAAGAGCTTGGGTCACTTACTCTCTCATAACCAGTCAATTGAATCACATGAGATATGAAACAATACAGAGCCAAATAGCTGTGCAACATATTCCTTTTCATTTTTTGTATTAATCTTACAACCAAATCAAGTTAGTTGTCTACTTAAGTTTGGGATGCTGTTTTATATCCCGAATATAGCATCCATCTTTGATAATACTGTTGTGAAATTTGTAAAAAATATACTTTTACAAAATGTTTGATTGTTTTGCAGGTGATCTTAGTGAACCAATTCAATGAAGGAGGAGCATTACAGCTGCAATATGATATGACAAGAGGACTGTTTCCACTATTTGGCCAATTTACTCAGCGACCAGAAAACTACTTCAAAGAGTAAGAAAATAATTTGTGTGTGCATGCAGGGGGTGGGTAGGATGTGTTAGTTTGTAATTGTGTGCCTGTGTGTAAGATTGTAAGCACTGGCAAATGAGGACACACATGAGAAATCTGTGAGTGACAGTGGACACACAGGAATCATGGATATCTGCGATTCATGGATTATGTTGCTGCATTAAAAAGACATAAATAAATACAAAGTTACATGTGTGGGGTGAGTCCACACTCCATTGTAAAAACTGAACAAGCCCATTAAGTAAATAAAACCACATGTGTTTGTCCCCAAGTGGTGTTTGGTTTTCATGGTTGCCAGTTGTTGTATGTAGGTAGTGTGTGGGGTGTGCATGTTGTTGCTTTTTTTTTGCATGCATATTTGTGACCATCCAGCACAACTGAGCCCTGAAGTCGCCAATCATCATTTTTGAGATATTCAACCAAAATATTCTGCTTGAAATTAGCTTTAAAATGATGTATATCATGTCTATAGTACTTGACATTTAAGTAGTGAAAAATCAATAAAACAGTCAATAAATCCTTTGTTTCCTATTGTTTATTGATAAGTTCAATACAGCATATCTCAATAGTGGCACTGGCGACATCTGGGCTCAGTTGTGGTGGATGGTCACATTTGTGTTTGATTTGAATCGTTGGACTTTATATTTGTGCACAGGGCTTGTGAACATTGTTCAATTATTTGTCTTTACAGTATTTTGTGTGATTTTGAGTTTTTTGTGTCCAATTTAATAGCATTCCATGTGGCTCATATAGACATTGGAAATTATTCTAGCAAAAGTTTCCTTACAGAAAATGGAAGAAACAGAGCTTTTAAAAAATCACTTAGCATTACACAATATCTCCCATATGCAATATACTCGCACAATGGAAGACCAACAAATATGTCTGATTCAAATAGTAGACAACAAAAGCATGCCAATCTATGATTTCATTAACATGGATTTCACCTTATCTATCTTTTTGCCTTGAATGTACACAATTTGCCAGACAGGGCTTGGCCAGATTTCTATTTTTTTTTTGTGGTGTGAGATCTGTATGCAATGTGTAATTCATGTTATAAAACAAGTCCTGAAGTAATTTGCCTCTATAAAGACACCTGCAAAGCAGACTTTTTAATTATATTTATGTCTGAGGATGACTTTATTTAATGATTAAAGCTCTTTGTTTTGTAGGATACTCTACATATTTCTTGTTTTTCAAATAATCCAATTTTGCAAATTGGATATGCTTGCAATGTGATTTAATGAGTTTTAGAGTTACACCTGCACTGCAGATGTTTTATTATCATGTATATTCACAAAATGTTATTAATTTTTAGACAATGTTGCCAATAATGATTGGATATTTGAAATTATTACACTCTTGATGTTTTGCAAGGGACACTTGCTGTGCAATATATTTGTTTGATAATTATATAAATTTGATGTAATAGTATGTTACCTTCTCTGCACTGACTATGTTTTACCTAGTCTGAAGGCTGAAGATACCAATAATGCTGTCTACTGAAGAAATTAGAACTGCTGTTCACTGACAATAGCAATATTGCTGCTGTTTGCTGAAAATAACAGAATTGCCATCTACTGAGGTTTATAGAAAACAGAATGTCTGCCTATAGAGTGTATGCGAAATGACGTCACTCATGACAGAGTCAACCTCATGTAAATAAATTTCTGCTCTCCGTAAGGTACCATGGGCCATTTCACTGTTCACATAATAATACAATAAAACAGGCGATAGGTATGAATGGTCGTGGAATCATTCTAGAGACCGGTTCCTCTGTCCTCCAACATGGCTGCCATTTCAATTGTTATATCATTGTGGTTGGTTTATTGCACAGGGTCTATTAAATAAACTGAATTGCTACATATTGAAGAAAACAATATTATTGTTGTAAGCAGCATTGCTGTCTACTGAATATAGCAGAATTGATGTCTACTGAAGATAGCAAAATGACTGTCTACTGAAGGTAGCAGCATTACTGTCTACTGAAGATAGCAGAATTGCTGTCTACTGTAAGTTTGCTGTCTACTGAAGATAGCAGAATTGATGTCTACTGAAGATAGCCAAATTGCTGTCTACTGAAGATAGCCAAATTGCTTTCCACTGAAGATATCTTAATTGCTGTCTTCTGAAGATAGCAGAATTGCTCTACTGAAGATAGAAGAATTGCAGTCTACTGAAGATAGCAGAATTACTGCCACTGATGATAACCAAATTTGCTGTCTACTGAAGATAGCAGAATTGCTGTCTACTAAAGATAGCAGAATTGCTGTCTACTGTAGATAGCAGAACTGTTGTCTACTGAAGATAGCAGAATTGTTGTCTACTGAAGATAGCAGAATGCATATTTACCAAAAATAGCAGAATTGATGTCTACTGAAGATAGCAGAACTAATGTCTACTGAAGATAGCCAAATTGCTGTCTACTGAAGGTAGCAGCATTGTCTGTCATTTAAATATACTACTGAAGAAAATGTACTACTGAATATAGCAGAAATGCTGCCTACTGAAGATAACAGAAGTGCTGTCTACTTGAAGATAGCAGAATTGCGGTGTACTGAAGATTGCAGAATCGCTGTCTACTGAAGATTGCAAGATTGTTGTCAACTGAAGATTATTGATTATCTACTGAAGATATCAGGTACCAAAATAATGTCTACTGAAGATAGCTGAATTGCTGTCTACTGAAGATAGCAGAATTCTATTTACAGAATTGTCTTCTGAAAATAGCAGAATTGTTGTCTACTGAAGATAGCAGAACTAATGTCTACTGAAGGTAGCCAAATTGCTGTCTACTGAAGGTAGCAGCATTACTGTTTACTGAAGATAGCAGAATTTTCTGTCTACTGAAGATAGCAGAATTGTTGTCTGCTGAAGATAGCAGAAATGTCATTTAAATGTACTACTGAAGATTATTGCTGTCTACTGAAGATATCAGATACCAAAATAACTTGCTTGCTGTCTACTGAAGATATCATAATTGCTGTATACTGAAGATAGCATAATTGCTGTCAGTAATAGCAGGATTGTTGTCTACTGAGGATATCAGAATTGCTGTCTACTGAAGATAGAAAAATTGCTGTCTACTGTAGAAAGCAGAATCGCTGTCTACTGAAGATAGCAGAATTACTGTCAACTGAAGATATCAGAATTGCTGTCTACTAAGTTTACTGAAGAAAGCTGAATTGCTGTCTACTGAAGATGGCAGAATTGCTGTCTACTGGGGAAAGCAGAATTGCTGTCTACTGAAGATAGCAGAATGACTGTCTACTGAAAATATCAGAATTACTGTCTATTGAAAAAAAACACAGGGTTGCTATCAACTGAAGATAGCAGAATTACTGTTTATATACGATAGCAGAATGGCTGTCTACTGAAGATATCAGAATTACTATCTACTCAAAAAACAGAATTGCTATCTAATGAAGATAGCAGAATTACTCTCTTTTGACTATAGCAGAATTACTGTCTTTTGAAGATAGCAGAATTACTGTCTACAGAAGGTAGCAGAATTAAAATCTACTGAAGATATCAGAATTGCTGTCTACTGAAGATAGCAGATTTACTGTCTATTGAAGGAAGCAGAATGGCTGTCTACTAGAAATATCAGAATTACTATCTACTCAAAAAACATAATTGTTATCTACTGAAGATAGTAGAATTACTGTCTAATTTTATATATCTAATGATATATTCGTAAAGTGTATGTAGCTGGGAGGAAAAGCTGACTATCGATTGAAAATTTAGACCTTTCATATTGAAGGTATGGATTTTTTTCCCAAAAAGACCTTTGTTTTGAGTGTTTTGGAAAAAATCCATATCTTCAATACGAAAGGTCAAAATTTTCAATTGATCATCAGCTTTTCATCCCACCTATGCTCGTACATACACAAGTACATATCATCAGATTTATGAAGTTTACTTTGAGGACTGTTAAATATCAAAAATATCAATTAATCATTTGCCATAAAATGTGTATTACATTGCGAATTTCAAAAAATCAAAATTATTTGATAACATCAGGACTTTCTTCATATTCAGAATCCATTTCGATATGTCTGATGTGCTCTAATGTCCCACAATAAATACTGTCCAAACGTTCATACCCCAGCCCTTAATGTAATGTACTGAAATGACAGAATTGGTATCTACTGAAGGTAACAGCATAGTACTGGCTACTTGCAGTACAAGTTTTGACCACATAGGGCTTCACAGAAAATACAACTTGATATAGCTGCTTAAGTGTGTGTGTTTCTGTGACAAGCATGTTACTCATTGGCTATAATATTTCAGAAACTGAAATGTTAAGTGACTTCAAAGAGCTGGCTTGCATCACATGTTATTTTTCTAACCCAATTGACCTTCTGTCATTCTTGATAATACAAGATTCCATATGGCTTCTCTATGGAACAACTTCACTATGTATTTAGTAGCTTCTGATGTGCAATGTATCACATATTGACATGATTACACAAATACAGCAGGTCTGCCAACTGTCCCACATTTTTGAGGGACTGTCCCTCATTTGGGCTTTTCCAAAGTGAAAATGAAGGACAGTCCTGCTTTCTGAAAATTTCAGCGATGGCAAATTTAAATGTAAAAACAGCAGAAAATGATGCAAATTTTACCTGAAAATTTTGCTATAGCATTCTCTTTAGTCTATTGTGATAAATTTAGACCTGCAAAACCTTTCCTGAATTCTGAAAGTATTGCGCACCTCACGTCTTTGAATTTGTCGGTACCTGGTTTGTGTACATGTACAAGGTTTTGGCCTCATTGTCCCTCTTTCTGACTTCGGTAGGTTTGCAGGTCTGATAAAGTAGTATTTTGTTTAGAAACCCCATTTTCACTTTTTTACGTAATGGAATTGCTCTTTTTGCAAGCTGCAATAAGTTGGAAAATCTTATCATTAGAGGACTTTTGGCTCCTGAGAAATGGTCATTTTAGACTTGCAGAAGCAATAAAATGCAGCGGGGAAAGTTGTACACTACTTTTGGCCATACCTCACAATCAGTTTTACACCATCTGGCTCATTTTACTTGATCATGTGAGTATGTTGTTGACTTTTGATTTGGACATTATAATCAGATCAAGTTGCTCCAGGAAGTATATGAAGAATCACAACCCCAAGACTTGACATCTTACTGGGATGTATAATATACATGGAAAAAGTTCAACTGTGTTGGTATATTGATTCATAAAAAGTTTGTGATCCAAACACAAGAAACTATTCCTACCTCTGAATTTTCAGATGGTTCTCCATCACACCACTCCATGCCATACATAAATTCTCCCAGCTACATTTCCCCAATATGAAATTTAAAAAAAGTAAAATTAAGTTTGGCAGAGGCGGGGTTCGAACTCACGGCGCACCACTATCATGGATACTTTAAGAGCTTAGCGCCTTAGACCGTTCGGCTACTTGTCTGGTTGATCAACATGATTAGTGGCCCAGCACTTCCAAGAATTGACGTAAGCCAAAGAAGAAAAAGATAAAACAGGATTTTTGTGCCAGAGGCCTTAAGACATGCTCTCAGTCCCTTCAACCCCAAGTTCCTGGCCAAACCTGGTGCCTGCTCAGGCAGTGTTTCCTGGCCAGGTAGTTGGACCATACTGCTTACCACTAAACTTGACATATATCTACACTCATGAGTCAGCAACCTTTGACATGATTTTAATGTGACTAAAGCTGACATCTGAAGCAGTGATACAAAGCTGAAATGACAAACGGTAGCTATAGGGTGTAAGGGAATATGGTTAGCAGATAGCAAGATTGTTGTCAATGAAAATATATATAGAGCGAGGCACTTAGAGCATGGTTGCCTCCTACTGAGGGTGTGATATTGCCAATATAACACCTGGGTAACGTGACATGCATGTAGAAATCCCATCAATGTAAACTCATGTCAACACCAATGGTATTGCTGGGAATATTTGTCACAGGACCAACTTTCACTGTTAGTAGTAGGGATGACCAATGAACCATCAACTTGATTAGAACACTCCCATAGACATGCAGGGAGCTCAACTGTGCACTGCTTGCACAGACATTTATAAATTGAGCTCATTCTTTTATTTTTCATAATGTTTCTGTAAAAATTGGAGATGTTAATGCCAATTATGTTTTGTAACTATCCTGCAAATTACAGCAACATAACTTATTTGGTTTTTCTGTAAGTGTGAGTCAAAATTGGTCCATCGCCACAGTGCGCTTAATTGCCAGTGGCCAAATGCAGCACTGCTCAGAATGGCACAAAATATTCAGATGAATAAGATCAGGTGAACACCTTGACCTACTGAGCTGTAATTTGGCAGAGTTGTCGTTATTACCTCTATCATACCCTCAGTAAAAAGGTTTAAAAAATGGGACAAGTAGATCTCGAGTTAAAAATTAAATCACCAGCTTCCCTTTGGAATTTCCATACACCTTTCGAATCATGTTAAATAGACACCTTTCTGAACATAAATGTGAAGTTTCGTGCTCATTTGATGTATTTTTCACCTGATCTCAACCCTAAACATTTTCTTATATTTGTACCATCTGCACTGACTTGCTGCTATACACGCACAGGAGCTGTACTTTTAAAATACGCACCTAATCAATAATGAGTCTTTCACTCCATTGTTAAAGTACTGTGCTCCCTGTAGCATATGGAGTGACCTAGAGTGTGATGGTTTTGTAGCAGATGACAGTATTTATTCAAGCCTATCAAGGTCAGTTATTAGCCACTTGCTGAATGGCTGGGCATTATCAACTATCAAAGAGATACCTTATGCTGCTGCCAATCACAATAGAGGTTAAACATTCTTTTTAAACCACAGAAGTGATATCAGGACAAAGCTGTGCATGTTAGTACTTGATTGTTTGGATTCCTATGTTGAAAATCCCTTGTAGTACATTAGTATTTTTCTTATGTGTAGTGTATATTGTTGTGGAAAAAGTTCACCTGGACTTTTGATTTTGTGCCACTTCGCCATTATGGATGATTTTGAGCAAATGTTTTCTAAAAGCATGATTTCAGTGCCTCGGTTTGAAGAAATACTTAATGCTATTGACTAGTAAAGTGCCATTTCATAAGAAACCCTTTGATACTTTCACAATATGCTTGTTTCATGTTTGCATATATATTAAAATAAAGAAATATAAAAAGGTAAATATATGCTTATACCAATTTTGCTCACATTGCTATTTTTAGACTTTGTCAATTTATTTCGTTCCAATGACCGGTCAGAATGGGAAACTTTGAAATTCATAATTCGAAAAGTTTTTGACCGATTTTGACAATTTAACCACCAAAATACTTCTGTTGATGAGTTCTTGCCAGAAAACAATCTTTTGTTGCAATAGGGGCAACATGGAATTATGATGCTCATCCCTATTAGTAGTTAGGACCTAAAGCCTGAACCTAAACTAAACTTTGCTTGCTAGACAACCTACAATATCAGACAAACCTAATCGGAAATTACCCCCCCCCCCCAATCTACACCATACAACGTTGTCGGGTACAGTATGTCCATGTTCAGAATTTTTGAATACAAATCCAAATTTGATGTTACATACCTTGAGCAATGACAGTTTTGTGTGAACACTTCCTAAGGGAACTACTACCTAAACCAATCAACACCAACAATGTCAACTCCAACAGATAGGAGCCGTTGAGGTGCAGGAATTGGTCAATCAATTTGAGAAAGTGTTAGCACAAAACTGGGTGTATGTTTTGCAGAAAAAAAGTCCTTCATGGTCTCCTTTTAAATATTTTCAGATTATGTGCTTAAAACCAATGACTTGAATTGTTTTTATGCCTAAATCTTGGGGTTTTTTTTGTGCGCTATATATGTGCAAAATTTGGTTGTACTATAACATAAAATATGGGTACAAGTATGAGTCTATGATCTTGACCAAAAACTCCTTAAATATGGGTACTGTTTTTACTCTTTTGGGCAAACCTTGCATAAAGGTCCCTATTTTTGGCAAATTTACAAATAAAAATTGACAAGGGTTCTTGAGCTCGAGCCACATATCACCCATCAAAAGTACCAAGTACCCTCTCCCGGTTCCTGTAAGTCTGTCTTTCCTCTCTCCCTTTTCCTTTCCCTCCCCCTCTCTCTCAAATGTATTTTTACCACTTAGTTATAGTCCATTTCTTTAATCAACTGCTTATTTCCGCCTCTTCATAGTCCATTTCTTTAATCAACTGCTTATTTCCGCCTCGTCATAGTCCATTTCTTTAATCAACTGCTTATTTCCGCCTCGTCATAGTCCATTTCTTTAATCAACTGCTTATTTCTGCCTTGTTCATAGTCCATCATTTTGATGATCAAAGTTCCATTAATGATCTCTCTGAACTGCCATGGAGTGATATTGAACAAATTATTGATGATACATTAAACATGTGGAATTCAATGTTATTTGATGTTGTTAACTGTCATTTACCTAAAAAATGAAGTGTGTTAAATCAACTCCATCACCTTGGTAATATTAGGTAGGGAAATAAAGAAGCGTATGCAAAAAAAATTGCAATTGTCCAAATTGAGGACAAAGGGAGATGCACATTGCAACTTTTTGGTCAATTTTGTCTTGTAATATAGAAACTGTATTTTAAGGTATATCAGGGACTTAGTTTTATATTTCATGGGCATATCTATTCATCTGACCTTTTGGCTGACAACTAGTTTCCTATGAAAGTATATCAGGTGATCATATCTGATGAAGTCTACTGATGAGATTTACAAAATATCAACTAAGCAATCTATCAGGGGCTTAAAACTAGAATTGGTCAAGTCTGTAATTGATGTTTGAGTTTAAATGTTTGATTCTTTCTGCAAAATCTAAAATCACAGCAATAATTCTCAAGTTTTCCTGATAAATTTTTTTAAAGAGGATTGAGGATGTTTGTGGTCATATCGGACAATGTTTTTCACAACATCACCAAATTTTAGCTGATATGATTTTTATGCTATATTGTAGCCCATGGGGCAAAAAAACTTGTATTTTTACAGTATGATTGTCATGGTGACAAAGCAAAGCCCTGATTGGCTAACACGGGAACAAACATATAAAATAACCCATGGGCATCATATTTAGGGCGATGGTACATGGCAACACAGTACATCATGAAGATTTTGATTTTTGCCGTGGCAACCACTGGTGTAGCCTATCAGATTATTTCAAGCAGCATAATTTAAAACCGCAGTTGTGGTTTTCAGCTCTCAGTATTTTTTTTTATAACATGACCCTTTGGGAGGTTAACTTTGAGTAGGGCAGTTGAGTAGGTGAAGGGTATCACCCTTCCTATTGGAAACTCAAGACTCACCCAACTCAACATAATGCTGTATTGCAGGTGAAACATATCAATTATCTCCATTTCAATAAGGCACACCCACTCATGGGCATCCACCTGCCCTTAATAACCTGTAATATGAGCCTATCAGTCAATGTGCCTTTTATAACCATTTGCAAGGATAAAACAGATAATGTTCTAATTTAGATGAAATTGGAGGCCACAGGTTAACATCATTTTACCTTTTCAAAGGATCTGTTACTATAGTAACACAGTAATTTAAGTACTAGCATGAAAGTAATTTAAGTGTATTTTTATTGCATTATAACCAAGAGACAGTAATAATAAAATTACCAACAGGTGGAAATAGAATATATTTGCATGAACCAGACACCAATATAAGCAGGAACATTACTCTCAAATGATATATCTATTAAATCTTAAGCTTTATATGACCTCTATATGAATCAGTTAGTCGGTGGGGTACAAGTACCCAAAAATCCAACGCAGAGTAAGCAGATTATACCATTTTTGCCCAGGATTTTTTCAACCAATTTTAGACTATTAATATAAAGTTGATGAAATTAAAAATGTATGTTAGTATTTTTTAAACAGGGTGAATTGACATTATACGTTTATATGAAAATAATGTAATGATTTTAAATTATAAAATAACAATTGGAATGTTTTAAAGCTGAAGGTAGACAAGCACACTTCATCTGCTCATGTTAAATACTTGCACAATGTTCTTCAGTATGATGGCATATTGAATTCCAAGCTCGGATTTATATATTTTCCAACCATAATTAACCAATCTTACTATTAATTAACCTTAATCTTAACATTAATTAACCGCAGTTTATAATTAATCACCATTTATAATTAACCAGTTAATTAAGAACGCTGATATGAATCCACCAATCAAATATGAAATTGTAAATTTAATCTTATAATGTCAAGTGATGTAGCCTAATAATATGAAATCTGAAAATGCATTGAACATGCATCAGTTTATTTTGGAATTATAATTTTCTTGCTTTGTGGTGTTTTGTATAACACTTATCTTCTCTATCTCTTCTCTCTCTCCCTCTCTTTCCCACTCTGTCCCTCTTTTTCCACTACCTTTATCTTTCTCTTTTATCTCTATATTTCTTCTGTTTTTCTCTATTCATTGCTTTTGAGTGGTCACTGCATACTATAGAGCTATAGCACACAAGGACCCCTCTATTCATTGCTGAATTGCTGGGCCGGATTTACCATAGGGCCAGATGGGCCCGGGCCCCCCAAATTGCTCTGTGTAGTGTGCATCTTCCATTTTAGCTGAAAAACACCATGTTTTGGGCCAAAATAGGGTACAAAAACTGCAAAATTTTGCACGCTTCGTGCACATTGGCCTGTTATATAGCAAAATTTAGCTTAAATTGGGGCTAAAATAGTCTAAAATTGAAATTTTTGTATCCAGGTAAAACCTAAAAACTTGCCTTCCTCACGGTGTGTTTGGGGGCCTCCAAATTTGAGCCTGGCCCAGGGCCCCAAAAAGGTAAATCCGGCCCTGCTTAATTGAGTGGGTATTGCATACAATTGAGCTACAGCACACAAGGACCTCTCTATTCATTGCTTTATTGAGTAGTCATTGCATACAATTGAGCTACAGCACACAAGGACCTCTCTATTCATTGCTTAATTGAGTGGTCATTGCATACAATTGAGCTACAGCACACAAGGACCTCTCTATTCATTGCTTAATTGAGTAGTCATTGCATACAATTGAGCTACAGCACACAAGGACCTCTCTATTCATTGCTTAATTGAGTGGTCATTGCATACAATTGAGCTACAGCACACAAGGACCTCTCTATTCATTGCTTTATTGAGTAGTCATTGCATACAATTGAGCTACAGCACACAAGGACCTCTCTATTCATTGCTTTATTGAGTGGTCATTGCATACAATTGAGCTACAGCACACAAGGACCTCTCTATTCATTGCTTTATTGAGTGGTCATTGCATACAATTGAGCTACAGCACACAAGGACCTCTCTATTCATTGCTTAATTGAGTGGTCATTGCATACAATTGAGCTACAGCACACAAGGACCTCTCTATTCATTGCTTTATTGAGTGGTCATTGCATACAATTGAGCTACAGCACACAAGGACCTCTCTATTCATTGCTTAATTGAGTGGTCATTGCATACAATTGAGCTACAGCACACAAGGACCTCTCTATTCATTGCTTTATTGAGTAGTCATTGCATACAATTGAGCTACAGCACACAAGGACCTCGCTATTCATTGCTTTATTGAGTGGTCATTGCATACAATTGAGCTACAGCACACAAGGACCTCTCTATTCATTGCTTTATTGAGTGATCATTGCATACAATTGAGCTACAGCACACAAGGACCTCTCTATTCATTGCTTAATTGAGTGATCATTGCATACAATTGAGCTACAGCACACAAGGACCTCTCTATTCATTGCTTTATTGAGTAGTCATTGCATACAATTGAGCTACAGCACACAAGGACCTCGCTATTCATTGCTTTATTGAGTGATCATTGCATACAATTGAGCTACAGCACACAAGGACCTCTCTATTCATTGCTTTATTGAGTAGTCATTGCATACAATTGAGCTACAGCACACAAGGACCTCTCTATTCATTGCTTAATTGAGTGGTCATTGCATACAATTGAGCTACAGCACACAAGGACCTCTCTATTCATTGCTTTATTGAGTGATCATTGCATACAATTGAGCTACAGCACACAAGGACCTCTCTATTCATTGCTTAATTGAGTGATCATTGCATACAATTGAGCTACAGCACACAAGGACCTCTCTATTCATTGCTTTATTGAGTAGTCATTGCATACAATTGAGCTACAGCACACAAGGACCTCGCTATTCATTGCTTTATTGAGTGATCATTGCATACAATTGAGCTACAGCACACAAGGACCTCTCTATTCATTGCTTTATTGAGTGATCATTGCATACAATTGAGCTACAGCACACAAGGACCTCTCTATTTATTGCTTTATTGAGTAGTCATTGCATACAATTGAGCTACAGCACACAAGGACCTCGCTATTCATTGCTTTATTGAGTGATCATTGCATACAATTGAGCTACAGCACACAAGGACTTCTCTTTTCATTTATATTTTCATCTTTATTAAGTGGTCATTGTTCATAGAACACCAACAGGGTAGGTAATACATCTGAGAGCATTGACAGTCAAAATAATTGTCTCGATTTGGCAACATTACAGATTATGTGTTGGTTATTAAGACCTACATGATTGGAAGGTCATATCGTCTGCTGTGGCCCTGTCTCTATCTATGAATCTCTTACAGATTCAGTGGTTTGCTCATCAGGAGGATCATAAAAGTCATCAAAGTGCAGATTTTTGCACCTTTGTTGCTATCATAGATGTGCTAACATGTATCTGATGTTATGATGTTTTATGTATTATATTATTCCATTGTTTTTGTTTTCATGTGCCTTAGTGTAAATTGTTTTGGTTTGCGGTGCTTTATTAAATATCAATAGTAGTAGCAGCAGCATAGCCTCTAGTGGTCAAGCTGAAAGCCATGTATTAAAGACAAAAGCAGATTTTACAAAAATTTACACAAATCTGTAAAGAAATTAGCTACATGTATTTGAATGGGCTTCAACTTTGTCAATACTGTTTTCTTCAATTTCTGCCAAATTTGTCATTTCAAAAATACAGTCCAACCTCTCTTATCCGACTATGGTGGGACCAAGCATTGTCCAGATAAGTGAAAAATCCGGATAAGTCAATTACATGTAATTCTGCATTGACTGTCCCAAGTACTGAAATGGTGACAGCAAAAGATTGTTTAAACATGGTGTAATAACACTAAAAGATGGCTTTAGAGTGCTTTTCGCAACATAGATGTCATTTTAAGCATGGAATTACCTGTGGTAAATCATCAAAAACATATTTCTCTGTGAAGATTCACATCCGGATAATAGAGAGATCCATATAAAAGAGGTCCGGCTAACAGAGGGTGGACTGTACTAAAATTACAATTTGAATGACTTATCTTTCACTTTTAGGCACTCTATAAACGATGTTAACTGTTACACCTACGATGCGATCACTGTCGAGTGGTCCTTTAATCTGTCTCAGCTCAATCACACCTCTTACCCTCTAGTAATCCTATCATCTCTCTTATCATCCCTCCTATCATCCTTCCACTCCTTTTCTTCTGCTCTGACTCAAATCTTTTTTAATTCTCACTCTATCTCTGTAACTTGCTACTGCAACAGCTCTCTTATGATATAGATGATATCCTTTTCTAATCGTCACAGATATTACTTATCTTAGCCAACATCTTGCAAGGCATTACTTAAGGCCAAAATTGACCTTGTTCCAAATTGCAGTTATAGATATGAAGATTTTTTATCGCAAAACACTATAATAGCTTACACTGCCAAACAATTGTCGAGAGATAGCACAATTACTTAAAAATATAATTCAATAACTCGTAATATATCAAAGTGCGTAAGTTATTTCTTTTTGCAAAATATGATAAATGCCACGTTCATTTATTTAACTTTAATTTGTTCTTTTTCTCAAATGGATTTATCGTGTGTTTGCGATGAAATGGTTCATGTATACTACACATATCATCATATCACTGTAAATCATTGGTCTTAGCTATCTCAGTGGTGCAAATTTAAAGAAAGCAAAAATCAAGGGCAAAAACACTTTTTACAACTTTACCACAGGGAGGACTTTCTTTCGTGTTGTGTTTGTTAAAAAACAGGGAAAATCTGTTCCAGCTGTGTCTTATTTCCACTGTTCTTATTTCTATTAATTAAATGAGAACTTGCACTCTCTCTCCAGTGGCGCACCGGGCCGTACCGTGACCGCTTCTACCCCGGGGGGCTGAAGAAAATTAAATTTTGCCGCAACAGCCCGAAAAGGTTGACCCAATTTTTGAAAAAGTGAAGAGGAAAAAAAAGCAACACATTTTGATGTATAGTACCATTTTTTCAATTTTTTTTACTTTTTCAAATTTTTTCGCCCTTCTTCTTCTGCCGCCCTTCGTTTTGGCCGTCCCTGCATTTACCCGGGGCTCGCACCCCAAAGCCCCCACCCCCAAAAAAAAATATGCGCATGCTCTCTCTCTCCATGGTAGACTTGACTTGGCTTGGCTTGCGGACTTGATTTGAGTAGTTTCCTCAAACCACATGTGGCTCTCCACATCTTCCTGTCCTGTATTGCTGTCCCAAGGTCTCCTGTATTGCTGTCCCAAGGTCTGTTGCATCAGGGATATGCCTGGGTGCATGAAGTCTGGTGTCTCATTATAATACATTGTACACCGACAGGTAGATTTGAAGTTGGGCAAATGAAGCATGAGAGTGCCCTGTCATAGAGCAAGTTTATAGTGAGCCAGATTATCCAGTATTTAGTGTATATTAGCGTATAAGTACTGCGAAATCAATTGTTATCTGTAGTATAATCTTTCCGTATACAGCCACTATAAACACGCTCTTCAGAGGCAGACTCTTAAACGTGAACAAAATTAATTTCAAGAGCAATTAATGAGAGAGATTTTATTGATTTAGGCCCAGAACTGGATCACCTTACTCATGGCTTGGGCCTTTTTTTATTATTAAGGCAACACTAACAGTTTATAGATAATTTTGAAACAGGTGCAAAAAGATGTTGGGTATGTTTTTCTTATTTTGGTAATCTGGCAGCAAAATAGATCAACGACATATAAAGCTATCCTCTGAAGATTTTTAACCCATCCATTAGATTGATTAGGAAATCTCACATGCTTACATGTCTTTAGTCAATTAATGTGCTGATGATGTATTTTGATTGCATTGGGAGAATTAATAGATTGCTTCTAAAAGAAATTTGAACTGCTTGACTACATGTAACCCACTTCAGTTGCACACTCAACATAAATAAACATGATATCTTTATGGGACCACTCAGGATATACACACAATACCAGGATGCCCTAAACAAATGGTGAAAAGGGGCTTTTATTGGTGACTGGGTTTGAAGCATTCTGATTTTCAAAGGAAACATAGCTATTGATAATATTCATAAAGTGATTTCAAAATTGGTGATTTTTTTGGCTAAAGGCAACATTTTGTTATAAAGTTTTGCAAGTGTGTGAGGTATTTTGCTTAAAGAGTGGAACTTTAGTTAAAATAAAATTGTCATTTTGTTTTAGTTTTAAGAAAAACTGTAGCTATTGAATATTATTCATAATTTGAGTCAAAAAAATGGTGCATATTTTGGGTAACGTAAGGCCAACATTTTGTTACAAAGTTTTGCATGTTTCTAAGGTATTTTGCTAATATAGTGGAACTTTGGTTAACATAACATTTTCAGGACTTCAAATTTTAGTTTGTGTTAACAGGATTTTGTGTTATCAGTTCTTCACGGTTGTTTGATGGGATCATTTATTAGTTATTCAAACAAAACATCATATACAACCAAAATTTGGGCTTAAACAGCTAAATGTGATATCATGCTAATGTATACAGATGCTTTTGAGTCATTCTCGACTTAAATTTCCCTCTTTTACAAAATTATTCACTTTTATAACATTTTTAAAGCTTTTTCGGATATAAAATGTATCTATTAATGACAAAATTGGTGGCGCTATTTAGTTACTGGAAATTACTCTTTCAAGCTTTTAATACAAATAATTCATTTTATTGTTTGATAAAATATGTTTATAAAATTTCCTTGTTGCTTGTTTCACCTATTCCAGGTGTTTAATGGCAGTATTAATCACCTACCCCTTGCAAATAGAGAATATGATTTAGGATAAATAGCGCCATCTATAGTTTGCATTTAGTTAATAATGAAGCCAATTCTAAATACATCAAACACCCGTGTCTTTATAATGCATATTATGCTTGGGACTTGAAAAGTCACAACTTGTATGGTTGTACTGGATAGGATCAGTTTAATATCCAGACTTCTGGATACATCAACTTCTACACACAAAATAACTAACTGAGAAAGCATCAAGTATTTTGGGTTT
The DNA here is from genome assembly GCF_039555335.1 of Amphiura filiformis. Taxonomy (NCBI): domain Eukaryota; kingdom Metazoa; phylum Echinodermata; class Ophiuroidea; order Amphilepidida; family Amphiuridae; genus Amphiura; species Amphiura filiformis. The sequence continues at coordinate 90,696,945 of NC_092628.1, read as the reverse complement.
AAAACATATTTCATGTTAAAACCCTAATGCTACTAGACCACACAAAACCTTACAACATGAAGCAACTGCAAGACCATGCATCCTATGTGCTCCTATCGCATAATCACACCAAACTACATAGACATGAAACCTTTGATCCGGTTTGATTTATGAGTGTGTAGACTCATGCTAGAGTGCCCTCTACACTCAAGATCTGAGAGCTATATCCGAAAGGTGATTGATCTATCATGATAGCTATATGGCATATGAGATGAATTTGTTTGTGTATATGCTCAGAGGATTAGCTACTCCACCCTCAAATAAGACTTGCTTATAGATCTATCTAGTATTTCACCTTGGTGCAAAGAAGCAAATGATATCAAATGTCTTGCACTACACAAATCTGAGCAGTGACAGCTAGTGTGCTCAAGGGCACATAGGGAAGGGTTTTCAGCATGAAATGTTCTGTGGTTGCTGTCATAGAGTGAGTAACAAATAATTTAGTTAAAGAAAACAGGGAAGTGCCATGTTCTAGCACCAGGCCCATATTTAAGGTGCTGCACCCCCTCCCAATTTTGCAAAAGTATAGAAAATGTCTCCAAAGAACCCAATTTGGGAGCATAGCGACTCACTATGTTTATATCGCGAATTGCGATGTGATACCGGCTAAATTATGCCCTGCTTTTTTGGTCAAAATAGGTCCCGAAATTTTGGGACAGAAAATTGTCTCCCCCTGGAAAAAAAGGTCAACTTTTTCAAATCTGCACTCCCCAAAACAAATCTTGTGTACGGGCCTATGTAGCACTATAATAGTATCTGGTTTCAGAATAAGATCGCTGTGTGACCTACAACAACTAAGTTGAACTTGGATGTTGTTTTAACAGGAAAATATCACCAGACTCATTCATTGCAGGTGTGAGTATGTTGAGATACTATATGAGTAACCAGTATAACAAAAACAATCATGTGTGTTGGGTAAAAGTTAGTTGAATCATGCTCATTGGGCAGTTCAGCACTTCAGGGAACAGATTCACAGAGAAGCTAGCTATAGATCAAGTGGTCATAGTCATGTCCATACTTGATTGCCATTTCAAGTTCTTTGAATTGCTCTTGAATAAAAGTCTAATTTCCTGTGTTGCACAGTATGCATCCCAAATTAGGTAACTTTACAGGCAATGCATGGTTTAGATGTGTATTTGTTTGAGTAGGTGTGTGTTAGCTTGTGTTACATCCATCGTTTGATCTAGTTCTGTGTGTAGTATCATAATAAGCCAAAAATAAACATTTCTGGTGAAAATATTGTAGAGCTGTAACCTTTATTCTCTTGATGTTACAGATGAATAATATCAGCATGTATAAAGATGAAGGATAACTTTAGGTTTAAATAAAGTTATAGGCCTATTACATAACGTTTTGAGTTTGACAGTGACAAATATACAAAATTACTGTTCTGAGTAAATTACGTTTGAACATTTTGGTACCATTCCATCAGTCCTTCTAAAAATTGTGAACATTTATGATCAATCGTTTGTTATATTACATAACGTTATGAGTTTGACAGTGACGAATATGCAAAATCGCTGTTCAGAGTAAATGGTGTTTGAACATTTTGGTACCATTCCATCGTTCCTAAAAATTAACTGCCTATATATTTTAGAACTGCTAAAAATGTAACTGTTTAAAAATATGTTAAAAACTCATCTTATGTTTCAGCTGCTCTATACAGTAGATAAATCTACATTGTGCAACTAAGTAAACGATTTGCCTATTTTGTCAAATTCATCAATTGCAGTTTGGTGCGATTCATCCAAATCAAAATTTCGATATCTACATTGGGCAGTAAGATTTACCTTTAATTTTTGGTCGAAATGAAAGATCACCTGAAACATAATCAAAAACATACATTAATTAATTTGCTCAAAATTCTCGATTCATCACTCTGTAAAATTCACAACAATATATTTTAATTGCATTTTTCTTCTTTCTTCTTACAGTGTAAAGGAGTCATGTTTACTACTGAATCTGAAGGCTGGATCTGCAATACTATTACGAGATCTCCTGTACCAGTCAATCCATGAGAAGCCCTCTAAAGGTATCCAACAGAAAGAAGCACCGGTATCAGCTCTTCATGACATTGGTGTCTACAGATTATCACCAAGAGCAGCAGAGATTATACTCAATCTAAGAACTGATTGGCCAAAGTATTAATAAAAAGACGTCTATATTCAGTGGTGCATGGTGCCAAAAGAAGAATTTTCCTCCCTCCCTCCCCTTCCCTTCCCTCCTCTTGCATCTCTCCCCTTGCATCCCTCCCCTTCCCTTTCCTTCTCTTCCTTTCCATATCTTCCCCTCCCCACCCTCCCTTTCTCTCCCCTTCTCTTCTCTCTCCTTCTCTTCTCTCCCCTCTCCTAGGTTTAAAAGAATTTAACTGAATACTGCAATGAAATCACCAAATCAGGAAGAAGACACCTTGATTGAACATTATGACTTGCACTTAGTGGCCATGCATTCAAGGGCTCATAAAACACTATGAAATAACATTTTTGCATTTGAATATATAACATGTTATGTTATTATATCATATGTGAAACCTGCTATGGACTTTGCCTTTGTTTACTTGAATTTGTCAGGAAGGATTGGACAATAGATGCTTGCGACATTCGCACAGTGTTACTTCAAAACTTAAAAATAACCACAATGTGTGTATTGGTCAATGTACAGTTAAAAGTTATATATTGAAAGAAAGGAAATAAGTTACTTTTAACCTTTGGGACAAGTGAGATGAGTCTGAGAGGAAATTGATTTCTGAAGAATCCTTTCAAATCAACTGCCACATATCACTTGTTGGGAATGAAATTGTACAAAATATTACAAAATACGTCCTGAGATGTTAATGCGTCTAATGCAGATCCCTGCAGGGGGAGTGCAATAGACGTATCAACATCTCAGTAAAAGTGCATTATTTTGTACAATTTCTCGAGCAACAAGTGATACACATTTATTAACATATTTCATAAAAAAAAAAAAACCTGTGATTTTTGCAATTTTAGTAACAAAATTGACACTAAAAATGTTGGCAAATACAAGCAAATGTAATGGCATTGGTCCGTAAGAAAAGTGAATGCGTCCAAAAGCACACAATTGCAACTTTTCCATATATTTTGGCCACAGAAAAGATTCAGAATCAGCACCCCTAAATTGACCAAGGACTATTCTTAAACATTCTGTAGCTGTGCAATGTAAACCTCAATGCTTTGGCAGACTGGGCCCCTAACTACGACGTAGGCTGTAAATCGAAACACCATAGATATTTCATAAATATCACAAACTAGTCACACATGTAATGCAAATGGTTCTCTCACTGATAAATAAATTGTGTGCAAACTTGAAACTACTTTTAAACGCTTCAAAAGATTGCAATGTTGCTGCAATGTTAACGCAATTGAGCCACAAAATTCACTACAAGCACAATTCAAAAAAAAAAAAAAAAAGGAGATTGTGTGCTTGGCTTTTAAAATGTGAATTTTGTGGTGTTTTTATTCAGAATGGAAAAAATGGCACAAAAAAGCAATGAAAAAGAAATTGTTCATATCACATTGTCTTTTTAAAGAAAAAAAAACATAGTTTCATCACCACAACAAACATTACAACACATAAACATGATGAAAATAGGTATTTTACACCCATGCAAAGTTTGGCTTTTATCAGGACTCGGCACTTGCAGTCATATGCCTCCTTTGGTACCATTTAGTCACATTCAAAAAACTTTGTAATATTTGTGACTTCCATCTGATCTAAATAGGCTAAGGTTACAGATAAATAAGGCAGAAGTAAATATCAGATAGCAGGCAAAACTGTTCACCAACATAAAGGAGGTATAACTTTGCAATGATTCTGCTAGACTTACAAGGTTTTTAGGCATGTTTTGATGTGGTCAATTACTTAAATTTCACAAGTTTCGACATTGGAATATAAGGATCTGATCTGATCATATTTTGTCATTGGTTTTAGCAGGTGTAGTAATATAAATGGAGTAAGAGCTTCTTCATTTCTACAGTTTTAATCTTAATTTACTCCAGACGTCTGTATATTACAGCAAATAAATAAGGTACATTATATGTAATGATGCATTTATTGCAATACTTTCAAGAGGTGGATGGTGTCTTACAAAGTGACTTATTTTGTGATAAATCCATCATGAAGTCAGAAATTATGGTGCCATAGATAGGTACATTAATGTAAAATCTTTATACTGATGTATATTTGAAGATGAAATAAATCTGTACATATTAGACATGCATTAGGCTGTCTGGAAACTCTTATGTGTTTGCATTAACTGATAAAATTTTCAAGAAGGGAATTTATTTGTTTTTAAGTCAAGAAAAATGTTGGATTGTTTGTTTTGAAATAAATATGTGGTACAAAACTTAAACAACATCTGGAAGAACAACCAGCTACCAGGATCAGCAAGAAAATTGGAATGACAAAGAAAGGAAAAAGAGATTAAGAAAAGAATAAAGAAACTCTTCAATTGAACTCATTGACTGGATTGCGTATAACATACTCTAATAGAAGATTAGTTAGTAAGCTAGTAATCAACTTGAGACTATTTATTTTGCTTGCTAAATTGCTTGGAATAGGTTAAGGGGATAACATGTTCCAGTTTTAGCATATCTTTCATTACTTCATAGAGTGGCATTGTTGTATTATTGGATGAAGTTGATCCTAAACACCGGCCTAGTTATCAACTTGAAACTCTACTTTTCCTTTGATCACTACTTTTCTAGGTGTGGACTTACCGAGACTTAATTAAGTGGAGGTACGTATGGATAACCTGTCCCAGATATTAAGTACATATTTGTTTCTAATGAGTTGATCACATAATGCATGGGTCTTGAGACAACATATCTATATGCTACATTCAGCTGAGCATGTCAATAGGCAGATAGGATATCCAATTTGGTAACGTTTTGTAATGAAATCGAGAACATTGCCATATAATATTACTGAATGTTGAACAAGGGAATTGATCTACCTATTGTCTTGAGATGACATTTGTATAGGCTACATTTGCAAGGCATAACATAGACATGGGATGTTTACATGGATAATTTGCCCCAATTAAAGCAGACAAGTGTTTACTGTACAGAATCTTTGGGCTTTGCTGAAGAATATGAAGTAAATTAAATTATGGAGATTAACAACCGAAGTAGTCTGAAATGATCTTGTTAAAATGTTTTCACTTCAACATTCATAAATAGAACTTTTCATAACATGCCCTACTTTGATGGTGCCATTTTATGTGAGTCTAGAGTAAGCTTACAGTAAGAAACATATATGTATAATATGTTTGCATTAGCCATTTATGGATTGAAAGAAAGACCCACTTCCAACAAATCAAATTACAATGTAGCATGATTTTGTAGATTAATTATTAATGATTTCAATAGTGCTCTCAAACCATGGTTGTTTGATGCGATCATTTATTATTTCTAACAAAACATTACATAATTTTCAATTCTGAACCTTTACAATACCAACAGCTATCACACTAATACACACATATATATTTTAGCTATTTTTAACTTAGGTTTTCTTTTCTTTCTATTAACTGTATATTTGTATACAAATTGAGGGTGCTATTTACATACATTTCCTTCCTACACATTACTCATTTTTTATGCCATTATACAAGTTTCTACGACCTTTTAAAGATGCAAACAAGATTTAAGATAAATAGCGCCATCAGTGTTCAACTTTGCTTTAAAATGAATAGTTCTACATGCCATCAAACAACCATGAAACAGTGGTGTACTTAAGCCAGGGGGTACTTGCATTATTTTTGATTGTGTTAGCCACCAAAGTTTCAAAACCCTACCCCATTTCGTTTTGCCGATTTGGTACCATTTTTCAATACATGGAGCCATGTCTAGAACCCCGCTTTTGTAATTTTATGGGGGGTGTAAGTTGAGACTTTATTGACTTGCGCAGTAATAAAAACTGAATAATTCTCACCTATTATGAGCTGATCATAGTATATGGGTTTGGAATATTTTATATTAGATTTTATATTGATCTTCCACTCCTAAAATCCTAAGACTATTATACAATTTAGGTATATTAGTCTCAGCCTAACAATACTGATCCATTTGAATTTGCGAGAAGACGTTTAAAAGAAATTGAGTTCCTGAAAAAAAAGCTTATCTATGCTACCGCAATAGACTTCATGTAGATAACAATCTCCAATGTACTCAGGGAAATTAAAATTTTGTTTAAAGGATTCAATCAATCAAATTGGGCTGTTCCGTTTGAAATCCACACATCCTTGTAGACAATATTTTTCACTGCTAAATCTAGTTGCACCATATGATCGATTCAATCATATTGCAACTGAAAATTACAAAAATTGCACAATTTGGCCACTTATTGGACAATTTTGTTTGTAAATTCAAAGTCTTGTATACTTTTTCCATTGTTATTAGATGAAAATTGTGGACTTGTAGTTTCCAGAACATCCAAAGTGCAAATTCCAAAATCTGCAAAGGGGAGTGTCAATTTCAAATGGAAGAATGCATTGAACTGATTCTTTTGAATTATGATCCAATACAATGCATTTGATAGATGAAAAATTAATAGTGTTTGTCACTGGAGTGGAAGTGGCGCTCACTTAATCAAGGCCTTTAGTTCTGTATATTGTAAACAGGAATGATGTGGATGAGTCACTTTTCAAAATTAAAATGTCTTGCTAAAACAACCCTGTTGGAGCCATAAATTAATATGGTACCCTGTTGGCTATAGTAAATGATGACAAATATGGTGTATGTACAGGTGTGTCTACTGTTCTCATATCATCATGTATCTATATCAGGTCTTCCAGGAAGACAAGTACGTTTGTATTGATGGAATTTCCTGAATATAACAAATAGATAATAATAATAATGATGATAATAAATATAATAATATTGTCTAGAATTAAGGTGTACCTGTAAAAACACTTCGTTGGGCAATTAGTTTGGTGCTTTTCACAGCATTTGTGGTCCCACTACAACATGTCAATCTACAAAGGAGACTAATTCCACATCAATGTAGTATGTCCACAATCTAGATCAATGTGTACTGGGGAGGGGTACTTGTATTTCAAGGTGCATATCATGCTTGTGCTTACAAAAAAGAAGTAAAAATTATAGTTTTTCAAGGGGAAGTACACACATACATCATGGTCGGTTTCGATATGTATAACAAGTAATAAAAACTGAAATCTAAATGGCAAATATGTTCCATAACATCATGAATTCTCCCTATAACAGTCGGGCCCCTTTTGTTTCAGCTGAAATATCAGTTTGCATTCAGCACTGCTTTTGTTACTTGTTATTATATAACAAAACTGTTTGAAGCAATTTTTGAACTTAGAAAACAATCTGTTGTGCTGTTTTATAATTATGCCTTCAACCAAAATTAGCTGCAATCCATCTCTCGCCCATAGCCCATATTTTTTATTCTAAATTAAATTAATTTTAATTTTAATTTCACCTGTATTGATTTCCCCTGGCAAATTACTAGCTGTACAAATGAATATGTAGTTTGTACACTACAATTGGACTATAATTTACCATGATTATAAGGGAAATTATTATAGAGAGCCGGTGCAGAGACCTTACAAAGCTTTTAAACAGACGAAATCAGAGAAAGAAAAATTGTGGTTTGCTGGTGGACTGCTGTGGAAACAAAATAACCTGTATCCAAACTGGTGTGCTGGATTCCAAAACATGAGAAAAGAAAACCAACATCCCAAGGCAAAACAATGGACTTGAGACTCCAAACAGCAAAAAAGAAAGTCAGCATCCAAAAGTCTGTGTGGCACATTCACAGTTGATTCATAATCTGAAACAAGCACAAACCAGACAACACTCATTAAGACTTATACATACATTTCTATTCAAGCATGCAAGGATCAGAACTGCAGAAACACATGTCACATTGTATCCTGCAACATTAGTGGAGCCTCAAATTTGACCTTAATGCCTCCAATGTTACCCTTTTAAACCAAATTTGACAGCTTTGAAATTGGACCCCTCGTGTCAAATTTGAGTACTTTTGTAAAGTTCACAGAAAAGATTCCGAATCAGCACCCCCAAAATGACCAAGGACCAGTCTTAAACATTCTGTAGCTGTCTGTGCAGTGTAAACCTCAATGCCCTTGGCAGACTGGGCCCCTAACTACGACGTATGCTGTAAATCAAAACACCATAGATATATCACAAGCTAGTCACACATGTAATGCAAATGGTTCTCTCACTGATAAATAAATTGTGTGCAAACTTGAAACTACTTAATGCCTCAAAAGATTGAAATGTTGTTGTAATGTTAACACAAGTGAGCCACAAAATTCACTAAAAGCAGAATTCGGGTAAAAAAAAGGGTTATTAACCTTAAAATGGCTTTTAAAATGTGCATTTTATTTTTATGGTGTTTTATTCAGAATGGAAAAAATGGCACAAAAAAGCAATGAAAATGAAATTGTTCATATCACAGTGCCTTTTTAAAGAAAGAAAAGAAGCATTATACTTTCATCACCACAACAAACATTACAACACATAAACATGATGAAAGAGGTGATATCAAAATAGATATTTTGTGCAAAGTTTGTCTTCTATCAGGACTCGGCACTTGCCGTCATATGTCTCATTTGGTAGCATTTAGTCACATTCAAAAAACTTTGTAATATTTTTGACTTCCATCTGATCTAAATAGGCTAATGCTACAGATAATAAGGCAAATATCAGATGGCAAGCAAAAGTGTTCAACAAAATAAGTGGGTATAACTTTGCAATGATTCTGCTAGACTTTTTAGACATGTTTTAATGTTGTCAATTACTTAAATTTCACAAGTTTTGACATTGGAATATATAGATCTGATCATATCATATTTTGTCATTGGTTTCAGCAGGTGTAGTAATATAAATGGAGTAAGAGCTTCTGCATTTCTTAATTTACTCTTGACATCAGGAGATCACAGCAACACAATTACAAAAAAAAATAATATGCAATTACGCATTGCAACACTTTCAAGAGGTGTATGGTGTCTTACAAAATGACTTATTTTGTGAAAAATCCATCATGAAGTCAGAAATTATGGTGCCATAGATAGGTACATTAATGTAATATCTTTCTACTGATGTAAATTTGAAGATGAAATAAATCTGTACATATTAGACATGCATTAGGTTGTCTGGTAACTCTTTTGTGTTTACATTGACTGCTGACATTTTCAAGAAGGAAATTTATTTGTTTTTAAGTCAAGAAAAAGTTTGGATTGTTTGTTTCGAAATGAATATGGGGTACAAAACTTGAACAACATCTGGAAGAGCAACCAGCACCAGAATCAGCAAGAAAATTGGAATGACAAAGAAAGGAAAAAGAGATTAAGAAAAGAATAAAGAATCTCTTCAATTGAACTCATTGACTGGATTGTGTATAACATACTTTAATAGAAGATTAGTTAGTAAGCTAGTAATCAACTTGAGACTATTTATTTTGCTTGACAAATTGCTTGGAATAGGTTAAGGGGATATCATGTTCCAGTTTTAGCATTAGAGGAGCATTGTTGTATTATTGGAGGAAATTGATCCTAAACACCAGCCTAGTTATCAACTTGAAACTCTACTTTTCCTTTGATCACTACTTTTCTGGGTGTGGACTTACTAAGACTTAATTAAATGGAGGTAGGTATGGATAACCTGTCCCAGATATTAAGTACATATTTGTTTCTAATGAGTTGATCACATATATGCATGGGTCTTGAGACAACATATCTATATGCTACATTCAGCTGAGCATGGCAATAGGCAGATAGGATGTCTAATTTGCTTACCTTCTGTAATGAAATCGAGAACATTGCCATATAATATTACTGAATGTTGAACAAGGGAATTGATCTCCCGGGTTGATCTACCTATTGTCTTGAGATGACATTTGTATAGGCTACATTTGCAAGGCATAACATAGACATGGGATGTTTACATGGATAATTTGCCCCAATTAAAGCAGACAAGTGTTTACTTTACAGCATCTTTGAGCTTTGCTGTAGAATATGAAGTGAATTAAATTATGGAGAATAACAACAGAAGTAGTTTGAAATGATCTTGTTAAAAATGTTTTTTACTTTAACATTCATAAATACAACTTTTCATAAATTGGTCTACTTTCTTGGTGCCATTTTATGTGAGGCTAGTGTAAGCTTACTGTAAGAAACATCCATGTACAATATGTTTGCATTAGCCTTTTTATGGATTGAAAGAAAGACCCACTTCCAACAAATCAATTTCCAATGAAGCATGGTTTTGTAGAGTAATTATTAATGATTTCAATAGTGCTCTCAAACCACGGTTGTTTGATGTGATCATTTATTATTTCTAACAAAACATTAACTAATTTTCAATTCTGGACCTTAAAAATACCAACATCTATCACACTAATACACACATATATATTTTAGATATTTTTAACTTAGATTTTCTTTTCTTTATCAAATTTTTCATGTTTTTCTGCCTTTTTGTGATAATTGTTTTTTACTTTAACATTCATAAATACAACTTTTCATAACATGCCCTACTTTGATGGTGCCATTTTATCATGAGTCTAGAGTAAGCTTACTGTAAGAAACATCCATGTATAATATGTTTGCATTAGCCATTTTATGGATTGAAAGAAAGACCCACTTTCAACAAATCAAGTTACAATGTAGCATGATTTTGTAGAGTAATTATCAATGATTTCAATAGTGCTCTCAAACCACGGTTGTTGTATGTGATCATTTATTATTTCTAACAAAACATTACATAATTTTCAATTCTGAACCTTTACAATACCAACAGCTATCACACTAATACACACATATATATTTTAGCTATTTTTAACTTAGATTTTCTTTTCTTTCTATTAACTGTATATTTGTATGCAAATTGAGGGCGCTATTTACATACATTTCCTTCCTACACGTTACTTTAAGATAAATAGCGCCATCAGTGTTCAACTTTGCTTTAAAATGAATAGTTCTACATGCCATCAAACAACCATGAAACAGTGGTGTACTTAAGCCAGGGGGTACTTGCATTATTTTTGATTGTGTTAGCCAACAAAGTTTCAAAACCCTACCCCATTTCTTTTTGCCGATTTGGTACCATTTTTCAATACATGGAGCCATGTCTAGAACCCCGCTTTTGTAATTTTATGGGGGGTGTAAGTTGAGACTTTATTGACTTGCGCAGTAATAAAAACTGAATAATTCTCACCTATTATGAGCTGATCATAGTATATGGGTTCGGAATATTTTATATTATATATTAGATTTTATATTGATCTTCCACTCCTAAAATCTTAAGAGTATTATACAATTTAGGTATATTAGTCTCAGCCTAACAATACTGATCCATTTGAATTTGTGAGAAGACGTTTAAAAGAAATTGAGTTCCTGAAAAAAAAGCTTATCTATGCTACCGCAATAGACTTCATGTAGATAACAATCTCCAATGTACTCAGGAAAATTAAAATTTTGTTTAAAAGATTCAATCAATCAAATTGGGCTGTTCCGTTTGAAATCCACACATCCTTGTAGACGATATTTTACACTGCTAAATCTAGTTGCACCATATGATCGATTCAATCATATTGCAACTGAAAATTATAAAAATTGCAAAATTTGGCCACTTATTGGACAATTTTGTTTGTAAATTCAAAATCTTGTATACTTTTTCCATTGTTTTTAGATGAAAATTGTGGATTTGTAATGGCCAGAACTTCCAAAGTGCAAATTCCAAAATCTGCAAAGGGGAGTGTCAATTTCAAATGGAAGAATCTATTGAAGTGATTCTTTTGAATTATGATCCAATACCATGCATTTGATAGATGAAAAATTAATAGTGTTTGTCACTAGAGTGGAACTGGAGCTCACTTTATCAAGGCCTTTGGTTCTATATACTGTAAACAGGAATGATTTGGATAGAGTCACTTTTCAAAATTAAAATGTCTTGCTAAAGCAACCCTGTTGGAGCCAGAAATTAATATGGTACCCTGTTGGCTATACTATATACATGATGACAAAATATGTCTACTTTTCTCATACCATCCCCGGGGATATCATCATGTATCTATATCAGGTCTTCCATGAAGACTAGCACATTTGTATTGATGGAATTTCTTGAATATAACAAATAAATAATAATTATATTGTGTAGAATTAAGGTGAATCTGTAAAAACACTTCGTTGGGCAATTAGTTTGATGCTTTTCACAGCATTTGTGATCCCACTACAACATGTCAATCTACACAGGAGACTAATTCCACATCAATGTAGTATGTCCACAATCTAGATCAATGTGTACTGGGGAGGGGTACTTGTATTTCGAGGTGCATATCATGCTTGTGCAAACAAAAAAGAAATAAAAAGTATAGTTTTTCAAGGGGAAGTAATGGGCGCTTCCAGATATTTTTGGCCCTACCCCTAAAGAAGACAAATTTGACACACCTGACCTTGTAAATCAGACAAATCAGACATAAGACAAATAAAATAAGAAAAAAACAAAGGAAAGAACATAGCCAGCAGTACATAGAGCATCATGCCTATGGATTTCATCCGAGTCTTACCTTAGCACACTGGTAAGCATCATTTGAGATAGTGTTAATCGATAGTCGATAATCAATGATCAATCAGCTCTGAATATTTATTTGGAATCTAAAAATAATGATCACGGACTCTCATGTTCAAAAATGTGTGGGGGCATGTATATAGCATGTTAGTGTTCGCAATTGCCGAGGACAGCTTTTTACCCCTAAAGAAGACATGAGAAAACTCAAACTTTTTTGGGAAACTCAAACTTTGTTGGGATTCCCACCAACTTTGTTAGGCTTCCCATGTCTTCTTTAGGGTAGGTGCCGTTAATTTCTGGACTAGACCAATGTACACACATGCATCATTTGCGGTTTTATGTATAACAAGTAATAAAAACTGAAATCTGATTGTCCAAATGGCAAATATTATGTTCCATGACAGCATGGATTTACCCTATAACAGGCGGGTCCTGTTTTTTTAAGCAATTTTTTAGAACGAAGAAAACAATACTTTTCTGTTGTGCTGTTTTATATGTCCTCAACCAAAATTATGTGCAAAAATCCATCTCTCACCCATAACCCCATATTTGTACACTTTTCTCTCTAGAAAGCCTTTCACATATATTGATTTCACATTTATAGTGGGAATTCCAATTGAATGAACGCAGCTTTCAATAGCGTGACGAATTTGTGCGTACACTGCGCGATGTACGCCAGCGTGTGCGATCTGCGTGAGTAACGCTGAAGTGAATCAACCATGCCAACGCACTTTTCGTGATTGGATAGCATTGAATCCAAGGTCGATGCGTTAAGCGTTGTAGTTTGAAATCATAATATCACGATCGCGGTTGGATCGAGTGCAGCTGTTAAAAGCTGCGTTCATTCAATTGGAATTCTTACTATAAGTGCCCCTGGAAAATTCTAGCTGTACAAATGAATTTGTTGCTTGTACACTACAATTGGACTCATAATTTCCCCTGATTATAAGGGAAGTGATTATAGAGAGCTGTGCAGAGACCTTCCAAAGCTTAAACAGGCACAATTAGAAAAAGCAAAATTGTGGTTTGCTGGTGGACTGATGTGGAAACTAGATTCCAAAACATGAGAAAATACACTGCAACCAACATCCCAAGACAAAACACTGGACTCCTAACATTTGAGACAGCGATGCAAGATGTGGATCTTGTTCAAGGAAACAACTTGACTTCAGCAAACAAAGAAAACAAAAAACAGAAAATAACTCAAGTGTTTAAGTAAATGTGAAACATAACATTTAACAGTATCAGCGTATCAAAAATGGACACTCAAAAAGGAAACATCATAAGCAAGTTAAGAAGATGATGACCTTGTTTTGTAATCTGTTATTTAACAATATCAGTTTATCAACAATGGACACTCAAAAAGGAATCATAAGCAAGTTAAGAAGATGATAAATTGTTTTGTAATCTGTAGGGCATTGTAGCTTGATATCCCATATAGTATTCTTGAAATCTGTCCCGGCATAGACTAATGTCTACAGGAGGATATCACTCAGACAGTCCCAAATGAAGCCATTATATGATTACTTATCTGTGGTGAATGCCATCTGAGCAGTTTATGTCTCATTTTGCACATATATCGTCAGCCTGCTTGCTATACCTATTGAGTAAGTCATTTTTACATGTTTCTCATTTGCAATTTTGATTTTCTGAGTAATGAACCCATAATTAATCAAAGAAGTAAATATCAGATAGCAGGTAAGAGTGTTCACCAAAATAATTGGGTAAACTTAGCAATGATTCTGCTAGACTTATGAGGTTTTTGGCATGTTTTAATGTTGTCAATTACTTAAATTTCACAAGTTTTGACATTGGAATATTTGGATCTGATCATATCATATTTTGTCATTGGTTTCAGCAGGTGTAATAATATAAATGGAGCTTCTACATTTCTACAGTGTTACACTTAATTTACTCCTGACGTCAGAAAGTTACAGCAACTACATACGGTACATTATATGTAGTGACGCATTTATTGCACCACTTTCAAGAGGTGGATGGTGCCTGGGATGGCGTCTTGCAAAATGACTTATTTTGTGTTAAATCCATCATGAAGTCATGTACATATTTGACATGCATTAGGCTGTCTGGTAACTCTTATGTGTTTGCATTGACTGCAGACATTTTCAAGAAGGGAATGTATTTGTTTTTAAGTCAAGAAAAAGTTTGGATTGTTTGTTTGGAAATAAATATGGGGTACAAAACTTGAACAACATCTGGAAGAGCAACCAGCACCAGGATCAGCAAGAAAATTGGAATGACAAAGAAAGGAAAAAGAGATAAAGAAAAAAAATAAAGAAACTCTTCAATTGAACTCATTGACTGGATTGTGTATAACATACTCTAATAGAAGATTAGTTAGTAAGCTAGTAATCAACTTGAGACTATTTATTTTGCTTGCCAAATTGCTTGGAATAGGTTAGGGGGATAACATGTTAGCATTAGAGAAGCATTGTTGTATTATTGGTTGAAGTTGATCCTAAACACCAGCCTAGTTATCAACTTGAAACTCTACTTTTCCTTTGATCACTACTTTTCTGGGTGTGGACTTACTAAGACTTAATTAAATGGAGGTACGTATGGATAACCTGTCCCAGATATTAACTACATTGTTTCTAATGAGTTGATCACATATATGCATGGGTCTTAAGACAACATATTTATATGCTACATTCAGCTGAGCATGGCAATAGTCAGATAGGATGTCCAATTTGCTTACCTTCTGTAATGAAATATCGAGAACATTGCCATATAATATTACTGAATGTTGAACAAGGGAATTGATCTACTTATTGTCTTGAGATGACATTTGTATAGGCTACATTTGCAAGGCATAACATAGACATGGGATGTTTACATGGATAATTTGCCCCAATTAAAGCAGACAAGTGTTTACTGTACAGAATCTTTGAGCTTTGCTGAAGAATATGAAGTAAATTAAATTATGGAGATTAACAACAGAAGTAGTTTGAAATGATCTTGTTAAAATGTTTTTCACTTCAACATTCATAAATAGAACTTTTCATAACATGCCCTACTTTCATGGTGCCATTTTATCGTGAATATAGAGTAAACTTTCGGTAAGAAACATCCATGTATATAAGTTTGCATCAGCCCTTTTATGGATTGATTGAAAGAAAGACCCACTTTCAACAAATCAAATTACAATGTAGCATGATTTTGTAGAGTAATTATTAATGATTTCAATAGTGCTCTCAAACCACGGTTGTTGTATGGGATCATTTATTATTTCTAACAAAACATTACATAATTTTCAATTCTGAACCTTTACAATACCAACAGCTGTCACACTAATACACACATATATATTTTAGCTATTTTTAACTTTTTAATTTTCTTTTCTTTATCAAATTTTTCATCTTTTTCTGCCTTTTTGTGATATTTGTGGCTATTATACAATTTAGTTATATTAGTCGCAGCCTAACAATACTTATCCATTTGAATTTGCGAGAAGACGTTTAAAAGAAATTGAGTTCCTGGGAAAAAAAAGCGTATCTATGCTACCGCAATAGACTACATGTAGATAACAATCTCCAATGTACTCAGGGAAATTAAAATTTTGTTTAAAGGATTCAATCAATCAAATTGGGCTGTTCCGTATGAAATCCACACATCCTTGTAGATGATATTTTATTACTGCTAAATCTAGTTGCACCATATGATCAATTCAATCATATTGCAACTAAAAATTTCAAAAAATTACACAATTTGGCCACTCATTTGATAATTTCGTTTGTAAATTCAAAATCTTGAAAACTCTTACCATTGTTTTTAGATGAAAATTGTGGAAAATTCCAAAGTGCAAATTCCAAAATCTGCAAAGTGGAGTGTCAATTTCAAATGGAAGAATATATTGAACTGATTCTTTTGAATTATGATCCAATACAATGCATTTGATAAATGAAAAATTAATAGTGTTTGTCACTGGAGTGGAAGTGGCGCTCACTTAATCAAGGCCTTTAGTTCTGTATACTGTAAACAAGAATGATGTGGATGAGTCACTTTTCAAAATTAAAATGTCTCGCTAAAACAACCCTGTTGGAGCCATAATTTAATGTGGTACCCTGTTGGCTATACTACATGATGACAAATATGGTCTGTATGTACAGGAGCACCGTGTATGTCTACTGTTCTCATATCATCATGTATCTATATCAGGTCTTCCAGGAAGACCAGTACATTTGTATTGATGGAATTTCGTGAATATAACAAATAAATAATAATAATATTGCCTAGAATTAAGGTGGACCTGTAAAAACACTTCGTTGGGCAATAAGTTTGATGCTTTTCACAGCATTTTGGTCCCACATCAACACACCAATCTACACAGGAGACTAATTCCACATCAATGTAGTATGTCCACAGTCTAGATCAATGTGTACTAGGGGAGGGGTAATTGTATTTCGAGGTGCATATCATGCTTGATGCTTGTGCACACAAAAAAGAAGTAAAAAGTATACAGGGGAAAGAAGAATTACGCATCGCACACTAGCACAATTAAACATGAATTTACAAATGGAAACATAACATGCATAGGCAGATATACCAGAGTAAAAACTCCGGACATACCTGCCTGTGCGGGGACTCGAACCCCAGACCTCTCGCTTGTCGGGTGAGCGCTCTACCACTGAGCTACACAGACTGTCCCTGATCATAAACTATCATGGTCTATGCCCTGATAAACAGGACTCAAGCATAGTCTGGTACTTATGGATATGAGCAGTCATGCGGGGTAAACAGTACAAACAACACATTACATACCAGTACGAGATCAATTAATGATGCTTACCATACCGCCTAATATAATCATGCAAACAAGGGAAGAGGCCTAGGCATCATACACTGGAACATGGAAACATTCAAACAGTACAAACTAGCGCATGAGATCAAATTAATGATGCTTAATCGTATTCTTAATATATCAATATACAGGGGAAAGAAGAATTAAAAAGTATAGTTATGTACACACATTTGCGGTTTCGATATGTATAACAAGTAATAAAAACTGAAATCTGATTGTCTAAATGGCAAATATATGTTCCATGACATCATGGATTTTCCCTATAACAGTCAGACCCATTTATTTCAGATGGAATTTCAGTTTCCATTCAGCACTGCTTTCGTTACTTGTTATTCAATAGCAAAACTGTTTGAAGAACTAAGAAAACAATACATCTCTGTTGTGGTGTTTTATATGTCCTCAAACAAATAGAGGGCGTACATATGACGTATCATACCGTAAATATGGCAGATTACTCAAATGCATTCAACAAAAGCATAACAACTGTACTACAATCAAATAGGTTGATGACAACATTTGATTGAATGGACTGCACTGCGCCATGATTACGGTGAAGGACACCAGTTCAAATCCTTTGTTTTGAGCCAAACAATAATTTCACGCACAACCTCTATTAGGTGCAAAAGTCCGTCTCTCACGCATTGCCCCATATTTTTACATTTTTCTCCCCTGAAAGCCCCTTACTTTGAAAGTGTCAGCCTTTCACCTGTATTGATTTCAC
Source organism: Amphiura filiformis (assembly GCF_039555335.1). Lineage (NCBI taxonomy): Eukaryota > Metazoa > Echinodermata > Ophiuroidea > Amphilepidida > Amphiuridae > Amphiura > Amphiura filiformis. The sequence continues at coordinate 90,678,779 of NC_092628.1, read as the reverse complement.
ATCTAAGTGTCCCTACAATTGGACTATAATTTCCCCTGATTATAAGGGAAATTATTATAGAGAGCTGTACAGAGACCTTCCAAAGCTTAAACAGACAAAATCAGAGAAAAAACAATTGTGGTTTGGTGGTGGACTGCTGTGGAAACAAAATAACTGTATTTAAACTGGTGCACTGGATTCCAAAACATGAGAAAAGAAAACCAGGAAGGCTTGGCCAAACTTATCAACTAACATCCCAAGGCAAAACACTGGACTCCTAACACTGAGACAGTTCAAGGAAACAAAGAAAAGAAAAAACAGAAGCTCTAGTGTTTAAGTAAATGTGAAACATAATATTTAACAGTATCAGCGTATCAAAAATGGACACTCAAAAAGGAAACATCATAAGCAAGTTAAGAAGATGATGACCTTGTTTTGTAATCTGTAGTGCATTGTAGCTTGATATCCCAGATAGTAGTCTTGAAATATGTTGACACTCAGACAGTCCTAAATGAAGCCATTATAATATGATTACTTATCTGTAGTGAATACCATCTAAGCAGGTTATGGCTCATTTTGTACATATACTACCAGTCAAAATATCCCTTCCCCTCTCACACTGCCATCATGAGTTTGATTTACTTTGTTAATAATTGGGAAAAGATAATGTTAGTGGCAGGGTTATTTTTTTTTTTTTTGGTATCATAATTGGTATCAGTATTTGAAGTGCTTGTTTCCAAACCATGTATGTCATTTACTTGTGTGATACAATCACAATTACTTTGACAAGTTTGACATTTAGCAACAATGAGTTGTACCATCAACAAGCCATTATTTACCACAATAATGCTGCTAAACAATATGCAGACTATTGTTCTCATTTGGGAAACAAAGGCTGCACACAGTATTGTTACTGTGCATCCATCCACTGTTTGCTTTGTAATGGTGCATCCAACTGAAATTACTAGACCTATAGCATCACAATCCATTGCAATATTGCACAGGTAAATCAGACACATGTGTTTGTGGACTTAACATGGTTTTGAAACAAGCTCTTCATTTCTTGGTATGTACGTATTTGCCCACTACAGTTTACCCAATCTTGATTAAAAAGTGGTTTTACAAGATGAGTAAAACAAGGACAATTAGGCAAAGAACCCATGTTTTTTTGTTTTTGTTTTTTTTTGCAATTCCTCCTTTTTTGTAGGAGCACCTCTTACTAACAGAGTTGGTTCCATTTGCAACATCCACTGGACATTAAATAGTCGCATATAATTAAGAATTGTAGAGTTTTCCTTAGTCATATTCATAATACACATACTAGTTAGTGATGAGGAGAATAGGATCAGACAGTTAATAGAAACTATCCAGGATGCTGTCAGGCCCTTTGCAGCCGGGGGGGCTTTATTGATTTTAAGGCTTCTTACTGCAATGACCGATTTCTGTTCAATTGACTTCCAATACAAATTTGCTATTCCACTTTTAAAACATAGACTTTGAGTTATTGACTCGTTATGAAGAGGGGGGTAATTACCTTTGGAGATGTGTTTATAAGTGATGATATGCATGGTCCTCAAAAAGTCTCCACCTTATACCTCAGCCTTACATGATTTCATTTCATATTGATTAAAATGATCCGACAAGTAAAGGGGGTAATTACTTTTTGGACGTGTTTATAATAAATAGGTGATTATGTTCGTCTGAAATTCATTTCAAATCATTTTATCCACTAGCAAAATCAACACATATAAAGTGCATACGATAAGTCTCTAATATGTGTAATCCAATAGTGGAGGATTACTCTGGCCATGGGTATATACATTGTTCTTAAATTCCAACTTCATCTCGGCACAGATATGAGTGATTTTGCCCATAGACTTGTTTTGCCACATGATATGAAGCTATTACATCTCACAGGAAATATCCTCCCATGAGATACACCGATATGCACAGACAAGTAAAAGCTGTTGTTTGCATTATAACAATAAACCAATTTTCTATTAATTGATGAAATTGAAACTGTCCAAGTAAATGCCAAAGGAACAACTTGGTGCTGCACAAATAATGAATTTTATAGTTCAACATTTTACATAAAGGAGTTTTCAAGGTTTTTTATCTTACATAAGATGATTTTGCAGTCGCATGATATTGTAACATTTCCTGACGATTGGCGCCTGACAAGAAAACTGGAATAAAATAACAGTCTTTCCAAATCTAGAGCTTTCTCGTGGGATGATGTTTTCCTGTGATATATTTATTTTTCAAATAAGACAAGGTAGAAACAAAATATGTGTAGTGCCATTAGAACTACTTAAGAAATACAACAGTAGGAACCTTTTATTAGTTTTTGTCTATTTTGCTGGAAAATAAAAGGCCCATTCAGTGATAAGTGGAGGCTTTAAAAAAAGGTTACTTGTCTGCACACAATTTTGTGTTATTCCTGCTAGTCAGGCAGGGGCCAAGTGTGGCAAATTGAGAGAGGTGTACATAATAGAGAGTCACATAGTGTATCAGAGGTGTTCTTGCCCAGGGAGAGGGTACTCAAGTTTGGCTTGGGTAGGGAGGTAATCTGAAAGTGGGCTCATCAATATACTGATTTTTAAGAAATTCATCGCTGTACCAATTGTATATAGTTTTGGCATTAGCAACTTTTCCTCATATTGTGACCCACAAACTTCTCCGTAGTCCACTTGCCCATTTTGCATACTCTGGCTATTACATTTAAGCATAAAACGCTGATTTGTATTAATTTGTGTGCAATTGATAGATTTTCACATCTGATATTTTCAGTCACCATACTCCCTCTGTTTGTTAGCTTCCCAAGTGGACTACTTACTTTGGGTTGCGGTTAAGATTCTTAACACGGGACTCCATGGAGAGTTAGGCTAATTTCTGGCTTAACTAAAATTGACCATGATGTAATGCATCTTGAAATGGATCTGGCTTGTGATTGATCGCCCAGATCTCGCTTTTGTATAAATCCTCTGGGCACATGCCATTACCATTAACTACATCGTACACAACAATCTATGGAAGTTGCGGCACCGTTTGTGGTGGCGCGAAAGTTAAACTCTCAGTAATGCATGGACGTACATTTTAGAGCGTCATATACTACCATGCTAGTACTTGCGGTTAATTGGATTGATGAACAAGTATGATTGACAGTGTGTTTTAGAGATCAAAGTCCCGGGGTAAAGTTCTGCTTAGAAGTCAAAGTACATAGTCTGATTTTTTACTCGGGCTTTCGCGATCAATAAACTGGTATATTCCAAAATCAGAATAAACATCAGTATAATTTTTGAGTTCAACGGAATGCGTTCATCATGATTAAATAATAATAATATATATTTTTTTGTCAACATTCGACTATGGCATAGTCTAACTACAGTGAGACAGTGGGTCTATTTTCTGTCAAATAATTGAGAATGACCCATCCATATACCATAATTGGCCTAGAAAAGGGTTAACCAAATGTCCCGGAAATGTGACCCATGTTTGCGGTACTTCCCTGTGTGGTCATTTGTACTGATGCGGGGGCATTTGTTAATTTGGGGATGCTGATATCAAATCTATTATATTATAAAATCTACTTTGTAAAAGATGTTCAAAGTCCTCAAATTTGACCTTAATGGGTGGGTAACACAAAAAAATTGACATACCTGTGCCCACAATGTCACCCTTTTAAACCAAAATTGACAGCTTTGAAATTTGACCCCTGTGACAAATTTGAGTACTTTTGTAAATGGTAAAGTGCACAGAAAAGATTCTGAATCAGCACCCCCCCCCCCAAATTGATCAAGAGCCATTCTTAACATTCTGTAACTGTCTGTGAAGTGTAAACCTCAATGCTTTGGAAGGCTGGGTCCCTAACTATGCTGTAAATCGAAACACCATAGATATATCATAAATATCACACTGATAAATAAAATTGTGTGCAAACTTGAAACTACTTAATGCCTCAAAAGATTGAAATGTTGTTGCAATGTTAACACAAGTGAGCCACAAAATTCACTAAAAGCAGAATTCGGGTAAAAAAGGGTTATCTCAGAAGATTGCGTGCTTGGCTTTTAAAATGTGCATTTTATTTTTATGGTGTTTTATTCAGAATGGAAAAAAATGGCACAAAAAAGCAAAGAAAAAGAAATTGTTCATATCACATTGCCTTTTGTAAAGTTTCATTGCCACAACAAACATTACAACACATAAACATGATGAAAGAGGTGATATCAAAATAGATATTTTGTGCAAAGTTTGTCTTCTATCAGGAATCTGCACTTGCCGTCATCTGTCTCATTTGGTAGAATTTAGTCATATTCAAAACACTTTGTAATATTTGTGACTTCCATCTGATCTAAATAGGCTAAGGTTACAGATAAATAAGGCAGAAGTAAATATCAGATGGCAAGCAAAAGTGTTCAACAAAATAAGTAGGTATAACTTTGCAATGATTCTGCTAGACTAGGAGGTTTTTAGGCATGTTTAATGTTGTCAATTACTTAAATTTCACAAGTTTCGACATTGGAATATATGGATCTGATCATATCATATTTTGTCATTGGTTTCAGCAGGTGTAATAATATAAATGGAGTAAGAGCTTCTACATTTCTTAATTTACTCTTGACATCAGGAAGTTACAGCAACTATATAAGGTACTTTATATGTAATGACACATTTATTGCAACACTTTCAAGAGGTGGATGGTGTCTTACAAAATGACTTATTTTGTGATAAATCCATCATGAAGTCAGAAATTATGGTGCCATAGATAGGTACATGAATGTAAAATCTTTATACTGATGTATATTTGAAGATGAAATAAATCTGTACATATTAGACATGCATTAGGCTGTCTGGTAACTCTTATGTGTTTACATTGACTGCTGACATTTTCAAGAAGGGAATTTATTTGTTTTTAAGTCTAGAAAAAATTTTGGATTGTTTGTTTGGAAATAAATATGGGGTACAAAACTTGAACAACATCTGGAAGAGCAACCAGCACCAGAATCAGCAAGAAAATTGGAATGACAAAGAAAGGAAAAAGAGATTAAGAAAAGAATAAAGAAACTCTTAAATTGAACTCATTGACTGGATTGTGTATAACATACTCTAATAGAAGATTAGTTAGTAAACTAGTAATCAACTTGAGACTATTTATTTTGCTTGCCAAATTCCTTGGAATAGGTTAGGGGGATAACATGTTCCAGTTTTAGCATTAGAGGAGCATTGTTGTATTATTGGAGGAAATTGATCCTAAACACCAGCCTAGTTATCAACTTGAAACTCTACTTTTCCTTTGATCACTACTTTTCTGGGTGTGGACTTACTAAGACTTAATTAAATGGAGGTAGGTATGGATAACCTGTCCCAGATATTAAGTACATATTTGAATATATGAATACAAAAGCCACCTAAGTCCATACTTTGGCCAAACTGAGTTAAGCATGGGAAATTGTTGCTATACATAGGCCTGTCATATGTATGAAAGAACAACTCAAATTCATTCTCTGTGTCTATTAAGCATGTGAAAAATAGCATGTATGAAAGAATCACCCAATTCCATGATTTGAGTCTTGTAACACATTGATTGAAATCCATTATGTATAAAAGTCCACTTGTAACACATGCATTGCTAGAGAGTGACTTTTGAACAAAAAATGGGTTTAATAAAGGAAAGTGTGTGGTTTATATTACATGGCAGAATGCTTATCAACATTATACATACCTGTGTGCTTTATTTTGTATTATCTTACTAGTGGTAATCTCATTCTAACATTGTTGTCTTTGTATATGATTCAAACAACCACCTAAGTCCAAAATTTAAAATGAACCCCACGAAGTCCCTGAAATGCTAATCGTCATACCTAATACAGGTTAATCCACTCATTTGCACGTAAAACTTACCATATTGACCAGGTAAATCTAACTGAAGGAATTAAAATGATACACAGGTTTTCTCTCTCAAAATCACTTCCTATGGACTTAGGTGGCTTTTGTATTCATGTATTCATTTGTTTCTAATGAGTTGATCACATATATGCATGGGTCTTGAGACAACATATCTATATGCTACATTCAGCTGAGCATGGCAATAGGCAGATAGGATGTCCAATTTGCTTACCTTCTGTAATGAAATCGAGAACATTGCCATATAATATTACTGAATGTTGAACAAGGGAGTTGATCTCCTGGGTTGATCTACTTATTGTCTTGAGATGACATTTGTATAGGCTACATTTGCAAGGCATAACATAGACATGGGATGTTTACATGGATAATATGCCCCAATTAAAGCAGACATGTGTTTACTGTACAGAATCTTTGAGCTTTGCTGAAGAATATGAAGTAAATTAAATTATGGAGATTAACAACAGAAGTAGTCTGAAATGATCTTGTTAAAAATGTTTTTTACTTTAAAGGAGTATTTCGTGATCCTAGCATCCTCTTTTTATGTCATTTTTCAGTAGATATCCACGAAAAAAGCTTATTCCCAAAATTTCAGTTGATTCCGATTTTGCGTTTGCGAGGTATGCATGATTATGTGTATTACACTACTCCATAGACAATGTGTTGTAATTTCGTTCTGGTGCACCAGAACGAAATTCAAATTTCACGATATCTTTGCTAAACGAATTAATCTGCAAGAATTTTTTTGTACATAAACATTATGTAGCCAGAGGTTTCCAGTGATATAAAAATCTCAACTTTTTTTGAGAAAAGTGGGGGGATGAGGCTGTGGATCACAAAATGCCCTTTTAACATTCATAAATAGAGCTTTTCATAATTTGCTCTACTTTCATGGTGCCATTTTATGTGAGTCTAGAGTGAGCTTACTGTAAGAAACATCCATGTACAATATGTTTGCATTAGCCTTTTTATGGATTGAAAGAAAGACCCACTTCCAACAAATCAATTTCCAATGAAGCATGATTTTGTTGAGTAATTATTAATGATTTCAATAGTGCTCTCAAACCACGGTTGTTTGATGTGATCATTTATTATTTCTAACAACACATTAACTAATTTTCAATTATGGACCTTAAAAATACCAACAGCTATCACACTAATACACACGTATATATTTTAGATATTTTTAACTTAGATTTTCTTTTCTTTATCAAATTGTTTTTCTGCCTTTTTGTGATAAAGTTTTTTCTATTAACTGTATATTTGTATGCAAATTGAGAGTGCTATTTACATATATTTTTAATTTAATTTAGCTCCATATTATAGGAGTTAATCCTTTCATTTCATGGCAAAAAGTTGTTTGAAAATTTCCTTCCTACACGTTACTCATTTTTATGATGTTTTAATGCCATCATACAAGTTCCAGCGCCATCAGTGTTCAACTTTGCTTTAAAATGAATACAGTCCTACATGCCATCAAACAACTGTGAAACAGTGGTGTAGTCAAGTGTAGCCAAAGCCAGGGGGTACTTGCATTTTTTGATTGTGTTAGCCACCCAAGTTTCAAAACCCTACCCAATTTCTTTTTGCCGATTTGGTACCATTTTTCAATACAAGGAGCCATGTCTAGAACCTCCCACCAAAGTTGAATCAGTCAGTGCTTGGCGTTTTGCACAATTGATGCTTGCTTTTGTCATTTTAAGGGTGGTGTAAGTTGGGACTTTATTGACTTGCGCAGTAATAAAAACTCAATAATTCTCGCCTATTATGAGCTGATCATATGAGTTAGGAATATTTGTACAAGATTATACATTGACCTTCCGCTCCTAAAATATTAAGACTATTATACAACTTAGTTATATTAGTCTCAGCCTAACAATACTGATCCATTTGAATTTGCGAGAAGAAATTTAAGAGAAATTGAGTTCCTGAAAAAAAGCTTATCTATGCTACCGCAATAGACTTCATGTAGATAACAATCTCCAATGTACTCAGGGAAATTAAAATTTTGTTTAAAGGATTCAATCAATCAAATTGGGCTGTTCCGTTTGAAATCCACACATCCTTGCAGACGATATTTTATACTGCTAAATCTAGTTGAACCATGTGATCGATTCAATCATATTGCAACTGAAAATTACAAAAATTGCAAAATTTGGCCACTTATTGGACAATTTTGTTTGTAAATTCAAAATCTTGTATACTTTTTCCATTGTTATTAGATGAAAATTGTGGACTTGTAGTTTCCAGAACTTCCAAAGTGCAAATTCCAAAATCTGCAAAGGGGAGTGTCAATTTCAAATGGAAGAATGCATTGAACTGATTCTTTTGAATTATGATCCAATACAATGCATTTGATAGATGAAAAATTAATAGTGTTTGTCACTGGAGTGGAAGTGGCGCTCACTTAATCAAGGCCTTTAGTTCTGTATATTGTAAACAGGAATGATGTGGATGAGTCACTTTTCAAAATTAAAATGTCTCGCTAAAACAACCCTGTTGGAGCCATAAATTAATATGGTACCCTGTTGGCTATAGTAAATGATGACAAATATGGTGTATGTACAGGTGTGTCTACTGTTCTCATATCATCATGTATCTATATCAGGTCTTCCAGGAAGACAAGTACATTTGTATTGATGGAATTTCCTGAATATAACAAATAGATAATAATAATAATGATGATAATAAATATAATAATATTGTCTAGAATTAAGGTGGACCTGTAAAAACACTTCGTTGGGCAATTAGTTTGGTGCTTTTCACAGCATTTGTGGTCCCACTACAACATGTCAATCTACAAAGGAGACTAATTCCACATCAATGTAGTATGTCCACAATCTAGATCAATGTGTACTGGGGGAGGAGCACTTGTATTTCAAGGTGCATATCATGCTTGTGCACACAAAAAAGAAGTAAAAATTATAGTTTTTCAAGGGGAAGTACACACATACATCATGGTCGGTTTCAATATGTATAACAAGTAATAAAAACTGAAATCTGATTGTCTAAATGGCAAATATGTTCCATAACATCATGAATTCTCCCTATAACAGTCGGGCCCCTTTTGTTTCAGCTGAAATATCAGTTTCCATTCAGCACTGCTTTTGTTACTTGTTATTATATAACAAAACTGTTTGAAGCAATTTTAGAACTTAGAAAACAATCTGTTGTGCTGTTTTATAATTATGCCCTCAAACAAAATTAGCTGCAATCCATCTCTCGCCCATAGCCCATATTTTTTATTCTAAATTAAATTAATTTTAATTTTAATTTCACCTGTATTGATTTCCCCTGGCAAATTACTAGCTGTACAAATGAATATGTAGTTTGTACACTACAATTGGACTATAATTTACCATGATTATAAGGGAAATTATTATAGAGAGCCGGTGCAGAGACCTTACAAAGCTTTTAAACAGACGAAATCAGAGAAAGAAAAATTGTGGTTTGCTGGTGGACTGCTGTGGAAACAAAATAACCTGTATCCAAACTGGTGTACTGGATTCCAAAACATGAGAAAAGAAAACCAACATCCCAAGGCAAAACAATGGACTTGAGACTCCAAACAGCAAAAAAGAAAGTCGGCATCCAAAAGTCTGTGTGGCACATTCACAGTTGATTCATAATCTGAAACAAGCATAAACCAGACAACACTCATTAAGACTTATACATACATCTCTATTCAAGCAGGCAAGGATCAGAACTGCAGAAACACATGTCACATTGTATCCTGCAACATTAGTGGAGCCTCAAATTTGACCTTAATGCCTCCAATGTTACCCTTTCAAACCAAATTTGACAGCTTTGAAATTGGACCCCTCGTGTCAAATTTGAGTACTTTTGTAAAGTTCACAGAACAGATTCTGAATCAGCACCCCCAAAATGACCAAGGACCAGTCTTAAACATTCTGTAGCTGTCTGTGCAGTGTAAACCTCAATGCCCTTGGCAGACTGGGCCCCTAACTATGACGTATGCTGTAAATCAAAACACCATAGATATATCACAAACTAGTCACACATGTAATGCAAATGGTTCTCTCACTGATAAATAAATTGTGTGCAAACTTGAAACTACTTAATGCCTCAAAAGATTGAAATGTTGTTGCAATGTTAACACAAGTGAGCCACAAAATTCACTAAAAACAGAATTCGGGTAAAAAAAAGGGTTATTAACCTTAAAATGGCTTTTAAAATGTGCATTTTATTTTTATGGTGTTTTATTCAGAATGGAAAAAAATGGCACAAAAAAGCAATGAAAATGAAATTGTTCATATCACAGTGCCTTTTTAAAGAAAGAAAAGCATTATACTTTCATCACCACAACAAACATTACAACACATAAACATGATGAAAGAGGTGATATCAAAATAGATATTTTGTGCAAAGTTTGTCTTCTATCAGGACTCGGCACTTGCCGTCATATGTCTCATTTGGTAGCATTTAGTCATATTCAAAAAACTTTGTAATATTTTTGACTTCGATCTGATCTAAATAGGCTAATGCTACAGATAATAAGGCAAATATCAGATGGCAAGCAAAAGTGTTCAACAAAATAAGTGGGTATAACTTTGCAATGATTCTGCTAGACTTTTTAGACATGTTTTAATGTTGTCAATTACTTAAATTTCACAAGTTTTGACATTGGAATATATAGATCTGATCATATCATATTTTGTCATTGGTTTCAGCAGGTGTAGTAATATAAATGGAGTAAGAGCTTCTGCATTTCTTAATTTACTCTTGACATCAGGAGATCACAGCAACACAATTACAAAAAATAATAATATGCAATTACACATTTATTGCAACACTTTCAAGAGGTGGATGGTGTCTTTTACAAAATGACTTATTTTGTGAAAAATCCATCATGAAGTCAGAATTTATGGTGCCATAGATAGGTACATTAATGTAATATCTTTCTACTGATGTAAATTTGAAGATGAAATAAATCTGTACATATTAGACATGCATTAGGTTGTCTGGTAACTCTTTTGTGTTTACATTGACTGCTGACATTTTCAAGAAGGGAATTTATTTGTTTTTAAGTCAAGAAAAAGTTTGGATTGTTTGTTTCGAAATGAATATGGGGTACAAAACTTGAACAACATCTGGAAGAGCAACCAGCACCAGAATCAGCAAGAAAATTGGAATGACAAAGAAAGGAAAAAGAGATTAAGAAAAGAGTAAAGAATCTCTTCAATTGAACTCATTGACTGGATTGTGTATAACATACTTTAATAGAAGATTAGTTAGTAAGCTAGTAATCAACTTGAGACTATTTATTTTGCTTGACAAATTGCTTGGAATAGGTTAAGGGGATATCATGTTCCAGTTTTAGCATAGAGAAGCATTGTTGTATTATTGGAGGAAATTAATCCTAAACACCAGCCTAGTTATCAACTTGAAACTCTACTTTTCCTTTGATCACTACTTTTCTGGGTGTGGACTTACTAAGACTTAATTAAACGGAGGTAGGTATGGATAACCTGTCCCAGATATTAAGTACATATTTGTTTCTAATGAGTTGATCACATATATGCATGGGTCTTAAGACAACATTTATATGCTACATTCAGCTGAGCATGGCAATAGGCAGATAGGATGTCCAATTTGCTTACCTTCTGTAATGAAATCAAGAACATTCAAAGGGAGTTGATCTCCCGGGTTGATCTACTTATTGTCTTGAGATGACATTTGTATAGGCTACATTTGCAAGGCATAACATAGACATGGGATGTTTACATGGATAATATGCCCCAATTAAAGCAGACATGTGTTTACTGTACAGAATCTGTGAGCTTTGCTGTAGAATATGAAGTGAATTAAATTATGGGGATTAACAACCGAAGTAGTCTGAAATGATTTTGTTAAAAATGTTTTTTACTTTAACATTCATAAATAGAACTTTTCATAACATGCCCTACTTTCATGGTGCCATTTTATGTGAGTCTAGAGTAAGCTTACTGTAAGAAACATCCATGTACAATATGTTTGCATTAGCCTTTTTATGGATTGACAGAAAGACCCACTTCCAACAAATCAATTTCCAATGAAGCATGGGTTTGTAGAGTAATTATTAATGATTTCAATAGTGCTCTCAAACCACGGTTGTTTGATGTGATCATTTGTTATTTCTAACAAAACATTAACTAATTTTCAATTCTGGACCTTAAAAATACCAACAGCTATCACACTAATACACACATATATATTTTCGATATTTTTAACTTAGATTTTCTTTTCTTTATCAAATTTTTCATGTTTCTCTGCCTTTTTTGATAATTTTTTTCTATTAACTGTATATTTGTATGCAAATTGAGAGTGCTATTTACATATATTTTAAATTTAATTTAGCTCCATATTATAGGAGTTATTCCTTTCATTTCATGGTAAAAAGTTGTTTGAAAATTTCCTTCCTACACGTTACTCATTTTTATGATGTTTTAATGCCATCATACAAGTTCCAGCGCCATCAGTGTTCAACTTTGCTTTAAAATGAATACAGTTGTAAATGCCATCAAACAACTGTGAAACAGTGGTGTAGTCAAGTCTAGCCAAAGCCAGGGGGTACTTGCATTTTTTGATTGTGTTAGCCATCCAAGTTTCAAAACCCTACCCCATTTCTTTTTGCCAATTTGGTACCATTTGCAATACAAGGAGCCATGTCTAGAACCTCCCACCAAAGTTGAATCAGTCAGTGCTTGGCATTTTGCACAATTGATGCTTGCTTGCAGTAATAAAACTGAATAATTCTCGCCTATTATGAGCTGATCATAGTATATGAGTTAGGAATATTTGTACAAGATTATACATTGACCTTCCACTTCTAAAATATTAAGACTATTATACAATTTAGTTATATTAGTCTCAGCCTAACAATACTGATCCATTTGAATTTGCGAGAAGAAATTTAAGAGAAATTGAGTTCCTGAAAAAAAGCTTATCTATGCTACCGCAATAGACTTCATGTAGATAACAATCTCCAATGTACTCAGGGAAATTAAAATTTTGTTTAAAGGATTCAATCAATCAAATTGGGCTGTTCCGTTTGAAATCCACACATCCTTGCAGACGATATTTTATACTGCTAAATCTAGTTGCACCATATGATCGATTCAATCATATTGCAACTGAAAATTACAAAAATTGCAAAATTTGGCCACTTATTGGACAATTTTGTTTGTTAATTCAAAAACTTTTAGTTTCCAGAACTTCCAAAGTGCAAATTCCAAAATCTGCAAAGGGGAGTGTCAATTTCAAATGGAAGAATCCATTGAACTGATTCTTTTGAATTATGATCCAATACAATGCATTTGATAGATGAAAAATTAATAGTGTTTGTCACTGGAGTGGGAGTGGCGCTCACTTAATCAAGGCCTTTAGTTCTGTATACTGTAAACAGGAATGATGTGGATGAGTCACTTTTCAAAATTAAAATGTCTTGCTAAAACAACCCTGTTGGAGCCAGAAATTAATATGGTACCCTGTTGTGTGGCTATACTACATGATGACAAATATGGTATGTATGTACAGAAGCACTGTGTATGTCTGCTGTTCTCATATCATCATGTATCTATATCAGGTCTTCCAGGAAGACCAGTACATTTGTATTGATGACATTTCCTGAATATAACAAATAGATAATATCAATAATGATAATAAATATTAATAATATTGTCTAGAATTAAGGTGGACCTATAAAAACACTTCGTTGGGCAATTAATTTGCTGCTTTTCACAGCATTTGTGGTCCCACTACAACATGTCAATCTACAAAGGAGACTAATTCCACATCAATGTAGTATGTCCACAATCTAGATCAATGTGTACTGGGGGAGGGGCACTTGTATTTCAAGGTGCATATCACGCTTGTGCACACAAAAAAAGAAGTAAAAAGTATAGTTTTTCAAGGGGAAGTCTGGATTCCAAAACATGAGAAAAGAAAAGCAGGAAGGATTGCCCAAACTTATCAACTAACACCCCAAGGCAAAACACTGGGGGGGGGGGGGCGTCTCCCTAGTTGAAGGTATACGGCGATGTGCCACGGTTTTTGGTTTTGGGGTACCTTTTCAGCAATTTTGGTATATCGATACATTTAGGTGCATTTGGGCAAAGGTGCCCTTAAGAGGGCCCAATTATGGCAAATTTATTGCTTTTTGGGTCTTTTTGGTTAACAATTGGTATACTGATGGGTGGCAAAAACAGCATCCAAAAGTCTATGTGGCACATCCATGTACAAATTTTGTTGAAGAATCCACCCTTCCCGGGCTTTGCAGATTCACAATTGATTCATCATCTGAAACAAGCACAAACTAGACAGCACTCATTAAGAATTATGCATACTTTTCTATTCAAGCAGGCAAGGATGCAAACTGCAGAAACACATGTCACCTTGTATCGTGCAACATTATTGGAGTAACAGGCAGTTATGGAGCACAAGGTGTCATCTGTATTTTAAAACCATGGTTATCTTTCAGTTTTTGAAACTTTGCTACATTCATACTGTCCTTGTGTGGGAAAAATGAAGTACATCACATTTACAATTTTAAAACTTCTTACTGCGATGACAAATTTCTGTTTAATGGACTTCCAATACAAATTTGCTATTCCACTTTTAAAATTTGATGTAGATTTTGAGTTATTGGCTCATAATGAAAAGGGGGGTAATTACTGGGATGTGTTTATAAGTGATGATATGGATGGACCTCAAAAAGTCTCCTCCTTATACCCAGGCTTATACCTCCACCTTACATGATTTCATATCATATTGATTAAAGTGATCCGACAAGTAAATGGGGTAATTACTTTTTGGACGTGTTTATAATAAGTAGATGATTGTGTTCGTCTGAAATTCATTTTAAATCATTGTATCCACTAGCAAAAACAACACATATAAAGTGCATACGGTAAGTCTCTAATATGTGTAATCCAATAGTGGAGGATTACTCTGGCCAGGAGTATATACATTGTTCTTAAATTAGCAACTTCATCTCGGCAGAGATTTCAGTGATTTTGCCCATAGACTTATTTGCCACATGATATGAAGCTATTACATCTCACAGGAAACATCCTCCCATGAGATACACCGATATGCACAGACAAGCAAAAGCTGATGTTTGCATTATTCCAATAAACCAATTTTCTATTAACTGATGAAATTGAAACTGTCCAAGTAAATACCAAAGGAACAAATTGGTGCTGCACAAATAATGAATTTTATAGTTCAGTATTTTACATAAAGCAGCTTTCAAGTTTTTTTTTCTTATATAAGATGATTTTGCAGTCGCATGAGATTGTAACATTTCCTGACGATTGGCGCCTGACTCAATAGGCAAGAAAACTAGAATACTAGAATAAAATAACAGTCTTTCCAAATCTAGAGCTTTCTCGTGGGATGATATTTTCCCGTGATATATTTATTTTTCAAATAAGACAAGTTAGAAACAAAATACGTGTAGTGCCATTATAACTACTTAAGAAATACAGCAGAATGAAGTATTTATTAGTTTTTTTGTATATTGTATATTTTGCTGCAAAATACTTAACCCTAGCAGCTAGAGCTTTTCAAGTTTTTTTCTTACATGAGATGATTTTGCAGTCGCAGGAGATTGTAATATTTCCTGCCGATTGGCGCCTGACTCTGTAGACAAGAAAACTGGAATAAAATAAAAGTCTCTCCAAATCTAGGACTTTCTCGTGGGATGATGTTTTTCTGTGATATATTTTGTTAAGACAAGTTAGAAACGAAATAAGTGTAGTGCTATTAGAAATACAACAGGAGGAAGTTTTTATTAGTTTTTTGTGTATTTTGCTGGAAAATATTTAACCCTAGAACTACGAAGGGGGGGGGGGTTGTACCACACCTAAGATTTTTTAACCGTCATAAAAAAACGTGCGTGTTTACGCCCAAACGACCTAAGCTAATCGTAGATCCATCCTTTGCGCTCTGACATTTTAGTGATAAAATTTTTACCCCAACACCTTGCCATCAAAAATGACCATAGAAAGAGAGAGAGAGGGGGGTGAGGCCCACCATTGGTTTCTACAGTAAAATTTGGACTTTATTGGCGCGCACAGTAGCAAAAACTGAATAATATTTGCAAATTATAAGCTGAACAACTTTAGTAGACATACCAGAGGGATTTTTTTATATATATAAGGTGTCCCATAAAAAGGTTACATGTAGAAAATGAACCGCATTTTGTGATGATACAACAAAACAATGTCATTTTTTCAGATATTATTCATTTATCCTTTTTGTAACAATTTGCTAAGTGTCAATTAAAAAAAGGTAAAAGCCTAACAATTTCCGCCGATTACGAGCTGATCAAACTATGGGGATTCACGATTTAAACTACCATCCAAAGGCCAATATAGTCTAGAGGAAAATCTCAAATTTGTGCTTGTATAAATTGTTGGAGCATTTTTGAGTAAAAGTTGATCACCGAAGTATCTTTACTAATTTGAACCGGCTGAATAAAAAAAAAAATGCAGTGAGCAATCGTTATTTTGAATCTATGACCCTCAAAATGGCCCCAGAAATGACCCCATAGGGTTATACAGGGGTCAAATTTTAAACATGCTCCGATTTCATTCATCAGCATATCAAAATCTGTCTGGTCGTAAGGATCCCAAAGATATCAATTTTGTGCATGTACGACCCGTGGTTGCGTAGTTGTACAGGGTCAAAAATTAAAGTTACTCCAATTGTCATGAAATTTGTACCAAATTGTTTGTGATCAGCATTTCGTTGTAATCTATTCAATGCATAGGTACTGCGTGAACGTTGTAGTGCAGGGTGATCTATTCAAAAATTGTATTCATCTATTGCTATGGTAGTTAATCCAATCATTACGTCACTTCGACAGGGAATTGGACTCCTTCTAACATTATAAATGCTCCCTCTCATCTGTCAAGGTCAAATGAATTTCACCATTTTAGTTAAATCAGCAAAGAATACATTTCAACAGCTCTTCCTATACCTTTGTACAGGAGCCAACCGTTATTAATCCGTGATGAATCCACACTTTGCCAGTAGTGTATACGCAAATGCAAGTTAATGGGAGCGCTTATATGTCATGTGATACGCGTTAGCGAGTACAACTTGCCATGCCTGGAACTTGTTTGCGCGCTACATGTTGTTTTCATTATTTTATAGGAACCGGATAAACATTGCCCTTTTATTCTGTAGTTCGCTTTGATGCTATCAACAGAAAAATCATCGCTCTTCTTAAACTGGACATTGCTCATGAAATAATCCTGTGAATTTACACGATCTTTAGCTCGGTTTCGTTGTTGAAAGAGATTCAATCATGTTTCACCGTTGTTCATCGCCGATTAACAACTCGCGTCCGGCGCGTCTGTGTGGTTTACTTCGCTTGGGCAACTAAAGCTGCCCTCGCGAAGTAAACCACGTGGACGCATCGTTGTTAATCAGTGATGATCAACAACGGTATAACATGATTAAATTCATTATCGTTACCCACCTGAATTAAGGGATGGGGTATGAACGCTTGGACAGTATTTATTGTGGGACATTTGAGCACATCAGACATATCGAATTGCATTCTGAATACGAAGAATGTCCTTCTGATATCAAATAATTTTGATTTTTTGAAATTCGCAATGTAATACACATTTTATGGCAAATCAATCAAAATTGATATTTTTGATATTTAGCAGTACTCGAAGCAAACTATGTATGTAGGTGGGATGAAAAGCCGACGATCAATTGAAAATTTTGACCTTTCGTATTGAAGATATGCATTTTTTTCCCATATGAAATATGAAAGGTCAAAATTTTCAATTGATCGTCGGCTTTTCCCCCAGCTACATACACTTTAAAATATATCATTAGATTTATAAAATTTACTTCGAGGACTGTTATATATCAAAAATATGAAAAATATCAAATTTTAATAATTTGTCGTAAAATTTGTATTGTATCGTGAATTTCAAAAATGAAAATTATTTGATATCAGAAAGACATTCTTCGTATTCAGAATGCAATTCGATATGTCTGATGTGCTCTCATGTCCCACAAAAATACTGTCGAAACGCTTAAAACGCTCATTCCAGATCCCTTAAGAAACACTTGAAATATTTCATATCTGAATGCAGTAGTACCACAGTGTAGCATTTACAATACCTGATATAACCATGTGCGAAAGTCTAATTTTTCCCCGGGTTCTCTGGTTTTCCTGCCTCATTCTAAAATCAAATCTCTGCCCATGTTCCTGCCCCGTCTTATCTTCTCCCTGTCATGCTTGTGTTATAACTGCATTAAATTGCTTTTCATAACAGCGTCTGGAGATCAAATTGATTAATGAATAAAGTCATGCGTTATAAATCTCTGTATTTATTTTTATTTATTTTTTATATTGAAATAGTTATGATGCCTGATCATATCACCTACGTTTATATAAGGATTTGAAGAGATGGGTTTGCAAAGAATAGTTTACTATGCATTTGTCCATAATTGGATCTTTGCAAGCATGCCAAGTAGCATTAATGTCTTTATTTGTACTCTATGAAAGAGACTTGGACGTTCATATTATACTCTTTATCAGTGAAGTCTTATTATTTGTACAGATTCGTGTTCCGTATGATGAGTTTGAAGCTATGCTTTTCCAAAAGCTCACATTTTGTACAACATGAATAAAGAAAACCGCCCATTTTAAAGGAGCATTTATTGCATCTAGATATAGAATGCTAAACAAAATGTTATTGTTTCGGAGAAAAATGCTTGCAACAATGGTAAATCTGTCAGCATAGCAAGCTTACAATTCCGAAGTCGCCTTTGATACACAAATTCATTATCAAGGAAGAGGACACTTCTGCTTTTGTACGTAAATTATGTGCTGCAGATTTGTGGTTGTAGCAATTGTAACATCAATATGGAATGTATATAAGGGACCGTTCACAAACACTTCTTAGGGGGGCTGATGCAAAAAAAGATTCATAATCAGATTATTACGTCACTTCGACAGCGAATTGGACTCCTTCTAACATTTTAAACGCTCCCTCTCATCTGTCAAGGCCAAACGAATTTCATCATTTTAGTTAAATCAGCAAAGAATACATTTCAACAGCTTTTCCTATACCTTTGTACATGAGCCAACCATTATTAATCCGTGATGAATCCACACTTTGCCAGTAGTGTATACGCAAATGCAAGTTAATGGAAGCGCGTATATATGTGATACGCGTTAGCGAATAAAATTTGCCATGCCTGGAACTTGTCTGCGCGCTACATCTTGTTTTCATTATTTTGGAGGAAGCGGATAAACATTGCCCTTTTATTCTGTAGTTCTTGTTGATGCTATCAACCGAAAAATCATCGTTCTTCTTAAACTGGACATTCCTCATGAAATAATCCTGTAAATTTACACGATCTTTAGCTTGGTTTCGTTGTTGAAAGAGATTCAACAACGGTAAAACATGATTGAATTAATTATCGTTACCCACCTGAATTAAGAAACACTTGAAATATTTCATATCCGAATGCAGTAGTACCGCGCTAATTTACAATACCTAAAGTAACCATGTGCGAAAGTCCAATTTTTTCCTGGGTTCTCTGGTTTTCCTGCCTCATTCTAAAATCAAATCTCTGCCCATGTTCCTGCCCGTCTTATCTTCTCCCTGTCATGCTTGTGTTATAGCTGCATTAAATTGCGTTTCATAACAGCATCTGGAGATCAAATTGATTAATGAATAAAGTCATGCGTTAAGATTCACTGGAGCGCAATTAGCATCAAATATTTTGAAGATCGCTAAGAAAAATATTGAAGAAAATTGGGCTAAGGACACAGCCTTGTTTCACGCCGACTGTGGTGTTAAACGCATCAGTAAGTTTGTTGTCACATTTTACAGCGAAAGAAACAGATGTATACATGTTCTTAATTATTTGAAAAAAGTTGCCGCCAATACCCGTTTGGCTTAATTTATATAAAAGAGCATTTCGCCAGATGGTATCAAAGGCGGCAGAAAAATCAATAAAACATACATATAAATAAGATTTACCAGCACGATGAATATATTTATTAATAAGTGTTTTGAGAACTAAAATGTGGTCACTGGTTCGAGAGCCCTTTCTAAAACCAATTTGATTATGTGGAATTATAGTTTCCTTATCACAAAAGACATTTAAACGGTTATATAACACTAAACAAAATAATTTACATAAATTACTCGATACAGCGATTCCTCTGTAATTTTTTGGCTGATTTTTGTCGCCTTTTTTGTGAAGCACTGTTACTGTGCTAAGTCTCCAGGAAGAGGGAAAAATTCCCTGCCTAAAAATTGAATTAAAAAGACAGGTTAAAGATGGTGCAAGAACTGATATACCCTCTTTTAACATTTCGTTATAAATACCGTCAACTCCAACTGCCTTTCCTTTTTTTAGAGTTGAGATTGCTTCTTTGACTTCGTTGATGGTAATAATAGCATTAATGTTATTTACATCATTAGTAATAATAGAATCAATATTATTTACATCATTTTCATTAAAATTTGATACAAAATTATTTATATAATCTTCAAATAGTGTATCATTATGAGAAACATTTCTATTCATGAGAGTCAGAAAGTGTTCCCACCACTGTTTAGGTGTGATAGGATTCTGGGATGAAGACGTTTTGGTAGTGCATAAACCTTCATAAACTTTACAATCTTGATCATACCACTTATTTTTAGAACGTTTTTCTTCTTCTTTAAACCCGCTTTAGTTCCGACACACTCAAGTAAATCATAAAAATCATCAATACAATTCTCAACTGAGTTTTCCGTCCCGTTTTCCGTGTTGGATGATTGTTCCAAATAAAAACGGTCAATTTTTGACTTTATATCAGGCTGTTTCAAAGTGTGAACCAATTGTGGCGGATTATTGGAGCCAAGCGTATAACTGCATCTTGGTATCTTTAACACGTGATATGAAGCTAATACATCGGGGAATGGTTAACTAATTGGTGCTATCCCAGCAAATACAAAAACGTTTTAAATAAGTTATATTTTGGCTAAAAACGTTTTAATAACATTAAAATGTCGGGTTATATAAAGGTCATGATAACGTTTTAAAACGTTTTGTATGAAAAACACACTACAACAATATTTTTAAATGTTTTCAAAAATGTTATTGTAAACTATTTTGCAAATATTTTTACCAAATACCGTAAAACCCCGTCTACAAGCATATATAGTGTTTTTTATCAAAGCTTAATTAATTCGAAGCAAGCGTTAATATACCAATACAAAAGATCGGTCTTAAAATAATACTTGTTTGTATGTGCTTGGATCCGTAATTTATTTGCTCAAACTCCATAATGGCGACTGGATTTATGTAGCTTTCATCAGAAGCACACTATATGCTTGTAGACGGGATTTTACGGTATTGTGTCAATACTTTAATAACATTATGTTAAAATATTTGAACCCAGCAAACACAGAAATGTTCTTTAAATGTGTTTATTTTTCAAAACCTTTTAATAACATTTAAATGTCGGGTTATATAAAGGTCATGAAAACGTTTTTAAAACGTTATTGAAAATATTTTGGGCAAACATTTTTCGCAAAATATTTTTCAACCCCAAAATAACATTCTGTTTAGAATGTTTTGTATCAAGTTTTCAAGAATGTTTTTAGAATGTTATTAAAACGTTTTTATACCCTTTATATAACCCGGCATTTAAACGTTTTCTGTAAAACATTTTTGTTTGCTGAGATTATCAACCCGACATTTAAACGTTTTCTGACAACCTTTTATAACCTTTTGCGAATGTTGTCGAAAACGTTTTGTGTTTGCCGGGATATATCTACCTCGAGTCACCGGCACTGGCTTTGAAGTTCAGCGTGTGCTGCGATGGCTTAGAGTGGTTTCTTGCGTGTACATATGAGGCACGTTGATCGCGCGGGTAAAAGTACACACGCATCAAGTAGCGCTAAGCTAACGCAGAACACGCTGAACTTCAAAGCTAGTGCCGTGACTCCAGATAGATAGACTATACACAAATAATGCTGCCAACATTTTACCTAGCTACTTTTCATTTTTTTACACAAGATGTTTTTACGATTACATGACGTAGTACTAATATACATAAGACAATTAATAATAAATAAAATCAATATTTCCCCAAATGTTTATGCGATATGTTTATTTGTTTTAAATAAGACAATATCCCCGGGGGGTCACTCCCATTGTGGCCTGTACACCATCCGCGATAATCAACTTTTGAAAAGCACCCTAAACAAGGATTTAACCCTTGGCTAAAACGATACCCTAAACAGGGATTTCATTCCTAACATCAAATTTCATACCCTAAATTTCATTTCCGCGTATTTAGAAATTGCAATTTTGCTACCCTTTTTTCCAATTTTTCATGTTTTTGACACCCTAAACGCGATACGCGCGTATCGTGCCTACCCACGAAAAACCATAGACATACCACCTAGACCTATTACTGCCCATCCTTTACTAGACTAAATCCTCCAGTCCTTTCAACATCTACGCACGGTCATCGGGTTGTGCTGATGGTGAGGACTGAATCGTTCAGCAATCCAATATTGGTGCAGTGAAAAATGCTAAAATATGAATATTTAGTAGATTTTGATTACGTCATTGCTTT
Source organism: Amphiura filiformis (assembly GCF_039555335.1). NCBI lineage: Eukaryota > Metazoa > Echinodermata > Ophiuroidea > Amphilepidida > Amphiuridae > Amphiura > Amphiura filiformis. Next base: position 90,656,275 of record NC_092628.1, on the reverse strand, counting down.
CAGCTACTATTGTGCCCCATTCTTCGTTCATGATGCTACCATGGGAATATAAAGACAAACGGAGCCCTGATTAAAGCCCGACATTTGGCTGATTTGGGTAGCTTTTGTTCGCTACACATAAAGCGAGCTTGAAAACAAACAGCTGAGTACCGATGCAGGGAATAAACCTCTTTGCCAGCAAATTTGGTAGCTGATGTTTAAAAAAATTCTGTTGCGTCCGCCATTAGTAGTTTTACAATTTTCCCATTTTAAACCAAAATAATCAACTTTGCACGATTTTTAGTCATCATGGTGAAACTTTTGTGGTTTTGTAACATATTGAGTCCATTGCACACCGTCAGATCGCAATATTTAACTTGATTTTGAGAAGGAAAGTTCGTCGCCACAGACCCCGCTCAGACCACAGTGACATGGATGCACTGACTATGCACAGCCTCGGCGTTCACGGTGTGCGGTGCAGTGGCACTGGTGGTAAACAATGTAAGTATAAAAGCTGAAGTTATTTCAATTATTTTCACGTGTAGTGTGCATGGTTTATAAGGCCATCTTTTACACCGTAAACAAGAGCAGTCGTGACTCATGACTGATTCACACTTATATTGTAGGCTAGGCCAGGCCCAGGATCAGGCCACGAAAAAACATCAGTCATAAACAACCTGTATCAATGACAATTGATTTGATATGGCATGCACGCAGTTGAGCGCCAGGCATTGCTGTCTAGATTTTAAAGCCGAGTGGTTGATGGTACGCGAATGATGGTACGCGAATGGTTGAATTTTCACAATACACTTATTGGGGTATATTCAAATAAGAGTTTCGGTTTTAAAATTCACGTTCAAATGCACACGAAAGGCACTAATATTTGTACCTTTCAGCTTTCTAAATCGTTTTAACACTTAATTCGCTGGCTGATTTTGTGAGATTCGCAGCAGTAATATTTAGTGTCCATGGCAGTGGAAAATCGCTCACTAGAAATTTTGAAGGCGAGCGGTGGCAGCGATCGCTCACCAAAAAAGTCAAACGGCAAGGCCTGGGGTTCAATAATTATAGGTAATTATGAATGCGTATTACTTACTGCTCGAAAAATAATGCATATGCGCTGATGCTGGTGCGTCTAATGCATGAGCCCCAAAGGGGAAGACAAAATTAGCGAATCAACATCAGCGCAAGTGCATTATTTTGCCTAATTCTCGAGCAATAGGGCCTAAGTAATATGTGTTTATTAATCTATTTCATACAGTGGCGTAGGGCCTACGTGGCCGCCCCAACCCGGGGCTGAAGAAAATTAAATTTTGCTGCCCCTTCCTCAACAGCCCGAAAAGGTTGACCCATTTTTTTTTCGGTTGTTTGAAAAAGTGAAGAGCAAAAAAAAAAGAAGATTTCAGGTGCTAGCACCCTAAAAGCAACACATTTTGATGTATAGCAACATTTTTCAAAAATTTGTATGCTTTATCAAATTTTTCTGCCTTTTTTATTTATTAATTCTTTTTGCCACCCCCTTTGTTTTTGTTTTTTTTTTTTTTTTAATTTCGCTGCCCCCAAAGCCCCCCAAAATAAGCGCATGTCATACACGACAAGAAAAAAACACATAATTTTAACTTTTTTTATGTAACAAATTATCACTCAAAATGTTGGAAATTAGAACCAAATATAAACTCGCCCGAAAAATGAATCAATCCTATGTGACACGAACACACATGAAACACTGCCGTAGACTATGCAGAATGCACAATATACACAATCAATGCATGTTTCATACTTTTCTGATTGGCTGCTTTGATAGGAGTGTATGAATGCTTTACGCTAGTTGTGCGTTGTGTAATGCAGGACTGGCGCATGATTATGTGAATTTACTGCGAGAAGTCTAGAGGCCCTCTTGTAAAACTTTTCTCCATTTTAAGATATTATTTCTTTAATTTCCCCAACTAGGTGATACTGATGTCAACTTGATGTGAACTGTACAGTTGCAGCAACTGCTTTCAGGAGATGGTGGCTTTTAATGAGAATGTATAGTGATGAACTCAACAGTACTACTGGTGCAACAAAAAGCTGGTATGTACAATGAGTAACCAGGGACTGCCTTTTGAGGAGAGTGAGAGCATAGCATTGCTCTCTACTGCTCTCCTTAAGGGGGTACTACACCCCTGCCCAATTCTGTGCATATTTTTGCATTTTTCTCAAAAATTATAGTGCATTTGTGACAAGTAAGATATGTATATTATAGGGGCAAGGACTACAACTACTGCACTGGAAATTTTATTTCAGCACAAACAACAGTTGTGGAGTTACAGTCAAAAATGAGGGAAAACCAGTATTTGATCAATAAATCAATAACTACTTGCCTTGAGTTGCTGAATTTTCAGTGCAGTACCGCAGTTGTACTCCTTGCCCCTATAATATACATATCTTACTTGTATCAAATCGTCGGCTGTATTCCATAGTGGCGTATAGTGATTTTTTGGTCATTTTTTTGAAAATTGGCACATATGTTTTTAATGGTGTTCTCTTTCATTTTTTCTAAGTCTCATCAGTCATAATTAGCTAATTAATTAGTAATTAATTAATTAAATGTGGCGTATAGTTACAAAGTGACATTTTACGTATTCCATAGTGGCGTATCGACCATACGCCACTTTTTATACACATTTATAATTATGAAATATCGGCAAAATGAAAAAATCGTATGTCATCATAGTGGCGTGCAGCGTGATCGGGCCTATCGCCACTATGGAATACTTAACGACTAAAAGTAACGCCATAGGGATTACACGGCGACCGAGGTGGCGTCACGGTTAACGTAAGGTTAGGGTATTGCGTTTTGTTCGCTTTTCCATAGTGACGTATAGTTTTATTGTCAGTTTGCCAGCAATAGTATGTATTTATTTCTTTTGAAAAATATATAACAATAAAATCTTTTTAGTTTACTACAGAAATTTCACATCATTTACAAAATGTAATGAATGTATGATTTACACAACTCGATTTTAAATTGGCATTTCTTCAAACCCGATTTTCTCGAAAAGTTGTTTATTCGCGGCGCCCAACTGTGCGCGCCTATGGAATACGGACGACGAAATGTGCTATAATTTTTGAGAAAAATGCAAAATTAGGCACCAAATTGGCCAGGGGTGTAGTACCCCCTTAAATCTGATATAGGAGAGTGATGTTTGACATGTGAAACGGCTCTCCTTGAAGGCTCATGAAGAGCTATTTATTGCTCTCCTTCAAGTTCCAAAAGACAGTCCATGAGTAACTGCTATATTGGTTGATGAAAGGATTAGGCCATAAGGCCTGGCTTAGTAACTCAGGCCCCAAGATAGTAACTTCAAGCCCCAAGATAGTATCTGACTTAGTAGCATGGGCCCTTATTAATAGTCAGGCCCAGGGTTGTCACCACGCTGGACTGGGCCGTCTGGCACTCACTAAATTGGGGTTTTTTAAGTTTTTTTTCAATTTTTTTTTTAATATTTCGAAGTGGATGATGATATTTCATCATAAAAAGAGGAAGAAAATTTTTTAGGGGTGGTACCCTCAAAGCCTATTCCCGATCCTAGCGTTCAACTAAAAAGATAGTGCGAGGCGAGAGCATCGCTTTCGCTATGCTAACCAGTACTATTTGGGTCCTGGTGACAACCCTGGTCAGGCCCGTGCTACTAATTCAGGCCCAAAGATATTTTTTCTTTCTATGTCACTTTTGGGGATCTGTAGGTTGTTCAATATTAAAATCTAAATATTTTAATTGATATTTTGGTTATTTTTCTTTACAGATGAAATATGAACTTATTGGAAGGAACCACCTGCAGCAACAAGCTTAAGCAAGAGACAGGTAAATGCTCCATAGCTTCAACGGCACTTCAACTAAAAATCAAGCGAATTTAACTTTCGACAGAAAAAGACATTGTCAACATATGGCTGTTACGGCCTACGCCTACCTATCAATTAGGTTTAGTGGACTAGCTGGCTGGTAGCCACTAGCCATCACTGTTAATTTGGAACATGTTTTACCACACAGTGGAACTCATAATATATAATTATGATAATGTGGACTACAATTAAGTCAACAAATACTGGACACAGTGGTAACTAGGCGAGTTAAAAAAGGCGAGTTAAAAAAAAGGCGAGTTAAAAAAAAGCGAGTTAAAGAAAAGGCAAGTTACCCCCCAGAGATTAGGGTGTGGTTTTTTCAATTACCCCCACAAAGTAAGCTAAAGATGAGTTACGACAAAGCCATCAAAGTCCCACCAGCGAAGTTACGGCAAAGCCATCAAGTCCAAATGGCGATTCACGACAACACGATCAAATCGGCGAGCTACAGCAATGCTATCAAGTCCTGTAAGAGAGTTACAGGAATGCCGTAATGATGAATGGAAAATGGCTTTCACTATAGAAAAATTATCAAATTTGTGTACATCGTGGAACATACTCTTTGCGTGGCTGTGCGTAGTAAGCAGTTGCACGCAGATAGCCTCGCTAATATGGACGCGTGAGAGTAGCATTGTATGCGCGTGTAGTTAGCATGATTAGTTGCGGAGTAACAAGCGTAGTTGAATGTTCCACGATGTACACAAATTTAATATTTTTCTATAGTTGAGGTTCATGATGATGAGAAAAAATCCATTTTACCCTAAATCAAATTGTAATCTTAACTTGCTGATAAGACTTGCCATAACTTGCTGATGGGACTTGCCGTAAATTTTAACTCATCGATGGGACTTGTCGTAACTCGTCTGCCAAAAAATCTTAACTCAATGGCGAGACTTCCCGTATTCTCAGCAGGGATCAATCTTTAACCTCTGCAGGGACCAGGGGATATTAAACTTATCTGACTTGCCATTTTGTCTCGCTCTTACTCGCCCATTTTTAACTTGCCAATAACTGTCCCCTTACCCTGTTATGCTACGTATGACTTTTGTACATGTATGTACCCATTTTACAGACTATGAATTATAGTAATAAATAATAAATAATAAATAACCTAGAAGAGAGGGATGTGGTGTAGGTTATACATGTACCTGTATGTATTAAACAGTGGACAATAATTAGATAATGTTAATTTTCAATTTTAGTGATCCTAGCATCCTCTTTTTTATTTTAGGTAGATATCCCCCAAAAAAGGTTATTCCCAAAATTGCAGTTGATTCCGATTTTGCATTTGCGAGGTATGCATGATTATTTGTTGTAATTTTGTTCTGGTGTACCAGAACATAATTCAAATTTCATGATATTTCTGCTGAACAAATTAATCTGCAAGAAATTCTTTGTACATAAACATAATGTTGCCAGAGGTTTCCAGTGGTATAAAAATCTTTTTTGAGAAAAGTGGGGGGTATGATGCTGTGGATCACAATCACAAAATGCCTTACTTCCAAAAGCAGCAATTTCAACTGCACTGACTACGGAGCCCCCAAAGTGACATGGAAGAAAAAAATCGAGGTCCGGCTTAGTAACTTGGGTCCAAGATAGTAACTCGGGTCCAAGAGTAACTCGGGTCCGAGAGTAAATTGGGGCCCTGACTAGTAGTTTGGGGACCCCGAGTTACTATTTCGGGGCACGAGTTACTATCTTGGGCACGAGTTACTAAGTTGGACCCAAGTTACTATCTTAGACCCCGAGTTACTAAGTCGGGCCTCGAATTACTATCTTGGACCCCGAGTTACTATCTCAAGGCTATCTCAGACCCCGTTTTTTTCTTCCATGTCACTTCGAGGGCTCTGTATAAATCAGCACAGTCGAAACCTAGATTTCGCCTTGGTTTGCAAGAATCAAAATCCATCCTAGTCACTGCACTTACTGTATGATACAAAGAGAGATTTTGATTCTCGCATCTGAATCTTACAAGAATCATTACGAGAATCGATTCTGTGATGCTCGTTGAAATCTAGGCCCTGACAGTGATGAGTGATGTACAATTTCATGAAAAGGTGTTCAGAATTGGCTAGGCCTCTTTGGTCATAGTTTATTAGGGTTGCAGATTGGACAAAAGTTGGGGACGTGGCAACTTTCAAAAATAAGTAAACTGAGTAATCTGGATATCAGGTACTTCATGTTAAAAGCAGTTTTATTTCCTCCAATTTTTATTGATTTTTATTAATGCAACTTTTCTTAGTGTATTTTTCAATTAAAATAAATTCTCGCTATTAGCAATAAAGGCGCCGCCAGCAGTTTGCGATGTAATCGTGATGTATCATGGGAAAATTCGACATCCAAGTCAAGTCCGCATATCTGAATATTACCATGCTATTACATAGGAACACGTGACAATATTTTTTAGTTTGTCAAAATAAAGGTGTTACACGCGAATCGATACTCAATAATACTTAATAATGTGATTTGAAATGTGCACAATTAATTTTTTCTCTATCGATTTGCGTGTAATACCGTTATATTGACAAACTAAAAATATTGTCACGTGTTCCTATGTAATAGCATGGTAATATTCGATTGCGGACTTGATGTCGACCTTTTCCCATGATATATCACGATTTTCCCATGATACATCACGATTACATCGCAAACCGCTGGCGGCGCCCTTATTGCGAATAGCGAGAATTGATGTTTGTTTAAACATTATTGACCATATCAAGTTGTTATCCTTTTTGTATCAGTCATGTGTTAGAAAAATAAAATGAAAAGAAATATAACATGTGCCGGTATCTGTGTGTTTTCAGGACTAATCAATATTTGATGTATTCGTGATACGTTTTCCAGTAAAAAACACAAACTTGTAAATGTTAGAATTTATAAAATGAAACACAATTTTTCATTAAAAGAATTAAAATGTGCATGCCTTCTGGTACATCTTACCCCGGACTTTTACCCTCAATTTTGTTACCCGGCCTCCGCTTATTAAGGACTGGTTTTATTCCCTTTTAGAACCCAATATTTTTGATCCCCACATTTTACACCCCCACCAAAGAAGTCATGAACACTCCCTAAGAACATAAGGTCATGAAGACGTGTTTACATGAAAAACTCTGCCAAAAAAGAAAAAACATTTTTAAATGTCAAAATATTTGTATTTTTTTTTTTTTAAGTTCAAAGTTGAATTTATTTATTAAAACGTTGAATGCCCTTTATATAAACCCGATTTTTTTTGCGGTTGCTTTTGAGAAATCTTAATGAAGGCATAGGGCAAAATTCTGCAATCAGTTTTGTTGAAATATTTAGAGACTGATATGAAACAACATCCCTGGACCCTGGTTGAAAGTAGTAGGACTACAGCGTGATTTTTTTTTTCTGGGTTTTGGGGAATCAGTTAAAGTGAAAGTCGAGAGAACGGCATTTTGTGATTGGTTTTCTTTTTAACCAAAAAGTAAAAAATTAATTTTGCAAAAGTATAAAAAGAAAGTCCCCAAATATCACAATTTGTGAGCGTAACAAGCCAAAATTCAAGTTTTTAACTTTTGGTCTAAATAAGAAGGTCCAAACTGGGGTCCAAATTTTAGGAAGAAAGTCCACTTTTCACAACCCCCCCTTGGAAAAAGGTCTACTAATAATGGTAATAAGAAGAATATTAAAGAATAAGAATGATAATGATTTGTGGCAATGAAAGTAAATTGAAAACAAAAATATTAAACTTAAAAACTTAAACTGTTGCTTTTCCAAAAATCCCCGCAAAAATCAATTAATGCTGTCTATACACCGCTGGCTGCAGTTATGATTGTCCAGATTTCGACAATATGCAAGCTATGACGCAAACTCATTACTTATTCATGACATAGTCTCCTCAACCCGGGCCTCAGCTGCAATGGTTTGAGCGGAACAAAACTGGCGGTGTTGGAGACTATGAGAAAAAGTTTCCTTCTGCGCATGCTCGTGGAGCCAGAATTCTGGCTCCAGACGAAAAAGTGCACCAAAATTTTTCATGTTACGAATTCAGGCCCTGAATAAGGCAACGTGAAGGATTGTGGGTAATATAAAGACGCCGCAATTCTGGGCCTGGAAGGATTCAGGCTAATCCTTTACCACAGCGGGAGGTGAAGCCCCGTATTCAAGGTGATATTGACGGATTGACGGGGTTACTAGGCGCGGAGAAATATCGCATACATGTTTGACGCGCTCGTTTGCGTGATTAATGCGCCGTTATCGCCGCGTCAGATGCAACATGTTCCATAGACGCGGACATGTCTGCTTGTTTGCGTCCGGGTATGCGTCCTTGTCAAATTCGTTGCTAAGCAGTGTCGGCTTCACTACGCGAGTCAAAGTCATTGGTCTAGGTTCTCGTTTGTCTGGGCGAAAAACGACCCTTTTACGCGTTTTCATTATCGCGGATGGTGTACAGGCCACAATGGGAGTGACCCCCCCCGGGACAATATCAAACAAAATAAGAGTAGTGTCATTGCATTTGCTTTCGAAAAACAGCGGAAGGATGTATTTTGTTTTTAATTTGATGTTAAAAGGGCATTTCGTGATCCACAGCCTCATCCCCCCACTTTTCTCAAAAAAAGTTGAGATTTTTATATCACTGGAGTCCTCTGGCTACATAATGTTTATGTACAAAATATTTCTTGCAGATTAATTCGTTTAGCAAAGATATCGTGAAATTTGAATTTCGTTCTGGTGCACCAGAACGAAATTACAACGCATTGTCTATGGAGCAGTGTAATACACATAATCATGCATAACTCGCGAACGCAAAATCGGAATCAACTGAAATTTTGGGAATAGGTTTTTTCGTGGATATCTAATGAAAAATGACATAAATAGAGGATGCTAGGATCACGAAATACTCCTTTAAATAGAGCAAAATATATTGAATTTCAATGATTGTTACATACATACATAAAGATATTTATAAAGCACCTTTAAAGTTTTATCAAAGCGCTGAACAAGGAGAGAAAGAATGGAATAAAAAAGAAACACAGAAGGAACAAGAAAGAAGCTAAATGAAAAGGTGAGTTTTCAGTTTCTTCCTGAAAACTGGAATTGATGGAGACTCCCTGATGGCTTTAGGGAGTTTGTGCCATTCTCTCGGGCCGGAGACAGAGAAGGTATTTAAACCAGATCCTCTATGTTTCATAACACGCAGTTTCACTGGCTACCAGATAAGCTGGCTATGGGAGACGTTTCGTCTTCCATCGTTTGAAGTGATGATCTTATAAAAGGAAACAATGATTAATCGAGTATAAACAAACATATGTCTAATGTTTGCTGACTTGCATTATTTTTGTTCTCTCTGTGCCTTGTCGTGAGGGTTATGGCCATATTTGATTCAGCTAAAATATCAAATTGCATGAACATAAACACTCCTCTTCTCAACAAGTTGACAAACGTGCTTTATGTCGTATACTATGTGTATTTTAAAATACTTGATTGCTATTTGTAATAATATTTATTTGAATTACCAAAATACATAGAATAAGATACAAGTAAGTAAATGGTAATTTGGAAAGAAAACTATACTTGTAAATATCTAAACAAAGTGTGTTTTCCTTTTCTGTTACATATTAATACCCGTACAGGAATGAACTACAGAAATCAACAATAAGACTATCAAATGTGTTTCCATGTCAAAGGTCACTTGTCACTTATGATGAAAGAAATATTATTTCTTTAGCTTGCATTATTTCAACCTTTTCACTTACTGCAATACCGTAAAACCCCGTCTACAAGCATATATAGTGTTTTTTATAAAAGCTTAATTAATTCGAAGCTAGCGTTAATATACCAATACAATAGATCGGTCTTAAAATAATACTTGTTTGTATATGCTTGGATCCGTAATTTATTTGCTCAAACTCCATAATGGCGACTGGATTAATGTAGCTTTCATCAGAAGCACACTATATGCTTGTAGACGGGGTTTTACGGTATTACATGTATCATTATGTTTAATCACCAATCATTGTTTATCTACATAACTTGTCACACTTGAAATATTTCATATACGAATAGTTTTACCAAAATGTTATATCAAACCAGATGCAAAAGTTTAAATTTAATTTAGTTGTGAACGCGTAACCAAGCGTAAAGCTGAATTTATACTCGATCGCTTTTGCAGAAAAACGATTTTCACGCATGCTCAATGTTTACTTACATTTCCAGAGCGTCAAGCCGATCAATCGATCCAAATCGCCGAGGCAAAAACGACGTCGCTTTTGCAAGTTGAAGAAATCTCAACTTTCCAGCGATATCGCTTGACACGTGAATGCACCAACCAATCATTTCCAACCAACTGGATCTATTATTTTGTTAATTAATTTACCTTTCTCGATTGTTAACTTTCGGTGGTGAATTAATTCAAAGCAAATAATTATTGACACATATGGATGTTCTAAAAATGTATTTTGTGACATTTTAAACATTTTAATTGTCATCTGCAATCGCTATCGCCGTGATAAGTATAATGCAAAAGCACCGGGCGATGCATCGCAAAATTCGGCGATTGCCCATCGCTTTTCAAAAGCGTTTAATCGCAATCGCTCGGCGATTGAGTATATATTCAGCTTAATGCTTTGCGTATAATCTGTAACGGCGCTAATATACTGCATCGCGCTTTGCTGTGCGCTGTAATGCGAGAAGAATATAAAGTTCGTTACCCTGGCCACTTTATTGTTAATTAATGGCCTTTTACGTTTCAACAAATCACAGTGCGCGATTTTGAATAATGGGAATGTTTTGTTCTTCTCGCATAAAAGCGCACGGCAAAGTGCGATGCAGTATATTAACGCCGTTACACATTCTATGCAAAACATTACGCACACGTTCAATATTTTTATAATATTCACTGTCACTTACGCTTTGGCTACGCGTACGCGCTTCACCTTGAGGTAAATGATTCAAATATTTGGGCAAAGAAGTAACATTTCTCTTTCAATCGCACTATTTTATAGTAGAAATACATGGTGCAGCATTATCCTTTACACCCAAATAATGTGTCATCGGTAGTAAAAACGTTTAATAATTGGTTCGACGCCGCCTTATTTACGTTTTTACTGCCTCGGACACATTATATGGATGTAAAGGAAAATGCATTACCCTTTATTTCTTAAATAATTGGATCTTTGTAAGCATGTCAAGTAGCATTAATGTCTATTATTTGGGTGAGCTTATTATACTTTTTTATAAGTCAAGTATTCTTAACACAAGAAAAGTGTGGTACGTATTGTCATTTTCCAGCACTAATGTAAGCTTTGAATGTAATCATGTACAACGAAAATTTTTATTTCTGTTTTAAAGTCCGTAAGCCTTATTATTTGTATAGATTCGTGTTCCATATGATGAGTTTAAAGCCATGTTTTCCCAAAAGCTCACATTTTGGACGACATGAATAATGCAATAAAATGTGCAAGATAAATCGAAACTTGATCAACAGTAACACATCAATGAGTATGTTGGGTGTTAAGAAACTCCGACTTCAGTGATCAGGGGCGGACTGGTGGTTTTAGGCGGCCGTGGCAAATTTATTAAGACCGGCCCTATTACTCAAATAGAGCGCAGCGAGAGAAGCGAGCGTAGCGACTAGCGCATGGGGTCCAGGGGCCCGCATAAGGGCCCCTGGTAGGGTCCAGTGGCAAAGCCCCTGGTGGGGGTCCAGGGGGCGAAGCCCCCGGACAACTAAGGGTTTTGGCTATTCTAGGGGGTCAGGAAGACCGGATTTGACAACGATTTCTGAAGCCAAATTCTATTTGTACAGACTTGAAATATTCTTTATCCATTGTCACTCACTTGCAATAATCAAGATCAAACCAACAGTTATTCAATTTATGTGCATGTTTTATGTGTTTTAACTCATTTGCACACATAGAATTACATCTTTGCAGAACTGTGTTATCATATCGTGAGTATATTCAATCAACAAAAGACAAATGCTAAAAATTGTTTAGGCCTACTGGGTAAAGGTTAATAGCAACTATTTTAAACTATTGCGATTTGGTAGTTCACAGCATCTAGCGAATGGTAGTGAGCTTTGGCAAAAATTGCATTGATATTTCATAGCGAGCGTGATAAAACTCCACTGTAGATTTGTTTTTGACATTGGGGTTGGAAAAATATTCTTGAAATAGCACCTTTTGGCGACATTATAAGTTTATTGTACAAATGCGCACAAAGCGAACAGACATTTTTGGCATATTGAAGCTAAACTGGTGATGATGCAGTGGAATAAATTTGCGCGAAGCGCGAAAAAATTGACACTTTTTAGACTAAAATGGCCAAATATGAGATTGATTTGGTCAGAAACTCACATGGGCCTACAGGTTTCATCATGGGGGGCTTGTATGGACCATCCCCCTTATAAAATATTGGGGAGATTTATGCCCCTATTTCTACAGGCCCTAGGCCCTATCACTATGCAGACAAACAGCAGGCACACTGTCAAAATTCAAAAAAATATAAAAACGGTCCCTAGATATTTTTATCTAGTTTTTAAAGAAAAAATTTTGGGCCAAAAAAACCCTGTTTTTTGGGATTTTCTCCAAAAATGAGCATTTTGGTCCAAATTGGACCTCACAGATGAATTCATAAAGTCATTTCCATTCTAAAAATGTATACTTTTATATTCTTTAGACTAATAATTTAGCAGTTATGAGGCCCGAAAGTTTTCATAATTCCAGGGTTCAGACCAACCTTAATATACTCCTTCCCCATTCTCTCCCCTTTTCTTCTATTTTCCCTTTCTTTCTCCTCTTTTTCCTTTTCTCTCTTTCTCTTTTTCTCCCCTTCTCCTTTCTTTTCCTTTTTCTTTCTTTTTCTCTTCTTTTTGAGCAACCGGCCCTGAGCGGCCCAGAACCAAGCGGCCCATGTGGCGATCGCCACAACGCCACAGTGGCCAGTCCGCCCCTGTCAGTGATAGATGTTCTTGCAACAAGTAAACACTTAGTGATCCAAAATATGTTATAATCATGTTATACACTCCATGATTTTTCTTTAATAGGCTCTAAGAAACATATCATAGGTAACTATAGAGCGCTCAATCTTCATTCTTCAAAGTACTGTTCTTATTCTGTGGCATCTGCTTACACCCCGCCAATAGACAATATGCAATACGACGTCACTCATCCTCATTTAAATAAACTTCTGCCCACCAGGAGGCCTCCACTAGGCGATGCGCATGATAATAAAATAGACAGGTATGAATAGTTGCGGAATCAAATTAGAGACTTGTCCCTCTGTAATCTTAGACTGCCACCAACATGGCTACCAACCAGAAGGCTACCAACCAGAAGGCCTCCACGGCGCATTTCACATCATAAAATACAACACGAACCTGTAAACCAAAGGAGAAAACGATACAGAAACATTATCCGTCCTTCAGTAAAAACGTAGCTACCAATGTTTGGCAAGCATTACTCAATATTATCGAGGATGTACTCAACGAGAATAGCATTACAATAAAAAATAGCGAATATTCTCAGCAATCCAGTCGTTAGAGTTACCCTCGATATAAAGGAGGAACAGTGGCACAGGAGAGACTTCAAGGAAGCCATCTGGGAGAGAGTAGAGCAGTCGTCACTTAACAAGAAAGGGGGACTGAGACACAACTTATCTCACGCATCAGTCAGAATTAATAGGTAAATTTTCACGGGAAAATGTTCTGGACACGTGACACCCATGGGCGCAGATATATTAGCATTATGGAATGTGACCCCGAGCACAGCGGGTGTTCTTCCAGTGTATTTGAATAGGAAGAATTCCTCCTTTGAGGCAAAATAAGTTACTTGTCGCAAGTTAATAATGTTATGGTAAGAGTTTCCGTAGATAAATATTTTTTTCCGTAGATAGATATTTTTGAAATTACGTTTTGATGATATTGTGAAAAAATTAAGATAACATAATATTCAATAAATTTGCAATGCACAAATTTCTATCAAAATTGCGGTCAAAAATACTATTCCAATTCAAAATTACTAAGACTTAAATAGCGAGGTCACCGCCGGGGGTCAGAGATCAGGCTCGAGGTTACACTCACATTGATACGCATTGGTCACGTGTCCAGAAAATTTTCCCGTGAAAATGTACCTATTAATGTTGATTGCGCATGGGACCGGGCCATCAAGACGATCCCTAGCCGTCTCAAAGTGTCACATGACCAGCCCAGCGGGTCAGTTGTCTGATGAAGTCTGATGGTTTCAGACGCAACGTTGCAAGTTACAGAAAAATGTAAGTTCCAGTATTTGATTTAATTGAAAACTTTGTGAGCATCAAAATAAGTTACTCCAGCTTGAGCAACTTCCAACAAAGCACTCTTCTTTCGTATGCTGTTAACGAGGGAGATTCAGATCTCTAGTTTGCTGTTGAGCAGCCAGTCTCGTGTGGAAACATCAACTTAAGAGAGTCCCTTGGCTCCATTTGGGGGTCGATGAAGGTGACAAGCTTTGATGATGTGGTCTGCCGTCTGCTCTTCCTTTCCGCACTCACAAAGTGGGTTTTGGATGAGGCGGTTAAGTTTCACCCATGCATGGCGTGGCAAATCCGAGCCAGGGCTGGATTTCGACGTATCTGGGATATAGCTCTTCAGGGGCGAGGATGACAACTGCCATCTCTGCTGCCATTCATTACCAGTCCAGTGAGCCGATGTCTCCTTGGTCTGTGCCTGATGGATCAAAGCATGTGCCTCCGATGTAAATGGGTGCCGCGACTTCAGACGAGGTTGCTGAACGTCTCTGTTGACCACGTCATGGAGAAGATGGTCTGGGTTCAAAGCATGCCGAGTCAGGGCCATGGTTTGCGACTTCCTCCTCAGATCGGCCGGTGGAATGCCTGCTAGTACTGACAGCTGTTCTGCTGGGGTTGGGCGAAGGCAACCACTTATGGTGCGGAGAGAGTTGTTCAAGCTTGTGTCCACTAGGTGTGCGTGGGCACTCCTACACTCCATACAGGTGTGCAGTATTCAGCAGGGGCGTAAACCAGAGCCAGGGTTGCAGTGCGTAGGGTGGAAACGCTGGCTCCCCAACCTGTTCCTGCGAGGCGTCGAATAAGAGCTCCCCGTGCTGTGACTTTGTCGCGAAGGCCTGCCAGGTGTTGTCGGTAGGTAAGCGATCTGTCAAGTTTCACTCCAAGGTAGGTAGGGGTAGCTTGGAAAGCAAGTCGACTCTTATTGACCATGATGTTTAGCTCCCGCTTAGCTTCCTTGTTGTTCAGGTGGAAAGCTGCTGAAACTGTTTTCCCTTCACTAAGCTTCAGGCGCCAGTTCCTCAGGTATGTTGATAGGGTATCCATGTCAATGTTGAGGACCTTCTCGATGTTTGACCATTTCCTGTGCGTTGCCAGGATGGCTATGTCATCTGCGTAGTCGTACTTATTTGATGTTGTCTCAGGCAGGTCATGGATGTAGATGCTGAATAGCAAAGGAGCCAGTACAGATCCCTGAGGGACCCCGTAGTTAAGACGGCGAAGTCTGCTTTGCTGTCCGTCACTGGTCTTTCAGTACGAAGCTCCGGTTTGAGATTAGGTTCAGAATGTAATGAACCATACGTCTGTCCGGTATCATGCGAAGTAGCTTTGCAGTGAGTCCCCTGTGCCATACAGTGTCATAGGCAGCAGTTTAATCCACAAAGACAGCCCCTGCCTTCTCCTGGTTCTCAAATGTATCTTCAATGTCCTGCGTAAGGAGGGTCACTTGGTCCACAGTTGACCTACCCTGGCGTGAGCCAGCTTACTCAGGGGGCAGCTGAGGGTCAATGATGAGGTTGACCCGTGCGTGGATTAGACGCTCAAGGAGTTTGTAGGGGATGCACAGTAATGAAATGGGCCTGTAGCTCTTTGGATCATCCTTGGGTTTGTTCGGCTTCGGTAGGCCGTTCACGGTGGCCCTGCGCCAGATCTTAGGGATTTGATTTAATTTGATTTGATTTAATGATAATCCAGGCAAACATACATACAATAGCAGAAAAAAATGAATACATAAATAAATACAAAAACAAATAGTCAACGGGGTCCCTGGCGGATTCCCTAATAGCGAACTAAATCACTTTGAAGTGGTTCTCTGATAACCCCGTTGACGAAAAAGAAAAATATTTTATATTTAAAAAAGCGATTAAAATAGACGCACACATAACATATTACGGATAAAGGTACATACAACTCCCGGGGGGGACTCAGTACAAATGACCATACGGGGACGTGCCGCAAATATGGGTAGCATTTTCAGCCTTTTGGTATATGACCCCTTTTTCAAAGCCTATTTTGGTATATGAATGGGTCCTTTTTTCAAAATTTTCTCAATTTTTTCGGAAAATAGCCCAATTTTTCCCTAATCTAGCCAAAATTTTGGGACTTTTCACAAAATTTGTAAAAACCAAGACAATTTGGGTTAAATTCGGCCGAAAATTTTGACTTTTGGTATATCAATGGGTCCAAATTTCTTGAAAAATTGGTATATTTATGGGTCCACTTTCAAATTCTCAGCGGCACGTCCCTAACAAAACCAAACTTGAGTACCCCCCGGGATACAACTACGCATTTTGCGCGAAAAAGAAAACAAACTAAAAACAATTTCACTGGAGACATCATTAGGTAAGGTGGACCATAACCTAGGAAATGCGACAAAGAGTGAATTATGGAAAGCGTCAGTTCGGCTGCGATGGCAATGTCGGAAATCTAAGTTAACTGCTTGTCTGGAGGAAAGAGTATTCAGCTTGATATAGTCAGCCCAGCTAATATTGTATTTATTCCACAGACATCCAACAGCAAACATAATGCGAAGATAATCAAAGCGAGAAAGAAACTAAATTATTTCCAGATTTGAAAACAGATTCAACTATTGTTTATAAATACATTTGGTCAAAAACCAACTTTACCCAATTTCAAAGGTTAAAATCACAAAGTTTAAAGGCCTGATTCAATTATTGTTGTTGCCAATACCCAACGACCAATTTCTAAAGAGTATTTGGTGCAAAGACTAATGAAAATAAATTTAAATTGCAAATGTGGCGCCAGTTTTAAGCCGAAGGTACATTAAGTTTGTCAACACATCAAAGTCTATTGGCTGCTGCTTCACAACACTTGAGTGTTTTTCTCCACGGACGTAATGGTACGCAGGCACGTTGGAATTTTCACATGGAGTTTCTGTCAACATGGAGTTGCTGTCAAGCAATACCAGGCGTCAATATTTGGTTGGTTGGTTGACGCACCAGATTTCAAAAATCTGTAAATCATAGTTGAGGGTGATAAAATCACAATTGAGGATAAAAGTCTAATAATTTGTTAGACAGATTGGCAATAATGGCAGCCGATAAACTAGATGTCTCGCAATGTATTCTGTTCAGGCATGCAGATTGGGCAAGTTGGGATAGCAGGTGAAGTGGTTAGGGTCGATGATGACATTGGTGATACAGATGAAACTGATATCTTGAGTGAATAAAATGATGCTTTATTTAATGACAGAAGTCGAATCACTGAACAGTTATCACGGTTGATTTATTTATTTCATTTTTATTTAACCTGGTTGACCTTTCAATGCACTAGCATGGTTCTCCCAAGGTACCGAATTAAAAAGACTAGGCCACTACTAGTATTTCTTTATACTAAACAATTTTTTGCGTTCCAACTGCATCGAAGCAACTATATTTCATAATTACATTTTTATGTCCATATAGGTTGCATTTTTAAGAGTAGTGATTTATAGTGCCTTACGCACAGGCACAACACAGACGTAAGCCTCAGCAAACTTTACAGGTTGTCGCTGACCACTACGTCCCCACATCATTTCATAAACCATTGAACAACAACTTAAGGACTTACAACTATTAGAAGCGCACACCCGGACATTCCCCAACAGACTTTCGGAGCCATGATCAGCTCCCCGAGTTTCGTACGTGTTACAACGAGACAATTTAATAGCAGTAAGTTCTTTGTCCAGTGGAAACTCAATTTTGTTCAGTCCTCATGCGTGTGATGTTGTGAACGTTTTCATTAAGTTTTACTTAGTAAATTAAAGACATTATTATATCATTTGCTGATAAGGACACCCAAATGTAGCTTACATGACTAAACTAAATAACAGGCGGCAAAAATTAAGGCTTTAGATACTGTACTTGCGACACATCTGACATTTGTAAGAAAACGATGTGTCCCGTCTAACGCATACGCGATGTTCATAACACTGTACGTTCATAAAGTATGGTGGTCATAACACATCAACAGGACCGACCTCAATTACGATCGACGGAGTGACACCCATATGCCACGGAATTATGTAGCGATTTCTAACATTTTTTGGGAAAATACAGGTTTTGTTCGTATGGAAATGTTACTTTAACAATATCTTTTCCATCATGTGCACCGCCAACCACACAGGGTAATAAATTGTAACTAAATGGACATTGAACCTCAACGCTACATATACTGCGGTGTCTTTAACAAGTTGTAAATGTTGAATGTGTTGGTAAATACCTCTTAAACTTGCATTTGAAACAGCAAGAACAGCCGAATTGCTTTTTATTAGATTAATTTTGAAAATAAGTGCCTGAGATGGTTTGTTAAGACGCGCAAATCCCTGGTTTACCATGTTTACCAATGTTATACAAAATATTGAACTCTTACATAATCTTAATTACCCTTGCCCTAATCTCTAACCCTTACCCGAAAACCGAAATCATCGCGAAGAGTGTGGACTAATGGCAATTAAACATATTGCCAAATTGCAGTAGCCTATACATCGTCAAATATGAATTATATGAATTTAATACCAGCGCATATGTCGAAAATGCGAGCCATTCATTCAAACGTGAGTCGTGTCGGTTCTTTTGATATGTCACGATTGCCCGCACGCCATGTTATACGTAATGTGTTATGCACATCGTGTATGCGTTCGACTAATAATTAAGTCTTACTTAGACGGTTTACTCAAAATTTCGGATTTTAACAAAACTGCAGCACCTCAAATCTTGATGTTTGCAGGGTATGATAGTTTACTAAAGTACATAACAATCGTGTAAAAACAGAATTTTGAAAAATATTGAGGGCGTCCTCCTCGGCAAATGTTATAATATGGCGTTAATTTAGTTCTCGTTCGTTATATTCGTTATTCTTTTGTATCATTTGTATTTCTGTCTTCTTAGATACTAAAGATTCGAACGTAAATGTCACATTTGTAATTTATATTAGTGAAACTGAGCTGAAGCTACATATGAACAAAAGTAAATAAAACCTGATCAAATTACAAACTGTTATCCTGTTGGCTTTGTGTCATCTTTATTCCGTTAACACTTAGATCAGACCCTATATTATCCAAATAAGTCAAGATATAGGAAAGAAAAAAATCCAAATAAGTCAATATCTATTATATAAGAAACATAATTAAAATAATAAATTATTAATTCCCTTTTAACATTTGCTGAGTTGCGCAGTACGGCATTTTCGGTCTAGTTGACAGGACGTCATATGCAAACTTTTCTCTTGCCAATCAAACTTGTCTCTTTTATGTCACTTCAAATGAGGATAAAGTACTTTGTGTGTTTTTCAAATTCAGAATGTTCAATAGTCCTGCCTTGCCCAAGATACGGAAATTTACATTTTCCCTTCAAGCTCCAATCTGTCAAAAAAAAAAAAAAAGGAAAAAAAAAAAAGAGCGAGCGATACAAAGATACACGGTATATTTTGTTTAATAATGTATACTTATGTATATAATGTTTAATAACCATTATGAAATCGCCGTAAACATGGTAAATAACAATGATTGGTTTTTAGAAAGCAATTTAAATTTTATACTTACGGGCCAGGTAATGAACTATAGAAATGGACAATAAGACTATCCAATGTTTTTCCATGTTAAAGGTACACTTATAATGAAAGAAATAGTATTTCATATGTTACGAGCCGTAATGACTCAAGCCCAACATCACCTTTTACCCACATGCACAACAGGCCCGTAACCGGAGGGCATTTGCGAGCGTAGCGAAAAAAAAAAAAAGGGGGTTGTGCCTTTTTGGTCGAAAAGCGTGATCTTACTAATCTCCCGAACCGATTGCTTGGAGATTTTGGTTCCTGCAAATTTGAAAGTGTCCCGCAATTTCCCCATATTCTCATTTGTAACCAGACCCCTGGACCCAACTTCAAAACATCTCAGGTAACATTTGAATCCTTTTTGGATGATAACAGATTGTATATTTTTGGTACTTGGAAAATTTTTGCTCGTGGCCGCGGTTTGGATGTTTGTTTCTAGACGCACGGTAAGCTCGAATATATGAATGGACTCTTTATGGCTGGTTGTCAATGATGATAAAATCAGGTTTTTGAGCAGTAGGCAGGATATTGGGTGGAAGAGTGTCGCCTGTTATTGTGTATCTGGGGAGGTCGGCATAAATAACAAAATTGTCTTTGATGGTTTTGGACAGCACAATAATATCTGTGATGATACTATTGTGCCGCCAGACACAAAGCAATTGTTCAAAACATGGATGAGGGTTTGAGTGTTGTGGCATAACTTGAATTTCGCATTACCTCTTTTACCCCAAGTTCGAAGGTTGGGGAAAGTGATCAAAAAGTCAATGCAAGATCTAACAGCAAAACTCAAGACCCCCATCGACTTCCAAGTAAGATGTTCTCAGCCTCAATAAGTTTTAGCATGTTACCCTGGGCGACAGGGGGCTGGGTACAATTTTTCCATTCCCTTTGTTTTTCACATGTATATGACGTTTATAACCACCCCTCTTCGTAGTCAATGTTACAAAATATGGCTCAGTAGTTGTAGGGTTAAATTAAAGTGGCAAGTTGTCCGTGTCACGGAAAAACGGAAAAATCCACGGAATTTAATAAAATAAACCGGAAAACACGGAAACTCGCGAAAAACATGTTTTTCCTTTGAAATTTGAAAATTTGAAGAAAAAATAAGGATATCAACCTTAAAACAACTAAAAATATAATGCAAGTAATTTCTTTTTACCCCGATTTACAAGGGCATTCCATCCTGTCTAATGAAATCACGGGATTTAGTATGTAAAACCACCCACGGAAAATCACGCTATTCGGTGTTTTAAATCACGGAAAACTTGCCCACTTTAGGTTAAATAATGAATTTGACCTTAAAAGTATGTCTTTCACCTTAACATTAACTTTCCCTTCAAATTATGAATTTTACCATAAAAATGCGGAATTATGAATTGTACCTTTTAATTTTAGCTTAAAATAATGAGTTTTTCCTTAAAATTGTGAATTTTAGCATACAATTATTAACTATAGCTTAAAATGATGAATTTCACCTGATTGCTCTGATTAAAGCAAGGAAAGCATCAAGGTAGACTTTCTTGCCTTTGGATGCTCGCACTAAAATAAATCAAAACCATACAATGGTCAGAATCAACTTAACCCAGTTTCAAAGGTTATTATATATCTCAAAGTAAGAAAGTCTGATTCAAAATTACTGTTATTGCCAATTCTCAAAGAAAGCATCAAGGTATTTTCTTGCCTCTGGATGCTCTCACAAACATAAATCAAGCTCAACAATATCACCACACACACTCACAGCAAAGAAATACAAATCTATTTCGTATGGAAATGTTACAACATGGCTTTAATAATATCTGTTCCATCATGTGCACCGCCCACTACACAGAGTAATAAATTTTAACTAATTGGACATTGAACCTCAACGCTACATATACTGCGGTGTCTTTAACAAGTTGTAAATGTTAAATGTGTTGGTTAATACTTTAAGACAACCTGTATGTGCAACGGCGAGAACAGAGGACTTGCTTTTTATTAGATTACCTATCAATTTTGAAACGAAGTGCATGAGATGGTTTACTAAGACATGCAGATCCTAGGTTTACAATTGTAGTATTTTATTAAATGTGCGTGTTTACCACTCCCTCGCTTTCATAAATAAATTATGTAATTTTTATCATAAATATGTTTGCGTTGATGATGCCGCGGTTCTTTATTATTTTGAATTTTCGCTGTGGGTAAATTACGGTTTTGGTTAGTCGGTCACACGTAGAAAGACTTATATATAGTAACCCAGAATATAAGAATATCAATCCATGTTCCATAATAATAATATGGATATGAAATAATTTAATTATTCCCTTTCATCCGGCAAAAAGAATCATAACAACACTGCACAAAATATTTTACTCAACACTGAGTAAAAGGTCACAGCTCAACAGTTGAGTAATTACTCAACATTGAGCTCATATAGGTCACAACTCAACAAATGAGTAAACAATTTCTCAATGTTGAGTAATTTTTTACTCAACTGTTGAGCTGTGACCTTTTTACTCAGTGCTGAGTAAAATATTTTTTGCAGTGAATCATAATTATTATGAATCGCCAATTTCCAAACGCAACGTGTTATCATGGTTATCAGTTTTTTCACAATATTACTACTTGAAATCTGAAAGAATATCGAACATTCATAAAACTATAACTTGTCGGCTCACACTTAAAGTGCAGAGCTACATATACACCAGGCACAAAAAGAAACTCGTCAGTTATATTCATCTTTGCTGTTCAATAACTTGATAATTTTGGATTATTCTGAAATATACATTTTGTTAATTGGACTTTGCTTTCTCATTTAACACCCTGTTCGTGAAAAACGAACAAGAATTGACCAAGATATATGCGCCTCCAAAGCCTCAAACCCCAAAATCAAAAGTTGCATTTTCAACGATTTTCAATGGGAACGCATCATTGTATTGCGCACAAGCACCACGGGCCAATCAATAAAGCACACAGTGTAACAGGCACAATTGAATCGTTAAAATTGCAACTTTTCATTTTGGGGTTTGAGAGTTTGAGGCGCATATCTTGGTCAATTCTTGCTCAATGTTCACGAACAGGGTGTCAAATGAGAGTTATTGAACAGCAAGGATGAACATAACTGACGAGTTTCTTTTTGTGCCTGGTGTACATCGTATCATGTACTGAAGGTAGGAGCATCGGATAATAGGCCCATGCATGAAAATAGCCACTATATCAAATCAGAATTATGTATCCATATCAAATATATACCAAGTTAAGATAAGTCTTTACTCCACTTATTTTTAAAGTTTCAAGAAAATTTAAACATTTCTTATGTTTTTCTTTATTTTTTTAAAATTCCCTAATTTTTTCTACAAATAATTATTGCTAGCCTAGAGGGAATGTGATATGGTTTCCATAGTTTGTGGGATGGTTAATAAGCTTAATATCTAAATTCTCTCGCCAGATTTTTTTGATAAAGTGCTTATTTTTTGAGAAAAATCATTTTTTCTATTTTTAAATTAGGGAAATCTAGAAACACCCATAACTTAAAATAGAAACACTTTATTAAAAAAAGCTGGCGAGAAAAGTTTCTACATTTCATAACCTTTCATATGACACCTTGTTTGTTAAAATTGGTCCTATGGTTAGCTCAGACAATAATTATGAAATTGGGCCATTAAGTGTTTCTAGATCAAATCAAGAAAATTTGAGCAAGTACTAACATTCCCTTCAAATATCCCCTTTATTACTGGCCAATATATAGGAAAAAAGTCACTAATATTATTTGGTAACATTTTTGTAATAAAAGATCCAAAAAGTAGTTCTATAAAGGGGATAGAAAGGAGAAAAAATAATATTTAAACATAGTATCCATTTTCAAACTTTTACCAATTTTAGTGAACAAGGCTCAGTGCCAAAACCACTTTATGTACAAAGTCAATGGGGTTTCCTAATGATAAAAAATGGCATAATTCAAAAACGCTTTGTTGGCAAAAATTAAAATTTGGCAGGCAAGTTTTGCTCACCCAACTACACATCCTGTATCATTTTAAACCAAATCTGTGCATGACACCGTAGCCTACTCCGGCAAGCACCTTGTCACCTCCAAGTCTGCATTATAATCACGGGATTCGTCTACACGCTGTCACCTCCACAGTCTTCTCTATAACATCCGTTGCTGTTCCATCGAATTTGGTTTGCTGCTCCTATGTATTCGGGTTTCTCTTTAGTAAAATTGGGATGTCTACCCTCTGCCGAAAACTAATACTACAAAATTAATTCTCCCTGGTCCGGTTTCCATTTCGGACTCTGCTACACCATGACCACGGCATCTCAGCTTCTTTAATTTTTTGTTTTTAATTTTTTTTTTAAATTTTCAAAATGGCGGTATTTCTGATTGACCTTTCAAAATGGCGGCATTTCCGGTTGACCTTTCAAAATGGCGGTATTTCCGGTTGACCTTTCAAAATGGCGGTATTTCCGGTTGACCTTTCAAAATGGCGGCACTTCCGGTTGACCTTTGACAACTTCCGTTTGAACTTTCACCTCGTGACCCGGAAGAAAACGTCTAAAGGCTATATTACTACTTATAAGAAACTGAAAATTTAATATTTACGAGTTCCGACTGATTTTGCTTGATCGCATCACATAATATGACTGGACGCGGCGAATCAGCCGTAAAGTCGGCCCCGGTCAATTTTGTTTTATTTTGTGTTTAGAAAATATATACCATAAGCTTTAAAATGGTATATCATTTGACTTCAAACGATATCCAAAAGCGGGGTTATGATTTGTTGAACTCTGTTCCTTCGACAAAATTGTATTTTTGATTGGTTCTACATGTGTCTCTTTTTCTACATTTCTGGTAATAAATATCCAACAGTCATAATTGGCGGTCATTTCAAATCATCCCCAAGTCAACGAGGTTCAGAAATATCCTCTCATTGTTCATTGTTGATTATACATACCTAGACAAAATACAATGCTTTGTTATCTACCACTTGAACAGGATTTAGCCAAAGCAAACAAAGACAAGAACTATTCTATAGAAATAGGTAGAAGCTTATTATCCTCTTCAGCAGTAGTATTATTGATTGATTTAAACAGCGTTTGATAAGATACTTGTCGCAACGAATTGATACACCTATGAATACGACCTTCACATACATTTTACACTTTAACTCAGAATACAATTTGCCGAGTTTACGGCTGATTCGCCGCGTCCACTCACAATTATACAAGATGGTGGCGGAATTTTATGTTATATTAAGGATGGTATTCTTTTTAATGAAAAATCTGATTTGCAGAATAGTAATGTTGAAGCACTCTGGATAGAGCTCAACCTGCCCTACTCAAAGCCTGTCCTTCTCGGTACCGTGTACAGACCACCTGACTCAACGGTTGATTAAATTTTTCAAAACACTACATCTTTATATGATGATGTCATTGTTGTTGGAGATTTCAATCTTGATATATGTAAACGCCAGAATGTAAGTAAAGTTAAGAAAATTTCAACTCACAGTAACCATGGTAACCATAATCAATTAATTAGTGACTATACCAGAATAACTGAGACAACTAAAACTATTATTGATTTAGCATTTGTATCACAACCTAACAAAGTATCATGTTCAGGTGTGCATAGTTTAGGGCATTCTGATCATTCGCTTATTTATATTGTACAAAAAATAAGAAAGTTAAGGCTCCATCGAAAACTATTAAATCTAGATCTTTTAAGAACTTGAATGAACATGTCTTTGTTGACACTATTAAGAATGCAAAGTGGGATGATGTTATAAAATGTTCTAATGTAGATGATGCACACCGTACTTTTCAAACTATGTTTGATGATGCCTGTAATTGTCATTGTCCTGTTAAAGAGAAGCGTGTTAAAGGTTCATTACCTGATTGGATTACAGGAGATTATATTAAACTTTATCTTATTTTCATACACAGTACATACATTGCTGTATTATTTGCATATCCTCATAATTTGTATTATAGTATTCTTTGCATTTGATTGTTTAATTATTGTCTAATAATATATTGATATTGTCTGATCTGGACCTCTTGTGAGATCAGTACTTATGTATTGAAAAATTGGACTTCGCTGATTTTCGCAGGACAAGTGAATAAGGATATATTACATCAGTCGTCCAGAACATTGCAGGAACTTTATAATCGCCAAGAAGAAGAATGCTGGCTAAGTACAAAATAGATAAAGAGTGATTATATTTGATTATTGTGTATGTGCATTTGTTGTCATATATTGTACCAATAATAACGTGCTTTCAATTAAAGACTTAGATTTTGTTAGCTTAACCAAACAGTGTATTTGTGTTGTGCATTCGTGTGAATTTAAGTAAAAGGTGATTTTGGCCTTGAGTCAAGTACGACTCGTAACAAAATTATGAGTAGTTAAACCACCTTCAGACAATTTTTGAGCAGCAATACTCTTTCATTGTATATTCTACAAGAAAGCTCCATAAATACTGTACCAGCTAATGTCAAACACACATAGCCCATATTCTAGGCTTCGACGGTCCGTAAGATCACACGATCTTACAGTCAAGATACAACGATCAATATTTTCAACCATCAAAGATGTTTTGTACCATTTACAACCCGCAGGTGGAATGCGCTTCCATCGCATATCCCTGCAATCAGACCTTAAGCCAGCTTCAGCAAGAGGGTTGATATTTATTTTGGCGCAAACCTGCATGTCAGTCTTAATCTCTATAAATAATAGTTTCATGCCTTGTCATTAAAAAATCCGGAATCTAATAGCGACAGTTGAAACTCCATTCAATCATGACTCATGAGTGTATCTACTTCAGAAAAAAACCGATTGTATCTCAACGTCATCAATAACTTTTTAGATAGAGTAAAAATCTTGTGATCCAGACAAATCGGAGAAAATGTATGATCTAATAATATGAAATTGGTTAATTGTTTTCAAACCTAATCAGCCAAATTTGTTGTGTTTGTAAATGGAAGGTCAACAAAGTTCGACAAAAAGTCATAATTCATAAATTATGACTTTATGCATGTTATGTCCTCCTGAACTCCTGATAGAACTGCATGTTAATCGGCTGAAAAATAACCAGTGGGGTTTCTTTCACTTTACCTTGTTATTTCAGCTCAAAATGGACAGCAATCCTTCCCGACAATTATTACTAGCATTATTTCAGCATTTTGAGTATAACAAATAACGAATTTGAAGGAAATCGTACATTATGACTTTAACGTCACCCGTTTGGAACTTGTCAAAACAGACGATCGGTAGCTATTTGTACCATTTAAACACCAGATGGAAGTTGATATTAACACTTTTGTTTGGCACTGAACAGACATCTTGAGAATCATTAATTTTGGGAGGTGAGATTAAGGGTGAGAGTGTGTGTATATTGGTGACATTGGGCCTTACATACAATTTGTTGAATGCAGATATTTTGAAACAGCCGTTTCTACATGGGAATCAAATCACTGTTTCTAGATGAATAGTCCTGTAAAATCTTTTTGTCTACAATTTTGCCTCTTATATCAAAGGTAATGTAGCAGGCAATATAGCATACAGCTTGCACGTCGAAGGCAAGGTTATTCAACAAGACAGCATATAATTGAACATGACCATCCTACTTTAAAGCTAATCTGATATGTTTCTGAGGACACGTTAATTTCACCATTTCTAGGTTAGTAGTATGCCGGGATATAAAAGATGCATCATGCATGGATGCCAATACATCACAGACATTAAATCTGATGGCATCATCAGCTGCCATTTATAATTATACAGTTATGTCCCCTGATGGCATATCCCGCAGTAGCCGTCAGTGTTATGTTCTAGAAGTATTTACTTTAACTTAAGGACTCAGGTAGCCAATTCAACTTTATAACATAACCAAAATGCAAGACAAATGATGATGCTCGCGGAAAAAATTGTATTTTAAGACGATTTTTATTTTGAATTGTGTGCGGAAAAGTTTTTACAGATTTTGAAGCTTTCAGATTTTTATCTCAATTATTCCAAAGATGGGATCCCCTTTGTACAAACGCCAAAAAAAAAAAAAGACTTTCTTATTTGTGGTTAAATTTAAATGATTTATATACCTTTTATTGTAGTCAGGGATGTCATAACGTTTGCAATTAGCAAACAATGGCGCTGTGTGATCTCTATAATGGCTGCTTGCTACCGTTCTTATACTCATTTTTGAATTTTTACAATTTATAATTTTATAACAAATTTAAAACTAATTAAGTTTCACAAGTATATCCACATAAAAATGTTTCATAATTCAATTAAGGCAGCATGGACGTGTAGATAATATACGATTTCGAACAAAATGCTTCCGTATATTAATGATACCAACATGATTTTTTGAAATAGTTTTGGAAACACAATCTATGTGACATTTCAAAGTACGGCATTCGTCTAACAGCACACCAAGAAACGTCGTATGATGTAATGTGATTCACAGGTCTTGATCATTATGGATGTACCTATATAGTATCATGTAATTAGTTTTGGGTAACAATTTATTTACCTTGACCATTTGCTTACTTACTTTTATTTCTTCGTACGTTTGATGGTATCATTTGCAAAAAGGATGAATTTGAATACTTTACATTGCTTATATCATTACCATTGAGTGTAAATATTGGTTGGTCCTTGCGGAACACGGCATACAATATCTTGTATGATTCTGATTCATAAGAATTATAATAAACATATTGTCTTCTGTTATTTTTTGAACCAATGTAACACTAACACAATACCACGAAATCCACATTTTTCTAATTTATGTAGCAGTATATTATGATTGATTGCATCAGGGGCTTTTGACAAGTCCATCGTCCAGATTATATTCCAATGGTGATTTCGTTTCTTGCTGCATTAATTTTGTCTTTCACTATTTTGTTTTATAGCCAAAAACGTGATAAACAAGATAATTTGACTGAAAGCCAAATTGTTTGGTGTTATTGATTCTTTGAGTGTCGATACAATGGGATTTTGCTACGGGTAGGAAACATCCAAGGACAAAATCACCTCTTACCCAAGATAACGCAGATATACACAACAAACACACTGTTATAGACCACTTGACATTACTGTTTATCAAAGGCGAGGGACTCGTCTATCGATATGCTCGAACGAGCCGCTACACTGTTCAATGGCTTTCCTGTACTATATGAAATGTGGCGGGCGATTTAAAATGCACGTGCCCTTAGCAGACCACGATGCGTACGCACACTGCAGGGCAAAGAACAATTGAAATTGCCATAATGCGCGCGCATACTGCCGGGTAATGACGTCAGATGCCAAGTGGTCCATATAAATCACAACATTATCCAAACATATCCCATGAAGACCACCGTAAGATTGCGTAATCCTTTGGGTACAAAATCCTTACCCCGATGACACCTCAGTCCAACACCGCCCGCTGCTTTCACCATTCACTCACTTTCTTCACCCACTCCGTTCCACTTACATTGGCAGACGTCCTGTTTCATAAACTAAACTTCAGCAAGTTAACAGAAGGGTGTATTCCCTTTTTGGAGAAAGATGTGGACTTTGGCGTAGAGTTAACTCTACTTCACTATTGCTGGATTATTAGCACATTATTGACTATGTAAAATTGACTGGTACACAAATACCTTCCAGACCAATACAACACTTCCATAAAATCTGCCCTGAAATTTCTCTTGCTTCTATCATTTACACAAAATATTTAATATCATATTAAGAGGTTTAGCAATTTCACTGCAAACTTTTTATGATTATAGCCAATATGGTCATGGCCTCTACCTTTACTTTGTCGAATTTGTCAATTATATTTATGTCAGATTCCACACTTGGCTTCATATTTATACTACTTTTCTTGTTCTTATTCAGATACGCCAGATATTTGTACCCTGTGTTTTGAATGCATGATGAAAGCTTAAAGTTTACGTGTCAAGATGTAATACTAGGGTTGAAACCTGTCATGTACATGTGATTTGTGAACGAATAACCACCTGGACTGAATGGACATTGACATGATACTTCCTAATTGCATCAATATAGTTACAGTTTCATGGTGCCGTTGATATATCCGTTAAATTCTATTACAATCTTTTCCGTACGCAATTTAAATTGATGCCAGTGTTTAATTAATCATCTCTTTTGAAAGCAATTTAGATTATTTACACGTATAGGTCTGGTATCTAACAATGGATATAACATGAAATGCGATGAAGAAACGAAAGCTTTGCATTGCCTTCATTTTGCGCGTGCTTCTCAGATTACAAAGGTTCCGAATAATTATTGTTCACAGGAACAACAAACAAGAAAACTGGTTTCGTTTCACTATAATAAAAAGGCGTGCTTTAATATAGTACATTGCATTCAAAGTGCTTAATATTAATCAAAACAGTGATAACACCATTGGTAAATGCTACTCTCATATAATGAAATTACTGCAGTGCTTAATAATGACCAACTAACTATTACATCCTTTTTCGTTAACCAAATTTAAGAACGGTCAATAGACCACCTACACCCGTAAATGAATACTACCTTGACAGTCTCCAAAGAGACTCAAATGAGAAAAGTAATTATTGGTTGTAAAAGAAATCTTGAATCCCTGGAGTACTCAATATTAAGATGTGCATTACGTACACTCCCTAAAACCACTAAAAAGTTATTGCCCGTTGGCCCACATATAAAGACCTCATTGTTTTTCTTCTTTCCCCCCCCCCCCCAGAAAGCCACCTTTTGTTTATAAGACCCTTTTTGTGGAACAATTTAATTCTTACTGTTACATCATCTGCAACCAAAAGACTAAATTTTCAGAATCTTCCCCGAAAGAACTCTTTTTTATGATCTTTCCTCGATAGACCCCATTACCATCTGCTCCTGGAAGACCCCATTTTAGGATCTCATCTCGAAGGATTCCAATTTATTAGCATCTGTCCTCCCCCGAAAGACACCTATTTTTGCGCACAATTTTGACCTCATGTTGGAAGTTTATGAGCAAGAATGCATGTAACTTTACTATTGTTCTTGAATTAATAAATATCAATTCTATTCAGTTCTATTCTATTCTATTCTATTCTATTCTATTCTATTCTATTCTATTCTATTCTATTCTATTCTATGTAACTCATACAAAGTTTCTTATCATTTGATTGGTCAACTAATGTTGATTATTTCTGCTATTTTTAGCAGCCAAGTGTAAAAGGACTATTGCACTCCGCGTCCCTGCAACTAAAAAACCCAGATGTAGCGACCTTGAAATAGTTCACATTTTCTTATTTTAAAAGCTGGAAGCGAGTCAATTAATCCAATCAAAATGTCATATGGTTATCGTTACAAAAACATATAATGTCACTGTGCATTAATAATGTGGAGACATATAGAAAGCAATTTAAAGTCACCGTAGTTTAAACCACTTATCCGACTACCTTAGTCATGTTAGTACGAGTCAGCAATTAACCTACACAATCGATAACTGTATGATTATGATCCATAGAAAATTCACACAACATACTTATACGGGTAGGAAATACACAAGACCATAAACACCTTTTTCCCTCGTTCACTTCAGAATGCGCAACAAAGCGCACTTTTTGTGTAAGCTAAACCAAATTTGAATCTTTAATGAAAAGTATATTATGATTGGACAATGTTCTTGCATATAAACATGAATACATACATTATACAATCAATGAATTACAATGATTTACAATGTTTACTTATCCGGCCGTCTTTCTTGTTGTTGATTATAATGTTCCAGATGACTGTCTGAAATATTTTCCAAGCTTATGTCCCATGAAGTCAACTGTAAACTTGGAGACAGCTGGCCTAATATATATCCTTTGCGTACGAAATCCTTGCACAGATGACAATTCCAAAAAACAGCACTGCTTTCACCATACACTCTCTTTCTTCATGTTTTTCATAAACAGACATTGGTCATCCACAGTTCCAAAGTTCATCCAAAGTCCGCAGAAGAATATATTGAATGGAAAATGCGCACTTTGGTGTTCTCTCGATCATTGACTACATACAATGCAAGTTCATTTCAAAATCATCTTAACATTTTGTTATTATACCAACAACAACCGGAAAGTCCATATTCTATTAATAGCTCATTCTTTCACACCAACATAAATTAACAGAGACTTTTCATATGATGCAATGCAATTGTAACAGTGTGCAATCAGGAATTTCTTAATCCATAAATTGGTCTGACTGACTTTGTTATTGCGATCAACTTGATTACATGAGCGGGGATTCCCATCTCTTTAATACACAACGGTGTCTATAACAGTGTATAGAATGTATTGGTACTAAACATTTTCAGACAACCGGAACTTGACTCGGTAAGAATACTCTGCATTGTTTCATTGGTTTTTTTTAAATTATATTAACTGTCATTTTTGGAAGATCTATATACATGAGATGGTCTGTTCTAGATACGCAGAGCCATATTGAAGCAGGTTGCTTGCCAATACTACGTGTTGACCACTCCCTGACTTGCTTTATAAACATCTCTGTTTTTTTTGTCCAGAATCATGCGTTTTCTTTGAAAGTGTTTGTAAAATAATGACCCAAATCTAATTACATGATACTAGGTACATCCATAATGACATCAATAAATCAAGACCTGTGAATCACATTACATCATACGGCGTTTCTTGGTGTGCTTTTTTTTCTATTATCTAGAATTTTTGCTTTGTATATATTATAATTATTTCATGTGGTATTGTTTGTTGTATTTTGTATGGCGCCTTGATCAAACTTGCGCCTTATAAGAATTTTGTGTATGTTGTAGCCTATGAATTTAGAAATAATGTAATGTGTTGTAATAGGGCCTGGAGACTGCGAATTAAACGGTAGCAGTGTAGAGTTATAACAGGGAACTCTGTGAAACTTAGTGTGGTCCAAAAGTTACTATAATTGTGTGAAGTCTTCAAACTTCGTTTCACGGTGCTTGTGTGATGGAGAGAATAAAATACGCCAAAGACGGTTGTGAAAGCCAATAGTGTTTGATTGTCTCGTCAACTCAAAGAAGCGACAGACTGAAATATCTCCATCAACTGTGGACTGTGGACTAACATTGTGTGTTATCAGACTGTCAAGTAGAGCTTGTTCGAGTGATCTCTAACAGAAGAGCTTACGGTCAACATGGACGACCATTTGTAAAACACTAACATATCAGCTAGGATATTGAAAACATAGTCTTCAGGACTTGGACTTGGACCGAGACTGGATAGTAGGATTCCCTTGGGTAGACAGGATCTTGGACATTGCTGGATCTTGGATCTTGGATGAAGAACTGAGAAGGAAATTCATCAGAAACTCAGCCAATCAAGATCTCTAGGCTTAGATAAGTAACCATAGTAAAAGGAAATTTGTGTAGTAATTCTAGTTTAATTCGCATATGATATTATATTGTGATTTGATTGACAGCTACACTGCGCTAATTAATAAATAGTCATAAGTTGTTCCATACATTAAACAGTGTGTTTGCGTGTTTGGTGTTGAGTGAACCCGGTAGCAGGTGATTTTGGCCTTGGTCATTTCGTTACCGTATTAAGGTTACGCTAAATTTCTATGGTTCTCGTCCTAATTTGGGCTGTACGTAGCCACCTAAACCAATTTTTTTCTCCAGAAAATAAACATCGTAGACCTAAAAATCATAGGTCATCTCGGAGCTAACATTCTAAGCATTATTATTAATTATGATTTATTAATCTAGCTCATACACAAATGTACTTTGTCAGTGTTTCAATTTTGTTCACGTCACGTGAGCATGAAGATTTTTGTGACAGAGGCCATAATATAGTGATGCATGCCCCGATTTTGCTTTTAATTTGGCTACAGATAATAAACAGTTCAATAAAATAATGGCACTATTCAGCCTGTATAAAGCTTTTGTTGATTTTATTTTATAAGCTTAAGCATTGACAAAATTTGCATGGAATCTGGTACCACTTGTGGTCATTTTTTGTATCATTAATATTGTTTTTGTGTATGATATTATCGCCAGAATTCTTAGCTACATTATTTCTATGATACCTTACCATAACATATGTGGTATGCTAGTGTTACTAGGATTCACCAAAAATGAAATATCTGGGCGTTTAGGCACACTCCGCTGTCATTTTGTGACGGTTTTCAATTAGCGAGTTACGGCCACTCCATAAAATACACGCCGAAAAAATCGCTCTTTCATCAACATCTTTCATTCTGTTGATGTCAAAATGGACATGACGATTAATGAATAGCGTTACATGCTAATCAGTAACTTACTTCTTACCAATTTGGTCCAAAGATGTCAAAATTTCAAATTATTTATCCTCCGGACACTTGATTTGAATTCAGCATTTCAGCGTGTTGATTTCTGAAGAGGTCACAAGGTCACTCACGTTGTGTGCCCTGTGACAACTCGTATCTAGTACCAACTCGGCCTTATTTCAATTTGACCCGCTATCGGCGCTATGTCAAACAACTGTGTCCAATTTTCTTTGCCATTTTCTTCCTCTCCCGCACTCTCCTTCAGTCCCTCTTGCTTTCCCTCTCTATTTCTCTCTCTCTCTCTCTCTCTTTCTCTCAGAAAATATATAATTAATCCATAGGGCCTACAATATGAAATCTAATAGGGCTAAATAGTATACGTAAATAAAAAATAAATAGGCCTAAAACCAATCTTTAAAAAAATATTAGGGTAAATTGGGGTAAATGGAACGGTGGGGTAAATGGAACGCTGAGAATACAATTCCCTCAATCAAGAAAAAAATTAGGCAACACCATACCGACTGTTCCATTTACCCCAACGCCATACGTTCTGCTTTCGTTTGATACCCCAATCGTGGGTTTACTCGGTATTTGAGTGGAAGAAAATCTCAAATGTTGTCACTGACCTTGAAGTGGTGCTACGGTTCAGTGAACATTACTAATTTAAGGGTATTGATTCCTAAATATTTGAATGTTGTGCTGAGAGTTGTCTTACAATATTGGCAATATGTTTGTTTTCTACAATAACATGAATGTTTTAAACAATAAAATAGCAGATTTTAATGATGAAATTATGCAAATTAATATGCTAATTAGCTAATTAATTAGTTTGGTGTTCCATTTACCCCACAACAGATCCACTTGGGGTAAATGGAACACGGTTGACTGACTTCAAATATATATAACATGTTAATGTTTTTTTTACTAATTGGTTTAATTATTATGAAATTATATACTACAAATAACTAATTCATGGTAGATTAGGCCTCCTATTGATTTTTTAAAAATCTGAAAACCATTTTTTCTGTTATGTACCGAGAGAAAGTGTTTTTTACGTGGTATTTTACCATGTTTATAAAAAAAAAAACATGAAAACTAAATTATTTTTGTTAATCTTTTGTTTAGTCACAAAATATATGTTAAATAAAATATTCTGATGTCTTTTCAATGTAAATATAGCTATGAATGTAGGCTCCTTGCAAGTAATGCCCCTTGTTCCAATTACCCAACCCACTGTTCCATTTACCCCAATTTGTTGGGGTAACTGGAACACCATGACCATGCATGTATTTGGACCGATACAAGAAACAAAGCCATAAAATGGACGTTTATCTGTTAAAACAAGTTGTAAAAACATATTATCTACTTATTGAAACAAACAAAAATCATATATGGATACCCCCCTGACCACAGACAGTGATTTATTGCTTAAGCGTTCCATTTACCCCAATTTACCCTAAGGGGCTGGCATTTTTCCTTCGGGGGGGAGGTCGTAAATTTTTGGAAAGAAAAATAGGGGGGTCATAAAATTTTTAATGACCAAATGTAGAGAATCCGAGTCACAAGATGATTACAGATAGTGTGTTTATTTTATTTAAAAGGACCGATTTCAATGCAATTTTAGCCTGTTAAGGGGTAAGGTGTATCGGTGATGGCCGGGAAGGGGGGGCGCAATTTTATTGGCGCTGACTTTTTGTAAATTTGGGACCCCTTCCAAAGAAAACTTCACAGCCCCTAAATACATGAAAGTAATGCATGAGAAAAAAACACATGAAAACTAGGCCTAATAGGCCTATACCTAATGGGTTGTGAAATAGGCCTAATATGGAGAAAAATTTTAATGGCCTTTGCACATTGCAAAAATCTCCCTGCATGGCAAAAAAAACCATGCCATTTTTAGTAGGCCGAGAGGGCAGTGGCGGATTCAGGAATAGCGCGACCATCGGGAGGGTGTCTGAGGGGGGATGTGAGCCTCGAAAACGGGGGGGTACCAGTGCAGGGCCTCAAATTGCAAAACCTGTGTCTTGATGACCTACTATCAAAATGATTTTTTGCGGGAACAAATTCGCACGAATGGAGCAAAAAGTTTTAATGATATTAAAATGGACCTAAATACTGGCGCTTATATAGGCCTACTGGCTTGTCAATCCCAGTCCAACAATTAAGGGGTGAGACCCTCAACTTTTGGATTGTTACAAAATTCAGAGATGCACAGACAGACCCAAAAAATCCTAAACTTGCAAATCGTAGCAGAGCGTAGCGAGTGGAGCTGTCGCCCAGCACGGCCGGGGGGTTCGGGGCCCGCTCAAGGGCCCTGGTGGGGGTAAGCCAGATGGTTTCTGCACATTTCGCACCACAGGAAAGGACATTTCAGAGGCTATTAAAAAGAACATTTCAAGGCTCCTGGCTTGTTCTACACTTTTAATAACAAGTGCTTACTTCTTCCAGAAAACATGCTTTAAAGTTACGAGTTTCCTATACTTTTATGCACAAGAGACACTCTTAAAAAATTGTTTTTTTGGTTTTATTACATGACCAATATGGCTGATGTTGAAGCAGAAAAATAAGGCAATAATTAAACATTTTTTGTGCTTGGTATCCACTGCTTCCCCCACCCCACCACACCTACCGGCACCCCATCCTGGGCTTTCACGTTCAGTAAACATTTTAGCAGATTTAGCACCCCAAAAGAGACCATTTTTGACATAAAAACCGGAGTGTTTTAGACTTTTTTGAAAAGTTTTTTTGACCTAATATAATATTAAATATGGCCTACATGACTGAAATTGATAGTATAGGCCTATAATGCGCAATATAAAAACAATGATTGTCCCCCCCCCCCTCCAATCGGGATGTGGGAGGGGCCCACATGGGGTACTTATGCATGAAGAATACATGGTATGATATATAAGAGTAATTTGTAAAATTCGGTATGTTAAACATACAGCGTGTCGCTACAAATTGGGATTTGAATAGTAGGCCTATATCCCAAGGGAAATACATACACACACTCACTCACCCCCACCCAACCTACCCCACCCCGACGGCCACACAAAGCGAAACAGCTAAAAGGTCCACATCAAACCTTTGACCCAAGTTTGCTTCCATTTAGACTTAAACATGACTTGATCTTAGAGTATACATGGTATACATAGGCCTATACGGCATCAGTCCATGCAGCAGCATCTCAAACGTCATCGTTCATTAATACACATTGCATACTTCTTACTAGGGTAATATTCATTGAGGAAAAAGAGATGAGTTTTTGAACGCAAAACCCGACAGCAATCAGTGGCATGCTGGTCCGATAATGGACTAAAATTCATCAATTTTTGGCATGAAAATGTGTTCTCAATAATATAAAACTATGATTTGGCCACGAAAAAAAAAAAAATGAGTACCATTATCTAGCCGAGTCATCCAGTCAGGGTTCTAAGGAATTTTCATTAAAATTCGAGATTTTCTCAGATCCGGAAATTTGATATATATAATGCGCAATATAAAAACAATAATTCATCATTATTTGACCCTCCTCCTCTTCGGGTATGTGGGAGGAGGCCCACACCAGGGGGGGGGGGGGAGGGTAATAATGTACATGCAGAATACGCTGTATGATAAGAGTAATTTGTTGGGAAAATGACACCAAAATTGCTCCCCCTGCCCGCCAAAAAATCGCTTGGCCCCCCCTCTCGGCCCGCCAAAAATCGTTTCCCCCCCCCATTGCACATGCCAAATTTTTGGGATGTCAATTTACCAACTTTAAATGGTCTTTATACATGTTGCGAGCGCAGCGTGAAGGAAAATTTGCATTAAGCTTTTCCGTACGGTTTTCCTAAGCATTTTTAGAGTGTTTTATGTGCCAAAATTCACTTGCCCCTCCTCTCGGCCTGCCAAAAATTGCTTCCCATCCCCTTTCGGCTCGCCAAAAACCAATCACAGGCCTCAAAAAATATTGACCGGGCCGGTCGGGTTTTTTCTGGCTGCATTACAATAGGGCAGTGTCTTTTAGGCCGAATGCGTCTTGGGTCGAGCTTGCAACTGATGATCAGTATAATTGCATGAGGCTGACATCTTTATAGTATGTTTTATAGAGATAATTGTGTTGCGCATGACAGGTGACAAGCTATTGCCTGTCAATCAAATTTGTTACCAAGCATCGGTAAACAAATTTAACAATAGGAGCTGACTGAAGGTGACAAAATAAGCTAAAATGGTCATTTTACACTTTTTTTAATTTTTTTTATTTCACATGATTGGTATGCATGTTTTCTTACGTGTAAGATGATAATATGTTTTTTGAGTTGACAAAGCCATAACAGATTTTGTTTAACCTTAAATACACGGCTTTCAACTTAACCACTAGCAGGCTATGTTAGCATATCTATGCCAGTAGTGCCAAAACCTGAATTTAGATGATTTTTACGATCCTCCCGATGAGCAAATCACTGAATGGGCATTTTATAACTCTGCACCCTTTTTATGCCACTTGGGCAGCTATTATTTACCCTCGCGATATAAAATTTACGCGGACGAGTAGCATCGTTATTAATTTTTGACGAACCACTGTGTAACATGATTGAATCCCTAAATATATGTTAATGATTAGGCAGCTTTCATTGGACATGATGATAAAGCAACGTATCTTTATCTTACTGACTCTAACATGTCTAAGGACATGGGTAAGCTGATATAATGACTTAGAAGTTAAAGCCATAATGTACGATCTTATAATATGAAATTGGTTAATTTTTTTCAAACCTGATTTTTTGCATATTTGTAATGTTTACACATGTTGTCTTTGTAGGTCAACAGAGCAAAGTTCTACATACATATTATCATAATTTAAAAATTATGATAATATGTCCTGCCATAGAACTACGTGTTAATGGCCAAAATAACCAGTGGGGTTTCTTTCACTTTACCTTGTTATTTCAACTTAAAATGGACAGCAACCCTTCCCGTCAGTTATTACTAATATTATTTCAACATTTTGAATAAAGAATAACAAAATCAAAATTTGACGGAAATCGTACATTAAGGCTTTAAGGCGTTTATGTTTATTTGTTATTCTGGCAGATTTTGTGTTTCAATTTCAGTATACCGTCCCGCACTGTGTTACATAGGCCTACTGTGTTATGAACATCGCACGTTCAACTAATATTTCCCTGATATTTCCATTGTAATCATGGTAATAACTAAAAGACAGTTCCTACGTTTTATGGATGTTCTGCATGCCCTCAGTTTAACCATCCTTATCTATTTATATTGTTCAATCATGAGTTGTCTACTTCTGAAAGTATTATCGATTGCATCTAACGTCCGTAAGCTCTTTTTGGAAATAATCCGATAATAATAACCAATCCAAGGACCTTGCACATTGAGTAAGATAATATTCATAGAAATCTTTGATCTAGGCAAATCGGAGAAAAAAACCAAACATAAACGTCACATGATGCAGTCATGGTCCATGGCAAAGGCGATTCGACCTTTGTGGCATTAAACCCAGTTAACAGGAAATTAATCCAGTAAATCGATTCAGTAAAGCAAATAAGCTCATGCATTCGATCACTAACGGCAACAAGCTTCGGTCGATTACCCCAGCTGCAGCGTATGTAAACTCTAATTTGCATAGAGGCTGTACGTGAAATTATTGATTGGCTCCAAACAAAGGATTTGAACCGGTGCACGTAATCATGGCGCAGTGCAGTCCATTCAATCAAATGTTGTCATCAACCTATTTGATCGCAGTGCATTGTTATGTGTGTGAGACGAACTGTCGCGGTTGATTGCAATCAAACAAACGATGTCTTATGTATTACTTTGTTCCGTGATGAAAATCGTGATGTTTTATTCAATCACTCTTGAAAAATGTATTTCTTTTGTAGGCCTATTACTTTGTTTTGTGATGAAAATCGTGATGTTTTATTTCATCACGCTTTAAAACAAACGATTTCTCATGTATTACTTTGTTTCGTGATGACAATTTTGATGTTTTATTTCATCACTCACGAAAAATTGATTTCTTATGTATTACTTTGTTTCGGGATGAAAATCGTGATGTTTTATTTCATCATCACGCTCTAAAACAAACGATTTCTTATGCATTATATTTGTTTTGTGATGAAAATCGTGATGTTTTATTTCATCACGCTCTAAACAATAATTATAGTTACATGCATTTCAAGAAAAAAATCTTATTAAAACGGTAGGCCCTATGTTGTTTAGAAAAAATGTAGAAAGTGATGATGATGATGATGTCGATGATGATGATGATGATGATGATGATGATGATGATGATGATGTCTCCAAAAGTGTCCCGGTTTGTTTTTCTTGCCCTAAATCGTGCGTATCTATTAATAAGGCACTTCAATAATCAATAATCAGTCCGTGACGGCCTCCACTAACTAGCTACTAACTTGGGTTTATGGGCGCTGATATTTCATGTTCACTGTCACTTATTTATCAGAAAAGTGCGACCATTTGTCAATCACCTACAATACCCAATTTCGGCATACTATATAAGAAACTCATCATGATGATTGCCAGAGAATAGTTAAAATGTAGCTTGTACCGTTTTTTTGTGGCATCCTTCAGAAGTGAGCGGTCCGATACCAATATTTTCGGTCAAATCTCCATTCAATTAACACGGGGAGTTGGCTAGCTATATGCCTTGCCCTCACTCATATTTTACAAAAGTGCGACTATTTCTGAACATCTAACCTAGCTGTAATTTTAGGTCATGTTAGAGAAATATATTTGCTAGAAGTTTGGAGAATAGCTAACATATTGGCTGGTTATTTTTCACACAGTGATGTTAACTAGGCAAGTGCCCATTCTTCCAACGTAGATCATTTGTAGGGGTCACGCGTCAATGGTGAGAGCACTGAGTATTGTGTATAGGAAAACGGACAGTAACTGCAGTATGACAAGTTAAGGGCACTTTAATACCAAAACAGAGATGTTGGGATAACAGCTGTTTGTTGTTAACTTTATTTTCCCCTCAACAATGTAGGACTTTTATTCTGTTTGGTAGTTACTAGTAATAGGGTACTTATCATTGATTAGGAGCGAATAGAAATGTTGACTCTATTTAGTATATTGTTATCGGGTAAGTTATACTTCCATCCAAGTTAATTGATATATTGAAGATTGTGACGATAAGGAACACCACGCAAAGATACTGAGCGGTTTACATCCCCGACTGACACTATTATGTTCAGGCAGGGCAGAAAGTTCCACATACCGGCTGAAAACGGGGGAAATTATCTCTTGTGGCTGACATTTTGCAGCAACACAATGGCGTAGCCAGTACTTTTTGAGAGAGTGGGCAAGGGTGGAGCAAGACAATTTTAAGGGGAGCAAAAAGTACAAAAACGGCCTAAAATCTTAAATATCCGGGTGGCCACCATCCCACAGGGGGGCGAAATAGGGAAAGACTTTTCAAGGGGAGCAGCTGCCCTCCTTGTGTTCCTTGGCTACGCCACTGCAGCAAGGCAAGGTCATGTGATACGACAGAGCGCCGAACGCGTGCATCGACTATACAATATGTAAAAATAGAAATTACCGGATGCTGTTTACTCCAAAAGTATTATATAGGGATCACAAAACCAAAACAAATTGACTATTGACTCGTCATTTACGTGAGTAGTATAGGGGATGTATTAAGATTTACATGGATGCTAAACCATGCTAACATATCCCTTATTTGTCCTAAGGGTATTTTTGCTACGTCGTATCAGAATAGTTTAAGTCCTTAGGTGAACATCGGTAGTCGACAAAATTCTGAAAAAATAGAGGTTTATAGCATACTAATATTCAGATGTTTGTGAGCAACAGGTGCCGCTTGCGAGGTTTAGATACCTGTCACATGCGTAGGTGATTTATGAACAACTATCTGAACTGAATTAACACGGACATTGCCCTTCCTAATGGCGTTAATATACAGCTTCATGGTGCATTGCCAGTGTTTGATATAGCCGACATATTCTACTAAAATCTCTTTCGTAAGCAATTTAAATTGCCTGTCCGTTCATCGTGTCTAATGATATCTGACACTAGACATGACCATGGTGACAAGAATGACGTCAAAGAACACCTTACAATGTAGAATCGATAAGTGTGGTGAACTTCACATGGCTTTCCGTTTGCACTTGTTTCTTAAATTACAAGGCACCAATCTAAATCGTCAAGTTCATCAATAACATCAAGTCATAAAGTGTCACACCACAAACTATTCAGCTTGTTGGTGTTGTTTGTGAGATATGTTGTTTCATAGACTTCAAAGACTTTTTAAATAAAACTATTTTATCAATTCTCTCACATCGAGTCTAGTCTCATACCTGCTCCTTACAGAATTGTCGTTTGTCACTACATAATAAATTTAGCTGTAATACAGTAGAAGTCCCCCGGGGTAGAAGTGCCACACAATGGATTTTGAACGATTCCATATAATATGACATATCTCACCAACAACAGCACCAAACACCCGGCACCCTGCCACTAAACTGGTTGGAATAAAAAGTATCGGAGAATGTTTCAGTTTTTGGGAGACACGCTGTATGAACCAAACAAGGCGCCTGTATTTAAGTACAATCAAACTGCTCAATATCAATATCCCAAGCCTGTATAATGAAATTGTCCCCACGCATCGTAATATTTATATCCATTACATTTTTAGTTACCATTAATATTGCTACTTGCCGATATTTGTTACATGCTATAATTGAAGACAGAAATAAAAAGACTAGTTTGCATATGACGTCCTGTCCTGTCAACCAGACCAAAAAAATGGCGTATATACGCAAACTAGTCTTTTAATTCGGCCTCAATTATAATTATACTTTAAAGCAATCCTGTGAGGAAAACGTTAAATGATTTCAAAAAGTTTATTGACACTGTGCAGTTCGCATTTG
The DNA here is from genome assembly GCF_039555335.1 of Amphiura filiformis. Classification (NCBI taxonomy): domain Eukaryota; kingdom Metazoa; phylum Echinodermata; class Ophiuroidea; order Amphilepidida; family Amphiuridae; genus Amphiura; species Amphiura filiformis. The sequence continues at coordinate 90,613,456 of NC_092628.1, read as the reverse complement.
GAATAGCCTACCAGGTGGAGTTGTCATATAAGTCTACGACAACTCCACTAGGCTATTCCAAATGTGAACTGCAGACTCGATGAAGGTCCTGCCAATAGATATGGTTCTAGAAACTGGTACTGTGAGAGCATGGTAAGGCATGGACAAGCTGGAGCGGGTAGCTCTTCTGACTACAAATGGCTTTGGTAGCAGTTCCTTCAAATCTGGTGGGCACAAGCTGGTGTGCATTTTGTAGAGGACTGTTGCTACAGCCACCTGGCGACTTTGATGGAGAGATGTGATGTTCAGCTCTGTACGTGCTCACGCCTATGATTCGAAGGGCCTTCCTCTGGACAGAGTTTAGTACATAAGTTCATCCAAGATATTGAGGCGTATTACATCACACTGTGAATTTGAGCCTTGTAACGGTTGCTTTGCCTCTGATATCAAGTTTATCTCCTCAGAGCGCCCAGCTTCTGTTCTGCTCTGGATGAGACGTTAGAAATGTGCTTTGTCCAGGTCAGCTTGCTGTCGACTGTGACTCCCATGATCTCCAGCTCCTCCTTCTCAGCCAGTTTGGTTGTACCAAACAGAAGATCTAGATTGGTTGGATTCCTTTTTCATGATATTGTCATTGCCTTACATTTTGATGGCTCGAAGGCACCTTTCACTTGTCTGCCTAAAAACCACATTTTCTCCATGTCTTTGTTGATTGTACATGATTGTATAAGCAAGAATGTTGGTCTAAAAATTAATTGAAAGAAAAGAGTAACATATTTGAAGATAGGAAGAAGGCCATTCTCAACAAATCGAATTTACAATCAACCTGCTGGTCCAGAGAAAAAAAAATCGTAACCCAACTACTGCTACCAAGACTGAATACTATATGTACGAACTTTAGGGTTGCTTAATATGAACAATGTACATGGGTGAAACTTTACATATATTACTTACTGCAAACATTGTAACATATCGTTATTTAAGTGTTGGCAAAATATTTGCAGAAAATATTTATCAATAACATTTTGAAAACATTTAAAAAATATTGTAGTGTGTTTTCATACAGAACGTTTTGAAACGTTTTCATGACCTTTATATAACCCGACGACATAAAACCCAAAATATATCCTGTTTAAAACGTTTTAAAAATGTTTTGTGTTTGCTAGGTTCTGCATAAGCAACAAGCAAAGTATACGATCAGAGATACCATTTACGTATATACAATGGCAAAGGAATATTATTTCTTGTACATTTATCTTCCCAAATGTATGCGCAATGAGCTTGAACATGATATGTGATGCGTGAGTAACAATCGTATCAGTCTGCTGAACTTCTAGCTTCAGTTCCTTAGCGTTATAGCGTAAGTCTTGGTAACAGGAGTGTGCTATAATTTATTATGTTTATAACCTACCGTAAAACCTCGTTTACAAGCATAAAATAGAGTGATTTTGATAAAGGCTATATTAAAACGAAGCAGCCATAAATATCCCAATGCAATAGATTGGTCTTACAATACATAGTACTTGTTTCTATATGCTTGGATCGGTAGAATATTTGCTAAAACTCAATAATGTTCTAATTTTGTCGATGGATGGCGCCTGGATTAATTTAGTTTTCATCAAAAGCACTCTATATGCTTGTAGACGAGGCTTTACGGTATGTAATATGTTGAATTAGATTTAGATTTCATCGAGTGCGGACGTGTTTTCGCACTTCTCCACATCAACATGTAAAATCAATTGGAAAGTATTACGAGTGATTAGGCCTGCTCACTGCATGCAACCAACTACGTTTACTTGACTATTTACTTGGATCTTATTTTATATTGGATGCTACTACATTAAAGTTTTCATTTACGGGATTTTTTCATTTACGGAAATTTATGGACCTCTGCTACTATGGCTTCTGAGGATGTTTCTGTCGCTGTTAGCGACGACGTGGTGAACGACGCGTCACAGCAGGTTGTGGACAAACTCGTAAGCATGGTCCAAAATGACCAATCGTTTAAGAAATTACTTAAGCAAACTATTGAGGAAGTAGTTGCAAATAAGCTTGCAAGTGTAACCAAGAAGCAAGAAGAACTGGAACTAGAATCAGAAAAACTAAGAGGAGAAATCCACGAATTAAATGTGGACTTAGCTAAATTACAACAGACAGTAGCACATCTTCAAACTGACCGCAGTGTGTTGTATGAAAGAGATTTTACAAGCCGTGTCAACATTACAGATCTTCAACAATATACTAGAAGAAACTGTTTGTTAATATCTGGCATCGCTGAAACCGCAGAGCGGAGGGATCAAGATGGAAAACTACTTCCAGAAGACACTGATAAAGTCCTTATTGACTTTGCAAAAGAAAAGTTGGACATAGAACTGAAACCAGAGGACATCGATCGCACGCACAGAGTGTCAAAGAACATGAGACGCGATGGAAAACCAAGAGCTCTAATCGCAAAACTCACTAGGTATAACACAAGAGACAAACTAATCAGAGCACGACAGAAACTGAAAGGTACCCACAAAGGAATACAAGAACTACTCTGCAAGACAAAGCAAGACCTTCTAAACCGAGCAAAGGACATGGTAACCAAAATTCCCCGGGCAAGAGCAGCCTGGTCATGGGATGGAGTCATCTACGTTACCATACATGACACTGTAAGACCAGTTCGGCATGTTATCAGAGCTAAGTGGGACATTGACAACCTCATAAACTTATATGGTGAGGTACCAGACGTAGATGTGTCTTAAATTTTCATGGGTGAAAGAATCCACCATTTTGAAAACTGAACATTGTATATATTGTAAACTGAACATTGCATATTCTTCATAGTGTATCGACTTTTAAACTGGCTACAAGGCCAACAAAATTAAATTAAATACAATTGATAATCTGCTTGCATACAACAGCCGTGATCATTACTTTTACAAGTATATTTTTGAGTATAGCACTTCATAGTTAATACTTCATATGTTTAATGCGTTGCTCACACCTAATGTATGCGTTATAAACGCCTGCTTATTAATTATTCGTATTCTTACTTAAACTATTATATGCAATTGTATACTGTTTAAGATCGATTTGGTTCCTGTTGCATGCAGTGCAGGTATGACCACTTTCTATGATTTAATTGATTTTATCAAAGTTATTTATCTCATTGAAATAGTGAAGACAGTTTATCTTCAAATTTAAGAAGTTTTTTCCTGCTATATAGGCCCTATACGTAGTTGGAAATTTACATTTTATCAATTTTGTGTTGTTCTTTGTTCCTTTTTATGTTGGGTAAAGATGTATGTGTAAAGTGCTCAAAAACTGTAAACCAATGTCACAAGAGTATATCATGTAAAGTATGTAACGGTTATGTTCATAAAAAGTGTACCTTATTAAAACCAAAACAACTGAAACTTCTAAATCCCAAAGAATGGATTTGTCAGAAGTGCAGTAGACCTTTTGAAAGTTGCAACAACTCAAATTCTGATATTGAAAATGAAGTATACGATTTAAACCAGTCCCCGCACGTTAAAAATATATCAGATGTAGACTTAGAAAAATATGATAATATGATTTTTAATCCCTTAACTTTGGATTGCAATTTGAATAATAAAAACTATAATGATTTTGTAGATAGTGTAAACTGCTACACGCATGAATGCTCATATGTTACCCCTGCACAGTTCTGTTCAGACCCTGATGCAAGTCGTGGAAAATTTAATATACTAAATGCCAATATCAGAAGCTTGTCTAAAAATTTTGAAAAACTCAAAACATGTTTAAATACATTGAACCAAAATTTCAGTGTAATTGGTATCTCCGAGACTCATTTGAACGATAAACCACACGACTATTTTAATATTCCTGGATATAATTTGGAGTATATGAACAGGACTGGTCGGGAAAAAGGTGGTGTCTGCATGTATGTTTCTGATAAAGTAAGGTATAAACTCAGGAAAGATCTTTGTCATGCAAATTCAAATTTTGAATCTTGTTTTATTGAAATTGAATGTAAATCTAAACAGAATGTTATAGTCGGAGTATTATACAGAGCACACACTTCAATCAATGATTTCATGACAGACATTGACCCTATTTTTAAGAAGTTAACTTCGGATAAAAAGATATTTATATTATGGGCGATTTCAACATCGATTTGCTTAAAGTAGACATCGACAGACCTACCCATGATTACCTTGAACTTCTTTACTCCTATTCATTAATACCTACTATTTATAAACCAACTAGAATCACAGAATCAACTGCTACAATTATTGATAATATCCTTACAAATAATGACAATATTATCAAATCAACAATTATGGTTACTGACATAAGCGACCACTTTCCAACTACTTTATCGACCAACCTCGAAGTAGAAAATCGAACGTGTAAAGGGAAAGACGTAATTTACAAAAGAAATCACAATAGTAAGAATATTGCTCAATTTAAAACAAGACTATCCGATGTTAAATGGGGTGAAATTCTTGATAATATTGATACAAATGATGACTATAATAAATTCATTGACACCTTTAATACGCTTTACGACGAATGTATTCCGTTAAAGAAATGTACTGGTAATAGAAAAAAAGAACCAATATCGCCATGGATTACGAAGGGATTGTTAAAAAGTATTAATAAAAAGAATATGTTATATAAACAATACATTCAATCTCCAAACGACAAAAAATTTCAAATATTCAAAACATATAAAATAAGTTGCAAATGCTTATTCGAAAATCAAAACGCAAATACTTCTTCTCCAAGTTTGAGCATGCAAAAAATAATATGAAGCAAACATGGAAAACAATTAATAATATTATTGGACGAGGAAAGAAACAATCTGCACAGAGCAAATTTAAAGCTGAAGATGGCAGTTCTATTACCAATCCTAAAGAAATATCAAATCAGTTCAATGACTTTTTCGTAAATGTAGGCCCTAAGCTTGCCTCAAGTATCCAAAACACAGGAAAGCAATATTTCGCTTATCTCAGTGAGAACAAAACCAGTAGTATGTATATGAAGCCTATTGTTGAATCCGATATTGTAAAAATAATTGATAAATGCGACATAAACAAAGGTGGAGGCCATGACAATATTGGCAATCTAATAAATAAAAAAGTGTGTAATGAAATTGCTAAACCTCTTAATATGATATTTAATTTGTCTATATCTACTGGGATTGTTCCTGATAAATTAAAAATAGCAAAAGTCATACCATTATACAAAAAAGATGATGCTGAGGCATTCTCAAACTATCGTCCAGTTTCTCTCCTACCGTGTTTTTCAAAAATTCTTGAAAGGTTGGTTTTAACAGATGTACGGATTACATTGACAATAAGCGAATCCTTAACCCCAAACAATTTGGCTTTCGGTCAAAACATTCGACCTTTATGGCTGTAGAGCAAATGGTAGACAAAGTTACTGCAGCAGTTGAAAGAAATGAAACGACTATTGGAATATTTTTGGACTTATCAAAAGCCTTTGATACAATCGATCATAACATACTCTTACATAAATTAGAACACTATGGATTTCGTGGTATTGTGTTAGAATGGTTCAGAAATTATTTAAGTAACAGAAAACAGTATGTCTATTATAATTCTTATGAATCAGAATCACACGATATTATATGTGGTGTTCCACAAGGATCAATCCTGGGACCACTTCTATTTATACTATATGTCAATGATATAACCAATGCATCTAAAGTACTCGAATTCGTCCTTTTTGCAGACGATACCACCATTTTATACTCCCATAAAAACGTAGAACGCCAGACAAACCTTGTTAATGAAGAGTTAAAGGAAGTAAGCAATTGGTTTAAAGCTAATAAATTGTCAATTAATGCTACCAAAACAAATTACATGATACTTGGCACACCCAAAATGACATCGATGAATCAAGACCTGCAAATCACACTAGATCACTCGGCTTTAGAAAGAGTGCATCAAACTAAATTCCTTGGTGTACTAATAGACGAATGTCTCACTTGGAAATGTCACATAGATTGCGTATCTAGAACAATTTCAAGAAATGTCGGTGTCATGAATAAATTGAAACATTTTGTTCCAAATCGTATTTTATTTACACTTTATTGTACGTTAATATTGCCTTATTTGAATTATGGAGTACTTTTATGGGGAAATACATGTAAAACTTACTTAAATAAAATTGTAAAAATTCAAAAATGGGCTATTAGAACGGTGGCAAACGGTCACTACAGAGACCACACAGCGCCATTGTTTGCTAATTATAACATATTAAAAGTTGAAGAGATATGTACACACTGGAATTAGGTACATTCATGTACAGGCACTCTATAAATGAGCTGCCCTGTTCATTTGATAATTATTTTACCAAACGTTCTGACATACATAACTACAAGACACGATATGTAAATGACCTAAATCTAACCAAAAATAAGAAAGTCTATTCTGATCATGCCATACGTACACGAGGTCCCATTCTTTGGAATTCTTTAGATAAAAATCTGAAAGCTTCAAAATCTGTTAAACATTTCCGTAATCAATTCAAAACAAAACTGATCTCTAAATATAATTAATCTTTTTCGTGAGCACCCCCCCTTCCCTTGTCTTTTGGTTATGTTATGTGATGTTGATTTATTTTGGTAATTTCATTTGATTTCAGGAAAGGCTAACTTTCAGACCTTTTTGGTCTTCCAGCCTTTTCCTCCATATGTACCGTGTGTTTATATATATTTTTTTATGTAATGTCTTTGATTTTTATGGAAATAAAATATGAATGAATGAATGAATGAATGAATGAAATGAAAATCATTTACTCAGATATACAGCATCGCTCGCATTTTCAATAGTATAATGAATAATGTAATAATAATATAATAATAAAAGCCGTGGCAATGCAATTGCACTAATGGAGTTAAACAGACATGAGAATGGGCTTAGTATGCGATGCTTGAAATGTGATATGCACGCGATATGCACCTGATTACAATATTGGGGCCCGATATTAATATTTGTGTTCGTCATTAATTATGTAAAACAAACAGGTCTATTAACATGATTAAGGGTAGACGAGGTATTGTTGGTCGAAGCAACCTAAAAATCGATTTTGATTATCTAGATCAATATATTATTGAAAATTAACACCTTGATGTTTTGCAAAAGTTCATTCTACAAATCGTATACTTTGCAAACTTGCTTAATTTATTGTTGTTAATGAGTTATGTACGTTTTACAAAAGTGTTGTTGTTTCAGCCCTCTTTACAACGTAACTCAAGAACCGCAGCACCTATAAAAGTATATATGTGATATTTTAATTCTTCTACACGCTCGCTATGAATTGAGCAATGCAGTTTTTGCCAAAGCTCACTACCATTCGTAAGATGCTGTGAACTACCAAATCACAACAGTTTAAAATAATTAATAACCTTAAGGTAATGAATATACTTAAATAAGTGGATAGTCATACGTTACTTTCAATATTAGTTTGTGAGACAAGACCTTTTTCAACCTTGTTGCCGAACTATACATTGTATTTCTCCTAGTCAAATGCAGTTATCCGTAATAAAAATTCCTTTAAAAAGGAACAGGGCGAACAAATGAGGAAGTGTCAAGATAAAGGTGTAGTTATTTTATTGTTTGAACTGTTTCTATAATTCGCATCGATCATAATGAGTATGTTTTTACGTACCTCAAATGACAAGGACTACGGTACTTAGCCCATGATCTTGCAAAGAAACTGTACTCAGTGTATGGACAGTGTATAGCCTATTTGTCTAATCATTTTGGCTATTTAATTCTGACCATTGTGATTAAAGCAGGCTTTCAGATTGGTGAGCTATTGTGTACCAAGTGATAAGACCGGGCACGTATAATAAAAATACACTGGATAATTCATGACAGCCTATTTACTGGCAAAAGGTGGGCCAAATAAATCTTAGTTGATTCTTGAACACAATTTAAGCAGGAACCTTGAGGCAAAATTTGAATACATATTATCCTGTAACGTTCGCCCAATAAAAGATCAACCTACATTTTTGTTACTTTTGGTTCAATCCATTTCGTTGTAAGAAAGCATTTACCGCGTTGATCACCCGATGTCCTATTTGAATTACATTTTACAATATTTCCACAAATTAACTAGAAATAAATATATGGAAGTGATATCACCGGTCACGTGCTCTGCAGTGCGACGGCAACTTGGCTCATTTTTTGTTCAAGCTTCGTTATTTTCCATGTAATTCAAGTTTTGCAAATTATTCAAGTGTTCGATATCTTATCCGTGCACTCATAGAAATGACTTGTTCGCCTTGTTGGCACAATTCAAAAGGAGTAAGTTTGGACAACTCAAAAATAGTGTAAACGTTGCCAAAACAAAATTCATTTTAGTTATCCGAACATAAAAAATGCTGAAAAAGCTCAAAAAGTTCTGTCAAATAAACAAGGTTCAAAGAACCAATTAGTTGAGTTATTGTAACTCAACATGTAAGTTGATCATTCTCGTTCATATTAAGTTACTGGTACTTATTGTTTTGAGTTATTCCAATTTGGTACTTTGTTACTTAATTCACGTAATTGGATCATTTTCTGCACAATTAGCAGTATTCAAATATTTATTTTTGTAATCAGTGCAAAATTTTGTATACTATAGCACACCTCTAGAAAATTATGCTAACCTAGGCTAGTTTCATTTTCTGAGTTGTAACAACTCAATAAAGTAAGTGCAAATGAGTGCGACCAACATAATGATATCGAGTCAGCGTTACTCAAAATTGTACGCGTTGGCATTACTCGGAAAGTTGACGCAACGACTTACATCAACTTACTGAGTAATGCCAACGGACTGTTTCTATGAGTGTGGTTATGTACGTAATTTAAGCAAGAAACGACCCATGTCGTCCATTTCTGGAGCTATTTTGCTCAAATGCGTTTGCCGGATAAATTGTGCTGTGTTACGTAACACGGTGCTCACAACCCGTAAAATTTTTCTGTCGAACAAAAGAGGTCACGAAGTTGCCGTCGTACTGCAGGCACGTGCTAAGAAAATATATGTCTGACAATGTCGAAGAAACTGGTATACAATAAGCTTAAGTGGCATAATGTTTTTTGTAACTCCTTTTGTAAAATGAACAATGTACATGATTGACAGGTCCATTCGTGGATTCGAGATTTGCTTGCAAACCTTTTGTGAAAAACGGACTAAATCAGGAAAGCTTTTTATAATTGAATGAGACAAACTACCAAAGACTTCTAACCGAATATTACGTAGTCAGCGCCAGCCCTGATATATACTTTATTAATCATGACAATTAGACAATGTCATTGAATTGGCTTCTTCATATATCTAGCATGTCTGTCGACCATGTCCAACTGGCAATTGAAGATGTTGTGCGGGTATGTCGGGACAACAGAGGCTTTTATGGGGCAAAAGATGCAAGATGGTATGTTAGGGATTTTTCAATAAACGTTAATTCACAATCCATGTCCCAACCCACACCAACCCATGCAATCATGCATGGCTAAATCCAGTCTCAAAACAGATACTCAAATGACACTGGAAGTTTCATCCAATCATGAAGTTATAGCAGAGAAGGAGTAAATTTATCCAGTCAACCACCATAAGACATCAGGGCAACGTCTTGATAGTGTATCTGGATCAATAAGCGTATTTATAGTGGGAGAGGATGTACAATACTTTGGTATAAAATTCTGTCCGGTCAGAAAATGTCCGGAAACTCCTGGTGCATGGCGCTATGGAGAAATTTTTGAGTTAGCATCTAGCTATCCTAAATTAGTGGAACCAATGTTTTTTGGCATTTCCCCAAGAGGGTTCGAAGGGCATAATAAGGCCAACATGTAATACTAGTATTTGTTCTATCATGTTGTAATATGCCTCAAATTGTTCCTCTCGATCTCATTGTAGGAATAAAAAGGTTAATGCTTAATTCAGGGTTACATAGTAAAGAAGGTCAAATGTCAAATATCTCATACACAGCTGCCAAATTTTCGAAATGCACTGATTCAATCGAAATTTATGTTAAATTACTCCTCTGGGGTAACCAAATAGGAAAGCAATTTATTTGAGGAATGTATAACCTCCGAATCGGATGAAATCATGGGTAAAATGTTATGCTTGTACATATTTCTATTGGACTTTGGCTGCATGAACTCTGACGTGAAATGTTAGGGAAAAGTACCAATGTAATAGTTTTGTAAATTTGCTACTTCTCGGAAAACAGCGTGTACTACACTTATTTATGTGAAATATTAAAGCAAGAAATCGTGAATGAGAAAAGCCGATGAATACAGTTACAGAATATGACTTTATAACTAGTGTCTGAACTGCGTCTTCAAGGCCTGCTTGAAGGCCTTATGCAAATGGATAGAACAAATCTTTTTCAAAATTTTAAGTGGAGTGAAGTTGTAAGTGGAGATACGTAAGGAGCAAGATTAAAAGAAGTGGCGGCCCCTTGTTGAAACTTGATCTCAATTGATAGTTGTGAACATGTTGAAGGAAAAGTAAACCAAACCTACGTTAAATTAAAAAACCTACCCAACACTGTTATTTCAACTCGAAAATTCGAACAAAAACAAAACATAAAAACTTAAGTTTTGAACCCCTCAAATATAATCAATTCAGGGAACGATCAATAATACTTAGGTTAATAGAGTAATAGGATAAAACTGTATATAAAAAATGAGTTGGAATATGTAAGTGTAATAAAAATATTCTTCAACGGTAATGTGGATGAAGAAAATTAATGTGGTGTATTAAAGTACGTATCAACCTCCGAGATAGGTTAAACAAACAGCAAATTGAGTGCCAAACTTTCCTTGGTGTTAATTCGATCGAGTCAATAATACTACTAGGATAAAGAAAATATTGAGCCCGTGACCCAAATAACTTAATGAAACGAAATCAAAGTAAATAACGAATAGAAACCTGAGATGAGTTCAAATTCGTAAAATTGGTAACATTTTAAGCTTACAAATGGGGATGGGGGAAAGCTTATAAACTATATAATATTAACCACATATGGGGACTGACTAATCCATAGGGCTCATGAAATATACGCAAGCAGTTAAAACTAACTCAAATTGCTGGCTTTATTATGTCTTCAACTGTAGTTACATGAAGCTTACTCTATTGGAGACCTGAGCGCAAGAAGACCGTAAGTCCACTTGGCCCCTCAATATGTATACACTAAAGTTACGTATAATGTTTAATACATGTTCCAGGGTGAAAACATCATGAAAGGTTGTGAAAGATTTGTTTTGGCCCCTGAACATGTATAAAACATTACCAAACTATACGAAACTATACGCAACTTTAGTGTATACATGTTGAGGGGTTAAATGGACTTACGGTCTTCTTGCGCTCAGGTCTTCATTTGTTACGTACTTCTATAAGTCGTGCTAATTACTATACTTGCAAGCTATTATTTTAAAATTATTCCAATTAATCAAATCAAATCAACTTTTACTTCCAAATATCAGATACAAAACCTATGCCACAGCTAGTGAAGGTATGAATGTATGACGAAGGCTAATAAGGCCACACCCAAATATGCAACTTACACAAACACACAAAACATCATAAAAGATATACCACAAGATTAGTAATTTTAGTACGAAAGTTTCTGAAAAAGGTTTTAAAGATTTGATTCCCTCATATTCAACCGGTTTGAGGAGATCTTTCATTTTTTAGGAATACTATAATCTTGTTCTGGTAGTTTTTATCTTTGAACATAAAGCTACTAACTATAACAAGATGAATATGTTTAGTATGAAATTAACTTTTTCTTCAGTGCTATTGATTACACAAAGGTTTTAAAGATTTGATTCCATCAAATTCGACTGTTTTGAGGAGATCTTTCATGTTTTAGGAATACTATAATCTGGTTCTGATAGTTTTTTTTATGTTTGAACATGAAGCGGCTAAATTTATGTTTACTATCAAAACATTCAATATAAGCTAATATAATGAGAAAACAGTGAGCTGGAATGACGCATTTCACCCTTGTAAGTGATATTGTAGTTGTAAGAATTCCCTTTGCATGGAATGTAGCTCAGATTTCATGGGTTTTTTTATGTGTTTATTTAAATATCAATTGCGCACTCTTAATAATAAAACTCCAATAATAGTATATGCATGTTAGGGCCTGTAATCGACCTTTCGCGAATGACTACAAAATTAAGGGGATTCCGTCGTGGGAATTTCGTAAATAATAAAGTGAGTTATTCTTAATCACATTAACGCGTAGGTTTACTGTAAATGAATTTAAACAATTCTCGCCCTTCGCGCGTTAACTGTTAATGGTTTTTTTTTTATTACTGTCAATCACATAACAATCTAAGTGGCTTTGCAATAATTATGAGCCGGGGGGCTAAGATTTTCAAATGGCGTGCCAAAAATTGTGTAAAAATTACCCTCCCCAGGACTAATAATTATTGTACAGCCTACGTGAAATTGCTTCCACTAAAATTTCCAGTTAAAATGATAGCAATGTTACAAATGTACACGAAATGTAAGAATGCATTCGCTTTTGAAAGGAAATGGTGTCAAGGCAATCTGCTCACACTGATACTTTGTTTGGACGTCAAGTCCTGTATATGTCACGCATATCTTGACATTAGTTGACTGTCAATCTAAATTGTGGTTGGTTGCACCAGGGAAGTGATGTCGTTACTATTCAAAAACTCTTCAAAGAGTTTGAGGTTTAGCACAAATTACTCAAGCAACTGTACTAAACCAACCTTTACTGTAACACTTAATATTATGACATCATTAATGATTTACATGTTTAAGACAAGTATATTGATCTGAATGAAACCTAAACCAGGCCCTTAGCCGGGGTTGCGGTGGAGGCGACACATCTCCCCCCGTCACATTAATCTACAAAAGTATGCTTGGTTTGTAAAAAGTAGCAAAATTGTGCCAATTTTTAAAATTTGTTGAAAAATAGGATCCAAAAATCCGCACGTCCACGAAAAAATTCTGGCTACGGGCCTGATCTAAACCAATCCCTCTAATGATACAGTATTCGTGCCATTAGCTTCAATGATGACATCCACTCAAAGATATGATATGACGGAAATTGGGAGCAATGAATAGCAAATCTCAAAAGGCGGAATATTTATTTTCATATTATTTTCACATTTTCGCAGTAGCGTGCAACCTGTTCCTTTATGAATAGATGATTGAGTGCTAGCTGGAAATGTGACAATATCAGCCAAATTGGTTGTCTCCCATCCAATGAAACGATATGCACTGACCGTCAGTCGTAGAGGGCGAATGAGCTAATCACTTAGCAACCGATTGACGCTAGTACCTGCGATGACAGCTGAGACAAACTGTATCTGCGACAGACCCACCCATCAAGCAACTTATGCGTATTAACTTCACAAGCACTGAACTAGACTGTAATATTCAATATGTGAGATGTGTCACTGCGTTTCATGTAGTCATCAAAACGATATTGTATTACACGTTAAAGTATTCAAAGCTTTTTCAAGCAACGCAAATAAAAAACAATGACAATGTCTTCAGTTGCTTTAGAATATGGAGAATACCAAAATAATTGCACTCAATGTGTACCACAGGTGGAACTTGGGCCACCGACGGGGATGATTCGTTCCATCTATGGAATATTTGGCACCATATTAGTCGTTGGAATTCTTGGAAATGTGCTGGTGATCATAGCAGCATCAAGGCGTCTACAGGGCATGCACAAAACTATGAGTGTCTTTATCACCAACCTCAGTTTTGCCGATTTAATGTTTCTGATTTTTTGCATGCCCTTCGCTGCCACAATATTTACCATACCTTCGTGGATTTTTGGCACTTTTATGTGTAAATTTGTTAACTTTACCATGTACGCTTCTATGCTTGCAAGTATTTATACACTTGTGGCTATGTCATTGGATAGATATATAGCAGTAGTTTATCCACTCAAATTTGTTAACCTTCGAACTTTTCGTAAATCGGTAGCAGTTACTCTGATAATCTGGACGGTATCAATAGCCTTCTCCTCACCTTATATGTACGTGTTTACAACAGAGCAGGAAAACTATACCACCTATAGCGAAACATATTGTGTGGAAAGATGGAACCATACCCGTCATCGGCCGCGATATCATATATTTTTATTTCTTTGTGGATACGCCTTGCCATTCATTGTAATTACAGTTGCTTATTTGCGTATTTTGTGTGTTCTTTGGCGAAAATTTCAACCAACGTCAGACGGGACACAATCTAACATTAGTAAGTCTAAAAAGAAAGTTACTCTTATGGTATGTATTGTAGTTACTGCCTTCGGATTCTGTTGGCTGCCACATCACATCATTAACTTATGGATGGGATTTGGTGATTTTGAATTTACTACAGCGACAATGATATTTAAAATCTTTTCTCTTTCCATATCGTCTTTAAATTCATCTATAAATCCTATTATATACAGTGTAATGTCAGACAATTTCAGACATGCTTTATCCAAAGCTATCCACCATGTGCTGTGGAAGCGGGAAAGAGCAGCCTCTTTCAGTCATAGCAACAAAAGGAGAAGAAATGGAGCTTTACTTCTTCGACCACATCGACATCAACATTATCAAAACTGCAATCATGGTCCAAACAATTGCCTTCGCAACAATGGTCGAGAAAATCACAATAACACCGCTGATACGCAATCGCAGCCTATTATGCGTAATAATGGCACATTGACTTCTGGCACCGGGAATGCTAGTAGACAAAACAATCAGTGTCCTCCATATGCTTCATCTGCAGTATGAAATATTATGTAATTCTCGACACGCTCTCCATCTTGTATGAGTTATACAAACTCCGAGTATTCAACGTAGAATATTCGATGTAACATGTCTTTGTCATTTAATATATTCCAATTCTATTTCCAGTAATGTTTAACTTCTAACGAATGTCTAATGATGTAAAATCGATAATGGTATGTAGAATGCCAGGTGGAAATATATTATCGCTTTATGTCATCACACATTCGTTAGAACTTAAACATTACTTGAAATAGAATGGGAATAGATTAAATAACGAAGATGTGTTATATCGAATAGTCTACATCCACTAAAATGTCTGTAGCTGCCTTATAGATGTAAGATGAACACTGGCACGGAACAAAACATTTTATTATTAGAAAAAAATGATTGATGAACCAAATATGGTATTCGCTTACTGCTCAATATTTGACAAATTAACACAATCTTCAATTTACTAAATGCATCATCACGATGTGTTTTTTAATCGTTTAAGACGTATTTTGCGTTATAGCTAGATGTCTTAAGTACGGTGCACATTCCTATTTGAACATAGAGTTTACCATTATAATATTAATAGCTTCAATTTCTATGAGCGCTTTTGATAATTGAATAGACATTCACTACAGATTTTGTGTTTTGGATCCATTTTTCCTTCTTAATAGATAGAATTGGTGCTTCTCCTGTCTGATAAAGTTCACATTTTCTTCTTTCTTTCTCTTTCATATGCTTATGTTATAAGATATTCATAATGCTTTCTAGCAATTTCAATTCGCATATCGCTGGGCGAGAAAACCCTCATATTATGTAATTCCAAAGGTTAAATTTCTAATTATGTAATTTTTAACTATTCACTAAATCATTGACACTGTCACCTGAATTAGCAGTCGTACCTTCACAAGGATTAGGGTTGGAAGGTACCCAAATGCTTTCCAACTATTTCAATTCGCATGTCGATAGGTGACGCAATCCTCATGCGTAATTTCAAAGTTCAAATGCAAAACCTCTTATTATTATGTGTAATATTTTGTTGTTGTATGTCAACTTAAAGTAAATGCCCCGACACGCCATCTAACTAACCAACACCATTTATGAAACCCTGTTAAGAGTCTCACGCAAAATTACAAAATCGTTACATATATGTAACTTTATACACAATGTAGTTTGATGAAGCAGAATCAGTCGGTCATATTTAATTTTCAAGCATTTGCACAGCTACATTTTACAGCAAACCCCATTGTAATTGGACAACTAGTTCAAAAGATATTAACAGTTAAAGAGTTTCCAAAACTATAGGAAACAACAGGAATTATTTCCTTTGTTTAGCGATGTCTTCAAATCAAATTTCCGACTTCCGATTGATTTTACTTGATCACATTACATATGAGGTCAAATACCTTTGTAATTACATGTTTTTTCCCGGCCAGTGACGAGATTGATAATGTGGTTATACAAAGGCCGATATTATACTGCCCTTGTATTACACCAACTGGACAGACTTTCAATTTTTACGAGGGTCATTGAAAAAGTTCACTTCCAGGGAGGTAAATAACAGGAAACTGTGTGGGCATTTGCTCACCCAGTAAATTAGTTTGCCTACCTAGTAAATTCAACTTGCCCAGTACCCAAAAATGCCCACACAAAAATTGGGCATCATAAAACCACCACCACGATGATATCTCTTCAAATCATCTGTTGCTATTTGAAAGTGATGTATCTTTTGCTAATTATTCAGTTACAAAGCTAACAATATTAAAATTAGCCATCAAAGGTCCTAAAGTCCACTTTTTATAACTAAGCCGATGCAATAAGACATCACATAAAATCAAGATTTTTATCACAAAAATTTAAGTTTTTAAAACCTCCCGTATTTTTGTGATAAAAAAACTTAACCACATGGCGAGATATATCTTGCCATGTTGTCTTTATCATCATTAATATTATGGCGAAATGAATATCTTGCCAAGTCAATATCTTGTCCATGTTGTTTAGGATATTGACAGCCTCTTTTGGTCAACGTTATATTAAGGTTACTCTTGCTTTCTTGCCCTGCGGGGCTATTATATATTGGAACAACATTAGTTGCAAGTCCTTAGCCCTACTAAGCTTGCAACCTTGGTGATTTGTTCTTGATACTTGGCCTCTAGCCCGTCAGGGCTTTAAAAAAGGCCGCAAACCCGGCAGAGCATTTGCCCCTGGGAGCTGCTCAGCCGAACAAAATTGCAATTTTGCTCCCCTAGAAATTTTACCCTGTACGCCATTGATCATGATATCTCGACTATTATATAGGATTAATACCGTATAACTCAGACTCATACGTGAACCATGGCAATTACATAAATTTCATTTTGTTGTGGAGATATGATAAAAAAAAACCATCAAACTTTCAAAGGTCCATTTATGGGGTAAAGTCCACTTTTGATATCTAAGCCGATTTCTTCTTCTAAAAAAAGAATACATTTTGGAAAATCCACATGCCTAGATGCCATTACAGTTTTTAATTTCCATGATTTGAGAGCAGAAAAAATTCATTTGCCCGACCAGTAAATTAGCCTTCTTTACCTCCCTCTTTACCTACTCGCTCCAACTTGAAGTAAGCAACTTATAAATATTTGGGCAAAAAGTGATATTTCTCTTTAAATCGCACTTTTTTGTTGTCACAAAATAGTAATAAAGGGTGTAGCATTATTCCTTACACCCAAATAATGTGTCCTGGGCAGTACTAAAACGTGTAAATAATGAATTCGGCTGCGTTCGGGCACATTATTTGGGTACAAAGGATATACCATTTGTTTCACCCTGATGTGGCAGTACAGTAACGTGTGTACACCAGAGCTAGCGATTTGAGGCTGCACCCAATGAAGTTTGCACTGACGTCACTGCCACCTAAGGGTGAAAATAGTATAGATATTGTGTATTTTTACATTTGGAGCAGATTTGCTACATCAGTTTGACGAAACCAACCAACTAACATTTCAGGTTAAATATCCTTTCCAAACTCAAAGTGATTTCCTTCTCATCTTTTGAAATCTTAATCTTTTAAATGCTAATTTATTGTGAATTAAAATGTCCGAAATAACAGCACAAAATATTTCAGTAATATTACGCTTGCTCAATTGATGCTGCAGTCTAGGAATAGACTCCTAATGGCCCTTGATTTTTGAAGGCTGTCCTTTTAATATGTATTCTGTCATTAGCGCAAAAAGTATATATAGTGTGTCTCGTCCAAGAGTAACGCCATATAGATTTTGCAGTGGCATATTCTAATCAGTGCGTTTACGCGGTTGCGTCGCTTCGGCAGCGTATGGACAAAACGAGACAGACTATAGGCATATGTGGGCGGAGTGGCATGTCCCTAGAGCATGTAGCTTATAAACAATAATTTCCTTCAAACATGTAAAAACTACCTGTGGATAGAAGATGAGCGTCGATAAAATACCTAGTACCTGGTGGCACCACCTCCGTCAATTTTCAATTTTTATTCTTATAAATTTGTTTTCGAAAAATTTAATTAACGAAAGAAGAACCCATTATGGAAAACAAAGGGCAACTGAAAAGGAACTGTTTAAGCCCAAAACGTGGTAGTAAGTACTAAGTACTAAATTTCATTTTTTGATCAATGTTTTGAAAGAAAAGATCGATGTTATTGATTCTGCAGGTTTGTAACATCGTTCATAAATTCTTAGACATCCTCAGTGAATTGCACTAGTAAATGTTCTCACTGGTAGAAGTATCCGTAAAAGGTCCGCCCAAATAAGTGATTTGACTGATAGTCTTCATCACTTGTTATTCCAAACATTGTAGAACACAGTTTACATTATTATTTTAACATACAAAAAGCGCGCTCTTTTTTAAAATCAAACACATGCTGCATTTGTACCTCTGCAGGGTGATTCAAAAGAAGTAAACTCACGTTTGTGGGACTTTTGTACGAAATCTAGAAGAAATCAGCTGTAAATGAAAATATCATTGAAAAGAGCAGATTATGACCATCTAAATAGTAATAATACAAAAGGAATTGCTGTATTTGCTGTACCAAACCCGAGTTATACTTATATGAATAAAACCAGCCATTTTTGTAGCTGCACACGTGTAGTGTATTGATTGGTGTCTGGTGATGCGCTATATTCAAATACAAAGACGGTGCTGCAGTTTGTATTGATACTTCCTGGTATATCCGGAACCAAAATAACCGGATGGTTCGACTGAAGCTTGCTTGGGAAATATTGCGAAGGGGTTGCATCTTGAGCTGCTGATCTTTGCCTGAACGCATGCCTAACTCTAGCAATGTTTACTTGTGATCTAGCAGTTTGAAGTCTTCCGGACTTAGAAACTACAGACTGTCGGATCATTAGAGTCACATGATTCGAAGCTTGCATGCATTCGTATATTGCTTAATAATATGTATTTGATATCGGATCAGCTGAAGACAAAAGCGACGATGAGGGAACTTCACACGTGTCGCCATCATTGAAGTGCCATATTGTACTTGACTAGTTTCTCTGTGTGCAGTGCAATATAAATGAAATTGAAATTGAAAAATTCTTGAGGCCCGTCTTCGGTATTATTGATCGAAACCACTCCTGTCATATAACTTTATTTTTCATTTGCATTTCAATATCGCGCGAAACCAGTCAACACACTACCAAGACTACATGATTGGGAAGAGAAACCGTGTGCAGCTACAAAAATGGGTGGTTTTATTCAAATGAGTATAACTCGGGTTTGCAGTAAGCAAATACAAATATTCTTTTTTAAAACAAACGTTCAGAATATGCCCTTTGCAATGGCGTTTCCATCGACAGCCGCTTTCTTCTAGATTTCGTACAAAAGCGCCACAAACATGAGTTTACTTCATTTTGAATCACCCTGTATCAGTAGTAGTTTGTTATAGCTATACGTTTATATTATTTATTTATTTCTTATTTTTATATTTATGTTATTTATTTTTTATTATTATTATTTATAATCTCGTTTATTTGTATACGTAATATCGTACCTTGTCATTATCAGTGTTATAAGGTAATCATGTAAATATTGCCATGAACAACTAAATTGTGTCATAGTTCTGTATTATGTAGAATTGTAGATAATAACGTTTACACTTATGTGTACGTCTCCAGTACATGCGAATCATGTGGATCTTGGTTGGGTTCCAACCCGTGCGGTGCGATGCTAGTAACTCTAAACGGGATTCTAACCAAAACACATGTTAAAAGGGATCAAAAGATGACACAATCACAGATTTTTCGAAATCTGCGGAAAGTAAATGTGATTTATATTCTGATAGTCTTTCTTGTATATACTTGTACCCCGATTTGATGATTAACAACAAAATATGGTATTCTTTCTACCGTTCTGGTAGTCTCTTAATTTTATATGCGAGCGTGCATAGTAATCTGACCAAATTGCAATAACTCAATCGTAAGTTCGTAACCCATATTTCCATCTGAAGATGTCATCGTATGTAATTTAAAGTTTCAAATGTCACACAAATACCATCACTACAGTATTGTCTTGTCTAATCGTACATTGGTCTTATTCTGTTCTTGCAAAAGATGTACAAATTTTAATATTTCTAAAGTCAAGAAGGGCATATTTGAAGAAATTTATCCCTGGCATGTACTGTTCAAGTAAAGAAGAATAGAAGAAGATAAAGAATTAGTGGATATGTAACGGAAATGTCCGTCTCAAGGACAATTAACAGAAGTATCGATAGTAGTAGAAACGACAACAAACCTTACGACCGACCGACCGACAGCGAACATCCTGAGAATCATTGAACCCTTTTTTTTCAAACGAACCGATCCAATCAGACCAATGTCTGCAATAACAACATTGAGATGTAGGCAACATTAAGAAGCAAAACACTAATCTATATAAGAAAATTGACATATAGAAATTTCAGAACTTTAGAACCAAGCATCTATTAAAACAACATACAGAAAAACAAGACAACAATGTCACTCATTCTTGAAATACGACAACATTTTATTAAATGACTACTAGGTAAGCTTTGACCAAGACCTGTTTCACGTTGTCCCCACTAAATGGATGAGCAAAGATGACCACTTATTAATTACCCGTGCTTTACCTGGTACATGACGTCATGGTATTTGTTCTTTTTGACGACGTAATGAATAATGACCAGCTCCTTGGCTTTTTCAGTTGACTCAACTACGACGTACTCGGTTTAATAGCACTGTCCACATTTGTTTGACCTCGCAAGAAATCCTCACTTAAACCCATCTCGATGTCAGTCAATATTGTCAATGCTTTATAAGCAGTGAAAGCATAAAGGCATATCCGACCTCCCAATCCGCGCCAAATGTCCTCGGGGTAAAAACAAAATGTTATCCTTGCCAACCGCGTGAAAGTACCAGTGACGCTCGGTATATTCAAAAATTGTTTTCACATATTGCTATGGTAATTAATCCGATTATTACATAACTTCACCAGCGTATGGCAGGGGGTGACATTCACGGTTTTTGTATTAGCAACGCAAACCTATGACGAATTACATCAACTCTTACTCGGTCTATGTGAATGAGGTCACCACATAAATATGTGGTAAGTTTAGCGAATCGTACCTGTTGAAGAGATTAAAAACGCCCTCAATCGCGGTCAGACCGGGCAGAAGTTGGTCAACTACTATGATCCCATCAGGCAGCAGTGATTTGTTTTTCCAAGAAAGTCTTCTAATTTGATAAAGGAATATCTTTTTGCTAAAGTAATGTCGAAATTAGGACTTACTCTCAACAATACGAAGGAAATGCGTGACATGTATATGATATGAAATACAAGTGAGTATTTCAAGTCACAAAACATGTGACACCTCACGTGATCTTGCATTATGGCGCTGTATTTGTCTGTGTATTTGCATTTCATTTTCTCGTAAGAAAAGAATATCAATCTTCACTGATCAGATATAATGGTATTTGGCTCTCAGCATGAATGATTGATTTTAAAAGTAGGTAAGAAAATCACACAATATTCACAACGAGTTAGAGCGAATCACCAATGAACCAAAAACTCTGCAAGAGGTCACGCTGAGGTTGCAGTGACGTGGCTGGGATTCCCGGACAATCACGTGGGCAGCCTGATGATTTTAAGATTAGCGGTTGGTTTACATGTAGTAAATTATCATTTGTATACTGGATTGTTTATCTTGGTCAATTAACTTTTGAATGTTGATAAATCGTGCTTTACTGTACATCTATCTATTAGAATTCAATATTTTTAAATAGAATTCTATCATTCAGACGGAGTGAGGCAGCAGAATTTGACACTACTAGATTTAGCTACATTCCACCCGAGCTTAGCACTTTAGATGCAAAAAGTCACATACAAACTTGAAGTTTATAATTGAATGGTTACATTGATTTTAACCAGTTTTTACAACAGGTATTTAATTGTGCATTTAACCCCAACCAGATAAGGTACTTAAACCACAGATATATCTGTGCTTTAACCCAACACAGAATTTGAGTCGAGCTCTGTCTGTAGATATTATTAGCGTCCTCTAGCAAGGTCAGACCATCATTTTAATAACACTATGCTATTTACATATGAATTGGGCACATGCTAATTATCTATTGTCACATCCTGATTTATTTTATCCATACCTATGGATTGAAAAACGAAAAAGAGATTTAATACACCGTCACCAGGATTAGACAGATAAAATGGTATAAAAAGAATTAAAACAAACCACCCATAACAACCTCTGCATTAAAGTGTATCTCGTCTCGAAACTATCGCTATGATCGCCCGCTCCATCAAGACTTGCACCTCATTTGGTAAAAGTGACTATCTCAGGAATGTATTTCTATTCTTATTGCTCATCAATCAAAGCAATTATATTCTGCTTGGATCAATTTTAAGAGGCGTTGGCCTCAATACATTGTCCGACCCATGTATTTCATAGAATCCTATTCCCCGGGCCCTATTTACGAACGGAGGTATATAAGCCCAAAATCTATATGCATCTTAGCCAAACTTTCGTATGTACGCAAATTCCCAGTTTTATTTTATTGCTTATTTACATTACTTTCTTAGCTAAATAGCGCTGGCTTAAACACTCCCCCGTAAAAAGAGGCCCACACCTCACACTCATCCCAGTGCAAAGGTAGGTTTACTATATATCACAAACATGATGTATGCTCCAAATAAGTATCCTTACACTTGGAAAAATAATCACAATTTCAAAACTGAACCACATTGGGGGTAATTTTGTTTTTGTAATAGATGTTATATCTAATCCGGCACATTATGACACCACATTGAATCCAATGTGACTTTAAGAAGCAAAGTTACAAGCATTTGATTAGGTCCAGTTTTAAAAGTGACAAACTGGTCTATTCAAAACTCCACGGACGTACCCGGACTAGACATCTGGTTTGAGAGTAGTAATTGGCTAATTTGTGCGTGCCTTTAATTTAAAAACAAAAGAAACAAACGAAAACTAAAACAACATAGCTGACAATTAAAATGGAAGCACTTGAGTGTGAAGGATGCCCACGAATAAACACACCTGATGACTTGCAGCTTGAGTGGGCATATCGAGTAGTGACCGATAATATAAATCGATCTATTTTTAATTAGACTTGTCCACTCTAAGTACTGTCTATGATGAAACGAAATGAAAGATTGGAGAAATCTAGGCCATTATTTTACATGACAACCTTTCTATAATCTATACGACGCAATTGACGCTTACGATTTCTGACACTCTGACACTTTCAATATAACAATTCTTCAAACAATGAATGATTTATTATGCAATGTAATAATATTAATGTGAACTGTCAAACAGATTATTTGTGCATTATGAACCGGAAAACGTAGAACCTGACAGGAACACTCCGGCAATCACAATATTATGCCTTATACATGTATGTTAGAAAAATTAGTATCAAGCACGAATCAAGTGGTTTTATTTAAAACAAACTCATATTAACCTTAAAAACAAATAAAAACAGCCGTCTTTCTCCATGCGATATTCAAATTTCCCGGGCACCGAAATTGTCTGTGGCAATGACGTTCCAGTAACAATTGAGCACAAATAACTATGACGTCATTGCCATAGAAAATTTCGTCGCGGGAATTTTGAATATCGCGTGTTAAGAGCCGGCTGTTTTTATTCGTTTTTATGGTCAATATGAGTTTGTTTTTGATAAAACTATGTGATTCGTGTTTGATAATTATTTTTCTAACATAATTATAAGGCATAATATTGTGATTACCTGTGTACCTTTAACAGTTGTATTATAACTTGGACCCTTAATGTATGGTCATATTACCATGATTAGTTGACCAAAGTTGACCACATTTGCAATATATTTAGTTAGCTGAAATATCATGCAAACAATGGGCCGATTCAAATGTTTTATTCAGACTTTGTTTTCTATAATTTGTAATTGCATTGAACATGCTTGACCCCTAAACGTAAGACCCGACCAACCATTTCGTGTGTCTTATTCAGATAGTTAGGAATTTGTACAAATCCACGCAAACTATTTTATTTACCGATTAAAAAGTTTCATATAACCAACAAAACCTTGTACAAGTAAACAAACATGCATGGATTCATATTTTTGGTAATTATGCTTGCAAATATGCGGACATCCTGCTTTTGTTCGACACTGCACTTGTTCAACAAAGTAAACCCCAACCATACATCTTCCATTTGTTCGTCCTGACCCTACTATTCAAGTCATAGGTAATCCAGTCTTTGTTGTTGATTGCGAGTCGAACAAGTGCAATGTCAAAAAAGGAATGCGATATATGCATCCATTAGCAATCCTGACAGGTACATGTATGACAACAGAAATTGCAACAAACACTGGTCACACATAGACATTTTAATCGATATGCCTATATACTTCCAAAATTCATAGTAACTGAAAGGTTACAACACATAGGGGGATTTGCCCTAGTTAAAAAATCTACAACTATAATATATATAGTCATAGTATTTGGGCCAAATTTTGGATAAACTGTCTTGATATTCTGTCCACAAAAGCGGTTTGTACATCTTTTGGGACTTGTCAATCAAACTTATATCTAGTTCGGAAGACACGCAATGTAATGGGTTCAAAAGGAAATCAGAAGGTACATTCTTGTAGACATTTGTTATAAGATATCATTAGTTATTACACTGTAAATATAAACTTTTATACTGATTGTATGATTGTATGATTAAGATTTATATATAATAGATGATAAAAAAGAGAGTAACGTTTCTGTAACGAATTTATGATCACAATAAAGAATCTTACGCTATAACATTGTACTATGCATTTGTTTCTGTTTCTTGCGTTTGCTGTCGGCTGTCGGCTAAAGACATACGGATCTAAATCTGATATTTACTTCACTTGAAAGAAGACAGATGAACTGTACAAATATATATTATACTACAAGGTGTCCCAGAATTATTTATACCGTGTTTGAACAAAATATCAAAAATATATAGTCAACAGTGTATCTAATCTTAATAAGTGCAATACAATGGCACATATGTCTTCTACTTATTCTGTGACTTTCATGGAATTAGCTTGATTCGTTTTCGCGTGACATTGCTATTACTGAAAATGGACGAAAACTGCATGTGTGTAATTTACAGTGCAAAGGCATCATAACACATGGATCCTTTATCACCATCGTCCAGCCGCACTGTGCAATATATTGGAGAAATCCTACATTCTTTTATAGGAAATACACCAAATTTGGCACAAATGTAGAGCTTACAATGCTAAATAATTCTTGATATGGGATTAAGTGAAATATTTCAATATGACATCAGATATTTAGGTTGAAAAACATACTTTTTATGTAATGTCATTATTACAGAGGATATAACTTCCTCAAGGATCCTCCGCAGTAAATTTTAATCTTCTTCGTCACGTAGCTGTTGGTTTGCCAATATACTGTGGACATAAATGCATGATGTGACACTAGGCATGGAAGAAAGAGATAAGAAGGAACCACAACGAACGCATTCACTTTGTCCACTCCCTTTACCGACATTTAGTTGACATTGTTATTCATGAGGATTTACTTTGATCAATACCCCGCGTTAAATAGGTGATTGGTATTGTATTCCATGTATTTGCATGTCTTCTGGAGCGTGTGTGAAGGATGATTTGAACTAATGACCTTCCGTGCAAGCACCCTATAGATTTTCTTTGGTGACGTGATCATCGGTCATTGATGGCCTACATCTTTTTCTTCCATTTTGCCCAATTTTTCCGAACTTTGATGACTTTTTTCTCAGAGTTGGCAGTCTTTGGCACTAAAACGAGTTAGCTAGTTACGATTATACACATATAAACTATTAAATTAAACAGGTTTTATGTACCGGACTCAACCGGAACATTGTGCATTATTTAAGAACATTTTACATCTATTTTTCATCGAAAAAGTCACCAAAATCTTACCTTATTTGCTAAAGATGAAACTCAAAAAAAAACGGCCGATTTTGATTACCTTTTCGATGTTTTATAGGACATTTTCTACACAACACGATCAAGAAAACAGTTTGACTGTAGATCCCAAAACAAAGCTACTATACATGTTCAGAGCATCAGTGAAATTCCATAATCTTACTTCTGGGTAGCGTTTGTTTGTTCGTGGATGGGTTTGTTATAAATTTTTTCCAGTAATGATTTTGCCAAGCATCGATTGCGGTAAATGGATCATACATGAAAGTAAGTACCATTGATAGCTTTTCTTTTCATGCGTCAATAGATAAGCGGATTAAAACTTGGCCGATCGAAGTCGTTGTGGTTCCTTCTCATCTCTTTCTTCCATGCACTAGGGATGAACCTTCTCCATACTTTTATGAAAAATCCATCTCTGCCTGTATTTCAAATGATGAAACTCACACACAACAATAATTGGCTTCAAAACTGCCGCCATAGAAAGAATAGATTATGGTCACTCAAGTGTAGCAAATCCTTTATTCCATACAAGGATTGCTTCGTAACATCATAAATAAACGATAGATATCGACCAAGTAAGAACAGGACACAAAAAATATACTCATTTTCCAAATAACTTTGTGCTGAACGGTTGGTAATTTTACAGATTTTCAAAATAGGTTGCTTTGTCAAAACTTGGAATTCACCATTTTTACGCAATCCTCTCTAACTTCTACTAGAAACGTCCAATTTTTAACAATCTAAAAAATCTGAAAAAGCTAAATATATGTAGAACTTAAAATGCAAAACAATATGACCAATAGAAATGCCGTTCATACCTAAAAAATTCCATCTTTCCCGGTATAAATCATTCTGGGACACCCTGTATATAGTATACAAAATATTAGAGCTTCCTGATTGACCTCGACACTGAGCAGGTATCAACATGTATTCACATCTTGGTAATCCGAGGAATTTTACACTGACCATCAGAAAAACTTGGAAAGGTAGGTACACTTTGACCTCGTAACAATTTTGCCATTGGGTCGTTTCAATGCTTTTTGGTTATGTAAATCTCATATTTTATACACCCCATCCAGGCATACAGTATGTACTATTTGCCTAAGGTATGTATAGAAACACAATACCTACTACATAGGCTACAGGTTGTTATTTTCTCTACTGGAATTACCTTGACCCCCTCTTTTGTTCAACGTTACATTAAGTTTACTCTTGCTAAATTGCCCTGTGGGGCCATTATATTTTAGAACTCCGTCTTTGTTAGTTACAAGTTCTCACTATGGGAGTTTCCGACCTCAGCCCCACCGGGCTTATGGCTTTGATGTCTTTGTTGATACTGGGGCCCCCAAACTCGTCAGGGCTTAAAAAAGCCCCAAGCCCGGTAGGGCTGAGGCCAGAAACTCCCATATTGAGGACTTGCAACTAATGAACAAAATGGCCCGCAGGGCAAGAAAGCAAGGTGAATGCGTAACCTTAAGTTGTCGACAGCCCGTCACCCATTTCATTTTTAAAATTTGTATTCCTTAATTTCCCTCATTCTTCAGGCCCGCCCTCTATCTATTTATAGTTTGATCGCTATTGTTTTTGAAGCAATATTGTTACTTTGTAGCCCAGCGGGGCAACTTTGAACAATATTGTTTTTAAGTGATATTGTTTTTAATAACAACATAGGACGCTATCACTCTTTAGGTTCCAGTAGAGAAAATAATAACCCATATATGTGACCGTACACCACGAATGAGCCGTAAAGTCGGCCCGGTCAATTTCGTTTTAGCCTATTTTGTGTTTAGAAAATATATATCATAAGCTTTAAAATGGTATATCATTTGACTTCAAACGATATCCAGAAGCGGGGTTATGGTTTGTTGAACTTTGCTCCTTCAACAAAATGGTACCTTTTTCGGTTCTTCATGTGTCTCTTTTTCTACATTACTGGTAATAAATATCAAATAGTCATAATTGGCGGTCATTTCAAATCATCCCCAAGTCAACGAGGTTCAGGAATGTCCTCTCATTGTTAATTGTTGGTTATACATATCTAGACAAAATGCAATGCTTTGTAACCCACCACTAAACAGGATTTAGCCAAAGCAAACAAAGACTAGATCTATTTAAAAATGTTATAGGTAGAAGCTTAATATCCTCTTCAGCAATAGGATTATTGACTGGTTTAAAAGGTGTTTGACTGGCGCTATCAAAATGAGATACATGTAGAATCAAATTGAGGTACCTATGAATACGACCTTCATGCACATTTTACACTGTAACTCAGAATACAATATGCCTACTTTACGGCTCATTCGTGGTGTACGCTCACATATAGAAGGTCCTGTGTGCCTACATGCCTAAGGTAAACAGTACAAGTCAAATCGTCGGTGCCACCGTGGTAAAAATTGCCGATTTTGATAAAAGATTATTCCCCATGCAACAACATTTACCACGATGAAGAATATGTATAGTTCGTAATCTGTATTTTGAAGACTAGTGGTTTGGAAGTTAATTCCCTTGTGAAGTTAATCCCGGTGGGATGTATTCACACCGTGACCATTGTTATTAAAATGCTTCATGAATAATGAGTATCAGTTAGCAGCGAAGCCTCCTGGTCAGTATTCCTGGTCAGTATTATCCCGAGGGCTCTTGTTTAGCAGATCATTTCCACGGGCCGGTTTGTGTTTTGGGGTTGGGTTACGGGTAATGGTAAAGACAGAGTTCCTTTTAAGTAGAATGTATAGTGTTAGAATGTCCATTGTATTCCTTTTGATTGGCTCGCTGCCCAGAGACCGTTATCTTAAACTACGGTCTCTGGGCATCGTGTCACCTCCATTACTCTAGATACGGTAGGGGTAACGAGAAGTTGTGTTGCTTTTGTGAGGACACCCCGTTATATTAAATGAATGTGTTCGTGTTTGAACATTCCATCGGCCTTCTAAAGGTTAAGAACAAGTGAATGTGCAGTATTTATTTGCTACACTTTTATGTTCTAAAACAATTGACATAGCCATAAAAACGGGTATTTACAGTTATTCCGCTTTACGACTAATCCAAAAAGTCCCTAATGTTGCGCATTTAGTTGTATGCGGGGTCGAATACGCATTCAAATACATATAAACCATACCGGTCATCATTAATTTTTGGTTTTTGTGCAGAAATTGCTGACTCGACTTTCCTTACGGACTGTTAACTTGGCATACCGATATAAGTTATAAATAGTCATTTCCTGCCATATTTAGGAAACAAATCCTGTGGATCTCGTAAGTTTAAGATTTTCCAGTTTCGCGAATGTGCACTTTCATTATTACGTCATAGCAATATTATGTAGGAGTCATATAGTGTCATATATTGGTGTCAAATATAGCAGTATAATGACATTAACCCTAACCCTACCCGTGGTTTTTTCCTATCGGAAGGGAAAGAAGAAACGAACAAGGAGAGAAGATGAAGAGAAAAGTCAATATGCACCCCCGGGATTCGAACCTCGGACCCCTCGCATGCCACGCAGAAGATCCCCAGCATGTAGCCACACAGGTGACGTTGGCCCGGTCAACGATTCCCTGGGTATATGACTTCGTCTGATTGCGTCATCAACTCCCGTGGAATGCATGCACGCAGAGTGGTTTTAATAGTGAGCTTTAGTAAGTCCTACAATCTTAGAAATATTTGTTCGAACACTTTTAAGGCCATATTGGAAATGGTCCCCCTTCTACCCCCGTACAATGTTGACATGCCCAATATGCTCATCTTCACCATATCTTCTCCCAACATTGTTTGGTGGGGAAAGGGGAGGGGGGCATGCTTAAGATGAACGTTGAGACAACACTATTATAATTCTTATTTTCCAGTGACTCATATAGCGTGCGCACTATGCTAAGAAGAACATGGGAATTACAGTGGGTGTTCGAACATTTTTTCCGGGATTGTCTACAAAATTGCTTAGCAAAATCATCTGATTTTAGTTTTTGGACAATAACTCTGCAATTACGCCATCGATCCTAATGCAATTTGGCACACATGTCAGAAACATGATTTGCTATCATCTCACAAAATATGGAGGAAATCAATGAATATTTGGATAGCGGTCAGTTACCATAGATTTAATACAGCGTTTTGTACACACAAATATTAGGCCTTTTATGTTTATGTGCTATGTTAATTGCGCATATGTACATATTGTATAATAAATTTAGAGGAGGGATTAAAATTTTATTTTCAGCTAAAAATAAAAATAAACATTACTTGTAAATTCAATGTTATTCATTTAAATGTCACACAGTACCACGGTATGATAAATGGGGGGGCATCGAGAACGAGGCCTGGGATAGGGAGAGATTGATAGGAAGGAGAGATACGCACCGGATACGCACATTTATTGCTTTAAAATTAGTTTATAATAAAAACATTACTTGACCAACATTTAAAAAACAGCCTAATGTGTGAAATTGTGTTCATTAAACATTTTAAATACACCATGGTTAGGATGGTCAAATGGTAAAACGTAATGATTTACACACATAGACAAGCACGCATATCCATCGATTTACCATATAATAGAAAAGTAAATCCTATTAATCTTTATGTTTTGTGGTCAATCGTACATACTGTGTATTTTCAATGGGCAGATGAGCAAAGATTTACCTTTACCATGAACAGGGTTTCACACTTTCAGTGTACATAATTATACCCACAGAAGAGACAACGTAAATCATGTTTTTAATGAACTTTGCCCATGTGAGATTGCATATAGGTCTAAAAATAAAGGTCATTATCTATCATGCTCATAATGATCGGTGTTTATTTAATCGGAAAACATCATTTTGAATCGTTTATATTTTCTTTTATTCCAATCAAATATAATGACAATTTAGAAATAATACCAATCATTGAATATGTCAGTTAAAATTGATTTATGTGTCTTATACATTGCGCATGTGTGTCTTTTAATGTGCAATTGGTCTTGAACTTGAAACATATTGACCAGCAAGTGACATGTGCACTTTTTATTACTTTTTATTCTTCCTTCTTTTTTAATTCATGGTTTTCTTTTTAGTTTGATTGTTCGTTTTATCTTCTTTTATTTCTTTTTAGTATTTTCTTTGCTTTTTTTGTTTTGGTTTCCTTTCTTTGTATCTTTCATCTTTGTTTTTTTTTGGGGGGGGGGTCTTTAATGATTTCTTTTTGTTTGTCTTTGCTTGAATTCTTTGAGGTATACTTTCTTGGGGTCGGGATTCACTGGTTTGGTGGGAAGTTTGGCAAAGCAATGGACAAGGGTTGGTAGATGTCGTTGCATTATTTTGCTATCTACTGCAGATAACATTGATGAATTTGCATCCCACATCCGTGTGATATTTGCTTGACGGTGCCCTTAGTGTCATAGCAAATATAAAAAATAGTGAAGGATTTTCCAAAAAGATTTTCAACTTTATAACTATCCAAATTGCTATGTTTTAAAATGTTTGGGCTACGTATAAGGTATTATACGTCTTATTCGACTTAACTTGGTCAAAATTTGATGAAAATATATGTTTAAAGTGACCGATCCCTGAAATATTTGTGAATGTAATGTAATATTTTTTATTCCCTATGTTCCTTAGTATATATAAACTAACATGTGTAAGTTTCATTTCAATCGCTCTACTGGATCTGAAGTTGTGAACCCAAATGTGAAGTAGCAAACACTGATTTCGGAATTCCTCAGACAATCTTAGAAATATTTGTTCGAACACTTTTAAGGCCATATTGGAAATGGTCCCCCTTCTACCCCCGTACAATGTTGACATGCCCAATATGCTCATCTTCACCATATCTTCTCCCAACATTGTTTGGTGGGGAAAGGGAGGGGCATGCTTAAGATGAACGTTGAGACAACACTATTATAATTCTTATTTTCCAGTGACTCATATAGCGTGCGCACTATGCTAAGAAGAACATGGGAATTACAGTGGGTGTTCGAACACATTTTTTCCGGGATTGTCTACAAAA
This sequence comes from Amphiura filiformis, assembly GCF_039555335.1. NCBI lineage: Eukaryota > Metazoa > Echinodermata > Ophiuroidea > Amphilepidida > Amphiuridae > Amphiura > Amphiura filiformis. The sequence goes on along the minus strand of NC_092628.1, from coordinate 90,581,301 downwards.
TTGCTTAGCAAAATCATCTGATTTTAGTTTTTGGACAATAACTCTGCAATTACGCCATCGATCCTAATGCAATTTGGCACACATGTCAGAAACATGATTTGCTATCATCTCACAAAATATGGAGGAAATCAATGAATATTTGGATAGCGGTCAGTTACCATAGATTTAATACAGCGTTTTGTACACACAAATATTAGGCCTTTTATGTTTATGTGCTATGTTAATTGCGCATATGTACATATTGTATAATAAATTTAGAGGAGGGATTAAAATTTTATTTTCAGCTAAAAATAAAAATAAACATTACTTGTAAATTCAATGTTATTCATTTAAATGTCACACAGTACCACGGTATGATAAATGGGGGGCATCGAGAACGAGGCCTGGGATAGGGAGAGATTGATAGGAAGGAGAGATACGCACCGGATACGCACATTTATTGCTTTAAAATTAGTTTATAATAAAAACATTACTTGACCAACATTTAAAAAACAGCCTAATGTGTGAAATTGTGTTCATTAAACATTTTAAATACACCATGGTTAGGATGGTCAAATGGTAAAACGTAATGATTTACACACATAGACAAGCACGCATATCCATCGATTTACCATATAATAGAAAAGTAAATCCTATTAATCTTTATGTTTTGTGGTCAATCGTACATACTGTGTATTTTCAATGGGCAGATGAGCAAAGATTTACCTTTACCATGAACAGGGTTTCACACTTTCAGTGTACATAATTATACCCACAGAAGAGACAACGTAAATCATGTTTTTAATGAACTTTGCCCATGTGAGATTGCATATAGGTCTAAAAATAAAGGTCATTATCTATCATGCTCATAATGATCGGTGTTTATTTAATCGGAAAACATCATTTTTGAATCGTTTATATTTTCTTTTATTCCAATCAAATATAATGACAATTTAGAAATAATACCAATCATTGAATATGTCAGTTAAAATTGATTTATGTGTCTTATACATTGCGCATGTGTGTCTTTTAATGTGCAATTGGTCTTGAACTTGAAACATATTGACCAGCAAGTGACATGTGCACTTTTTATTACTTTTTATTCTTCCTTCTTTTTTAATTCATGGTTTTCTTTTTAGTTTGATTGTTCGTTTTATCTTCTTTTATTTCTTTTTAGTATTTTTCTTTGCTTTTTTTGTTTTGGTTTCCTTTCTTTTTTTTCATCTTTTTTTTTTTTTTTGGGGGGTCTTTAATGATTTCTTTTTGTTTGTCTTTGCTTGAATTCTTTGAGGTATACTTTCTTGGGGTCGGGATTCACTGGTTTGGAGGGAGAAGTTTGGCAAAGCAATGGACAAGGGTTGGTAGATGTCGTTGCATTATTTTGCTATCTACTGCAGATAACATTGATGAATTTGCATCCCACATCCGTGTGATATTTGCTTGACGGTGCCCTTAGTGTCATAGCAAATATAAAAAATAGTGAAGGATTTTCCAAAACGATTTTCAACTTTATAACTATCCAAATTGCTATGTTTTAAAATGTTTGGGCTACGTATAAGGTATTATACGTCTTATTCGACTTAACTTGGTCAAAATTTGATGAAAATATATGTTTAAAGTGACCGATCCCTGAAATATTTGTGAATGTAATGTAATATTTTTTATTCCCTATGTTCCTTAGTATATATAAACTAACATGTGTAAGTTTCATTTCAATCGCTCTACTGGATCTGAAGTTGTGAACCCAAATGTGAAGTAGCAAACACTGATTTCGGAATTCCTCAGACAATCTTAGAAATATTTGTTCGAACACTTTTAAGGCCATATTGGAAATGGTCCCCCTTCTACCCCCGTACAATGTTGACATGCCCAATATGCTCATCTTCACCATATCTTCTCCCAACATTGTTTGGTGGGGAAAGGGGAGGGGGCATGCTTAAGATGAACGTTGAGACAACACTATTATAATTCTTATTTTCCAGTGACTCATATAGCGTGCGCACTATGCTAAGAAGAACATGGGAATTACAGTGGGTGTTCGAACACATTTTTTCCGGGATTGTCTACAAAATTGCTTAGCAAAATCATCTGATTTTAGTTTTTGGACAATAACTCTGCAATTACGCCATCGATCCTAATGCAATTTGGCACACATGTCAGAAACATGATTTGCTATCATCTCACAAAATATGGAGGAAATCAATGAATATTTGGATAGCGGTCAGTTACCATAGATTTAATACAGCGTTTTGTACACACAAATATTAGGCCTTTTATGTTTATGTGCTATGTTAATTGCGCATATGTACATATTGTATAATAAATTTAGAGGAGGGATTAAAATTTTATTTTCAGCTAAAAATAAAAATAAACATTACTTGTAAATTCAATGTTATTCATTTAAATGTCACACAGTACCACGGTATGATAAATGGGGGGGGGCATCGAGAACGAGGCCTGGGATAGGGAGAGATTGATAGGCAGGGAGAGCTACGCACCGGATACGCACATTTATTGCTTTAAAATTAGTTTATAATAAAAACATTACTTGACCAACATTTAAAAAACAGCCTAATGTGTGAAATTGTGTTCATTAAACATTTTAAATACACCATGGTTAGGATGGTCAAATGGTAAAACGTAATGATTTACACACATAGACAAGCACGCATATCCATCGATTTACCATATAATAGAAAAGTAAATCCTATTAATCTTTATGTTTTGTGGTCAATCGTACATACTGTGTATTTTCAATGGGCAGATGAGCAAAGATTTACCTTTACCATGAACAGGGTTTCACACTTTCAGTGTACATAATTATACCCACAGAAGAGACAACGTAAATCATGTTTTTAATGAACTTTGCCCATGTGAGATTGCATATAGGTCTAAAAATAAAGGTCATTATCTATCATGCTCATAATGATCGGTGTTTATTTAATCGGAAAACATCATTTTTGAATCGTTTATATTTTCTTTTATTCCAATCAAATATAATGACAATTTAGAAATAATACCAATCATTGAATATGTCAGTTAAAATTGATTTATGTGTCTTATACATTGCGCATGTGTGTCTTTTAATGTGCAATTGGTCTTGAACTTGAAACATATTGACCAGCAAGTGACATGTGCACTTTTTATTACTTTTTATTCTTCCTTCTTTTTTAATTCATGGTTTTCTTTTTAGTTTGATTGTTCGTTTTATCTTCTTTTATTTCTTTTAGAATTTTCTTTGCTTTTTTTTTTTTGGTTTCCTTTCTTTGTATCTTTCATCTTTGTTTTTTTTTTTTTGGGGGGTCTTTAATGATTTCTTTTTGTTTGTCTTTGCTTGAATTCTTTGAGGTATACTTTCTTGGGGTCAGGATTCACTGGTTTGGAGGAGAAGTTTGGCAAAGCAATGGACAAGGGTTGGTAGATGTCGTTGCATTATTTTGCTATCTACTGCAGATAACATTGATGAATTTGCTTCCCACATCCGTGTGATATTTGCTTGACGGTGCCCTTAGTGTCATAGCAAATATAAAAAATAGTGAAGGATTTTCCAAAAGATTTTCAACTTTATAACTATCCAAATTGCTATGTTTTAAAATGTTTGGGCTACGTATAAGGTATTATACGTCTTATTCGACTTAACTTGGTCAAAATTTGATGAAAATATATGTTTAAAGTGACCGATCCCTGAAATATTTGTGAATGTAATGTAATATTTTTATTCCCTATGTTCCTTAGTATATATAAACTAACATGTGTAAGTTTCATTTCAATCGCTCTACTGGATCTGAAGTTGTGAACCCAAATGTGAAGTAGCAAACACTGATTTCGGAATTCCTCAGACAATCTTAGAAATATTTGTTCGAACACTTTTAAGGCCATATTGGAAATGGTCCCCCTTCTACCCCCGTACAATGTTGACATGCCCAATATGCTCATCTTCACCATATCTTCTCCCAACATTGTTTGGTGGGGAAAGGGAGGGGCATGCTTAAGATGAACGTTGAGACAACACTATTATAATTCTTATTTTCCAGTGACTCATATAGCGTGCGCACTATGCTAAGAAGAACATGGGAATTACAGTGGGTGTTCGAACACATTTTTCCGGGATTGTCTACAAAATTGCTTAGCAAAATCATCTGATTTTAGTTTTTGGACAATAACTCTGCAATTACGCCATCGATCCTAATGCAATTTGGCACACATGTCAGAAACATGATTTGCTATCATCTCACAAAATATGGAGGAAATCAATGAATATTTGGATAGCGGTCAGTTACCATAGATTTAATACAGCGTTTTGTACACACAAATATTAGGCCTTTTATGTTTATGTGCTATGTTAATTGCGCATATGTACATATTGTATAATAAATTTAGAGGAGGGATTAAAATTTTATTTTCAGCTAAAAATAAAAATAAACATTACTTGTAAATTCAATGTTATTCATTTAAATGTCACACAGTACCACGGTATGATAAAGGGGGGGGGGGGGGCATCGAGAACGAGGCCTGGGATAGGGAGAGATTGATAGGAAGGGAGAGATACGCACCGGATACGCACATTTATTGCTTTAAAATTAGTTTATAATAAAAACATTACTTGACCAACATTTAAAAAACAGCCTAATGTGTGAAATTGTGTTCATTAAACATTTTAAATACACCATGGTTAGGATGGTCAAATGGTAAAACGTAATGATTTACACACATAGACAAGCACGCATATCCATCGATTTACCATATAATAGAAAAGTAAATCCTATTAATCTTTATGTTTTGTGGTCAATCGTACATACTGTGTATTTTCAATGGGCAGATGAGCAAAGATTTACCTTTACCATGAACAGGGTTTCACACTTTCAGTGTACATAATTATACCCACAGAAGAGACAACGTAAATCATGTTTTTAATGAACTTTGCCCATGTGAGATTGCATATAGGTCTAAAAATAAAGGTCATTATCTATCATGCTCATAATGATCGGTGTTTATTTAATCGGAAAACATCATTTTTGAATCGTTTATATTTTCTTTTATTCCAATCAAATATAATGACAATTTAGAAATAATACCAATCATTGAATATGTCAGTTAAAATTGATTTATGTGTCTTATACATTGCGCATGTGTGTCTTTTAATGTGCAATTGGTCTTGAACTTGAAACATATTGACCAGCAAGTGACATGTGCACTTTTTATTACTTTTTATTCTTCCTTCTTTTTTAATTCATGGTTTTCTTTTTAGTTTGATTGTTCGTTTTATCTTCTTTTATTTCTTTTTAGTATTTTCTTTGCTTTTTTTGTTTTGGTTTCCTTTCTTTGTATCTTTCATCTTTGTTTTTTTTTTTTGGGGGGTCTTTAATGATTTCGTTTTCTTTTTTGTTTGTCTTTGCTTGAATTCTTTGAGGTATACTTTCTTGGTGTCGGGATTCACTGGTTTGGAGGGAGAAGTTTGGCAAAGCAATGGACAAGGGTTGGTAGATGTCGTTGCATTATTTTGCTATCTACTGCAGATAACATTGATGAATTTGCATCCCACATCCGTGTGATATTTGCTTGACGGTGCCCTTAGTGTCATAGCAAATATAAAAAATAGTGAAGGATTTTCCAAAAAGATTTTCAACTTTATAACTATCCAAATTGCTATGTTTTAAAATGTTTGGGCTACGTATAAGGTATTATACGTCTTATTCGACTTAACTTGGTCAAAATTTGATGAAAATATATGTTTAAAGTGACCGATCCCTGAAATATTTGTGAATGTAATGTAATATTTTTTATTCCCTATGTTCCTTAGTATATATAAACTAACATGTGTAAGTTTCATTTCAATCGCTCTACTGGATCTGAAGTTGTGAACCCAAATGTGAAGTAGCAAACACTGATTTCGGAATTCCTCAGACAATCTTAGAAATATTTGTTCGAACACTTTTAAGGCCATATTGGAAATGGTCCCCCTTCTACCCCCGTACAATGTTGACATGCCCAATATGCTCATCTTCACCATATCTTCTCCCAACATTGTTTGGTGGGGAAAGGGAGGGGCATGCTTAAGATGAACGTTGAGACAACACTATTATAATTCTTATTTTCCAGTGACTCATATAGCGTGCGCACTATGCTAAGAAGAACATGGGAATTACAGTGGGTGTTCGAACACATTTTTCCGGGATTGTCTACAAAATTGCTTAGCAAAATCATCTGATTTTAGTTTTTGGACAATAACTCTGCAATTACGCCATCGATCCTAATGCAATTTGGCACACATGTCAGAAACATGATTTGCTATCATCTCACAAAATATGGAGGAAATCAATGAATATTTGGATAGCGGTCAGTTACCATAGATTTAATACAGCGTTTTGTACACACAAATATTAGGCCTTTTATGTTTATGTGCTATGTTAATTGCGCATATGTACATATTGTATAATAAATTTAGAGGAGGGATTAAAATTTTATTTTCAGCTAAAAATAAAAATAAACATTACTTGTAAATTCAATGTTATTCATTTAAATGTCACACAGTACCACGGTATGATAAATGGGGGGGGGGGCATCGAGAACGAGGCCTGGGATAGGGAGAGATTGATAGGAAGGAGAGATACGCACCGGATACGCACATTTATTGCTTTAAAATTAGTTTATAATAAAAACATTACTTGACCAACATTTAAAAAACAGCCTAATGTGTGAAATTGTGTTCATTAAACATTTTAAATACACCATGGTTAGGATGGTCAAATGGTAAAACGTAATGATTTACACACATAGACAAGCACGCATATCCATCGATTTACCATATAATAGAAAAGTAAATCCTATTAATCTTTATGTTTTGTGGTCAATCGTACATACTGTGTATTTTCAATGGGCAGATGAGCAAAGATTTACCTTTACCATGAACAGGGTTTCACACTTTCAGTGTACATAATTATACCCACAGAAGAGACAACGTAAATCATGTTTTTAATGAACTTTGCCCATGTGAGATTGCATATAGGTCTAAAAATAAAGGTCATTATCTATCATGCTCATAATGATCGGTGTTTATTTAATCGGAAAACATAATTTTTGAATCGTTTATATTTTCTTTTATTCCAATCAAATATAATGACAATTTAGAAATAATACCAATCATTGAATATGTCAGTTAAAATTGATTTATGTGTCTTATACATTGCGCATGTGTGTCTTTTAATGTGCAATTGGTCTTGAACTTGAAACATATTGACCAGCAAGTGACATGTGCACTTTTTATTACTTTTTATTCTTCCTTCTTTTTTAATTCATGGTTTTCTTTTTAGTTTGATTGTTCGTTTTATCTTCTTTTATTTCTTTTTAGTATTTTTCTTTGCTTTTTTGTTTTGGTTTCCTTTCTTTGTATCTTTCATCTTTGTTTTTTTTTTTTTTTGGGGGGGGGGGGGTCTTTAATGATTTCTTTTTTCTTTGTCTTTGCTTGAATTCTTTGAGGTATACTTTCTTGGGGTCGGGATTCACTGGTTTGGAGGGTGAAGTTTGGCAAAGCAATGGACAAGGGTTGGTAGATGTCGTTGCATTATTTTGCTATCTACTGCAGATAACATTGATGAATTTGCATCCCACATCCGTGTGATATTTGCTTGACGGTGCCCTTAGTGTCATAGCAAATATAAAAAATAGTGAAGGATTTTCCAAAAAGATTTTCAACTTTATAACTATCCAAATTGCTATGTTTTAAAATGTTTGGGCTACGTATAAGGTATTATACGTCTTATTCGACTTAACTTGGTCAAAATTTGATGAAAATATATGTTTAAAGTGACCGATCCCTGAAATATTTGTGAATGTAATGTAAGATTTTTTATTCCCTATGTTCCTTAGTATATATAAACTAACATGTGTAAGTTTCATTTCAATCGCTCTACTGGATCTGAAGTTGTGAACCCAAATGTGAAGTAGCAAACACTGATTTCGGAATTCCTCAGACAATCTTAGAAATATTTGTTCGAACACTTTTAAGGCCATATTGGAAATGGTCCCCCTTCTACCCCCGTACAATGTTGACATGCCCAATATGCTCATCTTCACCATATCTTCTCCCAACATTGTTTGGTGGGGAAAGGGGAGGGGGCATGCTTAAGATGAACGTTGAGACAACACTATTATAATTCTTATTTTCCAGTGACTCATATAGCGTGCGCACTATGCTAAGAAGAACATGGGAATTACAGTGGGTGTTCGAACACATTTTTCCGGGATTGTCTACAAAATTGCTTAGCAAAATCATCTGAATTTAGTTTTTGGACAATAACTCTGCAATTACGCCATCGATCCTAATGCAATTTGGCACACATGTCAGAAACATGATTTGCTATCATCTCACAAAATATGGAGGAAATCAATGAATATTTGGATAGCGGTCAGTTACCATAGATTTAATACAGCGTTTTGTACACACAAATATTAGGCCTTTTATGTTTATGTGCTATGTTAATTGCGCATATGTACATATTGTATAATAAATTTAGAGGAGGGATTAAAATTTTATTTTCAGCTAAAAATAAAAATAAACATTACTTGTAAATTCAATGTTATTCATTTAAATGTCACACAGTACCACGGTATGATAAATGGGGGGGGGGGGGGCATCGAGAACGAGGCCTGGGATAGGGAGAGATTGATAGGAAGGGAGAGATACGCACCGGATACGCACATTTATAGCTTTAAAATTAGTTTATAATAAAAACATTACTTGACCAACATTTAAAAAACAGCCTAATGTGTGAAATTGTGTTCATTAAACATTTTAAATACACCATGGTTAGGATGGTCAAATGGTAAAACGTAATGATTTACACACATAGACAAGCACGCATATCCATCGATTTACCATATAATAGAAAAGTAAATCCTATTAATCTTTATGTTTTGTGGTCAATCGTACATACTGTGTATTTTCAATGGGCAGATGAGCAAAGATTTACCTTTACCATGAACAGGGTTTCACACTTTCAGTGTACATAATTATACCCACAGAAGAGACAACGTAAATCATGTTTTTAATGAACTTTGCCCATGTGAGATTGCATATAGGTCTAAAAATAAAGGTCATTATCTATCATGCTCATAATGATCGGTGTTTATTTAATCGGAAAACATCATTTTTGAATCGTTTATATTTTCTTTTATTCCAATCAAATATAATGACAATTTAGAAATAATACCAATCATTGAATATGTCAGTTAAAATTGATTTATGTGTCTTATACATTGCGCATGTGTGTCTTTTAATGTGCAATTGGTCTTGAACTTGAAACATATTGACCAGCAAGTGACATGTGCACTTTTTATTACTTTTTATTCTTCCTTCTTTTTTAATTCATGGTTTTCTTTTTAGTTTGATTGTTCGTTTTATCTTCTTTTATTTCTTTTTAGTATTTTCTTTGCTTTTTTTGTTTTGGTTTCCTTTCTTTGTATCTTTCATCTTTGTTTTTTTTTTTGGGGGGTCTTTAATGATTTCTTTTTGTTTGTCTTTGCTTGTATTCTTTGAGGTATACTTTCTTGGGGTCAGGATTCACTGGTTTGGAGGAGAAGTTTGGCAAAGCAATGGACAAGGGTTGGTAGATGTCGTTGCATTATTTTGCTATCTACTGCAGATAACATTGATGAATTTGCATCCCACATCCGTGTGATATTTGCTTGACGGTGCCCTTAGTGTCATAGCAAATATAAAAAATAGTGAAGGATTTTCCAAAAGATTTTCAACTTTATAACTATCCAAATTGCTATGTTTTAAAATGTTTGGGCTACGTATAAGGTATTATACGTCTTATTCGACTTAACTTGGTCAAAATTTGATGAAAATATATGTTTAAAGTGACCGATCCCTGAAATATTTGTGAATGTAATGTAATATTTTTATTCCCTATGTTCCTTAGTATATATAAACTAACATGTGTAAGTTTCATTTCAATCGCTCTACTGGATCTGAAGTTGTGAACCCAAATGTGAAGTAGCAAACACTGATTTCGGAATTCCTCAGACAATCTTAGAAATATTTGTTCGAACACTTTTAAGGCCATATTGGAAATGGTCCCCTTCTACCCCGTACAATGTTGACATGCCCAATATGCTCATCTTCACCATATCTTCTCCCAACATTGTTTGGTGGGGAAAGGGAGGGGCATGCTTAAGATGAACGTTGAGACAACACTATTATAATTCTTATTTTCCAGTGACTCATATAGCGTGCGCACTATACTAAGAAGAACATAGGAATTACAGTGGGTGTTCGAACACATTTTTCCGGGATTGTCTACAAAATTGCTTAGCAAAATCATCTGATTTTAGTTTTTTGGACAATAACTCTGCAATTACGCCATCGATCCTAATGCAATTTGGCACACATGTCAGAAACATGATTTGCTATCATCTCACAAAATATGGAGGAAATCAATGAATATTTGGATAGCGGTCAGTTACCATAGATTTAATACAGCGTTTTGTACACACAAATATTAGGCCTTTTATGTTTATGTGCTATGTTAATTGCGCATATGTACATATTGTATAATAAATTTAGAGGAGGGATTAAAATTTTATTTTCAGCTAAAAATAAAATAAACATTACTTGTAAATTCAATGTTATTCATTTAAATGTCACACAGTACCACGGTATGATAAATGGGGGGCATAGAGAACGAGGAAAAGGGAGAGAGGGATAGGAAGGGAGATACGCACCGGATACGCACATTTATAGCTTTAAAATTAGTTTATAATAAAAACATTACTTGACCAACATTTAAAAAACAGCCTAATGTGTGAAATTGTGTTCATTAAACATTTTAAATACACCATGGTTAGGATGGTCAAATGGTAAAACGTAATGATTTACACACATAGACAAGCACGCATATCCATCGATTTACCATATAATAGAAAAGTAAATCCTATTAATCTTTATGTTTTGTGGTCAATCGTACATACTGTGTATTTTCAATGGGCAGATGAGCAAAGATTTACCTTTACCATGAACAGGGTTTCACACTTTCAGTGTACATAATTATACCCACAGAAGAGACAACGTAAATCATGTTTTTAATGAACTTTGCCCATGTGAGATTGCATATAGGTCTAAAAATAAAGGTCATTATCTATCATGCTCATAATGATCGGTGTTTATTTAATCGGAAAACATCATTTTTGAATCGTTTATATTTTCTTTTATTCCAATCAAATATAATGACAATTTAGAAATAATACCAATCATTGAATATGTCAGTTAAAATTGATTTATGTGTCTTATACATTGCGCATGTGTGTCTTTTAATGTGCAATTGGTCTTGAACTTGAAACATATTGACCAGCAAGTGACATGTGCACTTTTTATTACTTTTTATTCTTCCTTCTTTTTTAATTCATGGTTTTCTTTTTAGTTTGATTGTTCGTTTTATCTTCTTTTATTTCTTTTTAGTATTTTCTTTGCTTTTTTTTGTTTTGGTTTCCTTTCTTTGTATCTTTCATCTTTTTTTTTTTTTTTGGGGGGGGGGTCTTTAATGATTTCTTTTTGTTTGTCTTTGCTTGAATTCTTTGAGGTATACTTTCTTGGGGTCGGGATTCACTGGTTTGGGGGGAAGTTTGGCAAAGCAATGGACAAGGGTTGGTAGATGTCGTTGCATTATTTTGCTATCTACTGCAGATAACATTGATGAATTTGCATCCCACATCCGTGTGATATTTGCTTGACGGTGCCCTTAGTGTCATAGCAAATATAAAAAATAGTGAAGGATTTTCCAAAAAGATTTTCAACTTTATAACTATCCAAATTGCTATGTTTTAAAATGTTTGGGCTACGTATAAGGTATTATACGTCTTATTCGACTTAACTTGGTCAAAATTTGATGAAAATATATGTTTAAAGTGACCGATCCCTGAAATATTTGTGAATGTAATGTAATATTTTTTATTCCTATGTTCCTTAGTATATATAAACTAACATGTGTAAGTTTCATTTCAATCGCTCTACTGGATCTGAAGTTGTGAACCCAAATGTGAAGTAGCAAACACTGATTTCGGAATTCCTCAGACAATCTTAGAAATATTTGTTCGAACACTTTTAAGGCCATATTGGAAATGGTCCCCCTTCTACCCCCGTACAATGTTGACATGCCCAATATGCTCATCTTCACCATATCTTCTCCCAACATTGTTTGGTGGGGAAAGGAGGGGGCATGCTTAAGATGAACGTTGAGACAACACTATTATAATTCTTATTTTCCAGTGACTCATATAGCGTGCGCACTATGCTAAGAAGAACATGGTAATTACAGTGGGTGTTCGAACACATTTTTTCCGGGATTGTCTACAAAATTGCTTAGCAAAATCATCTGATTTTAGTTTTTGGACAATAACTCTGCAATTACGCCATCGATCCTAATGCAATTTGGCACACATGTCAGAAACATGATTTGCTATCATCTCACAAAATATGGAGGAAATCAATGAATATTTGGATAGCGGTCAGTTACCATAGATTTAATACAGCGTTTTGTACACACAAATATTAGGCCTTTTATGTTTATGTGCTATGTTAATTGCGCATATGTACATATTGTATAATAAATTTAGAGGAGGGATTAAAATTTTATTTTCAGCTAAAAATAAAATAAACATTACTTGTAAATTCAATGTTATTCATTTAAATGTCACACAGTACCACGGTATGATAAATGGGGGGGGGGGCATCGAGAACGAGGCCTGGGATAGGGAGAGATTGATAGGAAGGGAGAGATACGCACCGGATACGCACATTTATAGCTTTAAAATTAGTTTATAATAAAAACATTACTTGACCAACATTTAAAAACAGCCTAATGTGTGAAATTGTGTTCATTAAACATTTTAAATACACCATGGTTAGGATGGTCAAATGGTAAAACGTAATGATTTACACACATAGACAAGCACGCATATCCATCGATTTACCATATAATAGAAAAGTAAATCCTATTAATCTTTATGTTTTGTGGTCAATCGTACATACTGTGTATTTTCAATGGGCAGATGAGCAAAGATTTACCTTTACCATGAACAGGGTTTCACACTTTCAGTGTACATAATTATACCCACAGAAGAGACAACGTAAATCATGTTTTTAATGAACTTTGCCCATGTGAGATTGCATATAGGTCTAAAAATAAAGGTCATTATCTATCATGCTCATAATGATCGGTGTTTATTTAATCGGAAAACATCATTTTTGAATCGTTTATATTTTCTTTTATTCCAATCAAATATAATGACAATTTAGAAATAATACCAATCATTGAATATGTCAGTTAAAATTGATTTATGTGTCTTATACATTGCGCATGTGTGTCTTTTAATGTGCAATTGGTCTTGAACTTGAAACATATTGACCAGCAAGTGACATGTGCACTTTTTATTACTTTTTATTCTTCCTTCTTTTTTAATTCATGGTTTTCTTTTTAGTTTGATTGTTCGTTTTATCTTCTTTTATTTCTTTTTAGTATTTTCTTTGCTTTTTTTGTTTTGGTTTCCTTTCTTTGTATCTTTCATCTTTGTTTTTTTTTTTTTGGGGGGGGGGTTTTTAATGATTTAGTTTTCTTTGTATTTGCTTGAATTCTTTGAGGTATACTTTCTTGGGTTCGGGAATTCACTGGTTTGGAGGGAGAAGTTTGGCAAAGCAATGGACAAGGGTTGGTAGATGTCGTTGCATTATTTTGCTATCTACTGCAGATAACATTGATGAATTTGCATCCCACATCCGTGTGATATTTGCTTGACGGTGCCCTTAGTGTCATAGCAAATATAAAAAATAGTGAAGGATTTTCCAACAAGGTTTTAAACTTTATAACTATCCAAATTGCTATGTTTTAAAATGGTTGGGCTACGTATAAGGTATTATACGTCTTATTCGACTTAACTTGGTCAAAATTTGATGAAAATATATGTTTAAAGTGACCGATCCCTGAAATATTTGTGAATGTAATGTAATATTTTTATTCCCTATGTTCCTTAGTATATATAAACTAACATGTGTAAGTTTCATTTCAATCGCTCTACTGGATCTGAAGTTGTGAACCCAAATGTGAAGTAGCAAACACTGATTTCGGAATTCCTCAGACAATCTTAGAAATATTTGTTCGAACACTTTTAAGGCCATATTGGAAATGGTCCCCCTTCTACCCCCGTACAATGTTGACATGCCCAATATGCTCATCTTCACCATATCTTCTCCCAACATTGTTTGGTGGGGAAAGGGGAGGGGGCATGCTTAAGATGAACGTTGAGACAACACTATTATAATTCTTATTTTCCAGTGACTCATATAGCGTGCGCACTATGCTAAGAAGAACATGGGAATTACAGTGGGTGTTCGAACACATTTTTTCCGGGATTGTCTACAAAATTGCTTAGCAAAATCATCTGATTTTAGTTTTTGGACAATAACTCTGCAATTACGCCATCGATCCTAATGCAATTTGGCACACATGTCAGAAACATGATTTGCTATCATCTCACAAAATATGGAGGAAATCAATGAATATTTGGATAGCGGTCAGTTACCATAGATTTAATACAGCGTTTTGTACACACAAATATTAGGCCTTTTATGTTTATGTGCTATGTTAATTGCGCATATGTACATATTGTATAATAAATTTAGAGGAGGGATTAAAATTTTATTTTCAGCTAAAAATAAAAATAAACATTACTTGTAAATTCAATGTTATTCATTTAAATGTCACACAGTACCACGGTATGATAAATGGGGGGGCATCGAGAACGAGGCCTGGGATAGGGAGAGATTGATAGGAAGGAGAGATACGCACCGGATACGCACATTTATAGCTTTAAAATTAGTTTATAATAAAAAACATTACTTGACCAACATTTAAAAACAGCCTAATGTGTGAAATTGTGTTCATTAAACATTTTAAATACACCATGGTTAGGATGGTCAAATGGTAAAACGTAATGATTTACACACATAGACAAGCACGCATATCCATCGATTTACCATATAATAGAAAAGTAAATCCTATTAATCTTTATGTTTTGTGGTCAATCGTACATACTGTGTATTTTCAATGGGCAGATGAGCAAAGATTTACCTTTACCATGAACAGGGTTTCACACTTTCAGTGTACATAATTATACCCACAGAAGAGACAACGTAAATCATGTTTTTAATGAACTTTGCCCATGTGAGATTGCATATAGGTCTAAAAATAAAGGTCATTATCTATCATGCTCATAATGATCGGTGTTTATTTAATCGGAAAACATCATTTTTGAATCGTTTATATTTTCTTTTATTCCAATCAAATATAATGACAATTTAGAAATAATACCAATCATTGAATATGTCAGTTAAAATTGATTTATGTGTCTTATACATTGCGCATGTGTGTCTTTTAATGTGCAATTGGTCTTGAACTTGAAACATATTGACCAGCAAGTGACATGTGCACTTTTTATTACTTTTTATTCTTCCTTCTTTTTTAATTCATGGTTTTCTTTTTTAGTTTGATTGTTCGTTTTATCTTCTTTTATTTCTTTTTAGTATTTTCTTTGCTTTTTTTTTGTTTTGGTTTCCTTTCTTTTTTTCTTTGTTTTTTTTTTGGTGGGGGGTGTCTTTAATGATTTCTTTTTGTTTGTCTTTGCTTGAATTCTTTGAGGTATACTTTCTTGGGGTCGGGTTTTACTGGTTTGGAGGGTGAAGTTTGGCATTGCTATGGTCTAGGGTTGGTATTTGTCGTTGCATTATTTTGCTATCTACTGCAGATAACATTGATGAATTTGCATCCCACATCCGTGTGATATTTGCTTGACGGTGCCCTTAGTGTCATAGCAAATATAAAAAATAGTGAAGGATTTTCCAAAAAGATTTTCAACTTTATAACTATCCAAATTGCTATGTTTTAAAATGTTTGGGCTACGTATAAGGTATTATACGTCTTATTCGACTTAACTTGGTCAAAATTTGATGAAAATATATGTTTAAAGTGACCGATCCCTGAAATATTTGTGAATGTAATGTAATATTTTTATTCCCTATGTTCCTTAGTATATATAAACTAACATGTGTAAGTTTCATTTCAATCGCTCTACTGGATCTGAAGTTGTGAACCCAAATGTGAAGTAGCAAACACTGATTTCGGAATTCCTCAGACATCTACAAAATTGCTTAGCAAAATCATCTGATTTTAGTTTTTGGACAATAACTCTGCAATTACGCCATCGATCCTAATGCAATTTGGCACACATGTCAGAAACATGATTTGCTATCATCTCACAAAATATGGAGGAAATCAATGAATATTTGGATAGCGGTCAGTTACCATAGATTTAATACAGCGTTTTGTACACACAAATATTGGGCCTTTATGTTTATGTGCTATGTTAATTGCGCATATGTACATATTAATATAATAAATTTAGAGGAGGGATTAAAATTTTATTTTCAGCTAAAAATAAAAATAAACATTACTTGTAAATTCAATGTTATTCATTTAAATGTCACACAGTACCACGGTATGATAAATGGGGGGGCATCGAGAACGAGGCCTGGATAGGAGAGATTGATAGGAAGGGAGATACGCACCGGATACGCACATTTATTGCTTTAAAATTAGTTTATAATAAAAACATTACTTGACCAACATTTAAAAAACAGCCTAATGTGTGAAATTGTGTTCATTAAACATTTTAAATACACCATGGTTAGGATGGTCAAATGGTAAAACGTAATGATTTACACACATAGACAAGCACGCATATCCATCGATTTACCATATAATAGAAAAGTAAATCCTATTAATCTTTATGTTTTGTGGTCAATCGTACATACTGTGTATTTTCAATGGGCAGATGAGCAAAGATTTACCTTTACCATGAACAGGGTTTCACACTTTCAGTGTACATAATTATACCCACAGAAGAGACAACGTAAATCATGTTTTTAATGAACTTTGCCCATGTGAGATTGCATATAGGTCTAAAAATAAAGGTCATTATCTATCATGCTCATAATGATCGGTGTTTATTTAATCGGAAAACATCATTTTTGAATCGTTTATATTTTCTTTTATTCCAATCAAATATAATGACAATTTAGAAATAATACCAATCATTGAATATGTCAGTTAAAATTGATTTATGTGTCTTATACATTGCGCATGTGTGTCTTTTAATGTGCAATTGGTCTTGAACTTGAAACATATTGACCAGCAAGTGACATGTGCACTTTTTATTACTTTTTATTCTTCCTTCTTTTTTAATTCATGGTTTTCTTTTTAGTTTGATTGTTCGTTTTATCTTCTTTTATTTCTTTTTAGTATTTTTCTTTGCTTTTTTGTTTTGGTTTCCTTTTTTTATTTTTTTTTTTTTTTTTTGGGGGGGGGGGGGTCTTTAATGATTTCTTTTCTTTTTCTTTGTCTTTGCTTGAATTCTTTGAGGTATACTTTCTTGGGGTCAGGATTCACTGGTTTGGAGGAGAAGTTTGGCAAAAAGCAATGGACAAGGGTTGGTAGATGGCGTGGCATTATTTTGCTATCTACTGCAGATAACATTGATGAATTTGCATCCCACATCCGTGTGATATTTGCTTGACGGTGCCCTTAGTGTCATAGCAAATATAAAAAATAGTGAAGGATTTTCCAAAAAGATTTTCAACTTTATAACTCTCCCAATTGCTATGTTTTAAAATGTTTGGGCTACGTATAAGGTATTATACGTCTTATTCGACTTAACTTGGTCAAAATTTGATGAAAATATATGTTTAAAGTGACCGATCCCTGAAATATTTGTGAATGTAATGTAATATTTTTATTCCTATGTTCCTTAGTATATATAAACTAACATGTGTAAGTTTCATTTCAATCGCTCTACTGGATCTGAAGTTGTGAACCCAAATGTGAAGTAGCAAACACTGATTTCGGAATTCCTCAGACATCTACAAAATTGCTTAGCAAAATCATCTGATTTTAGTTTTTGGACAATAACTCTGCAATTACGCCATCGATCCCTAATGCAATTTGGCACACATGTCAGAAACATGATTTGCTATCATCTCACAAAATATGGAGGAAATCAATGAATATTTGGATAGCGGTCAGTTACCATAGATTTAATACAGCGTTTTGTACACACAAATATTAGGCCTTTTTATGTTTATGTGCTATGTTAATTGCGCATATGTACATATTGTATAATAAATTTAGAGGAGGATTAAAATTTTATTTTCAGCTAAAAATAAAAATAAACATTACTTGTAAATTCAATGTTATTCATTTAAATGTCACACAGTACCACGGTATGATAAATGGGGGGGGGGGCATCGAGAACGAGGCCTGGGATAGGGAGAGATTGATAGGAAGGGAGAGATACGCACCGGATACGCACATTTATTGCTTTAAAATTAGTTTATAATAAAACATTACTTGACCAACATTTAAAAAACAGCCTAATGTGTGAAATTGTGTTCATTAAACATTTTAAATACACCATGGTTAGGATGGTCAAATGGTAAAACGTAATGATTTACACACATAGACAAGCACGCATATCCATCGATTTACCATATAATAGAAAAGTAAATCCTATTAATCTTTATGTTTTGTGGTCAATCGTACATACTGTGTATTTTCAATGGGCAGATGAGCAAGATTTACCTTTACCATGAACAGGGTTTCACACTTTCAGTGTACATAATTATACCCACAGAAGAGACAACGTAAATCATGTTTTTAATGAACTTTGCCCATGTGAGATTGCATATAGGTCTAAAAATAAAGGTCATTATCTATCATGCTCATAATGATCGGTGTTTATTTAATCGGAAAACATCATTTTTGAATCGTTTATATTTTCTTTTATTCCAATCAAATATAATGACAATTTAGAAATAATACCAATCATTGAATATGTCAGTTAAAATTGATTTATGTGTCTTATACATTGCGCATGTGTGTCTTTTAATGTGCAATTGGTCTTGAACTTGAAACATATTGACCAGCAAGTGACATGTGCACTTTTTATTACTTTTATTCTTCCTTCTTTTTTTAATTCATGGTTTTCTTTTTTTAGTTTGATTGTTCGTTTTATCTTCTTTTATTTCTTTTAGTATTTTTCTTTTTGCTTTTTTTGTTTGGTTTCCTTTCTTTGTATCTTTCATCTTTGTTTTTTTTTTGGGGGGTCTTTAATGATTTCTTTTTGTTTGTCTTTGCTTGAATTCTTTGAGGTATACTTTCTTGGGGTCAGGATTCACTGGTTTGGAGGAGAAGTTTGGCAAAGCAATGGACAAGGGTTGGTAGATGTCGTTGCATTATTTTGCTATCTACTGCAGATAACATTGATGAATTGCATCCCACATCCGTGTGATATTTGTGACGGTGCCCTTAGTGTCATAGCAAATATAAAAAATAGTGAAGGATTTTCCAAAAAGATTTTCAACTTTATAACTATACAAATTGCTATGTTTTAAAATGTTTGGGCTACGTATAAGGTATTATACGTCTTATTCGACTTAACTTGGTCAAAATTTGATGAAAATATATGTTTAAAGTGACCGATCCCTGAAATATTTGTGAATGTAATGTAATATTTTTTATTCCCTATGTTCCTTAGTATATATAAACTAACATGTGTAAGTTTCATTTCAATCGCTCTACTGGATCTGAAGTTGTGAACCCAAATGTGAAGTAGCAAACACTGATTTCGGAATTCCTCAGACAATCTTAGAAATATTTGTTCGAACACTTTTAAGGCCATGGTGGAAGCCGTCCCACTTCAAACACCGTACAATGTTGACATGCCCAATATGCTCATCTTCACCATATCTTCTCCCAACATTGTTTGGTGGGGAAAGGGGAGGGGGCATGCTTAAGATGAACGTTGAGACAACACTATTATAATTCTTATTTTCCAGTGACTCATATAGCGTGCGCACTATGCTAAGAAGAACATGGGAATTACAGTGGGTGTTCGAACACATTTT